>NC_072478.1:57390902-58032948 GCF_027574615.1 Eptesicus fuscus | reverse complement strand
GGTACTGCTACAGCTCTTAAAAAGCAGTAGCTTAAGAAGCTCTTGAAAAGTTATCTTTAAGAGGAGGAGTATTACTCTATTGTCAGGACCACCACAAAATCAGAGGTGGGAGCAACCTTGAGGTAAGGCTGCATTTCAGGTATGCTTTAACCAAAATGAAACTGGGGTTATCGTGGGTCATGTTTTTCAAAGATCAGAAGACCAACTTGTTCTTGGCCTGTGATTTATCCTTAGAAGAATCATAAATAAGGTCATAGTTATGGACTTTGAACACCAAACCAGATGAGCTGACTTTCAACTACTTCCACATAGTCTCAGAATCTATAGAAAATATTTACTAGTAATTTATTTAAAGACAACTGCTAAATTGTCAAACATTGTCTTTGGAATGAAAAAACAGACACTAAAATTTATTAAACTATAATTTTATTTTTAATTCTTTAAATTAAAAAAATATTATGGTCAATTCTGTGAGTTTAGTTAATTTTTGCTATTTTCCACATTATAATTTTATCAGTTATCTTCAGGCAGTTTCAAATTACTTCATCAATTTTGGTCTTTGCTTTTAACTTATATAGTGGAACATACTTGTTCATTGGTGTGAGTAATTTTCAATATCTTGCCAACAGCCTGTGGCAACTGAAAAGCAAGATGCATATATTAGACTTTTCTGTTTGTGCTCAATGCAGCAAAAACAATTTATGCTGAAAACCCAACTTTATTGAATTGCAGGCACTTACTAGTATATAACTAATTCTAAAAATACTTCTCTTTCTGTAATTAAGAAAGCAATATTGACCCATATAGTTGGCAGGCAAGTGTTAGAGCAAAGCATTTTTTATGGCTATAATCATTTTCCATTTCACTTTATTGTTATTTATGCTATTTTATCTCCCCAATCTGACTAAATCTATTCTATATCATCCCGCCCATCTTGTAAGCTCGATCAATATTTGAGACCAATTTTATTAATCTATGTACTCAGATTGTGCTTTAAAGCTCAGCTCTAGGAAGAAAATTCCCATCAGTTTCAGTGTTGTGCAAACTTTTCAGTAGCTTAGAACATTCAAGATGGCCCTATACTCCAAGTGCCCCGTCAGCCACTGATCCCCTCAGCCCTGGGGACCACTGACAAGGTTCTGGAGCCCACCAGCCAGTGAGTCCAGCTAAGAGCAGAGTCTAGTTCTCCCTGGCAGCCCAAACGCAGCAGGATTTAGGATGTGAAAACACTTCCTCTGGCAGCAGCCCTATCTGGCTCTGCTACTTGGTACTGAGGGTAGCCAGTGAGGGGCCTTACTGTCTGGACATCTACTTCTGCCACCCGCTGCAGAGCACACAACAGCATTGATCACAAGGGGTACCGCAGGAGCTCACTCTGCTGGAGCTCATGGAGCTCTGCTGTCCTCCAAGTTGAGGCTGGGGACAGATCCATTTCTCCATCCCTAATCTCTAGATTCACACGGGCACACACTTAGTCCTTTGGTGGTGGCCATATCTTTTGCAACGGACTCCAATCCAGATGCAGGCTTTCACAGAGAGTGCTCATGCTGCAAATCCAAATCAGAACTTCAGCATATTGCTATGAAAAATCTGATCATAATTGAAATCATTAGCATCATCACGAGAAAATTGAACATTACATTGTCTTGGACAGAAAAGAACGATTGTTTTGTTTCCAACTATGGTGGAATTTTGAATGATTGTAGAAAAAACTTTTTACATTTTGATATTTCACTTATTTTGTTGATAGTGGTTATCTAGAGATCAACTCTTTCATAAATATATTTTATGTACAACTTTGTGCAATCTAATATTTAAATCAATTCTAATATTTTTCTATTTTATTTTTAACCGTCAGGATGACATAGAATACATCGAGTCAGATAAATATTTTACTAAGCTCCTGGGAGCCTTATCATTTTTCCTATGACATAACCCTGAAAACTTTGGTGGATTTTCAGTGGCTCACAAGTGCGCCAGGTTCTCCCAAGTGCTTCCAAAACTGGGCGCGAGGCCTTTTCTCCTGACCCCGGCACGCAGATCACTTAGCCTAGGCAATAAAATACTACAATAATAAAATTTCACAGGATCCTATAAAATGGGGCCAAGTGTAATGTTTATACTCGACTACGCACTCGATCAGCGGACAAACTCATTCCCTTCACGTTCAGCCTCCGTGCCAATTGCCTTGGACAAAGCAGTTACCCAACATTTTCTCTTTAAGACTTCAGAGCCTTCCTTCCTTCTACCTTGCGCAGCGAGCCAAGGGGCTGGTCTGGAGAAGCCGCCCATTGCGATCCACACATTTCCCCTCTCCTCTGGGCAGCTTGGACGCGCACCACGCCCCGGCCTCCCGGCTTCTTTGGGGCAGTCTCCTGCGCCATGCCTGGCTCCGCAGACGCGGCAGGTGGGCTCCGGGCCATCGCCTCGAGCTATATCGGCAGATGCCCAAGGAGATACCGGCCGAAGCCGGAGACCAGCGCTCTCCGACCACCTCCCAAGACCCCTCCAGGTTGTGCGCCCTTGCGCGTGGTGGTGCCAGAAACCTGACCGGCGTACCAAACCCAGGGGAAGGGCGGCGCGACACCTTGGGTAGTTATCCAGGAACTGCCATCCCACCCTTCCCCCATCGCCTTGGGTGTTTATCTTCGCTTCTGCTCCTCACCCGTTTCTCTTTCACTTTTCTTTTCGCTGGGGGTTGGGGCTCCTAGAGTTCAGAGCGCTCACCCAGTTCCCTCGCTCTCTGTCGCAGAGGCTCAAAAGGAAAGGCAGTCGGGTGGCCGCGCCCTCTGGCTGCGCCACCTGCCGCCCCTCACCCAGCAGCCCGGACTCGATGGAGGTACAGAGCTCAGCCTCTCCGCTTTGGGAAGGGGGGGTGTTGGTGGTTGAAAGGGCGATAGAATTCCCCCAATAGTCTCCGCCTTGGACCCCTCCCACCTCCAGCTGGACCCACCCGTCTCTGCCGGCCGGCTGCCCCGCCCTCATACAGGGAGTACTTGACTGTGACTTCAGTTTTCATTTGCACTTCGTGCAGAGGTTTTTCACCTTCTGGCCCTTTATTTCTCTTGTGGCCTCTTCTCCCCATCCTCCGCTTCCAGAGGAGCGCAGATTGCTGGGCGTTCCCCAGTGCGCTCCTCTCTTTGCGTGTTGCCAGCTGCAGGTGAGACTCCAGGTGGGTTGGCGGAGAGCAGTGACGCGCGCCTGACCACCCTCGCCGCAGGTTCCGAGAGAAGACTGCATCTGGCTGCACAAAGCGCTGAGTTTCTCACCTCGTTGAGCTCAGAAAGTTCAAGAAAGGTACTGCATCTTCCCGCTTCTTCCCTGTTCCTTCCCAAACCCCCTGCAGGCCTGTGTGAGCCTGCGCGCGCACGAACACCCAGGACTGTCTCTACCTTTGCTGGCAAAATGAAATTACCCTCCTTTTCTTTGATCAGGAACCTTGCCTTCTAGGGAGAGGACTTTGTAGGAATAACTTTTGGCAGTCAGACCTGGGTCTGTATTTTTAGTTCCAACCCTGGACAAGACATCTGTCTCTTAGAAAAGCAGTATCAGAAACTTGGAAGAAATGCAGGAGATTTGCATTGCATTCGAATCCTTGTTCAAGGTGGTTTTAAATTAAATTCCAGTTAATTTTTTCAAGTGTTATTGAGACTGCATTTGCAAGTGTATACAACTTATTTTAATTTAACTACATAATTCCGTGCACTTAAGGGTTTCTTAACTTCTGTGTATGTATAAAGTACCATAAGGTTACTCTTCAGTGATGCTTATAACAGATTATTAAATAGTCAGACGTTTTGAAACTAGGAGTGAAGTGGTTGTCACTAGCTATTATTTTTCACTGTGTTTTTTTAAAGCTACTTTCTTTTTTATTGAATGTATTGGGGGTGACATTGGTTAATAAAATTATATCGGCTTTAGGGGTACAATTCTATAATACAGCTTCTTCCTCATGTTATGACACTGGTGATGGCGTCAACTTGTAGCTGATAGGCATCTTCATCTTGCCCATGTGCCCACAGAGGCTTTACTCAGTCTGGATGTTACAGCGCCCTGCTGGGTGAACTGGGCAATATAGATGAAATTTCAAACTCTTGCCTTTTCATGAAAAAGCCGGGTCAGTGGGTGTGGTTGACAGAAGGAGGAGGTACTAAAGAAAGAATGTAAAAAAATATATGAAAGGAAGGACTGAAGACAAAGCAATAGCCACTTTAGACTTTAAAAGTGATGAAAACTTTCCCTTCCTATAGTTAAGAAGTGTCAGAAAGTTCTGAAGTTTTTATGGTAGTGTTTTAATGTCATATTCTTATATTTCTCCCTCTGTTTTATGTTCTCAAAGTTTTAGTCGTACTCAGAATGGCCTTCCCTCCAGCCCTCTGCTCTGGCACAAAGTGACAGGAAGGGGTTGGGTTGGCCACTGGTCCAGAAGCCTGTGATAGGAAGAGTGTTCGCGGGATTCTACTCAGCTTTTTAAATGGGTTTCAGACCCAAAACAGTTTTTAAAACATTTGAATTCACTGCTCTGCTGATTAGGAGTGGAGACTCCAGAACTTGATTTGAAGTTATAGTTCTGGAATTTGGAATTTTCCTATGGATTCCTGGTGGGCTTAAGAAAAACAATGGGATGCTTTTTGTTTTAATCCATGAGATTCAGATATAAATATGAACAGCTGTATCACAAAACATGTTTGTCAATGAATGGCATGTTTATAAACTTCTTTGGAAGGTGGGGGAAATAGCAGTTTGAAGTTGATTGGAATAGTTTGATAACTGGGGGAATTTTAAACCCTAGGAGGTCCTCAGGTTTGCCTGCTCTGAGTAAACCTCAGGAAGACCGTAAAGGAAGTCCTGAAATTTGTGTATAAGTGTATTTTTCCAAGGAAAAGACCCATAATTCTAATCAGCTTTTTAAATGGGTCTTGGACCCAAAACACTTTTTAATACATTTTAAAATTTAGAAGACTGTCCTTTTTTCCTATCCTTACGGTTAAGTTTTGCTCATTCTCTATCTATTCTTTTGAAGGTTAGGTAATGATAATAGAGAATACTGTCTTTGGGCCCATAACTTGAATTATGGGAAATAATACTAATCCTAGCTAATTTTTTTGAGATCTTATTATGTATCAGATGTTGTTCCAAGAATGGATGTATTTTTTTAAATTGTCATAATAAACTTATGTTGTGATAAGGATTGTATTTTATAGCTCAGGAAATGGAAGTATAGCATAATTTAGTAACTTCCCCAAAGTTACAGCTAAACGGTGGTAGAGCTGGGATTTGAATCCCGACAGATTTGGTCACTGATATTTATGAAGGATGATACTATTTCCATAAAAATACTTCCCACAATTTAACAGTGACAGTCAACCCCTATTTCATTTTGATGCAGTGTTATAATGATAGAATGTTGAGTTTAAAGCAATGCTTACATGGTTCTTACATGATTGACATCATTAATTATATATTGCCTTTATGACCAAATAATATTCACAGGAGTGTTTATATGTGTTTGGTTATTTGGAGACATTTCATTTATGGCTCCTGAATGAAAACATTTGTCTAATTTGTACCAGTTTTTGCTGACAGAGCTTGACAAGTAGTGGGCAAATGTGGATTGATCTATATGTTTCTGTCTGTTGATCTACCTATCTATTCATCCATCCAAACAGAAACCTGGGATTCATGGGGAGATCAGGACAGACGACTTGCCCGTTCTATCACAACTGAGGCGACAGAGTCAGCTGTTTGAGAAGTCTGCTTTCAGAAGGATTTAAGGTATGACGGTTGGCAAAAAGCCAGCTTTTTTTCTTCAGCTCAGTACTAGCTCTTGGATTAATTTACCTAGTAATTGCAAATTGCTGCATGAGACTATTGAGACTGAACATTGCCTAAGTGCTTGCTGCTACCCTATTTGATGGATTGGATGGGAAAATCCCATAGGAGAGTTGAGAGAACATCTGGGATTGTAGCTAGTACTGAAATGTGTTATAACTATTGTATTTATTATTTGGCTCTATGTCAAGGAATGGTTTCCCTTAAAAAAAAAAAGTTGCTTAGTGCTGTAATCAGAAATAGAAAATAAGAGGCCCTTTGATCTCACTTGTACATATTTTATATCAGGAGGCAGGTATTTGTATGCATATATTTTCCAGTGTTTTTATCCCACTTTGAGTCTATTGGTGTCTTGCCAGTCATTTTCAGAAGAGCAGAGGGCCGTATATAAACCACATAAAAATGGACCAAGAACTCGGAGTCCCTATTAGCTGATCATGTTTAAATAATACACAATTGTTTCTTCCACCAATGCTGACAGGATGCAGGAAGATCAGGAGAATGACAGAAAGTGTTTACTCAGATAAAGGAATTGAAACTGAAAATGATCCTAGAAGAATATATGATGCTTGCAAGGTGGGGGGAGGGAGGGAAGCTCTACTTATCACAGGGACATGGAGAGAGACCAGTGACACATTCAAGGATCTCTTGTGTCATTCCTCCCCTTGCACACTGTTAGCACAGACTTCTGAAAATTTCAAATAATTATTCTTTAATTGAACATGTTACAGTTAGAAATCTTACAATATAGCTTTCCAATTTCTTTGACTTCCTTCGTCCTCTGCAGCAACAAAAATAAGTATTGAAATGTAATCATTTAAGAAATAATTTAATTGTTGAAAACTATTATTTATGTTGCTTTAAATATTATTAGTATGCAATTAACCAATATTACTCATTAACTTTTGATAAGAAATTATTAGGCATAAAACTAAACTATATTGGAAGTGTATATATGTACAGATGTAGATATGGGTGGTGTTGCGATCAAGGCTTTCTTTGGAGAGGGTTTCCCTAACATCCCTTTTTCAGATTGCCCCTTCATTTGGCAAGAGGCAGGGTGAGATTCTGGATGGGGAGAGAGATGCCTTTCTTTTGAAAAATGGGAGGAGGCTGATTATGAAAGGGGAAGAGGGAAAGGAGAACTTGCTAGAAATCTGCTTGCCTCAGGCACATTTCAGGCATATCACTCATAAAAATAGTGAGTCTGGAAACCATAAATAGTGGTTTCTTTAGAACTCTCTATGCCCATACAGACCTTGAAAAGCTGTCAGCTTCCCAGGAATGCCTACACTTCACTTTGAAGGTCTCTAATCTAGTTCATACTTATTGCCCACCCCCACCTGCTTAGAGGGGCGGGGGTGGGGCTAGGTTCCAGCGGGGCGGGGCTTGGGGGCTTGGGAGCTTGGATGGCTTTTGCAGTCTAATCTCTTCCATCCTCAGCTCTGGTCACACTTTCTCTGGGCTCTATACACATTTGCTATGTGTCAGCTTTCCTGTGTCCCATTCAAAATGCCCATCCTCTGTAGCTTTGCCGCCCCTTCTACTGCCCAGGCTGAATGATTTTCTCCCTTATATGAATGTATTTGGTGCTGTCTGCATTCCCCTATAATAGCTTTTGTCTCTGTAAATTCATCCTATTATGTGTTTGTCTCTGCAGTTATGCTTTAAATAAAGATAGGACAATGTGGCCTGTATGCCCAGCCAAGGGCAGGTCACATTGACTTTTATTGACTTCAGAGAGAGTAAGTCAGGTCACCCAACAGCTTGCCAGCTAAGTAGAGGAATAGAAAACATAAGTAATATAGCAATGTTACAATATTATAATAAAAGCAGTATTTTAGGGAATTTGGTCTGGGGTAGGATTTATTGAGGAAAAAACACATTAGAGGTAAGGGAACGAGCCATAAATTCATGGAAGTCTTTCAGGTGTGTAATCTCCTTCCTATCACCTGCTCAAGGGCATAGCTCTAATAATTCACCCTTTCTCTCCACCATCACTACTTTCCACTCTCTGATGGGTCTTTCCCATCACTATATAGCCATGCTATATTTTTTTCCCATTAAAAAACACACACAAAAAACGCTCATGCTTCTCTCCCTAGTTTTTCTGTCCCCATTTTATGGAAAATTTTCAAAGTCAATTGAGTTCTCTGTCGCCAATTTCTCTCTTCTTAGTCTCTCTTGAACCAGCCAGGTTGTGGTCCCCACTGCTCCACTAAAAATGTACTTGTCAGAGGTTCTAAGAACCCCCGTGCTAAATGCAGTGGTCAGTGCTTGTCCATGAGAGATGGCTCTTGTTAGCAGTTGAGCAGGCTGCTTCGTGTTCAGAGAGAGTTAGGAATCTAGAGACCTTTTGTGTTCCCCCTTTTGTTTTGCTGGTGGTACTTTTTTTTTAGTAGAATTTCTTATAAATCTTGGGGGCTTCCTGTAAATTTTTTTATTCCTTGAGAAAAAGACATAGCCACAAAACTCTTAAGACAGGCTCCTCTTGACTTTGACTGCAAGTCAGGATGCTGAAGGAGGAGCCCTTGGGGTTTCAGAGGCGCTTCTGTCTCCCTGACAGAGCCTACGAGGCACTACATTTTAAATCTTTCTGAGGTCTTAATGAGAGATTTTTTTCCAGCCACACACTTGATTTGATCTTCAACCTGAGAGCACATGGTGCTAATAGACCCCCGGATGTGATTTTTGCCCTAAAACTACTTCTTTCTTTAATAATCTTTTGATGCCTAGACAAGCAAGCATGACAATAAATTTTCTTTTCCAACCTAGCGAGTCCTGATTTCCTCTAAATTCTGCTGAACATTTCAGTTCATCTTTCTCTTCCTGTAATTAATCCTAGGCAGCTAAATGAAGTCAGTTATCACATTTAGAAATCTTAAGCATGTCCACAGTTCATGAGTTACATTTCCTTAATTCTGTATTATTGTTGGTGACAGCATTACCAAACATCTTACTATTATATAACACTAGAGGCCCACCTACGCCTGGCTGGCAATCAGGGCCGATGGGCGCCTTCTGGCTGCTGGCTGGGGCCTTCCTTCATTCCACGCCACACCCTGGTGGTCAGCACATGTCATAGCGAGTGATCAAACTCCAGTCTCCTAGTCGAACTCCCGAGGGGACAATTTGCATATAAGGCTTTTATATATATAGACGAGTAGCCCTCTCTCTGATAATAATTTCATCAGTGCCCTTCTAGCTGACAGTGTCCTTGTCTCCCTTCAGGTGTTTCTCCACCACCTGGTCTCTTATTAATTTTCGTGCCAGTTCTTAATTGCTATGTAATAAACTACCCCCAAATTTGTTCAAGGTTTCCAACTTAGAAATTTGGACAGAAAAAAAAAAAAAAAAAGGCAATGACTTGTCTTCACAAGGTCTATGGTCTCAGCTGGTATGTCTCCAAGGCTCAAGGACTGTCTGAGATGGCTTAAGACATTGGGTAATATATATGGGGTCTCAGCTATGGCTGTTGTCTGATTCCTTCTTCTCCACTTGGCTTTTCCACCAGGCTAAATTAGGCTTTCTCACAGCATGATGTTCTCACGGTTGTCAGACTCCTTACATAATATCCAGCTTCTATAAAATAGAAAGTGGTATGGAATTCCCAGGCTGTCACATTTGTCTCATTCTATTGGAAAAGCAAGTCGGAAGGTCCTCCCAGATTCAAGGGGTGAGGACATTAACTCTCTCTCTCTCTCTCTCTCTCTCTCTCTCTCTCTCTCTCTCTCTCTCTCTTTAACATCATCTCTTGATGGGTAATGTTGCCATGCTTGTTCATGGAAGGAAGGCATTGATTGATGGCAGCTATCTTCTGGAAATCTGCCACACATTGTGATCCTGTTTAAACAGTAATTCAGTCATGCCATTCCTCTATTCAAAACTCTCTACTGCTTTCTCACTTCACTTCATTAAAAACCAAACTGCATTGCAATGGTCAGTGAAGCGATAAGTGATTTCTATCTCCATGATCTCATCCACTACTTCTCCCTTAGCTCATCAATTCAGTCACATTGGCAAGCTTTCTATTCCTCAGCCACACTGCTCTATCCTTATCTAAGGGTCTTTGAACTTGGTGTCCCCCTGCCTAGAATGCTGTTCTCGAAGATTTGACCCACTCCCTTAATCCTTCAGAGCTTGGCTCAAATATCCCTTTTGAGTGAGGGTTTCCCTGACAGGTGTACTTCAAACTGTACTGCCGCCAGCACTCTGGGCTTAAACTCTGCTCCATATACCTATTACTATTTGACATACTACCAGGTTTTTACAGTATCACAGCCAAAACTCTTAGAGTCAGAAATGTTTAGAATTCAGAGTCTTTTGCAGATTTTGGGAAGGTAATTGTTATAGACTGAATTGTGTCATGCCCTTCCTTCCTCCCTCCAATTCATATCTTGAAGCCCTAACCCCAATGGGATTGTATTTGAATAAAGGGCTTTCAGGAGATAATTAAGGGTAAATTAGGTTATTATAAGGGTAGGCTCTTAACCTGATAATGATGGTGTCTTTATAAGATTCAGAAGAGATACCAAGAGTGGACATGCAGTGAAAGACCGTGAATAGACATACTGAGAAAGTGGCTCTCAGAAAGGCAAGAAGAAAGAACTCACCAGAAACCAGCCCTTCCAGCACTTTGTTCTTGGAGTTCCAGCCTCCAGAATTGTGAAAAAAAAAAAAATTTTCTATAGTGTAAACCATCCAGTCTGTGGTATTCTGTGATGGAAGCCCTAGCAGAGCAGCCTGAGAGTGATACAGATGCCTTTAATATATACCATGCAGCAATCAAGCTGATTCAGGTACCTCCCCAAAAGTGAAATAAGTGCAGATTATAGTCTTATGTCAGTTCAGTTTATGTTTGGTTAACCTATGAATTAAGTAAAAACTCAGTTTTTAGAGCCTTTTTGATTTAAGTTTTCAGATAAGGGATTTAAATACATTGTATTTGATTCTTTAATACATGCCTTTCTCTATTTGAATGTGAGCTACAGGAAAGCATGTACTTTCGTTATTTTGTTCGTTGCAATAACTATCATTTGTCATAACACATGGTAGGCACTAATAAATATTTACAGAATGGGTGTTAAAGAGGGGGGTATGTTAAAAGTAAAGGGGAATAGAAAGAAGAGTTATTTCAAAGAAGATCAAATTCATTTCTGCATTGAGTTGATCTGTTTCCTTTCACAACAGGCTCTTCTAATTACTTGACAGGCCTTGATTCAGTGGGAGGAGCAAAGTGCCAAGAGAGTCCGGTGACCTCATCAAGATTTTAATCTTGGGAGACAGGAAAAATAAACATTGGAGAAACAGATATTCTTTATAGCTGGGAAAGGGATGAACTTGATTTTGCAAATATTAAGACTGAGATAAAAGTGGAATATGCAGTTGCATACATCCTGTAATTTATTAGAGATACTAGACTGAAGATTGGGTGAGTTATTTGTACAGATATTTTGTTTTTTGACTTAATAGTAAAGATCGACTGAAGCAACTGTCAGAGTATTTCCTCAGGAGGCCAATGCATGTATAAAAGGTTGTGGGAAGAAGACCAGAGGGACCTTTACATCACTGTGCTGGGCTCTGATAGAAAAAAAAAACGTTCAGAAAATGTCTTCAAAGGAGGTGTTGGCCAGTTGTTAGGTCTTCAGAGAGAATGTCAGACTTCACACCTTCCCGCCTTTGCTTCCCTGTCATACTTACTCTGTCTGATGCTCTCACAATGGATTACATATCCTCATATAGCTAGTTTTATGTACTCATCTTTTCTCTTTTAATTACAAATAATTGACATAAAACATTATATTAGTTTCAGGTGTATAACCTACTGATTCAATATTTGTATAAATGGCAAAATGATCATCACAATAAGTTTAATTAACATTCATCACCACACATAGCTGCTACATTTTTTTTCCTTGTAATGAGAACTTTTAGAGACTTATTCTCTTAGCAACTTTCCAATAGACAGCACAGTATTGTTAACTATAGTCACTATATTGTACATTACACCCCCATGCCTTCTTTATTTATCTGGAAGTTTTGTACCTTTTAACAACCTTCAGTCATTTTACCCACCCCCAACCCTGCCTCCAGCAACCACCAATATCTTCTCTATATCTATTAGCTCATTATTTTAAAAACATATCCACTTTAAAGAATCACTTCCATATGAAGTTCTCCTGGCAAACCCCCAACTTTGCCACCTCTCTGGCCCCCTGAAAAATATTGACCACACCTCTCCTTTATGTTCTCTCCACTGATACTTTTCTAACACTATGTGCAGTATTTTACAATATTGACTTGTGTTCACATTGCCTCTCTGTGGTAATTGGTAAAGACGGTCCTAAGGACGGCCAGAATGTGATGGTGGAGTTGGATGGTGGAGTTAATTATGTTCTTTTTGTTGTCAGTAATTATCACACATTGCTGAGGGGTCACGTAATATAAGGTTCTGAGAAAAGGAGCTTGACTAGATTTAATTGGAAATAAACCATCAGTGATCCCATAACTTATGGGAAACCATTCCCAGCATATTCAAAAAAAGGCAAATACAATTTATTGAGGGTTGAGGGCCTAATTGGGGCCAAGCTACAGATAGAATCCTTATATTCATTATTTGGATGATGCTTATGAGCTCTTTAGATTAGTATGACCTTCATAGAACTAAAAAAAAAAAAAAAAAAGGACTGTTTAACATTGTGTGCCAGTTTGTTCACTGAAGGGATACTTTTACAAATTGCAAAATAAGTTCTTTAATAAATGCAAGGGAAAAAAACAAGGCACACCCTATTGTCTAACTTGCTTCAAATTAAAAACTTTTCATTTTCCTAATTCCAGTTACCAAATGTTTTGAAAAAAAAAATTTCAATAGACAAAAACAATGAGAGAATTTTATAAAAATAGTAGTAGCCTATATAATAAAAGCCTAATATGCTAAGTGTCTGGTCATCTGGTCATCCATTCAACCAATCAAAGCACAATATGCTAATGATATGCTAAGGCCACTCAACTGCTCGCTGTGACATGCACTGACCACCAGGGGGCAGACAGTCGACCAGCCACTGTGATGTGCACTGACCACTAGGGGGCAGATGCTCTGACCGGTAGTTTAGCTTGTTGATCAGAACTGAGTGAGATGGGCCAGACATGCCCCAGAGCCCTCCAGCAGTCTCTCCCTGGCTGGCCAACCTCCCGCATCCCTCCCCAGCCCAGATCGTGCACTGGTGGGGTCCCTTGGCCTGGCCTGCACCCTCTCTCAATCCAGGACCCCTTGGGGGATGTTGGAGAACAGGTTTTGGCCTGATCCCACAGGCCAGGCCAAGGGACCCCACTGGTGCATGAATCCATGCAGCAGGCCCTTAGTAGTTGATAATTATTTAGTGCTTCTTCTCTTGAGAATGCAAGAGAACAAATACACAGTCATAACAACATTACTCTGTCACTTTAAAATTTGTAATCATTCCAAATGTCAGATTTTAAAAATCTATAATTTATATCTTTAGAGTCTACCCCTAGGAAGTAAGTTTCTAGTTCTTGTTGTTTTGTGAAGGGCCTTTAAAACTTCAGACATGTGACTTTATGATGATTTTAGGTTTGATACTGAGGTATTTCTCTTCTAAAACCTTGACCTCTCTTCATTCAAGGCACATTCAAAGTTTATAAAGCATTTGCTTTCAGGCGAAAGATTTGAATCCAGGTAGGCTGGCAACAGACCAGATTGAAGAGCCTACACTATTGTATTCTGGATTTAACAACCCCATGACTCTCTACTCCTCCAATACCTCATTCCCCAAGGTTCCTTCCCAGACTTTTGCTCTAGGTACCCTTCTGTCTGGTGGTAGTGATGGGATGAGCAAGTGCTTAGATCTAAGGTATAGACACATGCAGTTGTGTTGCCAACTGCATAAGTTCTGTGTGCCCCACAGTTCAGGCCCAGACTGCAAGTACCAGTCAAGGTTAAGACATGCAGTGAAGCAGGCTTCTCCCAGGTCCTACCTTTCATGGAAAATGAGGGTGAGAACAAGATACTGTCATTTAGAACCCTCCTCTCCATCTCCCTCTCCACTTCTGGGTTATGACCAGCTCTGAGCTGCCAAACAATTCCCTTCCCCTCCCATGGGGATTTTCACAGATGTGGCATCAGTTCCTGAGCATTCCACAAACCACCTTATTTCTCTGGAACCTACAGGGCAGATTTCCAAAGAAGGAGCCAGTTGCCCTTGCTGGTTTTTCATCTAACTGACATCATATAAGAAACAGTAACTATATAAATATATGATGCTATATATCAACCCACACTGGGCAAAGATCCCAAAAATCTGAGCAATTGCGCTGTGATGAGTTATGAGGAAGCAGAACTGTCTCAGAGCAGTTTTGGATGGCATGTTTACTTTAGTTGTTCTGACCCAGAAAGTAGCAGTAGGCAAATAAGTGGAATGAAGTAGACTGCATCATAGAAGTATTTTGCCGGTGGTACTAGTGTTGTTGCAGGATAGCTACATCTAAGATAGAAAATTAAAACAAGCCAAAATCTACAGCCCTTCAGTTATTGTCAATACATATGGGGTTATGAAACCTCTTCCTGGCCTATTGTAAACCTAGATTTTGGGGATAAGTTGACCTCTTTTGAAATTGGAGCTAACATGGAGAGGCAGCACAATGGATCACGCATGCCTTGTGCTCTCTTTTCACTGAATGAGCTACTAGTGAAGAATTGAACTGGGAACCCAAGACACATGGTCAACCCCAATATTACCTCTTTGTGTAAAACTGCAACAATACATTTAGTTTCTCTGCACTTTGGTTCTCTTCTGGAAAGTTAGGATGATTAGACTGGATGCATTAACTCAGGTGTCAAATCTGAGGGTTTTGAGGCTTAATACAAGGTAGATGGATTTGATCATATGCTGCTAACCACTCTGTGACTGTCACAGATGAACCTAGGCACTGGAAGGGACTTCAGACATAGAACAATCTGGCCTCCTTATCTATACTAATAAAAGTGTAATATGCAAATTGGTCGTGACGCCCTCACAGTAACAACCCAACAGCAGGCTGCATGGGGTGACAAGGCCAGCAGGAGTGTTAGTGAGGGATGACCAAACGACTGACCAGCAGGCTGTGTGGGGCGACCAGGCCAGTAGGGGGGTTAGCAAGGGACAACCAAACAACTGACCAGCAGGCTGCATGGGGCAACCAGGCTGGCAGGGGGGGCAGTGAGGGGCAACCAGGCCAGCAGGGGGGCACTAAGGGGCAACCAGGCTGGCAGGGGGAAAGTTAGGGGAGACCAGGCTGGCAGAGGGGGGCAAGTTTGGGGTGACCAGGCTGGCAGGGGGGCAGTTAGGAATGATCAGGCAGGCAGGCAGGTGAGCAGTTAGGAGCCAGTGGTCCCGGATTGTGAGAGGGATGCCCAACTGCCAGTTTCGACCTGTTCCCTGGGATCGAGCCTAAACCGGCAGTCGGACACCCCCTGAGGGATCCCAGATTGGAGAGAGTCCAGGCTGGGCTGAGGGGAACCCCCCACCCCATGCACAAATTTTATGCACTGGGCCTATAGTTTTAAAGATAAAGAAACTGAGGCTAAGAGACATGAAGAACCCTGCTAAGGCCACTTAGCTATCTAAAGACAAAACCAGGAGCAGGCAAGTTTCTGGCTTCCAGTCCATTCCATGGTTTTGTAAATTTGGAAGGTTCCCATTGTCATCAAAGAGCCTTTAGTCTCAATATTGCATGAACTATGGTTTTGGAAATTATAACATGCTAATGATGCATAGACTAGAAAGATGGTAGTCTGCATGGAGTCTAGTAAATGACAGGATGGTGAACACCTCTGTCATGTTTACACAAGTACAAAGCAGTGATTCTAATAAAAGAGAAAGATGCAAATTGACCGTACCTTTCTGATGCCCACCAGCCAATCAGGAGTGAGTATGCAAACTAACCCAACAAAGATGGTGGGTTAATTTGCATACACAGGCGTCCCACATTGCCCTAGCTGCTCAGGCCTCTGGGCAGCATGGGAAGGCGGAAAGGTGGCTCGGGGACAGAGCGAGCTGGTGATGGCAGCCAGGGGAAGGAAGGCCCATTCTTACATGAATCTTCATGCATCAGACCTCTAGTATTCTATAACTGAGTGGAGATAATTTTCTATTTTGTATTCTAACCTAGATGATATATTCTACAAGACTTTCCAGTTTCCTTTGTTCTCACTCCACTGTTTGTCAAGAAATCTTCTTATTAGCAATTTGATCATTTATGTTAATAGTGCAGCCTCAGTTATTTAAGGATGGCCCTGGTTCAAGAAGTGGCCACCCACTTTTAGCCATTATATCACTCCACACCTCCTTCTAAAAAATAATAAAAACCCAAAGAACACCCAGTAGAAAGGGTCAAAATCTTAAAGACTGTAACAAATGTGAAATCTTATAGAATGAATGAGGCACATTGGGTGTTTGAAAATGTCTATCAGCTCATTTTCTTTGCATAAAAGCCGAGGATCATGAAAGAGAAACATGAAAAACAAAGAATAGAAAGAAGAAAAACATGCTAATCTATTTATAGTAGTAGTTTTAAGAACTACTATTTAAATAAGAACATTTAACGAGACCCATGAAAGAGGAGGTAAAGAACTCAAACTGTCTGTCTCCAAATGTAGGGGGAGGGGCAGACATTCTGATAGTGTAGGGGCAGGCATTCTGATAGCAGTGTCCCAGGTAATTAGACACAACACTGGGGGGTGAAGAAAGAACCAGCAATGCCATGAAAGGCAGACAAGTCTGATGTCCAGTCCAAGGAAAAGAAGGCCAGCAACCATACAAACCACACTGCAACTTAAGGGTCCAAGCATTCGACCAGTTGCCAAATAAACTACATTAATAGAAAGAGTCTGCCCCTTAGCAGTTGTGTAAGCACTGTTGCTTTGCTATATAGACTGGGGAAGTTTAGTTTACTTGTCACAAGCAGCCTGTCAAGCAATGCTTTAGAAACAAGACCTATGGGACTTCTACTGCAAATTTGTGGGCACTGTGTTGATTCAGAGATCCAAAGTTCAAGGTACATTTTACAAAAAAGCCAAGTATTTGGAGTGAGAGACACTAGAGGCCTCGTCGGTAGGAATAATTAAACCCTGGCAGAGTGACAACCAGCTCTAGTGAAACTGTCTGGAGACAGGGGACTGAGGGATTATGTGGTCTAAAGTGCATCTACGTTTAATAAAGGATCAGCTTCGCCTTAGACTTTTTAACTTAATTGCAAGTGTTATTTCTGAGGATTGGGCAGTGGTACCTCTTTGCTTCTATAAGGGATGGGTGAGAAGCAATAGAAATGTTAGAATCCAGCGGGAGATGTGTGGTGTAATTAAGCTGTTGCTTTCACTGATAGGTTATTATCATCAGGTAATAAGAAATGTGCATCATTCCAAGTTGTCATATGGCATCGAGTGCTGCAACAGATGAGGTATGTCTTCCGTGGCAGCAGCAAGCAATCATATAGAGATGGGTGCCATTATGGCTGTTATAAATCATAACATACACTTTAATAGTTAAACAATTATCTATAGTGGCATACTGGGAAATTGTTTGGTAATGATTGGCTGATTTTTATGTTGAAGAATAATTTTTATATGAATCTTTTTATATAAATACCCGAACAATTCAAAAGAAGAAAATTCTTTTTAAACATATACTTGGGAGCTTTTTATTGGTTGGCTCATTTATCTTTAACTAGAAATATTTGAAGGACCAGAAAGGCATCAAAATAGCTTTATAAATATAGGGTGTCCAAAAAAAGTATACACATGCTTTGAATAATGATAAAGGCAGTGTTTATTAAAATACATTTCATTTTTAAAAATGAGCTATCAGCTGTTAAGGTGTGTATACATTTTTGGGAGAAACCCTGTATATATAATATTTTATACATATATATGTAGCATTCCTATTATATGAAGATGTTGCATAGTAGGACCAAAGAGGTAAAAACTGGCCACTAGATTTAGACCTCTCTAGTTTTCTGTTGTTGGAAGCCACAAGTTAACAAGGGATAAAAGGAAAATCTTTCTTCCTGAAGGGCTAAAACGACAAGGCTTCTCTCCTTTCTTTCTCTTTCCTTTCTCTTGGTATTGTTTCTTTGTCCACTTATCTCTCTTTCCTCACCATGATTTTCATGTTCTTCGAATCTTAGCTCAACATTACCAGCAGTAAATACCTGACCTTGACCTACCTGGCTGTCTTCTTCCACTTCAATTCTGCTGTATTAGCTGTCCCTTTCCATGACCGTTTGACAGCCTTTTTCTCTGTGAGAATTTTAAAATGACATCAAGGGGTATGTCTTGCCAAATGTTCATTTCAAGAAAAAGCTGGCACCGGGGCGTAAGTCAATCACATCACTAATGCACGTTTAATTTGCCAACATTTTGTCATAGCAAGGCTTCCCTGAAGAAGAAATTAGTGCAAGTTTTATTCACTGTAAAGTGGCACTTTAATAACACTGAACTAGGTGGTAAGGGTGTTAATGGCCATTTTCTTCTTGCCAGTCCTATGGGAGGGTGGAACAGCCTGATGTGAGGGATCCGATGACTGGCTCATGGTGAGGTGTTATCTTCACAGAGTGATAATCACTAATAGGAGGTGAGACTTTTGAGTGTTCACTCTATGTCAAGGCCTATTCTATGTAGTTTGCATGAATGAGCTCACTTTAACCTTACAATGACCAGTGAGGTGGGTACTCATATTGTCCCCATTCTGCAGAGGGAGAAACTGAGGCCCTAAGAGATTCATTAACTTTCCCTAAACCTTAAAGTTAGTAAGTGGCTATGTCAGAATTCAAATCCAAGTCTGTTTGAAACCAAAGTCGTGCTATAGCTAGATCACAGTTGTACAACAGAAACTTCTGCAGTGATGAAAATATTCTGTGTCTGGCAGGTGTGGCTCAGGGGTTGAGCATCAATGCACACACCAGGAGGTCACCAGTTCGATTCCTGGTCATGGCACATGTGAGGATTGTGGGCTTGATCCCCAGCAGGGGGCGTGCAGGAGCAGCCAATCGATGTTATTGTTTCTCATTGACGTTTCTATCTCTCCTACTCCCTTCCTCTCTCTCTAAAAATCAATAAAAACATTTTTAAAAAATGTTTTGAATCTGCTGTGTGCAGCATGGTAGCCAATAACCACACGAGTACTTGAAATGTGGCTGGCTCAACTGAGGAAGTGAATTTCCAGTTTCATTTTACTTTAATTAACTTATGATTATATTTAAGTAGCCATATGTGGCTAGTGGCTACTAAATTGGACAGCACAACTCTGGATACTTTTTGTATGTTGCAGACTACAAGCTAATGGGAAAACCAAGCCAGGAAAATACATTAATAGAATATGTTATTCTTTCTCCATTTCTAGAGTTACCCAAGAAAAAAGACTGTCAAATCTGTTGCCATATGGAAGATTTAATTTAAAAATTAATTAGTGACTGCCTCCTCTGGTTCAGGCACTGTACTAGGTTTTGAGCATTCTAAATTACTAAGCTATGGTTCCTGTCTTCAAGGAGCTCATTATCTCAGTAACTCTGAAGAATATGTTACACATTTTTTCCCCCAGAATTTCTTCATAGGTAATAGCACAAAAATTTATATCTCTCCTTTCTAATTCTTTGCAGTTTTGCCTTTATTTTTAACTAGAGGCCCAGTGCACGAATTCATGTGCCAGTGGGGTCCCTTGGCCTGGCCTGTGGGGTCAGGCCGAAACCGGCTCTCTGACATCTCCTGAGGGGTCCCGGATTGGGAGAGGGCACAGGCCAGGCCGAGGGATCCCACTGGTGCACGACTGGGGCAGGGGAGGGATGCGGGAGGTTGGCCAGCTGGGGAGGGACTGTGGGAGGGCTCCAGGGCGTGTTTGGCCCATCTCACTTAGTCCTGATCGGCTGGACCCCAGAAGCAAGTTAACCTACCATTTGGAGGATCTGCCCTGCTGTGGTCAGTGCACATCATAGCAACTGGTCAACCGGTCGACTGTCTGCCCCCTGGTGGTCAGTGCACGTCATAGTGAGCAGTTGAGTGCCTTTGCATATCATTAGCATATTACACTTTGATTGGTTGAATGGCAGACCAGTTGACTGGACACTTAGCATATTAGGCTTTTATTAAATAGGGTATTTTCTTAACAAACATAGACTATTCTTTTTTTTACTGCAAAATAGACTTATTGATGCCAACTCTGAAATGTTGCTGGAACCACTCTCCTCATAATCCATTTACATTATTCATTTGAGAAGTGTCAGTCCTGTAGTGTTCTGGTCACTTCCAATTATTTGCCTAGTCTGTTTAAAATCCCAACCTCATCTCCATATGTACCTCCAGTTGAAGTTATAACTGTGGGACTAGTAGGGGAGGGGGAGGAGTGCCTTCTAGCTTTCTCTTTCTAGTTCTAATTGTTGGAAGTTAGAGACTGAGAGGTTGGCATAGGACCAAAGGTCCAGATGTCTCCTGCTTAACTAGGCCATCCTCTGTTGGTTGTTGCTTCTTTTCCTGGCTAATAGTAACTAATCTTTGGTACTTTCTGTATGAGAAGGTTCTAAAGTTGGGCTCTCTTATAGGATATGTGTGTGAGTTCTTCCACACTACATATAGTGGCCTCCCCACTGGCCTTCTGTGGGTGATCAGGCTTAACTTTCCCTGGTCGTACAGCTCAATAGTTCTGATTATCTGAGTCCCATTGGAGGCCAGACTTGATCACAGCTTTGCTGGATCAAACACTGGAAACAAAATCTGATACTTTTCTCCATTATTTTTTTCTTTTGCCAGGTAAGTTTAAGAGCAAATCAATAATACCATTAGCTGATATGATATCCAGCCAAGGGATAAAATGCCAGTCTGTATTAATCATCTCTGGCTGCCATAAAAATACCATACCTGGACTTCTGGAGGCTGGGAAGTCCAAGATCAAGATGCTGGCTGATTCAGTTCTCTGATGAGGACTCTTTTCCTGGATTGCAGACGGCTGCCTTCTCACTATGTCCTCACGTGTTGGGGAGGAGAGAGGAAGCAAGCTCTCTAGTGTCTCTTTTTATAAAGGCACTAATTTTATTATGAGGGCCCAACCTTTATGCATTCACTTAACCTGATTACCTCCCAAAAGCCCCACCTCCGAATACCGTAACATTGGAGGGTAGGGTTTCAATGTGAGAATTTGGGGGAGACATAAATTCAGCCCAAAACATAATCTCTCTGTGTATATCCACATAGCAATTTTCATCCTGCCCTCGGCTTGTGATTTCAATCTTTGTCTTTCCCTGACTGGTATTTTAGTCTCCTGTATATGGACAGGGGTTGGGGTCTTGAAGTGGAGTTAGTGATTTGTAAGTCATAGACATATTAAGGGTTTGCCTACCTCTGAGTTAGTCCTGGAACAGGTATCTGACCTAGCTATGAAACTCCCTTAGACTGTGGGTCATCCTAATGCTTCTTTATTCCCAACATTGGGTTTTAGTTATCAGTTCCAGGGAAAATTAAAGCTACATTTAAAATTATATTAAAATATCATTCCTTACCCACCCTCTTGAATTCTGAGCCTCCACAAAAAAACACTACTTCAAGGCTACCTACTTACTGAATTCTTTCCAAGTTCCTTATCTTCCTCATCTCTATAGAATTAATTGCTTCACTCTATTTTTACATGGGGCTTTCTTCACTCTTCTATTGGAACACTAACAGCTTTATTTAGTTGTTTGAAGTTTTCCTCCCCACACAGGTTGGTGAGTTCCTTAAGTATTAAAACCAGTTATTAGATCATCTAGTATAGGTCCTTATATACAGTTTTGAGTAAATATTTTTCAATAAATAACGCAGGAAAGTACCAGTATGCAAACATATATATTGAAAGTCTAAACTTTTGGACTTAGAATTATATTAACCTTTATATCAGTAACAGTCCAAAATAAGATCATACATAAAATTTTATTATTAATATAGATATTCTTTATATCATGAACCATTCTGAACTTTGGTTAAAGTGTTTCTTGATTTATTTTATAAAATAGGAATTATAATGCTTAACTCTTTTAAATGCTGTAATTAAGTTACACTACCTTTTAAGTAGGAAATGTACTATTTTATGGTTTCCTAATGGTATAATCTGTTGGCATATTTAAACTCCTTCAAAATGACATATTCCTTGAAAACATGATGTATTTTACTACTGAGTGTCTGCAGGGAGACTTTGTCACTTCACTCTTAGAATAAATGTTGGCAACTTATTTTCAGCATCTTCCTTAGAGATGGTCAGTAACGACATCGAGTCCACAAACACATTTGACATCACATTTGTTTTGTGGGATTTTTGTTTTTTTTTGTGTGTGAGAAAATAAAAAGCATTTTACTAGAGAACTGTATGAAGTATAGTTAAAAAACTTAATATAGTTTCTTTTAAATAATGTATGATTATTTGTCTTCCAAATGAAATAGTCAACATGGATTTGAGTTAAGTTATGGGGAAGTCTGAAGGTTTTAGAAAAATTAACCCCCCAAAATTCCTATTGACTTCTGAAGCTTTCTCCATATGAGTCTTCCTGTTTTTTCTAGCCTGATCTGTGTGGAGGTAACTAAATGTGAGGATGGGAGAATCAGCCTATATAATAAAAGCCCAGTGACCATAACGGCAGAACGACCGCTCGACCAGTCACTATGAGGCGCACTGACCACCTCTCGGTCCCTTTCCCTAGCCAGCAGGCTCTGATCACTGATGGCAAATGTGGACCTGGGGTGGGTGGCGGTGGGGGGCAGGACTGGCGAGCAGGCAGAATGGGCCAACCTCTTGGTCCCTCCCCCCAGCCCGCAGGCTCCGATCGCCACCAATGGTGAACAGGGAACCGGGGTGGGTTGTGAGGGATGCAGGCAGCGCCAGGCCAAGGCCTCTGCCCCGCCGGTCACCACACACACACACAGGATGGCAGGGGTGGAGCCGGCGAGTGGGTGGAGCCAGTGAGCGGGTGGGAACAGCCAACCTCTCAGTCCTTCCCCGGCTGTCAGGCTCCCATTGCTGGATGGCGAACAGGGAACCAGGGTGGGTGATGGCAGGGGGTGGTTAGCTGCCAGCAGTCAGGGAAGACGGCCCTGATTGCAGACTAGGCCTAAGGACTGTACCTGCGCACGATTTCGTGCGCCGGGCCTCTAATTCAATATATAATTTTAAATCATTTTACCTCTCTCCTTGACTTCTACAGAATTCATTTCCACATATGGCCATCTGGTTCTTTGAAGCAGTGTCCTATCATGTGCCATGCTGGTAATATCACAGGACGCAGAGAAGTCAATGTTAGCATATAGCCAGCCAACAGGAAGTCATGTAAGTAAGGTTTTAAGAATTATATCAGGCAGTATAGATTTTTTAATGTAAGTATTTAATGAATAATAATGAAGATGTGGCAAACCAGGTGAAGTTATATATAGGGTGTCCCAAACAATGCATATATACACTTTTAATATTTATAAGGTAGTGTTTATTAAAATATATTTCACTTTCAAAATTGAGCTATCAGCTGTTGAAGTGTGCATACATTTTTTGGGCACCTATACATACTCAGAAATTTTTAAATGAGCATCTTGGCTAAAAAGGAAAGTGCCATTTGTCATAGAATATTTAAGGCATTTTCTGAGGACAGAGAACATTGCATATATCAGAGGTAGGCAATATATATTTTTTTCTGAAAAGAGCCAGGTGCTAAATATGGTAGGCTTTGTAAGCCAAATGATCTTAGTCATAACTGCACAATTCGGCCTTATTGTTGTTTGGCAGTCATAGACAGGATAGGCGTGGCTTTCTTCCAACAAAATCTTATTTACAAAACGTGATAGGTTTGGCCTGTGGGTCATAGTTTGTCCACCCTTGGCACGTTAGATGAAGACATTCTACATCTCATTTTCTGTTATTATTTAGGTTAATTTGAAAGGAACTGGAGAGCTTAAAATTAAATAATGAATACAATTCAACTACTCAATTTCTGAGTGTCTTTACCACTGTCAAGAAAGTAGAGAATAATGTAGATTAGGTTTTTTGAATGGCATATTGAAACTTTTAAAAAATATTTTGGAATAATGTAAATTGAAGTTCAGCCTCAAGAACTAAACAAAATAAAGTTACAGACATGGAAACCAAAGAAACTGACTCTTTCTTGATAAAGTGAACACACATGTTTATTTTATTTTTACTTTCAGTAATTTTAGCTCCTTCAGAAAAAATCCTGGAGCATGTGTATACATCAGGAAAAAATATGAAATAAAGGGTTTATGAAAACTGAAACTCTTTACAAGAATCTTAGGAGGAAAAGGTAAATTCCTGTCTTGGGCAATCATTTCTGGCATCAGAAAATAATAAGTAAATTGAAAGGAAAAGTATGAAGAACATGCTTTTTTCCTATAATTACCAACAAAGTAAAAACTTATCCTCTAACTTCATATTCTTCCTTGAAACTGCTCTATTTCCTAGAATTTTAATTAAGAATTCCCCAAACTCAGGAAATGTACTGACAGTCTTAGGGATTAACACATACTAGGTATTGCTACCATTGAGGAACCCAGCAATCATTAAAGAAGTAAAATGTCAGGATAAAGTAGGGTTCATTCTAGGAATGAAATACTATGATTTCTATTGGAGTAATTCATCATATTCATTGATCTAAGGGATAAAAAGCATATGTTAATCTCTACAGATGCTGAATAGTCATTGACAAAATTCAAGTCATTCTGGATGTTGAAAAAAAAAGATGACTCAATAAAGTAAGAGTTAAACATATTATGACCATGACAATCAACAGACTATTTATGCAATAACTTACACATACACAAACATCTGAGCCCGGACACAGCCTTATAAATAATGTCAAAATGCTACAGGCTTTCTGCTGTGTCTGCTATAAGTACACAAATGAAATAAGGGTGCATAGTCCTCACCATTAGTGACGTTCTGCCTGAGTTATTAGTCAGCAAAGCTAGACAGGAGAAAGGAATGTGAGGATAACTCTTAGAAAGGTGAAAGTAAAACTATTATTTGATGACTTAATACTTAGAAAACCCAAAAGAAGCTAAAATGTTTCAATTTCAACATCTAAAAGAGAAAAAAGATAAATCTAACACATAAAAAAAAATCTTTGGTTGGCAAAAACAACATATAAGCATAACCAATGGACACAGACACCAGGGGGTGAGGGCATGAGCGGGGGTGGAGGAGGGTTCACTGTGTCCATTGGTTACGCTTATATGCATGCATATAAGTCCTTTGGTTGATCTCTCCCCCTTGCTGGAGGGTCCTTGACCAGGAATCGAAACTGGTCAAGACTGAGGGCTGATGCTCTAACCACTGAGCAACCTGGCAGGGCTAGAATGCCTTTTTTTTTTTAAAGCTGGAATTTGTCATATGATGTGAGATGAGAATATTCTTCTTATCCTAAATAGCTAACCAATGGCTTCTCAGAATCTTTGTTAAATAATGTTCCCTTACCTGCTATGTCATGATTCAGTGTTTCATTAAGTCATCTATTCATACTTCAGTGAAAAATTTATTTTTATTTGTGGTAAATTTTAACATCTACTAGGTCTAGTTCCTATTTATTACTTCTCTATCTCAAAATTATTTTCGCCAGTGGATTTTTCCCCATCAACTTTAAGATCATAGTGTCAATTTAACTTTCTATATCCACTTTTATGTCAAGTTCACTTATTTCTTCTGAGATAATCTTACCTAATAATAGACAAATATGTAAATTGACCGTACCTTCGCTATGCCCACAGCCAATCAGAGTGAGTGAGTATGCAAATTAACCCACCAAAGGTGGCGGTTAATTTGCATACGAAGGCAGGGCGGGCAGCACCATGGCCTGCTTCCGGGGGTACAGGTCCATCGGGAGTGGAGGAGGCCCTGCGGGCAGCGCCAGAAACCTCCCACAAAGTACTAGTCCATGGCCAGGGAGGCGGTGGGGTGGGCAGCGCCAGACGGCACAGGGGGGTCTGGGTTCATCGCCGCCCCGGGGATGCGAGGCCGGACCCGCCTAGCCACTCCCATGGGGCTTTGGGAGCATTGCCGCCCCAGGGAGGCGAGGCCAGACCACCTAGCTGCTCCCGGGGGTCCCTGGGAACATTGCAGGCATGGGGTTGCTGAGACCCAGACCTGGCCTCTGGCCACAGATTCATAGCTTCGCGAGACCAAGGGGATCTGCCTCATCTGCAGAGAGACAGAGGTTCTGCAGTGCCCCCAGGACGCGGGTGGGCCCAGCCAGGGATCAAGGGGCATGGAAGGACTCCCGGGCAGAGGGGCAAGGACCCTCACCCCTGAGGCGGGGGTTGAGGGGTGGTGCCACCTCAGTGGAGGGGTGCTGCACTGCAGGGTACTGGACTGACTGATGTGATTCAGACAAGCTCCCAGTGCTAATGGGCCTCGCTCAGGCAGCCTTCACACTTCAGAGGCAGTGACTCCTGCTCCTGCCTTGACCCAAAAGCAAGACCGCGACACCCTGCCCCATGACAGAGCATGCCTAGGCAGTGAGTGTGAAGCCTTCCACCTGCTCTGGAGAAGCAGGGGCAGTAAAGAATGGGGGGCAGGGGACGGGGAGAGGAAAGAATATGGAGCATCCACAATGAAGAGGTGCTTGAGAAAGAGGCTCGGAAACCTGACTGGAAGGTTTGTTCTGTTTGCTGGGAGGCTGCCCCTTAGGAAGCACAAAGAGCATGGCTCTGAGGGCTTCCTGTGTAATGAGTCAGAATTGGCCTCAGTTTCCTGGTTTGTAAAATGGATGAAGCGTGTCCCAGTGTCTTCACTGAGCTTTGATGGCCAATTGAGATACTATATAAAGAAAATGAGGGAAGAATTGAGAAAGAAAAGGAAGGATGAGCAACACAAAGGAAAGACTGAAAGGAACCTGTAAACCCATTGTCACTTAAATAGGGAATATAGTCAATAGTGTTGTAATGATGGTATGATGCCAGGTGGGTACTAGAAATATCAGGGAACACTTTGTAAAGTATATGATTGTCTAACCACTATTCTGTAACTAATATAAAACCTGAAACCAATACAAAATAATATTGAATGTAAAGAAATGAAAATTGGAGTGAAATTTTTATAAATTTCAAAGTTTAAATAAAAGCTGCAAAGAAAGGAAGGGGAGAATAAAAATAGTGTTTTTCATTTTAAAGAGTTGTCTTTATATGGTGCTTTTTTATACTTTTATACTTTTCTAAGTCATTATCTCATTTTAATTTCCGGGCAACTTAAAGAGAAGATAATTGTTCCTTCCACTATTCAAAGAAAGGAAATCTTGGTGTCTGGTCCTAATGATTCAATCATCAAGCCCTTATTGTAAAGCAGGGTTAGTAAAATTTTCTGTGCAGGGTCATATCTATACTAATAAAAGCCTTGGGGATGATCAGGCCAGCAGGAGAGGGTATTTGGGGGCAATTAGGCCCGCAGAGGAGCAGTTAAGTGTCAAATCAGGCCAGCAAGGGAGCAGTTAGGGGGCAATAAGGCAGGCAGGTGAGCGGTTAGGAGCCAGCGGTCCCGGATTGTGAGAGGGATGTCCAACTGCAGGTTGGGATCGGGCCTAAACCTGCTGTTGGACATCCCCTGAGGGGTCCCATATTGGAGAGGGTGCATGCTGGGCTGAGGGACACCCTCCCCAGTGCATGAATTTCATGCACCGGGCCTCTAGTTTGGAAAAATAATAGCTCTGTAGTATATAGTATTCCCATCCAGGAATACAGTATACTTCTCAAATTATTTAATTGTCTGATTTCATTGACTTTTATGTAAATTCAGTACATTCCTTATCATATTCATTCCTAAGAATGATATAATTTTGTCATTAATATGGACTAAATAATTTTTCTACATATTGCTAAGATATAGAATGATGAATATGAAAATTTTTGGTTATTTAATCTTTATTTATAATTTATTTTGTTCTAAACCATTCTATAGAACTTGCTATTTTAGTTCTTATGATGCCTCATGTAATTTGCTTAGTTTTGTTAATTAAATAATTATAGAAGAATATACCAGTAGTGGTTTTATTATTTTGAATAACTATAAGTATAGTTTCTATTTTTCTGCCATTATTTGTGCTAATCAGAAATTCCAGAAAAATGCCAAATAATATCACCAGGGTATCTTATTCTGATTCCTGAATACAATGGGAATACCTATTGTGATTTGCTAGTAAGCTTGAAGTTGGTATTAGATTAAAAGAGATTTTTATTATCTTAAGAAATTATTATTCTATTCGTTTGATTAAGAATTTATTTATTTTTTTTTAAAAAAAAGAACAGGTGCTGACTTTTGTCAAATGCATTTTTAGGGCACAGTTGGTACAGTGTTTGGAGATCGGCTCACTAGAATTTGAAGTCCTATCTGCCACTTAGTAGCATTGCTCTCAGTTTTATCATTTGTCAGATATGAGGTTCTATAAACAGCACATGAGGTTCTATAAACAGCACATGAGCTAAGCCTTTAACCTGTTATACATGGCCTTTGGATTGTAGTAGTCACTTAATAAGCAATAACTATTATTATCATCTATTCAGATGATGGCACATTTTTTCTATGGAACAATTTAAAATGAAAGAATGTGAACACAGCAAGTCTGACATGAATCAGAAAACTGACTTACCTTATTAAAGCATATATCTCTCTACCCTGTGTTGGAGCACCTATGGTTCAATTCACACCCTATTTTCTTCCTTCTCAGTATGTCACTTACCTTTAAAAAATGGGTTTGCTTTGTCCAGTCAGCAAGATTAAGAAACAAGTTTGTTTTTTTTGCTTTTTAGAACTCTATTTATTCACTTATAGGGAGGAAGGGTGGAGTTAAATCAAATACTAATTTTTGAAACTCTTCAGATTTTTTAGTTATAATGTGAGATAATGTAAGATGTGTTTATTTTTTGTCATGTAGCAGTGTATATTTTATCACATATTTTTGTTTGTTTTGTTTATTTTTTATTTTGAAAGGCCGGGGAAGAGAGAAAGGCGGAGGAGTTTAATGAGTTTGAAGAAGTAGACAGGAACTAGAACATATATTGCTTTAAAGGTTATTCCAGGTATTATTTTGGACTGAATCCTAAGGTCAACAAGAAACTTCTAGAGGATTTTAAGCAGTGGAGAGACATGATACAATCTATGTTTTACCAGGATCTCTAGTCCAAGAAGAATAAACTTGGGAAGGGGGTTCTTGGATAGTGAAGAGGGCATTAGGAAGTAGTCCAAGTGAAATTATATGGTGGTTTGGACTCAGATTCAAGAAAGAATGTGACAGGTTGAGAATAATCAGCAGGAGACAGAATAAAATTCTTGAAGTGACATATCATTGAAGTTAATAGGCCCAAAAACTACTGTGAAGAAATTTGAGACATCCAACAGGTATTGGATAACTAATGGGACTCCCAGAAAATGGAGGCAGAACATATATTTTTAATAGCACTATCGAATTTATCAGATCTAAAAGACATGAGTCTCAGGATTGAAAGTTTCACCAGGTATTCAAGCATAATCAAAAGGAAAAAAAAAAAGAACAATCAATACAGTTCATTGGGAAATCTCAAAATGTGAACGATAAGAAGAATGCCTTTTGACCTTCTAAAGTGGAATTCAGAAAACTAGAGCTCATGTACCAAATCTGGCGTACCATTTGTTTTTTATAAATAAAGTTTTATTGGAACATATAAAAAAAAAAACTACTGTGCGTCATTGACGTGGCTCAAGACAGATCAATAGCCTTTGCTTTAGATAATACTTGCTGTCCAGAAAGGCTGGCTTAGAGTTTCTTTTCTATGGAGTGCTCCTAATTAACCAATGACCTCATGTACAAAGTTTGAAATGCAATGCCACTGTGATTGAGGATGGATGAAAATTGTGATATGGGAGAATCACACTTAGTTAACTGCTTTGGGCCCTGGTGGGTACATATTGCCAGGCCCTCGCATGCTGTAGGGCTAGCCGTTATTTTAGCTAGTAACTTATTATGGGTTAAGAAACCAGCTAACTAAACGTGTCAGAAAGGTATGTAATATAAAAATTAAGGACTTTTTGTGCATGGGTTTTGTGATATCTTTTTTATTTTTATTTGTTTTTAATTTATTTATTTTATTTTTACCTTTTGACCCCCTCACCCACCTCTTTGCCCTACCCCCTGCCTCTGGCAATCACCAGTTTGCTCTCTGCAGCCACAAGCACCTGTCCCACTCTGCCCAACTCACCCACTCAACACAATGCCCCCGAGTGAGGTGTGCATATTTTGTCTCCACATAATATTTAGAAAATTGTGAATAGAGTATAAGGATTAGTCACTTACACATAAAAGCATGAACCCCACTATCACCATCTACCATTAGTAAGGTTATTTACTTAATCCTCAATTTTAAGATGCAATAGGTTATCTAAATATTTTGTGGAACCCTAACCTGATATTGTTAACATTTTTTTATGGGACATTAAGCTCGGTCTAGTGCTACTGTTAGTAAAGTTCACTTTATAGAAATGTAATTTGTGGACTAAAAAAGTATACAGGATGTGTGACTACTTTTTATTAATGCACATTTTATAGTTGTGGTTACATTGTTTTATAATTTTATTAAAATTGTTAATTTTATTGTAAATTCATTTTGTGATAGAGGTAACATTTAGTGCCGCATATGCTGGAACATCCTTGGTAAGTGATATTTTCTTTAGAATGGAGGGTCTTTTGAAAGATAGATCCTCCATCTACCTTACCAGGTCATGCTGTTAAGGTATCTGTATTGGGTTCAGCTTTCTTTCCATCACCTCACCGATGCAAGCCTCTGGCTCTCTCTTCAGCCATCTTCTATACTCCATATGGACTTTGACAGAAACTTCTGGATTCCTTCCAAAGAGGAAGCTTGGGTGTGTTAACGCAATCCTCTCCACTTAACTAATTCTCAGCTTTGTTTTTCAGTCACATTTGGCTGCCTCTTGATTGTGGCTTCCCGTCCTGTTGGTATTTATCCATGATCCCAAGGTGGGTGGGGACATAGGGGGCAACACTAAGCCTGCCACCGAATACACTCTCAACCTGCTCCCGAGGAGAGTATCAACCCCTGCTTGGAGGCTTCATCACACACCTGTCTTCTTCTACCTCTGTTTCTCTTAGCCTTCCCACTCTTCTGGCTGAAACATCTGCTTATGACATCTTTTTTCTCCTCAGGGCAACGTGTCTTCTCACCTCTGCAAGAAACCCTATAGACCAAGTTTCATTTTCAAGGGAGGGGCCTCTGGAAAGCTGGGCGGTAGGGATTTTCCAAGCAGAAGGTGACTTTGCTTTAATTTCTGAGGAGCGCAGTCGAGTGGTAGAAACATGGGTGCAAGCTGGGCTCTCTGGTTCCTGCTCTGAGGCTGTCACTTACTCGCTGTGTAAGTTTGGGCAAGTCATGTAATTTCTCTGTTTCTCAGATTTCTCATCTTTAAAATGATGATACTGGCAGAACCTTTGTTATACAGTGGTTGTAAGGGGGAAAAAATGTGTAAGTAGCTCAGAACAGTGACTGATAAGTAGTATTTGATAATTGTTAGCAGTTATTCTTTTATTATTATTATTAATAGTAAAAGTTATTTTTCTTCTATATTTTTTAAGTCATAATATCAATAGAATATGGTAAAGTGATAAATTTTTTTCTATATAGAATGGCTGTTGTATTTTTTGTATTTTAATAATCATTACTAGCAACTAATGATATGAAATAAGGTATAGTTGAAGGCCTTCTATCTGGTTCAGAGTCATTTTAAATCTGTAGTTGTTTATAATTAAAGAAACATGGCAACAACTTCTAACTCCTGTGTTGCATCAAGGGTCTGTCTGTATATATGAGAAAATCTACTAGTTTGAGAGCGTTAAAATCTCATTATTGATCATTACACTGTTTCCAGTGGTTTAGCAATAAGAAGTAAGTGGTTTCTTAATACCTGTCACTTTTATTCCTTCATGACACGAAGATAAGTATATTTTAATCTTGTTTTCTTTTCATCCCAGTGCTTAACGGAGGCTCATAGGGCATAGCGTTGTGATGGGGAGTGACTTTGTTTTCTTTTTCGTTTCAATCTAGTAGTTTCAATGCCATTTTTTTACTAATTAGTCTCCTTTCTTTTCACATGACTTCACAACAAAATATTATTTTGTGTCATTAATCCGTCTTTGATTTATAATCTCAGTTACTTTATCATTTATATACTGTACCACAAAATCTTAAGGGTGTGTATGACAAAACAGAAACACAAACTTTTCCATGTTGCTCAAAATAAGGGATTTCAAACATTTGTGAGTAGCAAGAATTTTCCATTGACAAATATTCACAGGATGGAGATTGAACAGGAGACTTAATACATTATAACAGGGAACACTGCTAATCATTATGGTTTGGTGTTGCCTGGTTTAAAAAAAAAATACATAGAGCAGTGACATCACAGTAAAAATAATTCCGTTTGTAGACAATTATATATGTTGATTGTAGTCTCTAGCTATAGGGAATGGCTTTGATTTTCTTAAAAATACAATGCAGTTCCTAATCTTCTAGCCTTTAGCTACATAGCCTCTCAACTTAGAACATATCTACCCCTCTCCCTTCAGGAATATCTGCTTGTCCTGTAGGTCCCAGCTTCCTTGTTATTTCCTCCTGAAAGTGTCATCTCTATGCATGTTTTTATAGCATCCCCCTCAAATATGTCCACTATTATATAACTAGAGGCCTGGTGCATGAAATTCGTGCGGGGGGGTGGGGTCCCTTAGCCAGGCCTGCACCCTCTCCAATCCGGGACCCCTCAGGGGATGTCCGACTGCTGTTTTAGACCTGATCCTGCAGTCAGACATCCCTCTCACAATCTGGGACTGCTAGCTCATACCTGCTTGCCTACCTGCCTGCCTGATAACCCCTAACCACTCTGCCTGCCTGCCTAATGCCCCTAACTGCTCCCCTGCCTGCCAGCCTGGTCACCCCTAACTGCCCTCCCTGCTGGTCTGGTCACCCCTAACTGCCCTCCCCTGCTGGCCTAGTCACCCCTAACTGCCCTCCCCTGCTGGCCTAGTCACCCCTAACTGCCCTCCCCTGCTGGCCTAGTCACCCCTAACGGCCCCTGCCACATCTGGATGGATGTCTGGTCTAATTATATTACCAATGTCTAAGCATATTACCCTTTTGTTAGTATAGATAACTATGAGTGTATCTGTCTTCATCATTGGACTGTGAGCTCAGTGAGGACAGGCATGACATTGGCCTTGATCACATGATAGCTTCACTTCAGAGCACAGCACTTAGAGCATTTCAGGGGGCAATTGATATTTGTTGAACAAGTTAATTTGGAGTAGACTGGAATAAGATTTTGTTTTTACCTTTGTGTGTTCTTTATCTAATTACTAATACAATAGAAGCCCCCTTTTCTGGATCAGGACCCATAACTGTTTGGCACTGAGTAAAAGAAAACACACAATGATCTGTATTTTCACTGTGTGCAACAGATCAGACATTCAGATCGAGTATTCAAATGGTCGCTTATTAAAGTGGTTGCTGAATAAGATCAAGGAGGTAATGTGATATGATTGACTTTGTATTTTGGCAGTTCCCTTAGTACATTCCTATGGGGATTATGGTCACCCAGATCAGATACCTCAATTTTGCCTTACCTCATCACCATACTTCCTGCTTTGATTATATCTTTCTGCTTCCTATAGCTTTTCTACAGCTTCCTTGGGCCCTCTGGAATGGTACTAACCTCAGGGTCCCACTGTCCTTAGAGCTCTACATTGTTATATGGAAGCTTTTCGATCACATCTGCCTCCTGTGACATACATAAGAGATAGCATGTTTATTATCATCTCACAATATATTTCAAGTCACATTCTGCAGTTTACCACCTTTCCCTAACTTTGGTCTATTTATCTCATGTATATAAAAATTCCTGCTGTCCTCCTAATAATGGTCTCCAAGATTCACTCTTTTTAATTGTATTATATAGTTAATCTTCTCTCAAGACAAATGCTCTAGTTCTTTATCCTCTTTCTAATATTCCAACATAATGAATAATCTGCCCTTTTCTCTGAACCTACATTTGCACTTTCACACCAATGCATTATTTGGACAGTCGAACAATGTAAGCAAATTGAACATTCATAAGGAACTGGATCTTTCCTCTTTGGGGCTAAATTTAGAGAGTTTTGCTAAAGTTGATATTAAATATGTACAGTTTTCAAGTAATTTTTCAGCTGTTCTTCATCGTAATAAAGACCCACAACCAAGAGCTTTTAGGACCTTTGTTTACTTATTAGGATCCTAACACTTTTTAAGGATATTTAGTTTTTGTTATTGTTGTGTTGTTTTATGCTCAACTGGTGTAGCATGTTTAGGATAGAAATACAAATTAACCAGACTTATTTTCACATGTGCTTTGTGGAGTCATCTGGTTAATTTATTGTGATATCTAATATGAAAGCTTATTTTAATTTCACAAACCTATAAGTCTCTTCAAGGTATAGGTGAACCAAGGCAGTGGTAATATCCAGCAGTTTTGCAGGGTATTCCCAGAAAGGTTGACTTATCAAATGTGTCAGAAATCTCTGAAGTTTCATAAAATAAAGTATTTATTTAATCCTCAATTTTAATTTTCTGATACAACTTAAAGGTACAGTAATTGCCTCTTAAATTACTACTGCATGCTAAATACTGTGCTGGGCACATTGCATACATGATCTCATTTTTCTCCTTACAACAATTTATAATTCGTATCATCTCTGTTTTTCAGAAGCTCTAGAAGTTAAATAAATGTATTTGTTTTCTATCCACTGTAATAAATCATCACAAACTTAGTGACTTCAAATCACACCCATTAATTATATCACAGTTCTTCAGAACCAAAGTTCAGACATGCTTGACTGGGTATTCTTCCCAGGGTCTGACAAGGTGATAAGGTGTCTGCCAATCTGGGCTCTTAGCTGGAGGCTCTGGACGGAACTCACCGCCATGCTTACTCAGGTTATTGGCAGAATTCAGTTCCTTTGGTTGCAGGAGTGAGGTCCCTGTTTCCTTGTAGCCTGTCAGCAGGGGCCACTCACCACTCCTAGAAGCCACCAGTGTTCCCTCTTACATGGCTCCCCGACTCTTCAGACCAGCCAAGGCATGTGTAGTCTTTCTCATGATTTCAGTCTCTTTAGGTTCCCTTTCTGCCACCACCCAGAAAAAATGTTCTCTGCTTTTAAGGGTTCATGTGATTAAATGAACCACTCCTTCCTCCCTCCAGACCCCGATAATCTCCCCACTCTGCCATATAACATAACACACAACCAGGGATGATATCATGTGCACAGTTAGGGTGGGATTTGGGAGTGGGGTGGGGTATATAATTTTGCTTGTCACACCCTATTACTCAAAACAGTAATTGACAGGTTGGAGGTCAAGCCTAGGTTGGTTGAACTACAGAGCTTGTCCCGGTACCATATTCATCAGGGAGCCTGATTTTATCCACGGGCATTAGTTATGGAAACCAGCCTTACTGCTATGGAGCCAGATTGTGTTGGTATCACAGAGTGCTATTAAAAACATTGCCTTAAAGAGTTCCAATGCAAGCTTTACATGCACACTGGTTCTGTAAAATATGAGATCCACACCCTATTACTCAAAATAGTAATTGACAAGAATCACATAAATTAGATTTTATTGTGCACTACACATTTCTATGAATTGTACTTATGTCAGTTCAGTTTGCCCTCTTTCATTTCAGACTTTGATTTGTACTTTGCACACTGTCTCTCCCCACTGCTTATTTTATGAATACACTTTTAATACTTGGTCAACTAAGAGTCATGTTCATATCGGTATCTTTTGAAAATTTGAGGTCAATCATAGTTTTTCTCCTTATTTAAATACTTTTCAGATAATTGACTTTAATTCCTATAGCAATGTGCGAAGGGACCTGCTAAAGCTATAAAGTCAATCAAGAGAAATCCTATACTTGATGATATAAAGCTGCCATTAACTAGAGACCACAATGAATTGTATGAAGCATACTATTTTATCTAGTGCACACAGTGACTAAAAAACAGCTAAATGTCATTTTGTTGATTTTAAATAACTCAAGCACATATATGGCATATATTTCTTCAGCTATTGAGTGTATACAGAACCATTGATTTTTTTTGTTGGCAGCTTTTGAATCTTCTTTTTTTTCTTCCTTAAGATAAGGATAGGAATCTTCTTTTCTCCATGATTCACCAGGTTAGGCAGAACATCACAGACCCTAACCAGCTCAGTAGTATTAGGAACAGTGTAGATTGTGTGTGAAACAAAAGCCAGTCCTGGGTTATTCAATCACTAAGTCATTTGGGACAAGTCACTACATATCTCTGAAGCTCATTGTCTCCAACTATAAAATGAGCAATTCTAAAATTCTATTCTTTTCAACACATGTTTGACATACTTCGGTCAGTGTCCAGATCTTTGGAAGTAATTAATTTATTGCAGCTTCACTGCTTTGAAATTTGTTTTTTGGGTCTCAGAAAGACACATGAAAAACATTTACATTGTGTGTGAATATTATAGTAAAATTGATTGGAATGTGCTGGGGCTTATCATACTTAATCAACTATGGGATTGTTTTTCTATTTTTACAAAGTAAAATTCCTTCTTGGGTTCCAATATTTTATACACTCTGCTCTTCTCAAATAAATAAGTTTTCCATTTTTTCTCTCTCCTTTTTTCTCTTAGTATTTCTCTGGTAGTTCACCAGAAATACCTTTCACAGTATTTGAATATTCTTTGGTCACAATTTATGCATGATTGTTCTTTCTTTAATGAGGCATTACTATTTCTGCTGTCTAGGGTAAATTACCAAACCACTTAAACACAAACATCATGAGGGTTGACTGTGGCCAGGGTGTTTAGCAAAGTTGTTTTTTTTTTCTTTTTTTTTCTTTCTTTCTTTCTTTGTGAAATAGGTTGTATGAGACATTGGTGTTGTCATTCTGATGGGGTCTCTTTGAAATTGATGGCCCAGTTGTGACAAGCCAAAGCATCCATATGATGTTATAAAGTGCTCAAGAAAATTAAATGAACGGTTAATTTAGAAATGGGGGCTGAGCTATAACTCCTCTCCCTGGAAGGGAGGATATTATGGGCAGCATGCACATGGGGAATGATTTTTCTGGTAATAAAGTTGGGAAAATAGCAACCAGAACAGAACAAAACTATTCATGATGCCGTTCAGTATGTAAAGAACAAAAAGAATTTTCACTATGCAAGAACCTCTACTACTATATGTTTGCAATGATGCCTTCATGCAAGGGGAAACAGATGTTTATCTGTTTTTCTTTTGGTTTTATTTTCTCTTAACACTGCCATTCTGTCAGTACGTGGTTTCATAAAGCTGTAGGATTCTCATAGGAAAACTACCGAGGCCGTGTGCTTTGGAAGCCCATGTGTTGATTTCCTGGCTGAATAGCAATATTTTATTGTAGCTGGGGGGCGGGGGAGGGTGTGTGACTAGGAGTGTTAGAGGCAGGAAGCCTAATGCCACCAATACCATGTCTAGAACTGAGCTATTGCCTGTGTTTTATGTGCTTCATTCCATTGAATGAATATTGTAATACTGTGGATTGTTTTTATCATTTTGTTGTTTGAATATCAGAGGTTTATCAGATGGCTCTGTTTCTTTGGAACACTTGATGGAAAGTTTTGTTGCAAAGCTTCTTTCATGGCGATAACTTCATGTCTTGGCGATAAAGTCCCATAAAACTTGATCGGAAATCGTCTTTATGAGTTGCCGCCCTGTGTGCTATTAAAAGATTGGAAGTGGAGCATTAGTTTTAACTCAGAGCTGTTTGCCCAGTGTGTCTTTTGGCCACATTCTTCATCTTACCACTTTCTGCCGACAGGACATCGCTCCCACCAGCCTTTCTTCGGGGACTCAATAGCCTTGTACAGCCCATCCCTGCTGTACATTACAACCAAGCTTTGTGGGCCTCTTCCTTGGCTATTTGCATTGCCAATACTATATATCATTTATGCTCAGTCATTCACCTCTCCTGTCATGGAGTCCTCAATGAGTATTAATTGAACATTTAAGACAGATACACACACACACACACACACACACACACACATATTATATATATATTTATATATATACATATATATATATATACATATATATATATTTACTGAAATGAGTATACTTTAATGCCAATTCTTCCTTATTAAAACTTCTTTGTTTTCACTTGCATTTTGCACTTACATTTTGTAGCCATGTCACCCTGGTTTTATGTCTTTACTGGTTGGCATCTTAAGATATTCAGTTCAGCTGGTACACACCTATATGCTCCCTATAATTTTGTGCCTGATAAATGTTCTATTGTATGTAGTTAAGCAGAGCCTGAGAGAGTGCCTGTCTTCCAGTATTGTACACCGTTTATCTTCTTTCCCAAAAACACTTTTTTTTTAAAAAAAATCTTCACCCAAGGATATGTTTCCATTGATTTTTTTTTTTTTTTTTTGAGAGAGAGATATTGATTGGCTGCCTTGTTGGGGAGCACAAGAGACTTGGTTGGAAAGTTGTAAGGAGGACATTCTGAGAAAAGGCAAGTGTGTGGAAGGCCGCCTGCCCTGTTTATCGAAATTTCAATGTAGAAATGAAATATTTCAATTAGGGAGTGTTGAAAGTGGCTCCCCTAATTATTCCTTGACTTTTCCAAACAAGTCTGTGCACATGTAGACCCCCGGGTGTTTACTGGAATCCTTATGCTTAATCCCTGGATGCCCTTGCCTAGAGGACAATGTAAATACACGGGTCCTCCCAAGATTACTCAACCTACTGATTGTATCTAAAGATAAAAATTCCAATAAAAGGCAGGCAATTAAGGCTGCCTGGCTTCTTCAGCTGGGCAGTGCCTTAGCCCTCTCCCCCACAGTGGAACTGTGTTGGAGTAATCTGTTAATCCGTCATTCAGAGGCTGCTGTTCAGCCCCCGCACTGTCTCCCATATGCACCCTGACTGGGGATGAAGCTGTAACCTAGGAATGTATCCTGACTGGGAATTGAACCCGCCACCTTTGGTGCAAGGGACAATGGCTCCAGCCAACTGAGCCACTTGGCCAGGCCCCCCTAGAACACCTTTTGATTGTTACTTCGAACTCTTCTATGAGATGCACTGTGTGAAACATGATTTCTTTCCTTCCTTGCCTCCCTTTTTTTCCTTAGGAGTTGCATGTTTAATTAACCTGAGTGAAAAGAAGGGGGAGAAGACATTTTTTAAAAGGGGAATAGAAGTCAGAGTAATCTTTTGCTTTCCCTGGAAACAGGTTGCTCAGCATCCAGGGTGGACACTGACAAGGTGGAGTGTGCACCAGTGTGAACAGGCTGTTTCTTTGTGCCTTAATGGCCACAGTAGCCCAGATGTTGAAATGCTCTAAGTGGGAAAATAATTTTCTTTTTTAGCATGTTAGGCTTTTATTATATAGGATTGTTTAAAAAATAATGTATTTTAGGTGGAGAAATGAAATATTTCTCTTTTTTTTCCTGTCATCCAGTTCTTGTTTTTATTTTTATTTTTTAAATTTCTTTGTTGATTAAGGTATTACATATGTGTCCTTATCCCCCCATTGCCCCCCCACGCCCCCACTCATGCCCTCACCCCCCTGTTGTCTGTGTTCATTCGTTAGGCTTATATGCATGCACACAAGTCTTTGGTTAATCTCTCCCCCCTTACCCCCACCCTCCCCTACCTTCCCTCCGAGGTTTGACGGTCTGATTGATGCTTCTCTGTCTCTGGATCTGTTTTTGTTCATCAGTTTATGTTTTTCATTATATTCCATAAATGAGTGAGATCATGTGATATTTATCTTTCTCTGACCGGCTTATTTCAGTTAGCATAATGCTCTCCAGTTCCATCCATGCTGTTTCAAATGATAAGAATTCCTTCTTTTTTATAGCAGCATAGTATTCCATTGTGTAGATGTACCATAGTTTTTTAATTCACTCATCTGTTGATGGGCACTTAGGTTGTTTCCAAATCTTAGCTATTGTGAATTGTGCTGCTATGAACATAGGGGTGCATATATCCTTTCTGATTGGTGTTTCTAGTTTATTGGGATATATTCCTAGAAGTGGGATCACTGGGTCAAATGGAAGTTCCATTTTTAGTTTTTTGAGGAAACTCCATACTGTTCTCCACAGTGGCTGCACCAGTCTGCATTCCCACTAGCAGTGCACAACGTTCTTTATTCTCCGCATCCTTGCCAGCACTTGTCATTTGTTGATGATAGTCATTCTGACAGGTGTAAGATGGTACAGCATTGTCGTTTTGATTTGCATCTCTCTGATGGTTAGTGACTTTGAGCATGTTTTCATATGTCTTTTGGCCTTCCTTCTGTCTTCTTTTGAAAAGTATCTATTTAGGTCCGTTGCCCATTTTTTGATTGGGTTGTTTGTCTTCCTTTTGTTAAGTTGTATGAGCTCCCTGTAAATGTTGGAAATTAAACCCATATCGGTGATAACATTGACAAATATGTTCCCCCATGCAGTGGGCTTTCTTGTTGTTTTGTTTATGATTTCTTTTGTTGTGCAAAAGCTTTTTATTTTGATGTAGTCTCATTTGTTTATTTTCTCTTTAGTTTCCATTGCCCTAGGAGCAGTATCAGTAAAGAAACTGCTTTGGCATATGTCTGAGATTTTGCTGACTGTGGATTACTCTAGTATTTTTATGGTCTCCTATCTTATGTTTAAGTCCTTTGCCCATTTTGAGTTTATTTTTGTGTATGGTGTAAGTTGGTGGTCTAGTTTCATTTTTTGCATGTATCTGTCCAATTTTCCCAACATCTTTTATTGAAGAGACTGTCTTGACTCCATTGTATGTTCATGCCTCTTTTGTCGAATATTAATTGGGCATAGTGGTTTGGATAGATTTCTGGGATCTCTATTCTATTCTATTGATCTATATGACTGTTCTTGTGCCAGTACCAGGCTGTTTTGAGGACAGAGGCTTTGTAATACAGCTTTATAGTGAGATCCCTCCTACTTTGTTCTTCTTTCTCAGGATTGCTGCAGCTATTCAGGGTCTATTTTTATTCCAGATGAATTTTTGGAAAGTTCTTTCTAGGTCTGTGAAATATGCCATTGGTATTTTAATGGGGAGTGCATTGAATCTATAGATTGCTTTGGGTAGAATGTACATTTTGATGTTGTTGATTCTACCAATCCATGAACATGGTATGTTCTTCCATCGGGTATGTCTTCTTCTATCTCTTTTTTCAGTGTCCTGTAGTTTTCCGCATATAGGTTTTTTACCTCTTTAGTTAAGTTTATTCCTAGGTATCTTATTTATTTATTTATTTATTTATTTATTTATTTATTTATCTATTTATTTATTTATTTATTTATTTTTGTGGTGCAATGGTAAATGGGATTGCTTTTTTAGTCTCTCTTTCTGTAAATTCATTACTGGTGTGTAGAAATGCCATAGATTTCTGGGGCTTAATTTTGTATCCTGCTACGTTGCTGAATTCATTTATTAAGTCTAATAATTTTTTGATGGAGTCCTTAGGGTTTTCTATGTACAGTATCATGTCATCTGTGAATAAGGAGAGTTTTACTTCTTCTTTTCCAATTTGGATGCCTTTTATTTCTTCTTCTTGTCTGATCACAATGGCTAGTATTTCCAGTACTGTGTTGAACAGGAGTGGTAAGAGTGGGCATCCCTGTCTTGTTCCTGTTCTTAGGGGAAATGGTTTTAGTTTTTGCCCGTTGAGTATGATGTTGGCTGTGGGTTTGTCATATATGGCTTTTATTATGTTGAGGTATGATCCTTCTATTCCCACCTTGCTGAGAGTTTTTATCAAGAAAGGGTGTTGGATTTTGTCAAATGCTTTTTCTGTGTCAATTGATATGACTATGTGATTTTTATCTCTCAATTTGTTTATGTGATGTATCACGTTTATTGATTTGAGGATATTGTACCATCCTCACATCCCTGGGATAAATCCTACTTGGTCATGGTGTATAATCTTTCTGATGTACTGCTGTATCCGATTTGCTAGAATTTTGTAGAGGATTTTGGCATCTATGTTCATGAGGGATATTGGCCTGTAATTCTCTTTCATTATGTTGTCTTTATAGTTGGTATTAGGGTGATGCTGGCTTCATAAAATGAGCTTGGAAGTGTTCCTTCCTCTTGAATTTTTTGGAATAGTCTGAGGATAGGTTTTAGTTCTTCCTTGAATGTTTGGTAAAACTCCCCTGTGAAGCCATCTGGCCTCAGGCAAGAATTTTCTTTCATCTTCTTTCCTGCTAATGGTGTTTATTTGATGTAAATGTTCAGTTCTTAGCTTGATAATGGGTGTCCCAGAGAATCAAAGATATATAAGAGGATTCTTAACATATGTTTATTCCTATTTAATTTATGTTTTATATCTTTCTACCGGAAACTGGAAAAAAAATGTTTCCCCCCCACAAAGCCAAATACTCTGCATGACCTTGTTACCCCAAGGTTGGGCTTTCTTTCTTTTCAGGTGATAACCCACAGAATTGGCTTTATATAAAGGGTTAGTGCAGAAAGCTCATCCTCTCCTTTGGTTATGCATAACTCCCAGGCATTAAGCAACCCATTTCGTTGTTTCTGAGGCCAATAATCATTCTTTTCTTTCGGCATCTGGCAGACTGTGGATTTCAATTTAATTCACAAACTTATAGATCATGTTGAAGTAATTTCTGCTGAGAAGTGATTTTTCTAGCCCGTTGTTCAAATTTTTCAGTTAACAGTCAACATTTGAACCGGTGTACTGGGCTATAGATTGTCAGTATAAGACTTTGTTCTTTTAATCTACCTTTCCTCCTTCAGAACTGTAGGATTTTCTGAATATTTGTTCAGAGTTAACCAAGACAAGTTTAACTATTATCTTCCCATGTAAATGATTAATGAATTAACACCCAGCTTTATTCTCCTCATTTATACCTCCGTCTACTTAAACCTAGATCCAATCTGTTAAAAAAAATGCGAACACTAGGAAGACTTTACTCAGCAATGACTAACTGAATTTTCTTTGCTGAGTCTAACCTTGAAAAACATTGATAATTAAATTCTACAAACAAAATTAATCGTATCTACTAGTAGTTACAGATTTTTCCTTATCAAACTTTTGAACAAAACTACATAAAGTATAAGGTACTAGCTAGAAATTCAATCAGAAAGTTAGTGCTAGTTTACCTCTGCATGTTCATACCTCATACACGTAATCTATAGTCACATTTAAAAATATATAAGCTCTATAAGGGCAGAGATGTTTTTCTCTCATTCTCTGCAGCAGCGAACATGCATGTGTGTGTGTTCAGATACACACTCACGCACAGGCACACATACATATACTGGAAAGTCAACATTGGAAAGTTCCCTGAACAGTTAGGGAAAGGAGAGAGACATTGTGGTGTCATAGAAACAATCTGGACTTGGTATCTGCTCTGAGTTGTTCTACTAACTGTGGGAATCTGGAACAAGTTATTAATAGCTTCTGGCTCACTTTTATCTTGTCTTTATATTAAGACAACATTCGAAAGTTTACTTTTACATCAGTTGTTAGTATATTTGTTAGAAGGTGGAGAAGGTGATGCTGAAGGAGAAGAATAAAGCTTTAGGCTGGAGAGAGGGTGGTCCAGATTTTCGGGGGAGGGGGCATTTCTCACTTTTCACTCTTACCTATAGTTAGAGTTCTTTAGAGGGCTATAACTCAAATGCACTGTGAATGGATTTGTACAGAAATTTAATAATATCCAGCTTTAATAGGCAGGTCAAAATGCAGAAATAATATGAATACTTGAAAAAGCAAATTTTTTAAAAATACAGCAAAGGAAGCAACAGTAACAAAGAGTGTCACAAATCAGATGGAAGTTCCTATCAGGCATATGTGCTGGGGAGGCTGGGAAATTTCATGTAGGATCTCAACCAATTGTGAACCTATCCAGCTAATAATTAACGCATGGGCTCATCATGCAATCAACTGTAAATTCTCACTCTTGAAGAATCGGCAGTCTTTCCTTTCGCATAAAAGGATGAGTGTTGATGACTAGGAATCATAAATTAAGTTATGAAAGTAGGCTTATTTAATGGGTTAGGGTCATTGTTTTTTTTAATAAGTAAATAGCTGGTCTGAGTGTTTATACTAGCTGAAGTTAAAAAATGATTTGTGATTTTTTTCTCTTTGGTTACACATTTAATTACTAACTGTTGTCAAGTACATTTGTTAGGTGACATCACTAAGAATCTAAAATTGTATTCCATTGCCCAGAAAATTAAATCAGATTCCTTAGCTTAACTGGATGTCACATGCAATCCAAATGCCTATTCAAGTGCATTTTCTTTCAATACTTTCCAGTCGGTGGTGCCTCAGGTTTTCTCACTCTCAGATGGTATTATTTATGCTGGATCTGTATTAGCTGGAATATGCTCCTACTTTGGATTCAAATTTTATTCAGTCTTTAGTATTAACCTCAATTGCCACCCCATCCAAAGCCTTCTGTTTGCAACAGCATTTATTCATTCTTATTTGTTATTCATTTATTCATGTATTCACAACCACTCCACAAATATTTATTGAGTACCTTCTTTGGTACAGGTAGTCCTTTCCTAAACATGAGTTTTATTGCAGGTAAAGTCATATCCAAGTAATTATACTGAGATTGTATTTTAATGTTTATTTTCCCGCCTCTGTAAAAGTGATCTCATTATGGCAATGATTATGGGTTGTTTGTTTGTTTTTTTAAGGAGAGATTATGATAGTGTAAAACATGACTAGGCAGGGAGTTAGGAAGCTGGTTCTCTGTCTCCTATTGGCTGCAACTTAATTTGGGGCTAATTCAAACAAGACATTTATTAAGCTTCTCTCAAGTTTATTGCAGTGTTAGGCACTATAGTTGATACACAAATAAATGTATTTTATGTATGTTTGTTACTGACATGCATTAAACATTTATTTTATGGAGCCAACAATCTAGAAGAAAGATCCTTAACCTGAGACCTCTAGAGGAATGAATGTTTTAGCTCCAGATGATTTTAATGTAAATTTTTGGATATGCACTTATATGCATTTTTTATGAGGAGATGGTGAATAGCTTTTAGATGTTAAAAGTGTCACTGAGCCTTAGTTGGGTGGCTCAGTTGGTTGGAGCATCATCCAGTGCGCCAAAAAGTTTCTGGTTTGATTCCCCATCAGGAAGGGTACAGAAGCAATTAACCGATGCGCTCTCTCTCTCTCTCTCTCTCTCTCTCTCTCTCTCTCTCTCAATAGAAACATATCCTTGGGTGAGGATTTAAAAAAAAAAAAAAAAAAAGAAAGGTGCCATTGATCATTAAAAAAAAAAAAAAAAAGGTTAAAAAGCTCATGATCTTAGTGACCCAGCTAAAGAACAAGAGCCACAGAAGAACAATAATATACTAAGCTGGGTTTGGAAAAAGGTAAAATGGTACCTAACTGTGGTCATTTAAGCAATGGCTTTCTGAAAAAATAACTCTTGGAATATATGCCATCTATCGTTTGGCTTCAGCTTCTTTGTGGAAAAAGAAGATAAACTATAGAATCTTCGTTATTCTTCCCAGTTGTAAAATTTGTTTTTTCCTTGATTAGATTATGAAATGCCTATCAAAATGCCGGCCATGTCATGGGGATTCAGAAAACATCTGTTCATTATTCCTGAAATGAAACTTTTAAAATGTGTTGTCCCAAACATATCCACTATCTTGAGTTAAAATTGCAGAATATTAGAGCATTAGCTCCCAATGTTCCGTGAATGAAAGGAAACTTAACAGATGTTTATGTCATTGCTCACACTCTTTCACTTGGCAGATCAGAAAGTTTAATTCATTAGTCTCCTATATTGATTCGTAGCATTTTTAATACCTTTATATTTTTATTATGCTTTCCATTACAACATTTTGGGTCTCTTCATTATCTTTATGCTTTGTGGGGGTAGGAATTATCTCAAATCCATCCAATATTATCCAGCACCTAACACAGTTAACCAAAAGGGTGCTTAATAAATAGCGGATGACAAATGAAATACAATGGAACCTTGTTTCTCGACCTTAATTAGTTCTAGAAGGCTGTTTCAAAACTGACTCATTTATTCCCATTAGAAATAATGTAAATTGAATTAATCTGTTACAGACCCCCCCAAATGATTCCGTTTTAACCTTTCTCATATACAGTACATGTCTATTGTATTGTTTAATCTATAAACACTTTAAAAACAAAAAGTACACGAAATGTAAATGAAAATGTAACAAAAAGGAAAGGAAATGTACAGTAAAAAATGAAAATTTAAAAATAATTATAAGCAGCAATAAAAGCAAAAAACAAAAATAAACCAAAAATATTCACAGCACAACATCCTGAGATTATAACAGTGGTAAACTGACTCATATTCATGCATTCTCTCCTTTGTCACCTGACAACCCGTTCATGCTGATATCTGTATGATCAGTGTGTAACTGGTCATACAGATATCAGCATGAAAGGGTTGTCAGGTTGAGAAGCAAGTTGTTCAAGATGGGAGATGTTTGAGAAACGAAGTTACACTGTAATCTGTAAATTGCCTACTTCAGTATAGCAGAGATGGCAGCTTCAAGTCCCCACACTGCCTTGTCCTCTGTGAGTTATTATGGGCCAGTTTCTTAAACTCCCTGCCCTCAACTTCTTCATCTGTAAAGTAGAATAATTTTTTTCTGATTAAAATTAATTAGGTGCTTGGGAGAATGTCATAAGTGAGGAGAATCCAGGTTTGTGGGGACCTCAAGCTTGTATAGTGCCTCATCCTTGTTAAGAAAGAGTATTAATGGTGAATACAAAAATTTGCCAACTAGAACATTTTTAAAGCTTTATTTAGATTGGGAGAAGAAATCATAAATTACAGAAACAAAAACATTGAAAAATGCCAATACATTCCAAAATATTACCATCATGATTAGTAAACATCCAGATTCATCTTTATATACTTTATTTCTTACAAAATTTTGTCTGCATGCACTCATACTTCCTCTTTTATATGATAATGATTTTTAATAATTTCTATAGAGAGAACAGAAAGAAATGTTATTCTTTTCTCTACCAAAGTAAATTGAAAGTTTTTTATTATTATTATTGCTGGTTTAGGAAGTATTTTTATTTATCTTTATAATGTATTATCAGAATTGACACATTCTAACTTCCTCCAGGGCTTCACCCTCAGGCAGCTCTTGTTTGGAGGGAAGTCTGGGAGAAGTCCACCTTTGGGGTTTCACTTGGCATGATCTAGAAAGGCATGTGCCTCTGCAGTGGCTCCAGCTTGGCTAGGTTTTCACTGCTCCCTCTTGACTCCCCATCCCCATCCTTGTGAGAATGTCTTGTTGTGAGAGTTGAGGGAAAAGTGGCCGAGAGCCTAGGTCACAGTGACCCTGACGTATCGTATTCACATCCTGAGAGTCACGGATAAGGTCCAGACACTCCTTGAGGTCTATTGGGGATAGATTGTCTTTGAAGTCCAAGTAGACTGAAGGAAGTGCTGGCAGCCTGCCGGCTGATTATACTTGCTGGTAGTACCTGCTGCAAACCATGGATGACTTCTAGGAGGTATAAGGTGACCACCCTCTGGGGCCACCTTCCAAATCCTCCCGGCCCCCTGAGCTATGGCAGTTGCTTCCTCACTACAGGCAATGCAAAATGCGTTGGGGCCCCTCTGATTTTGTGTTAAATCTGCCTCTCATTCCAAGTTAGAACTTACCATTGTTATTTTGCACTTTCATTGCCAAATGATTTTTTTGGTAAATGCCTAGGACTTGTGCAGTGAATATCATTTGTGATCTCATATACTTTTAAAAAAATTTTTTTTAGGAATAATTATTTTTCTCCACTTTACCCCAAACAGGGTAGAATTTCAGAGGACCTGAACTTCTAACGTAATGGATTTTTAAATGGGTTGCACCAGACAAAATTTGTGTTTAATTCTTCATGAGTATATTAATATAAATCTTGTTGAAATAAAAATGCTTTATTTCATGTATTCTCTTTTTTAAATATCTTGTTTATTGATTTCAGAGAGGAAGGGAGAGATAGAAAGATCAATGATGAGAATCATTGTTCGGCTGCGTCCTCCATGCCCCACACTGGGGATTGAACCCACAACTCAGGCAGAATCCAACTGTGACCTCCTGGTTCAAAGGTCAACACACTCAACCACTGAGCCATGCCGGCCGGGCTATTTCCTTCATTCTTAAATATCATTTGTAGTGGATGTCATTCTGTGGCCATATTCTCTTTCAGGGATGCAGAACTTGTTATCTCACCTGGTGGGAGTGCTACTTGCTAGAGTTTTCAGCTGACAGTCTTCTCTGGGAGAAACTTTCAAAGAGCACACACAATCCCCAGGGCAACCAGTGTTCTTTGAGGGGAGGGGAGGGTCATAAAGGCCATTGTTTCCCCAATTTGTACAACTGCAGAGGGCCAACCGGCTCCCCAGCTCCACAAAACCCAGTCACTGAGTGCAGAGTGGCCTCCCTCCTTCCTCTGCCCATTTCTGCTTTCTTGCCTCCCCCCACAGGTAGTGATTCTGCAAACCTTCCCCAATCCACCTCCTGCACGTGAATCAGTCAGAATCTCCTTCCCAGAGAACCTGCTGTGAAACACCATCAGTTTTTTAAGCACAATCTTTTTAATAACAGCTTTTCTGGGGATGAGGATAGAGATCATTTATACGATGTGACCCAATTTCAGAAACATTCAAATTGAAAAAAAAAAAATGCTTCTTACCGTCAAGGAAGGGCGTTCCCCACACGTGCTGTAATTGCTTGCTGCATGAACACGCTGGCTGCCACCAATAACCTGAAGCACTTAGAAGCCTTTCATGGAAGCCATTATCTGAAGAAAGGTTAAAGATTGTTGTTCTTTTCTTTTCTCCCTGCAGTTTTCTCTCTACATGCTCTCCCAGCTTGATCTCCTCTGAACTCGAGGTTTTAAGTCAATGCATTATTTCTCTAGTACTGCTACCTCTTGAGCTTGTAATTTGCATATTTGTCTGTCTGCCAGAGCATTTCTTTGATAGGCCACCAACCTCCCAAAATTAACATGTCCCTCACACCAGACCTATCTCTGTCCAATCTCAATCATCACTGCCCTGACCTTCCAAACCATAAAATCTGTTAGTCATCTTAGACTCGTCCTCCTCCCTCATCCGACATAGTACTTGCCAATTTTGCTAGGACATAGTACTCCAATAAGCAATACTTTTCAGTTCCTATTGCTACTTCCTCAGTTTAGCTCCTTAGCTGGATTGCTACAATAATAATTGATTCATTTTCCTATCTTCAGTCTTAATTCCTTTAAATACATCTTTTGCACAATAGTCAAGATGAATTACATCTCACACTCTGTATTTATTGCTCTCCACACCATCAGCCATACTTCCTAATTACTCGTTTTTTTGTTTTCTGACTTTCTGGGCTGTGTCCTTAGAAGAAGAGTGACTGGCGCATAGCAGGGGCTCAATAAATATTTGATGAATGTGTAAGTGAATGAAGGAACCAGGACTAAATTTCAGTTGTCTTCCTTCTTGTGTAATGGGCAAATTACTTACTTTCTCTGAGTTTTACTTTATTTGTAAAATGAGGCTGATATTAATGATGCCTCCCATATTTTTCTCAAAGGTTCTTTATGAGATAGCAATGCAATATTAATAGATGGTGTTATAAGTCCTTATGCCTCTTGCACAATCTCAAGTGCTATACATGTAAAATTTAATCTTCACAACAATCATAGGAGGTATGTTCATGAGCATCTCCACTTTGCTGATTTTGGGTGGAGGAAATGAATCAAGGTATATACATGTCTTGAAGTCACCTAGAGAGTAAAGAAGAGCCAGGACTTACAGGCACATAGCTGGGACCACGGCAGCCTTGACTGTGTGCTTCCTCATTCTGTGCCTATACTTAGTGAAAATGACCCTAGATAGGAATCCTATGGCTTTAGGATATTGAATTGAATAATATTGAATTACAATAGTATCAATTACAATGAAAAAATTTTCATATAAGTCAATATATTTTTAAAACTTTTTCTAGACTTTTATTATTGACTAGAGGCCCGGTGCATGAAATTCGTGCACAGAGGGGGGTTGTCCCTCAGCCCAGCCTGTATCCTCTCCAATCTGGGACCCCTCGAGGGATGTCCGACTGCCCGTTTAGGCCCGATCCCACTGGACTGCTGGCTCCCAACTGCTTGCCTGCTTGCCTTCCTGATTGCCCCTAACCGCTTCTGCCTGCCAGCCTGATCACCCCCTAACCACTCCGCTGCCAGCCTGTTTGCCCCCAACTTCCCTTCTCTGCCGGCCTGGACACTCCTAACTGCCCTCTCCTGCAGGGTTGATCACCTCCAACTGCCCTCCCTTGCAGGCCTGGTCCCTCTCAACTGCCCTCCCTTGCAGGCCTGGTCCCTCTCAACTGCCCTCCCTTGCAGGCCTGGTCCTTCTCAACTGCCCTCCCTTGCAGGCCGGGTGCCTCCCAACTGCCCTCTCCTGCTGGCCATCTTGTGGTGGCCATCTTGTGTCCACATGGGGGCAGGATCTTTGACCACATGGGGGCAGCTATATTTTGTGTTCCAGTGATGATCAATCTGCATATTACTCTTTTATTAGATAGGATAGAGGCCTGGTACAGGGGTGGGGGCCAGTTGGTTTGCCCTGAAGGGCGTCCTGGATCAAGTGGGGGTTCCCTTGGGGCGTGGGGTGGACTGAGCGAGGGGCCTGTGGTGGTTTGCAGGCCGGCCACGCCCCCTGGTAACCCAAGCGGAGGCTCTGCTATCTGGAATTTATTTTCCTTCTACAATTGAAACTTTGTAGCCTGGAGTGGAGCCAAGACAAGCCTGGGGCTCCCTCCGAGGCCGGCAGCCATTTGTGTTGGGGTTATAATTGAAACTTTGTTGCCTTAAGCGGGTGAGCCCGGCCAGGGTGTGTGGAAAGCTTTGCTTCCCCTGTTGCCGGGGACAACCCTGGCCTGCTCTCTCAAGCTCCATTCTGCCGCCATTTGTTTGAATTTGTTTACCTTCTATAATTGAAACTTTGTAGCTTGAGTGGAGGCTTAGGCCTGGCAAGGGCAGGCGGAAAGCTTGGTTTCCTCTGTGACCTAGGAAACCTTGCTCTCTGTGGCTGTAGCCATCTTGGTTTGGGTTAATTTGCATATTCGCTCTGATTGGATGGTGGGCGTGGCTTGTGGGTGTGTCGGAGGTATGGTCAATTTGCATATTTGTCTATTATTAGATAGGATTTTTTAAAATCCTTACCTGAGGATATGTTTATTGATTTTTAGAGAATGAGGAAGGAATAGAAGAAAGATAGAGTAAGGCATAGATCTGAGAGAGAAACATCGACTAGTTGCCTCCCTTACATGCCCCGACCAGGATTGAACCTGAAATTTAGGTATGTGCCCTTACCTAGAATCAAACCCACAGCCTTTTGTTGTACGGAACGAGGCTCCAACCAACTGAGCCACCTGTCAGGGCTTATTATTGATTTTTTTCAGTATACTTTCTAAGAAAATATATATTATCAATAGTATCGGTACTATTGATATTATTGTAATTCAATATTATTCAATTCAATAGTCCAATATACCAATACTGGTTTGTGATCACAAAATGTGTCAGGTATAATTTCAGATTTTTGTAATTTTTTGAAACTTTATTTTAAGTCTAGTACATAGACTTTTTTGTCTAGCTCATGGATGACATGTTATGAATGTTTGATGTGTTCATTTTTTTAATGTGCTATTTCTGTAAAGTAGAATATTTTCCTCTATTCCTATATATTTATCCTAATATACATATATACTACATACAACATTGTTTATTCTTCTAAAATTTGCCATAGGCAGTGGTTAATTGGAACCAGCTCTAATTGGCTTGTGAGAACAATGGTTCAGTATTCAGGAATTTTGTGAACCAGTTGTTAAACCACTGGCTGGAAATCAGTGTAGTAAGATATTTACATAATATAAATTGGCAAATGTTACAAATCAGTGTGGTTTTCATTTTTATTTCCGAGAGCCAGCTTACTTGCATACCACAGACCATAGCCCTTTCATTTTTTGTTTAGTATAAATTTCTAAAAAGTGTTTAAGATCTTTAATAACTTCTTATTTTTCCTCTGTATAATTTTAAACTATATTGTTAGGTGCATGAAGGTTCATGATTAATATATCTTATTATAGGTTGTAAATTTTATACATGTGCATTATCCTTTGTATTGCTTAGTACTTACCATTTGAATTCTATTATTCTAGTATTAGTATTACTATACTTCTTAATTATTTGCATTTTCAAGTTTTTTATACCATTTAAAAAATGGGTAACATTGGTTAATAAAATTATATAGATTTTAAATGTACAATTCTATGATACATCATTTGTACATTTCATTGTGTGTCTACCACCTAAAGTCAGATCTTCCATCACCATATATTTGACCCCCTTTATTCTTTACTACCTCCCTCCCCTCCCTTTCCCTTTGGTAACCACCATATCGTTGTCTGTACCATTTTATTTTTGTTCCATTTCTTATAAATGACATATTTTAAACTTTATCTCTCTGTCTTTCTCTTTATTTTTCAAACACAATCTAAGTGTCTGTCATTTAGTAAACAGATAAAGATTTTATCCCATTTTTGCATATGTGGGTGGGTATACTTGTATGTTTAGACTAACTACTGCCACATTATGTTTTATGTATATTTTTACTGTGCTTCCTTCGTTTAAATTTTCTTTTTTGCCTACCGTGGCCTTCCATTAGACAGGTTAAGTGTCATTTCCTTTTGGTTTGGAAATTATAATGATATATCTAGAGTTTTCTTTTCCTGCAGTAAACTTTTCCTTTGATTTTTGCAATTAATCATCAGGAATGTATTTCACCTTCTTCAAATAATCTTAACATGAGTTTACTTATCCCACATTATTTTCCATATGGAGATTACTTATGATTTTTCTTCCATTTTGCTGGTTGGAAAGGTGTATGTTAGGTCAGTGGTTGCCCCTGGTGGTGGGAATTGGGAATGTAGTGACTGCAAGTTGGCATGAGAGAAATTTGATTATAGATGTTTTATAATCATGTTGGTGATGGTGCTTTCACAGATGTATACACTTGTCAAAATCCTGCATATCGTATACCTAAAATGGGTGTATTTTATTATCTTGAAATTATACCTCAATAAAGTTGATATTAAACGTGTGGTGGAGAATGTCAGCAAGAGCAAAGCTGTAGAATATAGAAAAGGCCCATTACCAGCTGCACCTCAGGGAATTATAGTGGCACGTATGTTCCAGCAATACTGTGTAGCTTAGAATTTGAAATCGGCAAAATAGATGTAGCAGGAAGATAAAATGTGGGGGAAATTCAGGGTGCTTCTTGGGATATGACAGTGACTAACTGAGCCATCTGCTGGATAGGGAGGCAAGTGCAGCTAAGAGGCTAATTGTTGTGACAATGGGGACAATGTAGTTATAAATAAATTAAAAATAAAGTCCAACAAACATGTGATATGCACTTATCATGTATCATGGATACTTTTCTGTGTTGGAGGTACAGGACTAAATGAACTAAACAAGGTTTCTGACCACAAGAATGTCACATTTTTTGCAAAATAAATAAATGAACGAGGTTTTAAAAAAGTATTTAGACCCATTATATACTAAATGTTAACTTGTTTAATGCCCCAAACTTCCTCAAATATCACATTATACCTGCCTTAGAGAAGTGTACTAACTAGCGTTTTTCAAAAGCCCACAAACCCTTTTCAAGAATGTTTGCACCTAATGATAAAAAAAAAAAAAAAAAGCACATGGCCCTGGTCAGTCTGGCTTAGTTGGTTGAGTGTCATCCTGTGCACCAGAAGGTTGCTTGTTCAATTCTTGAACAGGGCATGTACCAGGTTGTGGGTTTGAATCCCCAGTCCAGGTGCATGTGGCAGGCAACCAATTAATGTTTCTCTCTCACATTGATGTGTTTTTCCCCTCTCCCTTCCTCTCTATAAAATCAATAAAAAATGTAAAAAAAATATTTTTAAAGCACATGAACATATTGCTACATAGAACTATACTAAGAGATATGCTCTCTAGCTACATATATGCATCATCATTGCTTATCTTATATGATAAACTTCCTGAGGTTTTTTTTTTTATTCACCTTTTATGATACCATCTATTTAACGAATGTTTTTTCAATTGTCATGATAACCTAGCTATCCAAATTTTATCACTGCCTTTGTCCTTGGCATTATAGTTATTTAAATGTGTACAATTTGCTTTGGAGACTTTCCAGTATAATTTAGCAATTTGTATTGTTTTAAGTATTCCCAAGAAAAACATTTTATTTAAAAATTTATATTTAAAATACATATATTTTATAAACCATGTATGAAATTGTATTTTTAAAAGAAGAAACATCCTACATAATCATTTACTTTTGTTGTTTTGATAAGCTGAGATTTATGGGCCCTATTATCATGTGTGTGGCTTTACAAGAGCATTAAATACCAACTTCAGATCTTATCTTTGTATGGATTACTTTTTCAAAATCACAGTAGTAACCATGGTAACATAGTTCATATATTTTTTAACTTACTAGTGAACACAGATTATTTCACAAAATTTTATGCTTGACATTTTCATAATATGGGTGTCAATTAAAAGTAGTATGAACGCAATTACTGAAAAATGCTAGTACCATTAATGACAGCCAGGGAAATCTGAGACATCTGAAGATATCAGTTTCTCAGCTGTACTCAAATGGGACTGATTAAGAGATCCACAGGAGTCATAGGTCTGCAAACTATAAACTGTGGGTCAAATTCACCAATTGTTTTGATAAATGAAGTTGTATTGGAACACAGCCATACCCATTCATTCATGCATGGTCTATGGCTGTTTTCACAATGGAATAGCAGAGTAACATCCTCAAGACAGACCCTACAAAGAACTATTATTACAAAGCCTGATGTACTGTCTGGCCCTTTAGAGGAAATGTTTACCAATTCCTGCTTTATACAGGGGCAACAGATTTGTCCACTCTTACCTACCACTACTTTCAGACTGTTATCAAATGACTGCCTTTTCTCTGAATAAACACTGCACTGGTTTGTGTATGTTCTTGCTCAGCTCTTTCTTCCACCTAGAATGTTGTTTCCTTTTAAAAACTCATGTGTAAAATCTGCCTATCCTTTACGGTGTGATTCCAATAACACTTCCTCCATGAAGTTTTATAATAAAAAGAAAATAAAATTCCAGGGACGTAGCTCCCTTACATCCCTTAACATATTTGCTACAGCCCCTGCCTCTCTCTTTCTTGCGCTTGCCTGGCATACACAGCTATGATTCAGGCCAGTTTTCTACCTATTCTAGGCCTACCTGTTCCTTGCAGCTTAATGTGGCTGGAGAAAACACACACTAATCTTACCTCCTGGCCATTCATGACCACGAACTTCCAATAGGCATGGCTCTCATCCCATACCTATTTTAGTTTATTCTCTTTCTTACCTTGATGGTGATTTCTTTCATTCTCCTCTGTCCTCAACCCCTAACACCTCTTCCCCATCGTCACTCTCTGCTAATGACAGTTAGTCCTAATTAACTGGGAAAATCAAAGCCGTAGTTGAGAACTTACACCTCCACATCGACCTACCTTCCAATAAAGGACAGCTACACTCCCTTACATTCTTTATATTATACATTCAATCTTGGTTTGCCCTCATTTTTAGTGTGTTTGAGTGAATCGCTAAATGTCTTTACCGTATAAACTTATATTTAGAACTCTTGTTGTTAAGTCTATGAGAATTTATTTTACATGTGCAACTAGGCAAGTAAACAAAGAGAATAAAACAAAGCTAAACAGTCATGTGTCAGATTATATCTTCTCAGTGGGATATTCGACAATAGTGGTACAGAATGTAACATATTTACAGCTCTTTTCACAAGTCACTCCAGAATTAAAGCTCTTAGAACTGGCCTGATGTGTTGATGTGCCTGTCCACTCTTCTTGTGTTTACCCCTGGGCAGTGACATCCTGCGAGGCTAGCAGTGCCGGTCATCAGGTCAGCAAGCACTGTGCAGTGAGACCCAGTCACAGGACTGCCAAAACTTACGGTTTAAACTCTCTGAGCTCTCTGAGGGTCAGGCTAGGATAAGGTGACCAGACGTCCTGCTTTTGGCAGGACAGTCCCGATTTTTAACAATTTGTCCCGCGTCCTGGGGTGTTTTAAAAAAGTCCCGATTTTTTGAAAGAATGCACGACAAGCTAGGGAACAGCAGGAGAACAGGAAGGGAATATACTGTTCTCGGCGGCCATGTGGCTATTTAGCCAGAGAGCACTATGTAAGCAATACATAGCCCAATTAATATTACCATCATTGATAATAATTATATTAATAGCACACATTGAGTCCTGACCAAAGAGAAAGGAATAGAGTATTTTACCTTTTCAGGTGTTTTTGTTTTTGTTCAACGTGGATCGCGCGCACACACACACAGACACACACACACACACTCATTTTTTTTTTCCAAGAGAGAGAGATGTGAGAGAAAACCATGTATTGGTTGGTCTCTAATCTTGGCTATCTTAGACTTACTGTGGGGCCCAGACAGCTTACCAAATGTTGCTAACCCTACCCCATAGGATTGTTGTGAGGATTAAATGTGATGCATATATTCAGTGACTAATAGAGTGCCCATGGGAAAAAAATAGGTGCTCAATAAATATTAATTCTTTATTTCTCTCCCCCCCCCACCCCCTGTAGTTTATTTGTGTTTTTAATGGATCATTATTTCCCCTGGATTCTATTATAGGAAGTATTCTGGATGGATGGCTGCTGGAAACCCATTGCCATAACCAGCTCTTCTTCAATATTTAAGGCTTTATCTGGGCATTGAGTAATGAGAATTTCGGTAAGAATAATTAGATGAAGATAGTATTGTATATAGACTTTTCTAAAAGGTCACTTAAATCTCAGATATTTCATAATGTGACTCTTCTTCAGAGATCTTGGGATGTAACAGATGTCTATTCTCACATGGATTTTTCTTATTTTGAAAGTAAATATAATGGGTTTTTTAACTCTGTTAACAACCTTGATGTACTCTTTGTGTCTTGCTTGTAAATGTATTATTTCACTTACCTCACTATATTGTTCTTTAAATATATATCTCCTCAGTGAATTGTGCAGTATGGGTGTTTGTTACTCATCCCTTCAGCATAGACTAAATTAATCACAGAGTCTTAGTGGTTAAAGTGACAGTCAACACTGCCATCTGAAATTCTAAAGCTTTGACAACATGAAAGAGGCAGACAAAAGTATCTAAATTCTGGGAGGTCCTAAGAGAGGTGATATTTCTAAATCACCAAGAAAGGTTATTACACAGTGGCTCTCATGATGGCATGAGTGTCTTCAGTTACTTCCATTTCTATCCAATTTGTTCTCCAAATGATATTATTAATTTATAATTAATTTTCATACAGTTGCATGAAGTTAATCTAGAACTATAAACCTAGGTTAGTATTTTGTGTTATTAATCTATACTGCATAAAATATGTTGAACTATTTAAAAATGAAAGAAGGATGAGAAGGAGATTAAGGATAATAAAAAAAATAGTGGTGATATTATTAGATTTGTACATTTTCTTAAAATGATATATATTTAAAACATACTAAAGAATTTTGTCCACAAGAAACAAAGCTGGAGGGCAGGCAACACAGCAGAAAAATTCTAGTTTTATTAATTCTGAAAAGGAACATTAATTCTTAAATTTTGATTTAAAGATATGGTAAACTACTAATTTTAATATCACCTTTTAACTAAAATATTTAATCATTTTCTCTATGATTTTATTTTCCAGAAACCATATTGGAGGAGTACGTCCATCCAGTGCTATTTGTGTTTACTTCTGAATAGCCATTTCTTAACTGAGGCTGGCATTCCTGTCTTCATTTGGGGGTAATTTTATCTTTAGGCATAAACATCATCATGCTAACTGCCACTCTTCCTCCATATCTTCCCTATGAAATGGTGTATGTTCAGTAGGCTTACACCTTAGGTAGTCAGTATTTGGGGTATGAGAGAGGGCTGATTATGGAGACTCAGGAGGTTTGGTAAACACTGACCATTTCTATATTCTAATAGGATCGCGAAGGGTATTAACGTCCTGCAGATAAAATAGACCTTTTGGTATATAACTACACTTGAAAGTACCTTCCTTATTAATATCCTGCATGATTTTCATGGCAGTAACAAAATAGATATTTAGGATTCAATCATGTTACTTTTTTTTTTTAATCTATTTCCTGACACTGGCTTCTCCTATCCTTTGAGCCCTATCCTAGTTCATTTGGAAGCATTTCTTTCTTTCTTTAGACCTTTTGTCTTTCCTACTAATAAACATTCATATTTTCCATGCCGATTAACTTTTTTCTTCTTTCTTAGATGCAACTAGTAAACCGCGCCACTTGACCTAAGCACCCAACCTGTAGCTCTGTAATCTGACTCAGGGCAGCCTTTATCTCACAGTGTGGGGAACCGATAGATTTGCACAGGTAAACCTTCCTCACAGAAGGATTAGTGTTGGTTCAGTGCTTCTATGAAAATCCATGAGGGCACAGCTATTTTTAGTAAAGCTTTCAGAATCATCCCATAGTCATTTGGTCAGTGTACGTGTCTTTTGTCCAGATTCAAAATTTCTGTTTTACCAAAAATGAGTAAGTATATGATCACTCAGCCTAGATTAGGCTTAAAGTATGTCATGTTTATGGAGAAGGCAGCTGCAAGCATAGCAATGATGTGCACAGCATACAAGGGGCATGTTTAATGTACTGTAAAGAACATTTCAGTTCAAAATCATTATATGAAAGTGATTATTGCTCACTTTAAACATTTTACCTATTTATTAGACTTAAAAAGTCCGATGGGACATCTACTTAAAGAAAAATAGTCATTCATTCAAAAACACTTACTGAGCCATACCACACATTAGGTACTGTTTTTATTCATATTATAATCAATTGCACCTGGTTTTTATATGTTAGGTCTTCATAACTTAACTTCAAATTAACACGAGGTTGTCTTTACGTGTTCAGTGTTTCTGTTCCTCTACAGGGATGTTGATGCATGAAGGCAAGACTAGCACTCATCTTTTCACTCATCAGGACAAAACATTCTCGCTTGCTCTGTTGCCATTAGTATTTATCATGACAATATTATGTTCATTCAAAATGCTTTACTTTTTGATTTTGCTTTCAGCTGTATCAGTGAAAGTCTTCCAAAAACAGAGGCAAACTGGCAGGATGTAATAAGTGATTTGGAAAAATTTGAAAATCTTATTCAAGTAAGTCCTGATTTTTCCGTAAACTATCTGATGTAATTGTTGTGGAGTAGCCCTGTCCCTGTGTTTTGCTATCAGTCTTAATACAATCGCACTTGAAACAATACTATTTTTGTAGAAATTAGTGGGCCTTGTAGAACCTCAATTGAAATCTTTTACTTACAATTTTTGGATCCTAATTATCTTTAAACTCAATTTATAAAAGGCCCAGCGTGAAGAGCTCTTTGTCACAACAGCCCAGAGATTCCCTTCTTCTACTAGAGAAACCAGACATCTTTGGGGCAATTGCAAGGGGAATAGCCTGACCCTGGGAAAGGCTGTCTGTCTGTGGGCTAGAGAACCCCTCTCCAACCTAACGTCACCCACTGGCCTGATAACCCTACAGGGTGTAGGGGCAGAGAAGAGGAGCCCACTGACAACTGTGTTTAATGGAATGTCTCCTGCCCCGCTGGGTGACACAGCAGGGACTGAGGGAGTCCCAGGGGCAGGAAGTGAGCCACCCTCCCCAATTAGCACAACAAAAATTCTGAAAAGGGAACTTCTTTGGAATCTAAGCACACAAACATAGGTCAGACCCCACAGGCTGAAACTAATCAAGGTGACTGCAGGCTAAATTAGCACATTTAAATAGGACCAAGGTCTCCTAATGTAATGGCCAAAGTGCCTGAATACAATTGAAACTCACTCAACATTTTGAGAAGCAGGAAAAATTACAACTTGAGTGAAAAAAGATAATCAACACATTCTGAAACTGACATGGATTAGATGTCAGAATTATTACACAAGGATTTTCAAGCAACATCATAAAATTGCACCCATTAAGCAATTACAGATATTCTTGAAACAACTGAAAAAATCAAAGTTTTGGCAGAGTAATACGTTATATTAAAGGAACCAAATAGAAATTACAGAAATGAAAATATAATAACTGAAATACAAACCACTGATACAATTGCATAGAACAATACACACACGCACACACACACTTTATTGCACATAAATATGGTGAGATCTGAACAAGGTGGGTGGATTGTATCAATGTAATTTTCTGGTTGTAATCTTGTACTGTGGTTATGCAGGATATTACCATTGGGGGGAAATGGTGAAGGATATACAGGGTCTCACTGTAATTTCTCTTATAATTATATACAAGTCTAAAATTATCTCAAAGAATTTAATTTAAAAAGCTTAATTTAATGTCAGTAGGTTGTTCTCATATCTAAAGCAGATAATTTTTTATATTATCTAATTTTCTTCCCTTTCAGTCTATACATATTGATGCCACTTTATATACTGAAAGTGATGTTCAGGTGAGTATAGTTTTTGTTTCAAAATTGCTGTATTTTCCAGTTTTCAAAGTCTAAGAAGTATATTTTTTATAAATTTACTACAATATGTAGCTTTAAAATCTAAAATTTGGTGTTTTCTTATACAATCAATGAATTTTTATAAGTAATTGTTGAGATTGTGGGGCTTTGGAACAAAGAGCTACATAGATGCTTTTTTGGTACAATATACAAAAGCCTTTTCCATCAATGTCAAACAAAATATATCATATAATTTTGTGATGCAATTAAATGCAAGAATCAGGTTAACTGATTTAATTTAAAAGTATCCAACATATCAGTTGTTTCCAGTGCTGTAGTATATTACCATCTTTAATCATATTTTCTACAAATTGCTTAAATGCATTTATGACCCACATTTTGCATGAATCTCTACAATAGTCAGAAAAGGATTCTGGCTGGTTTCTCTCTGAGAAAAGAAACAAACACAACACAGAAAACCTATCAGAATTAAAAAATAATATTGAACTTGTTACATAAATACTCTGGCATTGCCCAAGGCATGTATGACTTCAAGCATGTTGCTGGTCCTTTTCTTGATTGGTTACTAAAAATCAAGAAACAATTCCTTGACTTCTTCACCTCTTGGAAAACAAACTATGTCATCTATTGCTCAGAATAGTGAGTCCTTTTTGTTATTTCTCAATTAGAACTTCCCTGAAATAGAAGGGTTTGCCCCCACCAGGACTTTCTAAGTACTATTGGAAAGAAGCCATAGCCAGAAACTAGGAAAAATAGATATTCATCGACCATTTAGATAGTGCAGTGCACACAAAAATTGTCTCCCTCCTTAGGCTTCAGCATGCTTTCCATTTTTCTTTGTATTTATTCAAAGTAGACAGTAGTCAATTAACCACCAACTCTCAGCATCCTGAAGTTGCTTTTTTTAACCTTGCAACTCTTGGGTTGTAGAAAGAAGCTGAGACTGACATTGAGATTTAAATCCTGACTCAGCCACTTCCTAGCTGTGTTACCTGGGTCTGAACCATGGTTTTATTTTTTATTATCCTACTAGAGGCCCGAATTTGTGCATGGGTAGGGTCCCTAGCGGCTGCTGGTGCTGGCTGGGGCCTTCCTTCCTTCCGCGCTGCTCCCTGGTCAGTGCACGTCATAGCAAGCAATTGAACTCCTGAAGGGACACTTTGCATATTAGGATTTTATATATATAGATTTTATTTATTATTTATTTTATTACCAGCTTGGTGATAGTATTTGCCCTTTTGATACCGTGCAACTGCTTTGGGGGAAAAAGAATGCATTAGTCTCCTTTTATCCATGGGGGATACAATACATTCCACGAACCCCAGTGAATGCTGAAACCATGGATAGTACCGAACTCTATATATACAATGTTTGAGAGAAAGAGAGAAAGACCATATTTGTATAATTTTTTTACAGTACATTATTGTAATTGTTCTAGTTTGTTGTTATTTCCTGTACATACCTAAATATATATGCTGAAGTTATTTTATAAATTAGGCACAGTAAGAGATTAGCAACAATAAATAACAACAAACTACAACAATTACAATAATATACTGTAAAAAAGTTGTATAAAGTGGTCTCTCTCTCAACATATCTTAATGTACTGTATTCACCCTTCTTATGATGATGTGAGATATACAATGCCTCTGTGATCAGATGAAGTGAAGAAATGGAGTGTTATTAAGCTATTGTTTACCTTCTGATGACATGTCAGGAGGGTCATAGAGCCATGCCCTATGAATTGTTTTTTCCTGGAATTTTCCATTTAATATTTTCAGACTGTGATTGGCCACGGGTAACTGAAACTATGGAAAACAAAACCACCAATAAAGGAATGGCTACTGTGTTGCCAGTGCCAGGCACATGAGTATGTTTTTCTTCCATTCACCTGTGCAGTAAGCATTGTTCAGGGCCTGCAGGGTCCCAGCACTGTGCAACTCATGGAGTCAAGCATCACATAGGCAAATCCCCAGGTGTTCATTAAATGCCTCTTTTCTTTTCAGTTTAGGTTTTGGTTAAGGTAACCCTTGTGGAAAACATATTTTTGTGGTACCTATAAGTACCTTTCTGATTTGGCTAACCAGGTACTACCCCTGCTTTGATTTTTCGAATAAATTTCCTGGAATCCCATCTGCCTCTGAAACTTGGGAACTTGCAGGAATAGCATGATTGACAGCTACTACTATTTCAAATGTTAACAGTACCACCTGATCCTAAAAGTTCTTTCACTATAGATATCAGTGCTTTCAGAATCTCAGACAGTATCCTCCCTCACCCTTCTACACAGAGGAACTGTGCTCAGTGAGTAAAGGTGGCCTAGGAGTTCCACGTTTTCCAGTTTCATTGTTTCTTCTGCACAGTACCACCATCCTCCTTGATTGCTTTGTTAGCAGTTTTCTTTGGTTTCAATTTCAACGCTAAAAAAAATCAAGCTGCTTCCTATGTAAAAAAATTTAGGGGTATTGTGTTTCTTTATAAAATATTTGGATTGACTTTTTAAAAAAATCAAAGTTGCATCTATGTGAAAATGAAAAATGGGAAAATAATCTGTTTCTCAAAGTGGTTCTTTGTAACTCTATTTTCAGCCCAATTGCAAAGTCACAGCGATGAAGTGCTTTCTTCTGGAGTTATGTGTTATTTGGCAGGAGTCGAATAATATGGACATTAGAGAGGTGATAGAAAACCTTATCATCCTAGCAAACTCCAGTTTATCATCTAATGGGGTGAGTTACCAATAGTCGTACAGTTACAGTAGATGTTTCTGGCTTGACTGGGGGAAGTCATGAGCTGGATAGAATGGACAGGCAGACCCTCCGAAGGAAGGGGGAGTTAATTCCTGTGGAGTGGCATCCAGAATGGCAGCATCACTAGTGTGTACACGATCCTAAACTGCTCATTGACTTATTCATTCAACACATGTGTACTGCATGGTGCCAAGCAGTGTGCTTCGTTGCTAGAGTGTCAGTGGTGAACCAGTCAGGTCACTGGTTTTTATCAGCAGGTGCAGTGGGTAGACATTACTCCACATAATTAAGGGTTTGGCATAAATACTAGTAATCCATGTTTATTGGATTATTACTCCGCCAGACACGATCTTCAGGGGTTAATTGGTAATTCACCGAGTCCTTCCAATAAATCTGTGAGATAGTTATCCTTGTTTGTTTCAATGTTGAAGAAATTGGAGCACTGAGAGCTTGAATTACTTCCTCTAATTCATGCAGCTAAGAAAATGGGGAGCCAGGATTCAGACCCGAGCAGTTTCATGTCAGAGAGTCTGTCTTCTTATAAATGCCGTAAAAGGATATTAATAAAAATATGAATAATTTGAGTATTAAATATTAATAATTTAGACTATCTCAGGCAACATAAGCAATATAGGGTTCCAGGAAGGCAAATACTGGGGGCTCCTCCTGTAGGCTGGGAGATCAGAAGGTACAACAGATTATGGCTCTCATGGCAAAACGCTAGTGGCCAAAGCAAAGTGGATAGAAAGAAGTTTTATGAATGAAGAAGATATAATAATTAATAAATTAAACAAATACTTTTTGAGCCCCATTGTAGGCCCTCAGGAAAATAGAAGTGAAAAACACATATGGGTCCTGCTCTTAAGGAGGGGGGAAGCATAAGTAAACTGATCAATAAGCAAATGAATACATCAGTTACTCACTAAATCCAATGGCCACAAAGAAGGCAGCTAAAGACACTTTAGAAAAGGCTTACCTACCAAGCTGACATTTGGCAAAGACATGAGGGAATGAGCATTAAGGATATTTGGGGGCATATGTTCAGGCGGAGGGAACTCTAAGTGCAAAGAGCCTAAGCTTGTGTGGCTGGACACCTTGGATTTTTCCCTAAGAATTCCAGGCTGCTTTAAGTCTTTACTTAAATGTCATCTTCTCAGTGATGTCACCACTTTACAGTTTGCAGTCCATGTCCATGTCCCCTTCTCTGCATGTCCTACTCTCTGACATACTATGCATTTTACTTAATGAATATTGTCTGCTTTTCCCCACTTGAATGTCAGTTTCAAAGGGGCAGGTTTTGTTTTGTTTTCAGAGCTGGATCCCAACTCCCAGAACAATGCCTGGCATATACTTCCTACTCAATATATTTATGAAAAGAATATGTTAATGTTTAAAATACTCTTGTGATGTGTCGTTTCTATCTTATTGATAGACTGAGTCATGCAACAAATAATTCATAACAGTATCAATGGTCAGCTCTTTTATGCAATGCTCATAGTCACCCTCATCATGGCATAGTGTGGCACATGTAGTGTGAAGTAGTAGGCGGGACTGCACAGTCAAAAGACCTGGACGTGGAGAATTTCATTGATTATGTCAACTGAGCTGTGTCATTTAATGCCTCTGCCTTCCTATCTGACATGATTATTTTCGGGATTAAATCAGACAGCGTTATATGGAATATGACAGTGCCTGGCATAGAATCTGCGCTTGATGAATACTGGTGAATCTGAATTTCAAGTGCTTAATGGATATCGAATCTAATTTTGTTTTTTTGCTGGTAGAGCTTTCATGGTTCAGCTGATCTCAAAAAGTGTATTTATGACTGCTACATTTGAAATATTCTAGTTATCCGTGAAACTATGTTTGAATTACAAGGATTTGTGGTATTCACCTAAATAGTTCAATTCAACCAGCAATGATTGCATGAATACTATGTGTACAGCCCTATGCTAAATACTAGGGAAACAAAATTTCATGGCCGTGCTCTCCTGGAAGCATTTAAGAATAGTGGTATAAAAAGCATAAAACTCCATAACGTCTGTGTCATATGCGATGCACTGTAAAGGAGAATCCACACCAGGGATCCTGATGGGACATTTAGGTTAATCACGGAAGCTCACAGGTTCAGGAAAAACTCCCTAGTCCAGACGGCAGCTGAGTAATCTTAGCTGAAATAGGAAGTGTTGAATAGACAGAGAGAGAAGCAAAGGCAGTGAGGCATCTAAAAGCATGGCCTGCATGGGGATAAAGGTGTGAGCTCAGTGTTCCTAGGGCAGAATGTTTGGGACAGTGGGGAAATGTGCGAGAAATAGGTAAGGTGGGCCTGTGTGCCATACTGGGAGGCATGGACTTCATTCGAGGGTGGATGAGCAGAAACCATTGAAGGCTCTAAGTAGGGAGTCCATAGTCTGATAGACACGGCTTACTTTTGTCAATGTCCTTAATCCATTATCAAATTAAGCCCACATCAGATGTCTCAGTTCTTTCTAATATGATCTTAACTTGCCCAAGTTTTCATGTCTCAAGACCTCACTGTATGATTCGAACGATTTGATATTCCCAGGAAAGAAAAATACCAGACTTTCCATTCTAATCCTTTCTTTTTATTTTGCAGAATATAACTGAATCTGGATGCAAAGAATGTGAGGAACTGGAGGAAAAAAATGTTAAAGAATTTTTGCGAAGTTTTGTAAATATTGTGCAAATGTTCATCAACACTTCCTGATTGCAGTGATCCTCTTCAGCATTTCTGTTATTTACAAACACTTTCCCGTTGCTCAGAGGCACTGAAACACTTTGCATTTCCAGTGTGCTGCCAAAGCAAGTTTTTCTAGCAAGAAGATGATCAGGATCTTACGTCCGGTGAACTCTTAGAAATGAAGGCAGAAAAATGGCATTGAGTAACATGATGTAAATGAACATTTATTTTTAATTTATTATTGAAATTGTACATATTTGTAACATAATATAAATTGTCAAATAAAATTATGTACATATTTTATCCTTTGAAATGGCACTGATGTTTTACTTCTTATAAGAAAATAAGGGACATTTGTTAAGGGTGATAGTCAAATTATTTAACAACTGCTGGGTCTGGGACCACTGACTACCAGCCTTCATTTACTTCTCAGCTAGGTATGGCACCCAGAGGGAGAATTGACTGACTGTCAACAAGATAGGAGGAACTAGGTGCTAAATCAGGGATTTCCTCTGTAATTTGGTTATTGACATATAAAGAATTGTTATGAAAGAAAGAAATTGCAACTTCCTGGTATGTACCAGTAATGTGGCAATAAAACCTTCACTGATAAGTAGAATTGTATGTAGAAAGGTTGCAATGATACTTTACTTCATGCTTTCCCAAGTACAGGTACTTTATTTTTAGTTTTTTTTTGTGTGTGTGTGTGCTATATTTGTATAATTAACTGACTTGTTAGAGCCAACACTTTCTGTCATAAAATAATTATTTATATAGCTTTACAATATACTAAGATTTGTAAGCTCTCTTTTAGTGAACTATGACTTAAATGAAATGTTCTTGTCTCATCACAAATTTCTTTCACTCAATTTACTTCTGACCCTTCACTGAGAGACCATAGGGTAGGAATTGATCTTCTATAGAGTTGTTTTCTCTCCATTGCACAGTACAAACTGGTTCTCTATTGCAACATTCTTTTGTCACCCAGTGCACCATCCATGCTCAAGTAGCTCATCAATATACACTTCACATTTCCTTTCAAGATAGTTTTGGAGAAATCTGTATCCTATTTGACCTTCAGAGTCATGTGTTTGCTCTCAGTTGCTCCTTGATCTCAGTCCAGACAAATAGTACTTGGAAGCCACACTTTAAAGTTTAGGGATTGGGATGGTGGCAGTTGTTTGTTGCTTGTTTTTGTTTGTTTGTTTGTTTTAATTCATCGGAAATTAAATTTATCTTTTGTTTGCCCCCCCTAGATTTCTATTGATAAAAGGTAGGGAAAGTGCACCATTTAAACTGTAAGTTTCCAATTCAATCCTTAAAGTTAGCCTCCCTTCAGTGTTTGTTGGGATGGGGGAAGGAAAATCATAGCAGCAGTCACATCACCAATAATAACAGTGGATATTATAGTGACTAAATATCCATTCTGGTGTATAAGCAGGCAAGTGGGTTTAAAATTTGGCACTTTTTAGTCCTCAAAAGTAGGATTCCTCCCCATTAGTAACTTAACATGGATCTTAAGAAACGCAAAGCAGCCCAGGCCCTGGCCAGAGCTCAGGCAGGAGGCAACCAATCAATATGTTTCTCTCACATCAATGCTTCTCTCTGTTTTTCCCTCTCTCTTCACTCTTCCTAAAAAATCAATGGAAAAATATTCTTGGGTGACGATTAACAAAAAAATAAAATGGAGAGAGAGAGAGAGAGAAGCCCAAAGCATAGATATGCAACTTCTTAAAACACTCTTAGCTAACTTAAGAACAAAATAACAATGTAAAACATTACCTTTTATTTTTCATTTCTATATTCTTAACAAAATCAGTCTTTCATTTTTATTTCAAAGTTTTTCCTTCTTGAGTTGTCCTCCACAATTAACCAGCCCAATGTCATTTGCCTGGACAAAGACACTTCATTCCTATCTCACCTACTGCCCTAATTGCTGAAAGTGTTTGCTGAATATCATATAATAAAGCACACATCTGTAGGCTTAGAACCTCACATAGTAAAGGTAAAGCTAATAAAAGTCAGGTTTACAGTCCAAAGTCCTATTGATGACTTATAATCTCATCTTTTCTTCATTGCAGAGATAGAAAAAGATGTATGAGAAAATATTATTTCTAACCTCTCCCAGAATAAGCAAAAAGGACTAGAAGGCAGAGGACATGGAATTGCAAACAGGAACAAGACAGAATTGGTGAGCACAGGGATTTTTAAAACCCAGTCACAGGTCTAGTTTTATATACTCTCATTCTTTATCCTAGAACAGGGAGTCAATGGAATTACTTTATTTTGCTGCTTTTGTGCGAGGAGCTTATATTTTGATGTGTTACTGTTTATGGCAATCACATTTAATGGCTCATAGGTGAAACTGACGTACACAATAATAAAATCAAGCAATAATTTTAAAATCAAGTAATATTCTCCTCCCCAAAACATAGAAATACTAGCAAATGCATTTTTGTTCCTTCATCTGTGTTATCAGGCTTTGTGTAAGCTTTCTGCATTCATGTGTGAGTCACAGTTAGCAGATGCATACCATGTATAAACATTTTGCCCAGGGGAAATCCCATTTCCATAGAGATTTGGTTCCAAGCTTCTGAGTGTGTCTTATGGCTGAATTTTTGTTTTGACTAAGGAATTATTATGCAAGGTAAATTTTAGCTTCATTGAAAAGTCCCCAATTGTATAATCTATCTGATGCGACACAGAAGAAAAATTAATGAATCTTTAATGAAGAGTCATGATATTTTACTTCTTCAATCCGAGACTTCAAAATAAGCTTGAGAGGAATTGCAGAGGAACTCATTACACAGAAGCAGAATTGAGAATTGCTCATTCAGTCTTTAGAACCTTGTCAACACTTCCTGAATGTTATCAGTACCTGAATGTTATCAATAATCACCTACAGGTGGTTCATCATCGTCATTGTCACTGTTTTCTTTCAGTAAGGAATTCACTCCTTCAGGTACATTGTAATCCAATTTGTTGAAAACCTACTCTGTGAACATAATGCTGGGTGCTGCAGTTACAGCCGAGAATAAGGCAGTGGTAGTCTCAGACTTCATGGAGTTTATGTTCTAGCAAGAAAGGCGTATGACCCACTTAATCACTTGAGTGCTCGTTCAGTTATACCAATTCTATGAAGGGCTCCAGCAGAGCATATACAGGGATTGGTTCAAGATGTCAGAGACAGTGGCACCTGAGTTCAACTATAAATTATAATTAGGAATTATTTGGAGCAGGGAGGAGTGGGAAGAAGCAATTGGAGAAACAGCCTGCCAAAACCTGGGTCAGGAAGGGTTATGGCATGTTCAAAGAGTGGCAGGAAGGCCAGAGGGGACAGGCTCAGAGAAAGCACTGAAATAAACTGGGAAACGAAGTATCATCTGATGGGATGGGCTCTGGTAAGGATTTTGCTTTACACTCCAAAAGGAAGGGCCTTTTATTCTGGCATGTATAAAAAAAAATACATGTTTCTCTTATCCAGAGAAGGGTAGAAGTAAAAACCTCCCGACCACTGAATCCCAGGGTAAAAACGTATTTCTGATACCATCATTTTACACGGGCCTCATTATTGCAGTCATTTAATGAATTCCTTGCAACACTTACTGAAGATCAACTTGTGCAAGAAATGATTCATTCACTGTCAACTACAACAAACCTGTTTACTGTTCATAGGACATGAGAGACAAAAGGTCATGAGGATCAACATGTAAGCTCAGTGTTGGGTTCTGCAATAGTCAGAATTGAGCTGTGGTCTACATCTTAACACAGGGAAGGCTTCTTGCAAGAAGGACTTTCTAAATCACATTTTAATGAGAACCATGTGATGTGATGGAGGCAGGTCCTTCTCATCCAGGAAAATGGGGTAGAGGAAGGCTCCAGGATGTGTGTGATGATACACTCTGCTGACTGGTGATGGGCACGTTTAAAACCAGACACGGAAAGAGGCAAGACAGATGTGGTGGGGTGGAGAGAAAGCGCAGTTATGCTGCATGAAGTCAGGGACTCTGTGGGGTCAGGGTGTGGAGTGGCTTAGAAGAAACAAAGGCTGGTGTGTTTAAGGAGAGGATGAGAAAGGAGCAATATTTCTGAATAAGTGACAGTGAGGAGCTTAAAGGTGAGGCTAGAAAGTTGGTGCAGTGATGGTCCCACTTGACAAGTACTCTCTTTTCAAGGGTATTAAAGATCATGATCATCAGCCACGTTCGGCTTCCTGAGTTGATTTAATAACATCAGAGCTCTCAGGGTGGCTCTCTGAGGACACACCAGGCTGATGGAAATAATAACCCTCTTGCACTTTTATGGTTCTTTAATGTTCACAAAGCACTTTCACCTGTATTATTATTTTATCTTATAAGAGGTTCTGTCCCTCATGGGTATTGATGAGAAGAGATGCGGAGCCTGTGAAACATTTTGCTTAAGTTACTGATGTGTAAAAAAGAAAAAGGAGAGAAATCACCTGAAACTTTTGTCCATGTTCAGCTGGGTATTTATTCTATGCCCTATTGCCTTTTATATTTTCTGTCAAATAAAGCATGAACATAATACTTGGGGTGGAAAATTGTTTGTAGTTAAAGAAATCAAAATACAGTTTAAGCACATATTTTTATCCCATATTTTGATTATTTTACTTCACACAATTCTATTCTGGTGTTTTGTTTGTTTTGCCCAGATGGCAAACGCACCATTAAGTTTATCCAGCCTGAATTAATTATCTTTTTATAGGAAAAGAAAATCTTTTCCTTTTGACAAGTAAGATGTTTGTGCTGTATTTATGAATAAATATAAGCCGTTGTTACACACAGCATTATTAATAGCATTGCTTTAAAGACCACTGCAAACAGAAAGCTAACATGCAGCCACAGGCAGACTTTATCTCAAAGGCCACAATGATGCTATTACCTGCTTTTCAGTTGGGTGGTTTTTTGATAGGTGACATGGGCATTGGAAAAGGGATTTCTCTTTGGTAAAGAAAAGTAGGTTTACAAAACAGAGGAACTCTTTACCGCCACCCTGCCTCCCCGCCCCCCCCCGCCCCCCCCCCCAGAAGATCTTTTGAACTCTGAACCAGAAAAGGGAAGACAGAGTATAACTAACCCTTGTCACCACCATGAGATCTTTTCTCTTAGAGACACTTGTTTGGGCTTCAGACTCTCCCTGGTTGAAGGAACCTGGTTTCCCATGGAGTCACACGGTTTTTTTCAGCAGAGCTGACTTGTCCCTAAGGATTCATTTCATTCCTCAGTCATCTTTATTTTATTTCCAAAATCAAACATAAAATGTGCCCAAAGGAATGAGTATTTGCAAACAGAGTTGTTCTGAAGGCTGGCTATGGGAGCTCCGAGTGCAGGCTTCAAGGGGGTGCATTGTCTATAGAGAACTGAAAAACAATAGTAGAATTGTACACTTGAAACCTATATAATTTTATTAATCAGTGTCACTCCATTAAATTTTAAAATTTAATAAAAATTTTAAAAACCTGACTGAAAGTCTGTCTGCCTTTATGGATTTTAAATGATGCTAGTGGTAAAATACAGATAGCCCCAATTTCCTGATTTTCAATGGTTCAACTTAATGATTTTTTTTTTTTTGTCTTTATGGTGGTGTGAAAGTGATAAGCATTCAAGTAGAAGCCACACTTCAAATTCTGAATTCTGTTCCTTTTCCAGGTTAGCGATACATATCACAATATTTTCATGATGTTGGACAGGGGCGTATTTTTTGCCTTTGAAACTCTTTATACTGCTTTGATTTCTCTGTCACCTTAATACCTCTCAACAATATTTTTTTAAAATATATATATTTTTATTGATTTCAGAGAGGAAGGGAGAGGGAGAGAGAGAGAGAAATAGAAACATCAATGAGAGTGAAACATTGATTGGCTGCCTCCTGCACGCCCCCTACTGGGGATGGAACACACAATCCTGGGCATGTGCCCTTGACTGGAATCGAACCTGGGACCCTTTGGTCCGCAGGCCGACGTTCTATCCACTGAGCCTAACCAGCAAGGGCTCAACAACATTTTTAACCTGGGGTCTACAGATAGCTAGGTTGTCCATGCATAGGTTTCATGGGAAGAAAATGTAAGCATTATAACAGTGTATATATTGTTTTTCAGGAGAGGGCCCATAGTTTCCATCAGATTCTTAGGTTGTTCCATGAATCAAAATGATTTAAAAATGCCACTCTAAGAATCCCCTTTAAGTTGAAGGGTCAGTCAGTATTATATCTTGTGAAACTTGCATCATGTTTTACTGCGCATCTCAGGGTCTTATTAAAATGCAGCTTCTGACTGATTAGCTCCCAGAAAATCTGTTGCTATTGGTCCATGGCTCACACGTTGAGCCACAAGGATATAGAACTCATAACGTTTGACATCAGATAGCTCTTGCCTCTGAGCTATTCCCGGAAGCCATTACCATGACTGAATAGACACCACAGAGATGTGAAACCAGATGTGGTCCCAGCCATCTGATCTTGGGCAACGTGCCTAACCACTCAGAGCCTGTTCTCTTGTCTCTAAAAAGGAAATTACCATATCTGCCTGCCGGAATCCCTGTGAGTTACATTAGATGCTGACTACAGTTCTTGGTACAGAATAGTACTACATAGCTTTCTTCCCTCCCCCGTCCCCTGAGCACGTTTTTGGCTCCCTTTAACTCTGGTGATTGTTTTGGAGTTAGAATCAGCAAAACTGAGTGCCGTATTTTATATGCCCCAATTTTTCTTGAAAAAGTTCTTTCTATTTTAATGCCTCAAGAGAAATAGCATTCCAGCCTTTTCTGCCCATCACATTTCACCAGTCAACTGCCTATTGGTCTATTTGCTGTGCTTTTTGGCTTAGCAGCTGGTTGCCCTTGGAAATGCTGCCTTTAAGCCAATTTGACCAGTGCCTTCTCTCACCCTTATTCCAACTTCAGCACTTAGTTGCACCAGTTATATTGGCTAACTCTCACCTGCTGCAGCAAATCCTACACTATTACCACATTCTTATCCTCTCTCCCAATTCATTTTCAAGCTATCCCACCTGCTAGATTTCACCTATCTCCCTATAGCAACAACTGCAATTTTACCTTATTACTGCCCTGAATGTAATAGCTTGCTTACATTATTGACATTAATTATTGACTTGATGTTTGGCCTTGGTTACTCATCTTCTTAATTTTTGTCCTCAGATTGTCAAGAATCAAATATGTCTAGGTTGCATTGCATCCCAGCTCCCATGTTAGCTGACTCTGGGGGCTTACATGCTTTGGAATAGGTCATGGTTATTCTTTCTTGTACTTTAGATCATTGCCCTTGCTAATGAAGGATTTCATGCTTCCATCATTAAGCCAGAAAGGCAGGATGATTTGGTTACTATTCTTTTCTTGGCAAAACATCAAGGTCGTGATTAACATGGAACTTATATTAATCTGACCTACTACAAATTCTCATCATTGAAAAAGTCTCTCAGCAGATAGTAGTGAACAATAGTGGTAGAAAACAGAGGTCCTGATCTATAATTTTTCAGTTGTTGAACTTGCCACTTGTAAAAAGAAACTATAGTGTGAAAAAAATGGAGGGAAAGGAAGACGTTTGTGTTTTTCTTGAAGACTATTAGGCTCAAGGTTAGCAGCCAAGTATAATTGTCCCGTTACCACCTAGTCCTGTTTGTGTCAGCAACACCTTTAATAGAATGTCACTTCAAATCACTGCAATACAAAGACAGGCACTTTAATTTACATTGCTACAAAATGAGTACCCTTTCCAAAGGAACCCCTGAGCTATCATGTACATCAGTGACGATGCATGTTGCCTCTGAGATCTCTCTAGAAGCCACAGCCACTAATGTAATGGATACCACCCACCAGGGACATGGGTCAGAGTGCTTTCCTCCCCCTTTCTGAAAGAGATTTTGGGTGCCAATCCAAGATTTGTGGTTTCTAACACCGTTCTTTTGTTTTAGAGTCTCTGTCTAAAAAAGGGAGGGTTTTATTTCCTGGTGTTAGTTCCGCAGTCCTGAGTGTTCTGATGTTGCCAAGGGCCTATGACTATCTTCATTGAGTAGTGTGACCTCATGAGAAGAATTCCCTAATCCTTGACTATTCAGATGTAATTGAAATCTGTGTTAATATCATTAACATTGCATTGGTCCCAATATATATGTATATATATATTGAGGCCATGTATATAGTTGTCCATTGACAGCTAGAGACATGAAAATACAATAGTAAAATTCATTCAGAGAACATCAAAGAGACCATTTGAATAACAAATCTCTAGGAATAAAACCACTTGTAGAAATATCATATGATATCATCAATAAAGCAAGGATATAAATTGATGACTATGCCATTTGGTGCCAAAAACAAACCTAATGATTGTTGTCAGCCATAAAATAGGGCAGTAGAATATTCTTTAATTCTAGAAGTAATTGAAATGCATGGAAATCATTGTTAGGATGGCTAACAGAATTTGTTGCATGACCAACAAATTCCCATAACAAATTTACCATCTTATAGGTAACTTACCATTGGACATACTTTGTAAATGCAAAGCCACAGCATTTCCCCCTTGTCTCTACAATGTGTATTGCAGAACTTTGGGAACCATAACTCTGAGTTTTCTATATTTCTGAGCTAAATTGCTCAGAGCTCAAGGAAGATGAGGTGGGGCAAAAGGAGGCAGAGTCACACTTCTGTCTAACTCAATAGAGACCACATGGAAGCCTAGTATCCTATCTAATAAAGAGGGAATATGCTAATTGACCCTCACACTGTCGCAAAGATGGCGGTGCCCACAGCCAATAAGGAGGGAGTATGCTAATTGACTGCCCCACCCTCAAAGATGGTGGCGCCCACATCCACAAGATGGCTGCGCCCAGTCCCCTCTGCCCCACTGGGGTAGCAAGTGCACAGCAAGGCCAAGCCTGCCTCCAAAGTCCCCCAGCCCCTTCCGTCCCCCAGCCACCCAGGGCTGGCCTGAGGCACAGGCAAGCCTCAGATGGCAGCTACCCAGCCACCCAGGGCCACCTGAGGCTCAGGTAACGAAGGCTAGCTGAGGCTTGTGCTGCCAGCAGTGGCAGCAGCAGAGGTGTGATGGGGCTTTGCCTTCCCCTGATCGCTGAGTAGCCTCCACCCCTGAGGGCTCCCGGACTGTGAGAGGGGGCAGGCTGGGCTGAGGGACCCTCCCCCCCAGTGCATGAATTTTCATGCACCAGGCCTCTAGTTGCATATATTCTTGCGAGTGTTATAGGAACTCAGAAGTCTGGAAAGGAGCCTGGTGGAGGTTAAACCATGTCTCTCTCGAAGCAGCTAACATCAAACATTTCATGGATAAGTAGAAAGTTTACAAAAAAGGTGGTTAGAGAAGTCCATTCCAATATCTTTGCCCTGACCTCAGGATTTTTGCTATTGCCACTTTACCCTCATCACTTTCACCTGTTTTGAACTCTCCCTCTGTCTCTGCTACTGTTTCAATCTTCCTCATTCTTACAGCAATGCATATATCTCTCATTCCAGGCTCATTTTGGAGTAAAGTTTTTACAATCTTTTGACCCTAAGTGCTTCACAGATTGTTCTGTCAGAACAAGGACAATATTATATTTTATTTTCAAACCACCACACTTTCCCCAAGGACTAAGAACTTGATCTTTTCCATACAGCTGTTTCCTCACATAACTTAACAAAATTGTTACTCTGGAGTGGCGATTTTTAAGCTTTTTTATCTCATGGCACACATAAATTAATTGCGAAAATTCTGTGGCACACCAAAAAATACATTGTATATTTTCTGCCAATCTGACAAAAAAAAAAAAAAAAAAGGTGTAATTTTGATTTATTCACACCAAATGGCTATTGTTGTGTTGACTGTTCTAATTTTTTTAATTGACAATTGAGGGAAAAGAGATTAATGTCCCTGACTAAATAGTCACTTATTGCATGTGTTAAAAATTCTTATGGAACCCCGATTGAAAATTGCTGCTCTGGAGAATCCTGTTTGGATGCTCTAGCCATCACACACAGAAAAGTTAATCAATCCAAAATGCTGATTGGTGTTTGAAAAAGAAGGCAGGGTCTACAGGGGCACTGGGCCTAAACAATCCGCCAGGGAATTCTGGTGGCTTATTCCACATGGAGGCTGTTATATTCAGGAAGAATTATTGAGTACACAACCCTTGGCTTTTCTAATAATCTTAGATTTTTTTGTGTTGTTGACATTTCAGACTTTTCTGAGCAATTCTGGTGGCTTTTCTAAGCGATTACAATGACTTTTCCGAGTTCACTTTGTGGATTTCTGTACTACTCAGCTTAGTCCTATGTCTCTTCCATCAATGGCATAGACACTCCATAGTCTCGGGTCCCACCACACTTGCCTGGTTTTGACATCTATACAACTTTATGGTCTCTGCTGCCATTTGATTATACAACTACTGAAAGACCTTCACACTTAGGTTTTACATTAAGCTGCTATCTTAGAAACCCTGAACTTGGAGCACAAATTCAGGCTGCCATCCACCTTTTCCACAGAGGTTTCTGGGGGAGATATACATCCAAAAAAAGAAGGCAGACAGCAACTTGTAGCAGCAGCTATCACTACCTTGGCTTTTGGTACCTCCCAGTCACAGTGTGGAATATTTTTTTTTCTTTTTTTTATTAAGGTATTACATGTGTGCATAGGGCTTCCATTGCCCTAGGAGCAGTATCAGTGAAGAAGTTCTTTCGGCATATGTCTGAGATTTTTTAAATTCAATAGAAATTCTTCAATCTGGATTTGGGAGTTTTCTGTCAAATGAGCCCCCTTTACTTTTCCAACCTCATCTCTCTATTTCCCTAAAAATGTCCCCTCTCCTAACCTCATCAGTTGTGCCATCCTGAAATAATTAAATTCTTCCTTTCTTTGGGTCTAAATCCCATGTACTCCGAGGTTCAAGGTAAGCAGCACCTTCTCCAATTCTTTTACCACAACACCCTGGGACATTCCAATCTGTCCCAGTCTTCATAATCCTTGGTAAAAACCTATGCATCATGCCACATTATCATATTATCTTGTGAGTGCAATCAAGTTCTTTTCAAGCAGGTATAATTTGTTTCTCAAAATAGGCATCAAGTTGGCAGCAAGTTTCTCTCAGGAGAAATCTTTTTCTTTTTTGCATTCCCAGGGCAATAGTAGATCATGCATTTATTCTGCTTGCAAATGTCTGTGACCAGATGGATAGATGAGCAAATCTACATATCTCCAAAATTAGTTCACCTGCCAGTGATAGTGAATAATCTAGGGTCATAAAAAGGAAAAGATAACGCCAGATGACATTCAGTACTTTAGCAGAAACCCATTTGAGAGAGTCGGATAACCATTTTTTAAAAATATATTTTATTGATTTTTTACAGAGAGGAAGGGAGAGGGATAGAGAGTTAGAAACATCGATGAGAGAGAAACATCCATCAGCTGCCTCCTGCACACTCCCTACTGGGGATGTGCCCACAACCAAGGTACATGCCCTTGACCAGAACCAAACCTGGGACCCTTCAGTCCGCAGGCCGACGCTTTATCCACTGAGCCAAACTGGTTAGGGTTCGGATAACAATTTTTAATAGGAGGCCCAAATTAAGATTTTTGAGTCAATTACTGAGTAGTTGAGAAGTGGTTCCTGCATAAACTATATACTTACATTGTTCCTTAATTCCTGACACAGCTATGCCTTTCATTATGATTGATCTAATCAACTGTTTTTTAATTAATTTTTTAAAAATATGTTTTTATTGATTTCAGAGTGAGGAACAGAGAGAAAGGAGAAACAGAAATATCAATGAGAGAGAAACATCAATTGGCTGCCTCCTGTACAACCTCTACTGGGGATCAAGCCTGAAACCCAGGCATGTGCCCTGAATAGAAATTGAACCTGTGACCTCCTGGTACATAGGATGATGCTCAACCAACTGAGCCACACTGGCTGGGCTTCTTTCATTACTTTTTTAAAAAAATTATATAAGTTACACATGTTTGTTATGGGAATATTGGATAATTCAGATTCCAGTAGAGAAAAAAATAAAATTGAAATCCTGCATAGTACTACCGTTTAGAAATCATCACTGTGAACAATGCTTTTTAAAATAATTTGACCTTCTACTTTCAGTTAATTATTTCCTCCCAAAGTTACCAATTTCATTTTATTAAGTGATTATTCTTCCACATATATACTTAAATCCTTTTCTAGATGCTAATGTTTTTCTTCATCTGCCTGTTAATCTTAATATTTGAGCAGACCAAGACATTCTGAGGGTACTGGCGATATTAATAAGTAAAAATGTGGACAATAACACAAAAGGTTAGATTTGGAAGAAAATGCAAAGGAAAAGTTTTACCTTGCACAGAATGAATGTAAAGTTTTGCTAAGTCTTTTAAAAGAGGCACAGAGTGGACTATAACTGTAGGGATAGAGTTAATATAACTAAAAAAGGAGTGAGTCTGTGATAAGAAGTTTTGGTCATAAAAGGAACAAAGATAAAGGAGTGTCACAGAGGCAAACAAATGCAGGGTAAGCTCTACGTTTTCTCCCTGGAAAACGGGTTCTTTGGTTCAAGATTTGAATTATTCATTGCCAGAGATAGCTGTAGTATTCCTCCCACAGTGACATGTATACCAACCTCTCAGAGCCTGACCTTCACTAAATGTTTGAATTTTACTTGTTCCCTTTTCTCTGACTTGCTGCTTAATGAGCTAATCTCTGAGTAAAAGCTGGCTTCATATTGGCTTGTTACAGGGAGAGAAGGTGCTGGCCTGAGGGTGCATGTGTCTGGTCCCTTGGCATTTACTTATCTCATTATAAATGCTTAAGTTACCATCCTCTTCTGAGTTAGTTTATGTTGGTGTCACTGAGATTTGAGTCTGCACATATAGAAGCAGCACGATGACTTTAAAATAGCTTTTCTCCGAGCAGAGCTAACAAGGCATGTAATAAATAGATATCCAACCTAGGTTTCAACTGAACCAAACCATTTAGATACCTAAAAGGACACTTTCTGTATTTCCATAAATTAATGTTCACCCCCACCATTTTTCTATTTTAAATAGGAAGAAAAGAGGGTCTCTAGGACCCTCACTTAAATGCCAAACCACTTTAAGGAAGATTTAAGAACTTACAGATATTATTTACTGCAAAAAGAAAGCATACTCATGTGAACTCCTCTTAGAAAGAAGGTAGGCTGGCTTAAGAGTTTGGAAACCCTGAGTGTCCTGTACACAGGGCCATCTACACCCCCTGCCAACCTCTCAGCACAGGACTTCCCTGAGTGCTCACCAGGGAGTCTGGCGGCAAGGCAGAACTGAGACCCCCTCCCACACTCCAGGCTTTCTACTGAGTAAGAGATAGCAGCAGTCTGTGACGGGGTGGGGCAGGACAGCTGAGAAACACCCTTCTGAGGCACACACATATGGCTCCGGTCTAATTATGACCTGAGATAAACTTCACAAGGACTCCTAACCTCCTACCTAGTGCTATGTAATGGTGGCCAATCATTGGAGAACGACTAAAAGCTGAAAGACCCCCCCCCCCCCCCACCACACACACACACACACACACAGGTGCAAAGGCACTGTGGTTGAGGAGCAGAACCGAGGGGAACCCCTGGCACTCTAGACCTTATTTGCAAACAGACCTGTATGTAATAAGTTCAAATGTTTTCAAACAAGGATACCAAAGGAATTCCATGGAGAAACCAAAATCTTTCAACGAACAGTGCTTGAGGAAGCGGATCTCCATATAGAAAAAAAAAAAGAACCTCTGACACCATGCATGAAAAATAATTTGAAATGAATTGTAGTCTTAGACCTAAAGCTAAAAGTTTAAAGCTCCTGTAAGATCACATAGGAAAATTTTCACTACTTCGATTTAGGCAAATGTTTCTTAGAGCAAACTCAGCATTAATCATAAAGAAAAATATTGATAAACTGCACGTCATGAAAATTAAAACTTGTGTTCATGAAAATGCACCACTAAGGAAACAAGCAAGCCAGCCTCAGCCTGGAGAAAATATTCTTTCAAACTGGTCTCTTTCCGGGCTCTTCCCAGGCTATGCCGGTGCCTCCCCCTACCCAAGCCCTTTCCTGGATCTTGAAGGGCGGGACTTCCTGCCCTTATCCTATTGGCCCCTTTCCCAGTTTTTCTCAGGCCAGACTCCTCCCCTTGATGGTCGCCATTTTGGTTCCCACTGCTAGTCCTGGGGGACAGCCGGTTGTTTCCCAGGGAGACTGGAAAGCTGGTCTTTCCTGCCTGCTCGGTTAATGTCCCTTTGGCGAAGGATGCGGCTGTAACCTCGGGTGTCCGTGAAGCCGTAGCTTCCAGACTTAATCAGGCTTAGCCAGTTTAGCTCCCTTCGCTTTTGTTAATACCTACCTAGCTACCTAGCTAATGCTAACACCTTGATGGAGATGTGGATTATACAAATGTATGAATTTGTCAAAACCCTGGGCATGTACACTGAAGATTTCATATATATATTTTTTATTGATTTTAGAGAGGAAGTAAGTGAGAAGGAGAGAGAGAAACATCAGTTGGATCTCTCCCGCACGCCCCCTACTGGGGACGGGCCTCTTAACCCAGGGCACTTGCCCTGACTGGAAATAGAACCTGCGACCTTTTGGTGCATGGGAGGATGCTCAACCAACAGAGCCACACCGGCCAGGGCAACACTGAAGATTTCTGTATTTCACTGTATGTAAATTATATTCAACAAAAAAACATTTTAAAAGTTTTTCCAATCTTACTTTATATCAAATACACATGACTTGAGACACTTCCCCCTCTGTGGAGCTAACTTAATATAGTCAGATTTTATCAATCCTTAGAGTAACATTTAAAGGATGTCTTTTTCCTCCTAAGACTTTGGGGATATAAATAATTCATGTTCATAGGTAAGAACCCAACCTTAAATTGAACTAAGCACGCTTAGTGAGTGAAGTTCATTCACTAGCAGGTGTAAGGCAGCTGCTCTGCGGGGAACTGTCTGAGGATTACAAGCAGCCCGACTAATGGATTCATTATCACTTGGAGCATGACTTTACAGTGTGGCAATTGTGTTAAAATTTTTAAGCCAGAGGAGTACTCCTTATTTTGGTGTGATGTCTTAAACAATGGAATTTTTCAAAATATTTAGTCAACATATATTTACTAAGAACTCTCAGAAGACACAGTCCTACTCAGAGCTGCCAGTGAAGCACCAAAACTAATTTGTGAACAAGCATATCAATCTCATTTACCGAAGTCAGTGTTGTCCTTGAAAGTCTTTGGATCTAGGTCCTCATTTAAAAGATAATCTTTTTGCTTAAAATCTTAAGAGCTAATTTTTTAAATTACAGGAAAAAATGTTTATTGCAGATTTCTTAAAATTGGCTTAATCATATTCTTTATTCAAATATAGTTCCAAATTACACTTGATTATTATTTTTAAAAATTCTACCCTGAAAAGACGGTGATTTGCTACCATTAAGAACATTTAAGAGCCCCATTTGTAGATCCTGGTATTATTTCTAAAATTTGTCTCTATAATTTAGTTGAAAAATATTAAAGGAGTACTTTCAAGGTAATTGGCATGATGATGGGTAGTAGGAAGATAATATGAAAAATATACAACTTCTACCTACTCTTGCTGCAACCCTCAAAAAACTCAGAAATACCTTGAAGGGACCAAAATTCTGCCACCCTCAAAAAAACCCTTGGATCCTCCTCCCACTCCTGCCCAAGAAATTCAAACAGAGAAATCTACTTCAGGAAGGAAGTCTTAGGATGCTGCCTTGCCCTATTTTAAATTAAGTACGGTAAACAAGAGAGCTTCTGGCAGGTGCCTGTTAGCTAGGTACCCTGTGTCCCATGTTTCTGAGTCATCTAGCAAGGATTTTTCTGCCATGTGTACTCCACTGCTCCTCAACTACCTGTAAACCCGCCCACTCTCACTTTTGAAACTAAGACCCCATTGCCTCGTTTTATCCTTTGTCCAAAATGTCTTATATATCCAATGTTGCCTCACAGTCTTCGGAATTTTCATGGATATATCATGTCTATGTGAATTCCCCATGCACATGTATTGCATTTTGATTTTCTTCTGTTAATCTATCTCTATTAATTTGGTTATTAGCCCTGCCAGAAGAACTTAGAAGGTGGGAGGAAAGCCCCCACCACCTCATGATAGTACAATTTTTATAAGTCCATACTAGACTCATGTAAAAGTTTCTATGTGATCAGTGAAGCAGTAAATAACTTCATCTGAGATAGGCTCCACAGAGGCAATAACAAAGAAGAAATATGAGTTTAGTAGGCAAACAAGGCAGGAAAACATATCCCCAATAGAAAAGTCAGCTTGTATGATGGCGTGAAGGCATAGAGCCAAGGAAGATATGCTATGTTTAGAGATTTGCAAAAAATCCAAAAGCACAGAGTACAGAGAAGTCATTAGAGCTGCATGATAAGGAAGGTCTTGGAGGACAATGTTAGAAATTTCGGTTTTATCCTACATAAGTGCAAAAACCAAAGATTCTTAAGCAGGGAACTAATATATTCATATTCGTATTTCAGAAAGATTCCTTTCCTGCTGGTGACCAAGAAGGCCTTATAGTTTCCTTCAGCTTGACTTAAATATTAGATTTCTTGAAATATGTTGTTGGAGGAGAGCTCTACAGATTCCCTGGATCACCAGAAAGATGAGCAAGCGGGTCCTCAAGCAAACTAAGCCTTCAACATTGCTGGAGGGGAAAATTGGCAAAATGGAAGGTGTCCTACTTCGGGCACATCATGAGAAGGCAGCATTCTTTTGAAAAGACAATGATGTCAGGAAAAATAGAAGGCGACAAGCAAAGAAAACCAAATATGAAATGGACTGACTCCATAAAAGAAGCCTAGGCATGACTCTACAGGAGCTGAGCAGGCTGTTGAGGACAAGACATTGTGGACATCACTTATTCATAGGGTCACCAGGAGTTAGAGACAACTCAGTAGCTTAGCATGTAGCACATGTAGGTTTTTGACCTTCCTTTTCTTAGAGCATTTACTTTAGAAAGCTTATAATTACAAATTATTTTTCTGTCCCTATGAAATGTATGTAAATCCCATTAAGAACCTCTTGCCAATTTTACAACACAGGGAATATCTTTCTCAAAAACCTAGGAACCATCCCTTTGAAATATAAGCATCAAGAAAGATAGCTCCCATATCTCTGTCTATGTGGTAGGTAAGAACCTAGCTACCTTGGGGTATTTGTTCCAAATTATAAAACTACGTCCTGTCATGTAAATAAGAGAGAGTTTACTTTTCAATTGGCAAACATAGGTGGCATACAATTACTCCAGTGCAAGCTCTTAAAAAATGTCCAGCCTTTTGTGTTAGCAGAGTTCAGTCTCTCTTCCCTATTGCAATGGTATGGAATAAAGTCTTCCTTGTCTGTTTAACTGTGTCCAGTGCAATCTTTTACTTTGACAACATGTGGACAAATATTTTACAGATAAGAGGGAGGGAGCACTGAGTGCAGGTGATTAATTATGAATATTTACCATATGTAGGCAGAACTATTGGGATTCCACGAAGAAATTAGCAGAGGAAGAGACAAATAAAAAATATTTAGAGCCCTAGCTGATTTGGCTTGGTGTATAGAGTGTCAGCCTTCGGACCGAAGGGTCCTGGGTTCTATTCCAGTCAAGGGCACATGCCCCGGTTGTGGGTCTGATCCCTAATGAGGGAGGTTGTGCAGGAGGCAGCCGATCAATGATTCTCTCTCATCATTGATGTTTCTATCTCTCTCTCTCCCTCTCATACCTATCTGAAATCAATAAAAAATATATTTAAAAAAAGAAATATTTAGAGAATAGAATCTATAGGATTGGGTGACTATAGATTTTTAGATACGAATGGAGAATGATTCTCAAGATTGTTTTTGTTATTATTTTTACAAGAATCAAACCTTTAAGATTCATTGATGAAAAGTATTAAAATGTATGAAAATGTAGATGGGTAAGTACATTTTCCTCAACCCAACTTTCTGAGTTGATATTTGGAGGTCTGCACAAATTATATACCTCAGAGAAAGTTTACCTACGTTTGTTGAAGGCACAGTCCTCAGAGAAAAGAATGTGGTAGCAGGTGAGATTGACAGACCTCCTCTTGAGAAAGTGGAATTTCTCTCATAGTTCTTTCTTTCAGTGCCCACCATGAGCTCTTGTAAATACATTGCTGGTTGTGAGTATTAGGAGATAAACATCTTGCATCTGACCTCTATATTCATCAAGGCAATCTCATCACTTCTATTTGATTAGATTTAGCACTAGAAAGAAGAGTCCATTTGAGAGATATTGGCTAATAATAGCATCAAACAGATTTAGTTTTCTGCATATTTTCAACCAGAACATAAAACTCTGTCTCCAGGGCCATTCTCTACATTTCATCAACAGACGGTGTCACAGTCGATTGCTGTGCTCTTGTACCAGCATATAAAATCTAAAGCAGCTATCCAAGGGAGCATTAAATATAAAATGCCTGAGTCATTCTGTCTTACAAGGAAACATATGGGGACCTTTGCTTCCTAATAAAAAAAACAATGGGGGTGGAGACAGTAGCCACAGGATTAATCTGAATCACAAAGCTTTCACACTCAGCAAACAGCTTGAAATGTGCAACAGTTTTAGGCTGTTAAGTTTCAAGTATAATGGAATTTTGGAGGGTGAGGTATTCATTTTTCAAAATTCCGATAAACTCTATCATTGGGCCCCAAAGGCCCAGATGAGTTCTTAAACTTAATATTCAGCTTCCTTAGTCAATACTTTATTAGTCTTGTTTAGTATACACTTTATTTCCCCCAATAAAACCCCAGATCACTCCCAAATTTTAGCCATCCTCCCAACAAGAAAAATCCAGAAGAAAGGTGCTTAATCTCATCTTTTTATGCTATGTTTAGAGATTTGCAAAAATCTCTCAAAAACTCAGAAATACCTTGAAGGGACCAAAATTCTGCCATCCTCAGAAAGAACCTTGGACCCTCCTCCCACTCCTGCCCAAGAGATTCAGAGAAACCTACTTCGGGAAGGAGGTCTTAGGATGCTGCCTTACCCTCATTTAAGTTAAGTATGGTAAACAAGAGGGCTTGACTAAACATTAGATTTCTTGAAGAGTCAGTCTGATGTGGGAGAGGCCATTTGGCTCTATCACTGAACTAAATTGTGCTTGGAAAGGAGACAGAAATGCAAGAGCAAAGAGCAGGAGCTTTTAAACAAGGATGATGCTAAATTTCAAGGTTTTGTCTCTGCCTTAGGGACTACTTAACTGGTGGCATCATATTCAATTGAACAGCAGCATGATGAGCTATGCTGCTCATACTTGGAAAAGTGCAAAGAAGAGAAAGAACATCTTTTGCCTTGCTAGATGTAAACCTATGGAAGTGTATACTTCCTGCTAATTCTGTGAATTTACGCATGTTCAAGATTAGCCACAGGTTAGAAAAAGGAGCTGCTTTGTACATGTGGACCCTCCTTCCCTTCTCCCTTTCTTTCTTCTGTCCTTCCATCTGTCCTCCTTCTCTCCTTCCTCCCTGAGTGGTTAGAGACCAGTCATCCTCTTGCTGCTTAATGCTGTTGGCCAATCATTGAGGTCTTTAAAAAAATTCCAACTTAATGGCTAAAAATTTCATTTCTCACTAAAACCAAGATAACACTTTAAGTCTTCTTGTAGATATCTCCTCTCTTTGAAGGTCTAGACATAAATCATATGGACAATATAATTTAGTATGTTCTAGTTCTAACATATTAATAAACAGTTTATTTTCATGCCAGTAAGTCATAGAAGCAATGTGCTCTAATGATATAGAAAATTCATATTCTTTCCTCCTCAGTTCTGTATCATAATTCAAAATGACAAAACTCCAAACAGTTGGGTCTCAAGAATATATTTAGGTAGAAAGAATGTGCAATTCTAAGTTGGAGTATAGAAAATGTTGGCTAATCTATATATATAAAAGCCTTAGTGACCCGCTGACCGGCCAACTGGCTGACCAACTGTCCAATATCTATGACAAACACTGACCACCAAGGGGCAGACACTCAAAGCAGGAGTGGAAACCGCAGGCATAGAAACATGGAACAGACTGATGAATCTCAGAGGGAAGGGAGAGTGGGGAGGGTGGGAAGAGATTAACCAAAGATCTTATATGCATACTAGAGGCCCAGTGCACAGATTCATGCACCAGTGGGGTCCCTCAGCCTGGCCTGTGGGGATCAGGCCTAAACAGGCTCTCTGACATCCCCAGAGGAGTGCTGGATTACCAGAGGGCATAGGCCAAGCTGAGGGACCCCACAGGTGCACAAATCCATGCACAGGGCCTCTAGTTTTTAAATAAAAATTTTAAAATAATTTATTTTGAACAATTAAAACTAATAACATAATAATTGAGAATTTTCCTTTCACACAATCTTCCTGCCTGTTCTCCCCTCATTCTACTTTCTGAAGGGCCCCTCACTTTTCACTGACCACTTTTCCTAGCATCTTCTAGCAAGGAGGTCAGCCTCCCTCCTAACTGGGCCTCTGGAGATAAATCCAAACAAACATCCCTGCATCTTTCAGAGTCTTTGTGCTCTGTGGGGTCAGGGTCCAGAGCTTCCAGTCTGTGATGGTCCTTGATCTTCTTTCCAGCAAACCTCTGGGCATGACATTTATAGAAAGCACAGGTTAGCAAAGTGCTTTGTGCATTTTCCCTCAGGAAACAATAGTAGAATATTTCAGCTGCTCAGCAAATGGAAAAGACATGGTTTGCTTATTTAGAATTTTTATATTTTCTCCAATGAATGTATTTTCAGTCTGTTCCCTATTAATTACTACTGGCTTCTAATCTGACTTTTATCTGTTCTTAAGATTATATTTTTACTTTCTTTAATAAAAAAGACATATAAATGTTTCTAAGCTGAACTAGTTATTAATTTTGTGATTTATTAAAAATTACTAATTTTATTATCTCCTTTTAGAATTATTTTAATGTGAATTCCCCCACCCCCCTCTAAAATCTACTTTTGCAAACCCAGGGTTTATTTCTTTTCTGAGTGAAATCATATGGTGACTATAATTTGAGTTAATGCCAATAAGCAAGAAAAAGATTACTATATACCCAAAACAGCAATCTGGTCCTCTTTTACAGCCTCTCTTTCCAAAATGCCTCCCTTTTCAGCCCTCTGCCTCTGGGCATGGTATTCTGATTTCACTATTACCTCTACAGCATTGGGCTCCAGGGGCACAGACATATTTTCCCAAGTGATTTCCAAACTCAATCCATCCTTGAGTAATTACATTTGTAGATAATGGAAAAGGAACCATTAACCGTGGAGTGCTTTTAAATCATAATTAATTGCACATGCAAATGCACTGCTAAATTTGGATGCTCAATTAGACAGCTAATTGCATCGAAAATGAAAGTGCGGCCTTAAATTGATGACATGGGCCCTGGCCCACTGTGTGCATCCTCACACTTAAACAAACAACAATCTCCCTTCTTGATGCAATTATAGGTGTAGAAAGGGGGGGAAATGCCACCTGCAGAAGGTGGAAGATGTGGCCCGTCATAACTGTACCACAATTTATATCTATAATACAGATGGTCTATTGTCTATTTTAAATCAGATCCTCTGAAGATGAGGCACCCTGGAGATTACAGGAGTTTTAGGGCTCTCTATAAACATTTACTGATGAAGGAAATGCTGTACTTATACAGTAGCTTATTCTTTAAAAATGCAGGAGACATTTTTCTATGGGCCTTTAACTAACTCCTATAATGTTTAGTATTTTGAAGCTCTGTGATAAGGAACTAAGAGTTAAATTGGAAAATTTAAATTATTATAACCAACAGTATTGCTCATAGACACATTGTCTCATATTTGTTGAGCGATGACAATTAATGCTTGAATATATATTTGCTCATCTCATCATAGCTCCATGAGATGAGTAGGATACGTGAAATTATCCACATGTGATGAGCAAGAAACTACCTTTCAGAGAAGTGATGTGATTCGCCCCAGAAAACCAATGGTATTTTCTCTATTTTAAAACTCAGTCTGGTGGTCTTTCCTGAAACCAGCAGTGATATGCTTTGTGAAATAAGTGAGCCTAAAATCTCTAGCACTCTAAGAGAAATTTGAAAAATTTCAGATTATTTTGTAATTTAAAAAATAAACCATCTTAAGAGCAAAAGTAGTATCTTAGACAGAATAATGGCCGCCAAAGATGCCTACGTACTATTCCCTGAAGCTGTGAATATGTTGGTTATATCACAAAGGGGAATTAAAGTTCGTAATCACTGATCTTAAAATAGGATCTTAAAACAGGTCCTGGATTATATAGGTGGGCTCAGTGTAGTCATAGGAGTCCTTAGACATGGCAGAGGGAGATGGAAGAGAGACTGAGGGAGCTGTGACTACAGCAGAAAGGCGCAGACAGATGCAACGTTTTGGGCTTTGAGGATGGAGAAAGGAAGCCGGGGGCCAAAGAATATGGGTGGCCGCTAGAAACTGGTAAATAAAAGCAATGACATCTGTTCTCCTCTAGAGTCCCCAGAAAGGAACACAGCTCTGCTGGCACCTTGATGTTGGCCCAATGAGATCTATGTCAGACTATTGACCTCCAATGTTGCAAGATAAAAATTTGTGTTTTTTCAAGCCACTTAGCTTGTGGTAATCAGTTCTGGCAGCCATGGGGAAACTAATACAAATTATGTCTAAAAGGGACTCAGCTGAACTGTAAACAAATGCTTGCAAAATAAATGAAAAATGTCTTCTCAACGTTGTGTCTGTATCGTTATGACCTAACAACACATGGCATTTGCCTCTCAGCCCACGTCACCCCATTAGAGCTCAAAAACCATTCCTGATCTTTTCCTGAGAGTTTACCCATACTTATTGAAATTGCTGGTTACAAGAGATTCATGAGCCCTTGATCTGCAAAGACAGTTGCTTTTATTTTCTATTTTACCTAAATAAGTCTTGTCTGGCTCTGTCAATGTCGATGTAAACTGCTTTGATGGCTGACTCTCAACTCTCTTTTGCACATCAGACTTAGTATTTTGAATTGATTTTTTACTTATTCTTGAGAAATCCTAAACATAGTGTAACAGAAAAGTTGCTTGAGAGTATAACAAGTGAGGTAAAAGAGGCCTGATTTGGATTTAGCTAGATTGAATTGAAATTAACCAAGTTGTGTCCCAGATAACCACTGTTAGAGTAAAACTTGGCCAGTAATAGAATTTCATTGATTCCAAGACAGTTAGCCTTTCCTATTTTGGCACATTAGAAATCAACATTCATTATAGAACCTACAACATTTTACCACCGTTTCCAGCCAGGTGGGTATGTACAACTTGGCTCTAACTGTTCTTATTTTCATCACTTCAATTAACTTACTAAAATGTGCATTGTTCCAACTGCAGATCAAGTCTAATTAGCATTGAATGAAAAGTTGTTATGTAAGCAAATAGGTGAAGAAACTGTATTGCTGAGCAGTTGCTCTTGGTGAAACAAATATTCATTGTTGATGGAATAACTAAAATTATACATTTCTTTTTCGTTGTTATTGGCAAAGCAAAGGATTAAAGAAATAAAATACTGACAAATAAATAATGAAGCTATATTATGTCCTAATGGGGTATAAGCAAAAAGATTGCCTTTTAGATTCCAAGCAATACAACGGAAGGCAGGGAAAATTGACAAGTTCCTCAGGAGAGATGAAAAAAAAAATTCAAGGCAATGAGAGGCTAGTGTGACTAATTCATGAATTGTGCAGGACATTCATTAAAGCATTGATTCATAATTTCATCAGCAGCATTCTTTCCTAGTAGGACAGTCATTGATGCCTCTGATTAGGTAAACAATAATGAGAAGGTGAGAAATGAAGGAACAGGATGGGAGCTTTAGTTTATATATTGCTCCTATAGCATGATACAGAGGTCATTTAGAATAACAGATTATGGAGACATTTGAAATCACTATAAATTAGGTTTTACTTTTTAGCCTTTTTACATAACTAGAGCAAGGTAACTTCTCTGACCTTTATTCTGAAGTATAAAATGAGATAATATTTACTTAGGGCTGTAATGCAAGACTTGAATAAGCTTTTCATCTGTGTCTCTTTCCCTATAACCAAAAGAAATGTTTATGTGTCTGTTGTGGAGAATTTCCAAGGAATTTGAAATCAGAGATAGGAATTCAATTCCTGGCTCTGCCTTTCATAGTGTGACCTTATCCTTGTTAGCCAGCTTCTCAGTTCTGGTGACAGTCAGCCTCCAAGGTGGCCTTCTGTGAGCCCTTGTGTAATCCATTCCCTCACTGGACAAGGTTTCATCTGTGTGATCAATGGCAGAAATAACGTTAGTTCACCTTTGAGTTTGTTATAGAAACTGCAGCTTCTGTCTTAGGCAGTATGTGCTTTGGTGGAAGACAGCTGCCTTGTCTTGAACCTACTCAGGCAACCCCATGGAGAGACCCACATGGTTATCCCCAACTGCCCTCCCCTGCCAGCCTGGTTGACCCCAACTGCCCTCCCCTGCAGGTCTGATCGCCCCCAACTGCCCTTCCCTGCCCGCCCTGTCACCCCTAACTGCCCTCCCCTGCCAGTCTGGTTGCCCCTAAGACGGAGACTTCCAGACAGAAGCCAGCAGGGAACTGGGGGCTCCAGACGATAGTCATTAGGATGAGTCGTCTCAGAAGCAGAGCCTGGAATTGTAGTCAAGGCTTCCCAATCCCAGGTGATTAAAACCAAATGACAGAACCCAGGCCAAAATCATCCAGCTAAGCCACTCTGGGACTCCTGACTCAAAAATTGGGAGATAATACTTGTTTCTTGTTTGAATCCAATAAGTTTTGAGGTAATTTTTTCCATAGTAATAAAAATGAATACAGTCTGTCATCTAAAAATAAAAAGAAGATAATATTCACTTCATAGAGTTTTGGAAGGATCAAAAGAGAGCATATGGTAAAATATCAATATAAATGCTAATTACTATGATTTTACAGGTCTATTTATCACACCTCAGGTAACCTTGGTGCCCTTAGACTTCCCCTTAATTCTGAATAAGCCACTAAGAGGTATTGTGTCAGGGTTCCCAAGCCAAGACATTCCTCAGGTTTAATGATTTGCTAGAAGGATTCACAGAACCCTGATAAGCTGTTATACTTATGGTTATGATTTATTACAGTGAACACAGATTAAAATCAATAAAGTTAGAAGGTACATAAGGCAGGGTCCAGGAGAAACCAGACACAAATCTCTGGTTGTTCTTTCCAGTGGAGTTGTACAGACAGCACTTAGCTCATCATTAACAATCCTATATAATAAAGAGGTAATATGCAAATTGACCATCACACCCTCACACAAGATAGCTGCCCCCATGTGGTCACAAGATGGCTGCCACAAGATGGCTGGCAGGGAAGGGCAGTTGTGGGCAATCAGGCCTGCAGGGGAGGGCAGTTAGGGGCAACTAGGCAAGCAGGGAAGGGCAGTTGGGGGCAATTGGGCCAGCAGGGGAGCAGTTAGGTATCGATCAGGCTGGCAGGGGAGTGGTTAGGGGCAATCAGGCAGGCAGGCAGGCGAGTGGTTGGGAGCCAGCAGTCCTGGATTGTGAGAGGAATGTCCTAGATTGGAGAGGGTGCAGGCTGGGCTGAGGGACACCCCACCCCCCCCAGTGCACGAATTTCGTGCACTGGGCCTCTAGTGAGTAATAAGACATGTAGAACATTGTCAACCAGGAAAGCTCACCTGAATCTTGGTGTTTAGTGTTTTAATCAAAGATTGGTCATGTCTGCATAGAGCACCCGTGTGGCTGACCTTAGTTACTCTTCAGTGTCTTCAGAGATCAAACTGATACAGTATGGTTCAAGGCCCTCACCATATGCCATTGTTAGCATGAACTCTCCAGTGTGTCCTAAGGCCTATACAAAGACACTCATCAGGGAGGATATTCCAAAGCTTTGAGGTTATCTCCCAGGAGCTGGCAAAGGCCAATCTTTATTTAGAATGTGCAGGGTTTGAGCTCCCCAAACCTGCTGAGTTAACTCTTTATTGCAAAGGTGTGGTCCTATAGATTTATAGGTTTGCATTTATTCCTTCATCTATGAAACATCCTGACCATGCACTCTGCTCTACCTCTTATTTCCAACTAGTGACCCGGTGCACAGATTCGTGCACATTAAAAGGAAATTAATTAGAAGGTGGCCGACAGGGCGGGGCTGGGTGAGACGAACCAGACAGGCCCTGGAGCCAACCTCCTGTGGTCCCTCCCTGGCTAGTGTACCTAGGGTGACCCTGTAGCTCAAAGGGTGTCTTCGGAGTGAGCGGAGTCCCTCCGGCAGGTGGGGTCCTTCAGCCTGGCCTGCAGGGATTGGGCCAAAACCTGCTCTCCGACATCCCCAGAGGGGTCCCAGAGTGTGAGAGGGCACTCTGCAAAGTTGCTGTCCTACAGGGTGTGGAACGCAAACACAAGTGTGCAGTATACCAGATTCAGGGCCAACAGTGCCCCAGCAACAACATAACCTATGGCTGAAGGTGGAATCACTGGTTTCAGGGTGCGTCATCCAAAAACCTCCACTGCCAAGTCACTGCAGCTCCGCAGCTCCTGCGTTGAGCGTCTGCTCCCTGGTGGTCAGTGCGTGTCATAGCGACCAGTCAGATGGGTGGAGGGACACTTAGCATATTAGCCTTTTATATATACTAGAGGCCTGGTGCATAAATTCGTGCATGGGTGGGGTCCTTCTGGGTGGCCTGCAGGGATCAGGTCAAAACCTGCAGTCCAACACTGCCTGCAGCTCGTACCTGCTGCTCCCGCTCATCCTAGCCCCACTGTGCCTGCCGTGGGCTCACGCCCAATCAGTCCCAATCAGGAGAGGCTCGCGCTGCCGCAGCAGCACTCACCAGCCATGAGCCCTGCATCTGGTGCCCTCCCAAGGGGAGTTGCCTGTGGGATTGGGCTGAAACTGGCTCTCCGACATCCCCTGAGAGGTCCCGGATTGCGAGAGGGTGCAGGCCAGACTGAGGGACCCCACCAGTGCACCATCGGGCAGGGGAGGGACCGCAGGAGGGGTCCAGGACGTGTCCAGTCCATCTCGCTCAGTCCCAATTGGCCAGATCCCAGCAGCAAGCTAACCTACCGGTCGGTGCATCTGCCCCCTGGTGGTCAGTGCTGCTGGTTGACCATTTGACTGTCTGCCCCTGGTGGTCAGTGCATGTCATAGAGAGTGGTTGAGCAGCCTTAGCATATCATTAGCATATTACGGTTTGATTGTTTGTTAGGTTGTTCTGCCGTTTGGCCTATTTGCATATTACCCTTTTATTATATAGGATAGATTATGATAGGGCAGTAGTTGGCAAACTCATTAGTCAACAGAGCCAAATATCAACAGTACAATGATTGAAATTTCTTTTGAGAGCCAAATTTTTTAAACTTAAACTTCTTCTAATGCCACTTCTTTAAAATAGACTTGCCCAGGCCATGGTATTTTGTGGAAGAGCCACACTTAGGGGGCCAAAGAGCCGCATGTGACTTGCGAGCTGCAGTTTGCTGACCATGGTGATAGGGCTTTCTTAGAATTATGCTACTCTCAAAAGGGTACATCTGATTGGCTCTGGTATGCACTACAAAGAATTCCATCTTTTTCCAGAGAACCAGTAGGAAGAGCCCCAGATGTCTTTAATGTGACTGGGCCTCAGTAATACTGGGTGGGGAGTTAGCATTAGTAGCCCTACAGAAGAAAGGAGCATACTGTAGGGAGGAAGCTGCAAGCATCAGTGTCAGGGCTTGGCATTCTTGTCTTCTTTCTCCTCTGACTAGTAAGGGGACTTTCTTTGTGGCTTTGTTTGAAAAGCAATCATGGTTGCAAATTAAAAAAAATAAAATTTTTCTGGTTTTCCCATTGAAAGTCAGCAAATCTCCTAATGCTGGGTTAACTAAAGGTTGGTTGGAGTCTGTATCTTGAAACTAGTTCCCAGAATTCTTATACAAACATGCTGTTTACCTACAAGTTGCATATTAGTCAGAGTCAGCTTTTACAGAAACAATACTGAAAGACTTGTTGGGGTGGGTTACAATTCCCCACTGTTACAATTAGGGTAGAGTTTTAGTGTCCTGGTTTAGGAAACCCCAAACGGAATTCAGAGGCTCCACACTTAATCATTTCCACATGGCATATTTAAATTATTATTAAGGAAATACACATTGGTCTCCAAGTAAAGGGGAACCTCCCCACCACCTCCCTCCCTTTAACCTGGACTATTCTTCTAAACTCAGTCTTTTCATCTGACTGTGTTTTGCTTCCAATCTGTCTTGTCACCTTTTAACCTTGCTACTTTTTATGTCCATTTTTATCCTCATCTTCCTACTTGGGCTTTATATTCAAAATTTTCTTTTGCCCTGGCTCTTCTTGATAGTTGTTTCATGATTTTACATGGTCTAAATATGTCCACTGAAGTTTCTCCAGATAAATTTCTTCTCAACTCTGTCATCCCAGATCCCTCTTCCTTGGTCTGCTGACAAATCCATGTGCCTGATGCCTGTGAAATTCTCATTACAAATGAGTAAATGAGAATTTTGATTTGTACCAAACTATAGAGAGGCATGGCCTTAAATCTTGAGACAATCAACTTTGTACTTGAAGCTGTTTATTTTCTCCATCCCCATTGAGCAACCTCTCCTGCCTGCAGGTGGATCTCTATGGAAGACTTTATTAGGGAGAGGAAACTGGCCTGTGATCAGAGGCACTACATGGCCTCCACATACAACTTATGTATAGAGTGAATCAGTTTCCACCTTCTGGATTCCTGTTCCACCAACTTAGCCTTTATATCACACTAAAGGCCCAGTGCATGAAATTTATGCACCGGGGGGTGGGGGGGGGGTGGTGGTGTCCCTCAGCCCAGCCAGCACCCTCTCCAATCTGGGACATCCCTCTCACATCCAGGACTGCTGGCTCCCAACTGCTCACCTGCCTGCCTTCCTGATTGCCCCTAACTGCTTCTGCCTGCCAGCCTGATCACCTCTTAACCACTCCCCTGCCAGCTTGATCAACGCCTAACTGCTCCCCTGCTGGCCCGATTGCCCCTAACTGCTCTCCCCTGCCGGCCTGGTCACCCCCAACTGCCCTCCCTTGCAGACCTGGTCCTTCCCTACTGCCCTCCCTTGCTGGCCTGATTGCCCACTACTGCCCTCCCCTGCCAGCCATCTTGTGGCAGCCATCTTGTGTCCACATGGGGGTGGCCATCTTTGACCATATGGGGGCGGCCATCTTGTGTTGGAGTGATGGTCAATTTGCATATTACCTCTTTATTAGATAGGAGGATAGTTCAGCCTCTAGTCACAAAAATCTCTTTTGTAAGCTGCAAAAGAACACAAGGTGATGCCCATAAACCAGACTTGCATATGGATGTAGAAAGGGATGAAGCTAAGACTGATTGGTGCAGCCTGGGACCAGCCTTAATGATGTGTCAGGGGCAGGTTGGTGGGATGGGTGAACTGCCTTTCTGCCAGTGGAACCCTACAGCACTGTAGGCCAGTCAGAGGTCCACCTTTCATTATTTATACCACCAGTGTCTCCTTGTCTGGGCAGAGTGTGAATCCCTTCTTGTGTTATAGTTCAAGAAAATTTAAAACAACTATGGTGGTTTTTACAGATGAGGGGTCACAATATCAGGGTCTTCAGATGGCTTAAAACTAAACATAATATCATCTGTTGCAAAGATGTGGTCATTTTGAACTTCTGGAGCTCCTTGAGTATCCAACGTTAAGAGGTCAGCTCATTTTCTCTGGCCACATGCTTTGTCTTAAGTTGTCCCCTTAGATACTGGGTCATTGTTTCAGACATGGACGTGTCTGATAATATACCCTCTCTGATATCCATAAAAGTTATTAGTACAACAATCCTTAAAATTCCAAGCGATTTAATGCTTAGTTTGAGGTATAGCAAAGAAACGGAGTACTGAGGTGAATAGACTCTACACCTCACCTCATTTTTGAAGACAGCAATTCCAAGAAATAAATGGCAAAGCAAAATCACCAAAGCTATAAAGGAAAGCTCTGGATACTTGCAAAGGAAGAAAACAGGTGATGAAAGATAGTGAAAAGGCTTGATTAGAGTGAGCATATATTTTAGTTTTCTTGGGGCAGAGTTTATTTATAACTATTACCCTGGAATGATTATTACGAACACCAGTCTTGCTCTAAAAAGTATCCTGGTTTAGGTGATAGGTTATATGGTGACCCTAAAATTAACTGGCAAATGGCCCACATGTTCACATGTAGAAAACTGAAAAGCAGGTGGAGCATTCTGAGAAGCAAAGGTGTGTGATCCAGAAGTGCCTGAATGCTCCAGGATGGGGAGAAAGAGCAAGAATTCTGAATGAGAAGACACAATTAATGGGGTAATTAGGAGGTCACTGGTGACTTCTAGGGAGATGCTTCTGAGCATTTTTTTTCAGCAGAGGTTGCAATTTCAATGGAAAGGAAAGTGAGTTAGAGGGTCTGCACTGGCCACCAACTCTAGAAAAATGTGATAGTTAGAGGAAGGAAAAGTGGTTCAAGTCTATAAATGAATTGATCTTAAAAAAAAAAGAAAAATTGAAATGCAAAAGGCTCTTGAACATATGGAAAAATGCTTAGCATAAAAAGGTAATTGAAATTAGAATTGTGCTGCAATATCATTTCTTAACTCTCACATTGGCAGTGGTAAGAGGAAAGAGGCACTCTCATATCACTGTTGGTAGAGAATAAATTATTATAATCTGAATGGAGAGTGGCTTGGCAATATGTATGAAAATATAAAATGCATGTTCTGTTTGACCTAGAAATTTCTACTTTCAGAAATTATCCTCTAGGTATACTTGCATAAGTACAGAAGGATTTTATGTGTGGGTATTTATTATTGAATTATTTGTAACACCAAAATATTGGAAACCTAATGCCTTACAATAGGGAACTGTATAAATAATAATAGAAAAGTGTGGAGTACTCAGTATGTATCAGGTATTATTTTAAGTGTTTTATTGGTAGTGTCTATTTTATTTTCTCTAAACCTGTGATAACAGATGACAATCATCATCCTTTTATAGATGTGGAACTGAGGCACAGAGAGGTAAGTATCTTGCCTAGAGTAAAATGGTAGAGCTGGGATTTGAACTCAGAGCCTTGTCTTATAACCACTGATATAGACATGCCTGTTCTATAAAACAATGAGTTCTTTTATTGTTTGTATTTTTAAAAAATGAGGTAGACCTATAGGTACTTATATGGAACTAGAGGCCCGGTGCACGAAATTCGTGCATGGAAGGGGGTTGTCCCTCAGCCCAGCCTGTACCCTCTCCAATCTGGGACCCCTTGAGGGATGTCCGACTGCCCGTTTAGGCCCGTGGGATCGGGCCTAAACGGGCAGTCAGACATCCCTCTCACAATCCAGGACTGCTGGCTCCCAACTGCTTGCCTGCCTGCCTTCCTGATTTCCCCTAACCACTTCTGCCTGCCAGCCTGATAACCCCCTAACCACTCTGCTGCCAGCCTGTTTGCCCCCAACTTCCCTCCTCTGCCAGCCTGGTTACCCCTAACTGCCCTCTCCTGCAGGGTTGATCACCTCCAACTGCCCTCCCTTGCAGGCCTGGTCCTTCTCAACTGCCCTCCCTTGAAGGCCAGGTACCTCCCAACTGCCCTCTCCTGCTGGCCATCTTGTGGTGGTCATCTTTTGTCCACAGGGGCCAGGATCTTTGACCACATGGGGGCAGCCATATTGTGTGTTGGAGTGATGGTCAATCTGAATATTACTCTTTTATTAGATAGGATAGAGGCCTGGTGCACGGGTGGGGGCCAGGTGGTTTGCCCTTGAAGGGCGTTCCGGATCAGGTGGGGGTTCCCTTGGGGTGTGGGACGGCCTGAGAGAGGGGCCTGTGGTGGTTTGCAATGCAAGCGGAGACCCTGGCAATGCAAGCAGAGGCCCTGGTATCTGGAATTTATTTACCTTCTACAATTGAAACTTTGTAGCCTGGAGCAGAGCCAAGCCTGAAGCTCCCTCCGAGGCCGGTAGCCATTTGTGTTGGGGTTATAATTGATACTTTGTTGCCTTAAGTGGGTGGGCCCGGCCAGGGTGTGCAGAAAGCTTTGCTTCCCCTGTTGCCGGCGGCAACCCTGGCCTGCTCTCTGAAGCTCCATTCTGCCGCCATTTGTTTGAATTTGTTTACCTTCTATAATTGAAACTTTGTAGCTTGAGTGGAGGCTTAGGCCTGGCAAGGGCAGGCAGAAAGCTTAGCTTCCTCTGTTACCTAGGAAACCTTGCTCTCTGTGGCTGTAGCCATCTTGGTTGGGGTTAATTTGCATACTCGCTCTGATTGGATGGTGGGCGTGGCTTGTGGGCGTGGCTTGTGGGTGTGTCGGAGGTATGGTCAATTTGCATATTCGTCTATTATTAGATAGGATGATCTCCAAGGCACAATTTTAAGTGAAAAACACTGTATCTATATACATATAAAATAGAGAAATATGCTAATTAACGGGGACTCCATAACAGGTTGACTGGACAGGAGGAGGTTGCACACACAGCATTGGGGGTGGGGCGGCAAGGGCCTTCGTGCACCTGCACTGGGGGAGGGCCTGATCAGCAGCAGCTGTGGCTGCTGTAGGGCCCAGGGAGCGAGGCAGGGCTGGACCTGTGACTGGAGGGTGGGTGGCACCGCACGATTTCGAATCACATGCTGGGCTCCTAGTATTATCTTACCTAATAATAGAGAAACATGTAAATTGACCATACCTCCACTATGCCCACAGCCAATCAGAGTGAGTATGCAAATTAACCCAACAAAGATGGCAGTTAATTTGCATACATACTTGGGTCCCGGGAACCTCCTCAGCACCCAGGTCACAACCAGCTGGCGTCAGAGTGGGGGTGGGTGGGGTGCCCTTCCCAAGCCTAAAGCCTCCACAGAGGCTTTAGGCTTGGGAAGGTGCCGAGCCTGCGACCAAACGCAGACCATCTGGAAGTCAGCGCTGGGTTGCCCAGCTGCAGCCTGGTGACCCAGCACTGACTGCCCAGTAGACTAAGACCCAGAAAGTGAGTCAGGTCTGATCTGCAGCCTCAGTGGAAGCTGTTGGTCAGTGTACTTACCTCTCTCTTTCTTTTTGATCTTTGCCAGCAGCCAGGCTTTTCTTTCACTCCTGGCCTCCGTAGGGACTGCTGTTAAGCCCCACCTCTTTGATCAGGCCCAGAGATAGGCCTGGAGATGCTTACTGGCATAGGAACCAACCAATCAGAACCAAAGGTGAGTGCTATAGGGAGTCAATGGCTGTCTAGGAGGTGGAGCTTTTGATGCAGACTAGCATAGAAACTGACCAATCAGAACCAAATCTGGGTGCTGTGGGGAGCCAATGGCTGCCTAGGAGGCGAAACTTTTGACGCTGACTGGCATAGAAACTGACCAATCAGAACCAAATCTGGGTGCTCTGGGGAGCCAATGGCTGCCTAGGAGGCGAAGCTTTTGACACTGGCATAGGAACTGACCAATCAGAACCAAATTGGCCAGCAGAGGAGGGCAGTTGGGGGCGACATCAGGCCTACAGGAGAGAGCAGTTAGGGGCAATCAAGCAGGCAGGCAGGTGAGCAGTTAAGAGCCAGTGGTCCCAGATTGTGAGAGGGATGTCTGAATGCCAGTTTAGGCCCAATCCCTGGGGTCGGGCCTAAAATGGCAGTTGGACATCCCGCAAGTGGTCCCCAATTGGAGAGGGTGCAGGCTGAGTTGAGAGAACCCCCACTCCGTGCACGAATTTCATGCACCGGGCCTCTAGTACAGTGGTTGGCAAACTCATTAGTCAACAGAGCGGCAAACTGTGGTTCACGAGCCGCGGTTTGCCGACCACTGGTTTAGTATATTATAATTTGTTTGAAAAAAATATTTATGCCTGTCTATGTAGAGACTCCCTCTAGAAGACCACACAATAAGTAGGGGTTGTCTCTGAGAATACAGTTGGTTGCTGTGAGAGAGCGGTAAGAGGTAAAAGAGGTTTTACTATATTTTCTTTTGTATATTTTGGATTTATATCATGTGTTTCTATTACTTTTTAAAATAATTTTTAAAAATTAAAGTACAGTTGGCATACAATATTCTATTGGTTTCAGGTGTATAACACAGTGACTCAACATTTATGTACTTTACAAAGTGTTCACCATGTTAAGTCTAAGAGCCATCCATTACCATACAAACCCTGATGCATGTAGGAATAGGACAAGGGCTTAAAGGAACACACCGGGCAACCTGAGGCTTTATAAAAATACCACTACACATTTTTATATTGGATAAAATACGTACAAAATGAGATCGGCCCTCTTTACAAAATTTAAGTGTACTGTATAATATTGTTAACTATATGCATGCTTTTGTACAGCAGATTTCTAGAACTTATTCCTCCTTCAAGACTGAAACTTGACACTCATTTGTATTATTCAGTTCAAGCTTCTGTAACAAACTGCATTAGACAGGACCGCTTAAATAACAGACATTTATTTTCTCACTGTTGTGGAGGCTGCAGGTCTGAGATCAGGAAGCAAGCATCGTGGGTTTCCTGTGAGGTCTCTCTTCTTGGCTTATAGGTGGCTGCCATCTTGTTCTGTGCTCATGTGGCTTCTTGGGGGTGGGGGGAGGAGAGAGAGAGGGAGCGAGAGCGCAAGAGCGTGAGCTCTTGGGTTTCTTCCTATAGGGCATTAATCCCATCAGACTAGGACTCTATTCTAATGACCCAATTTAGCCACAATCACCTCAAAGGCCCTGCAGTATAGTCATGTAGGGGTTAGGGTTTCAACATGTGAGTTTGAGGGGGACACAATGCAGTCCGTAGCACCATGGAAAAATAGCTCTGCACTTCCCTTTCCTCTCAACCCCTGGCAATCCCATTCTACTTTTTGCCTCTGTGACTTTGACTACTTTAGATAACCCCTAGAAGTGGAATCATTCTGTGACTGGCTTATCTCACTTAATATAATGTCCTCAAGGTTCAATCACATTGTAGCATATAATGGTATTTCATTCTTTTTGAAGGCTGAATAATATTCCAATGTTTATTTATACCATATTTATGTATCCATTTAGCTATCTATGGACACTTCAGTTGTTTCCATAGCTTGGTTGTTGTGAATAATGCTTCAATGAAATGAATGTGATTTCTCTGGATTTAGGCAGGTCAATTCCCAACTAGAGGGGTTTGCTGATTTCTTTTTTAGAAGCTCATAATCACTCGATCCACCTGGTGTCTGCCTACAGTACTGCAGCTTTGGTATTACAGGGTTTTGTATTTGTCTGTGTCAGTAATTTTCAACCAGTGTGCAGCAAGACTTTTTAAAACATGCAATACCTGACCTCCTTTCCCTTAGATTGTCAAATAAAAAAACAACAACAGCCACTACAAGGATAACTTTTTTGTCTGAATGAATCAAAATTATAACTATTTTTTGTTAGATTGGCAAAAAATATATTTTTTTGATGTGCCACAGGATTTTAGTAATTAGTTTATGTGTGTCATGAGATGAAAAAGGTTGAAAATCATTGGTCTATATATTTACCTTTAATGCAGATTTTCTGGAGCTGCTGCAAACCCTCCAGCTCTCTTTTGTTCTCAGTAATCCCAAGCTTCTAGAGTATGCTGAGCCCATCAGCTCTGAGTTGGGTGAGTATGACTCTTATATGACTTTTCCTGCATGTTAGGTTACTTCTCTAGGGCAGTATCTCAAATGTGGTTTATTGTGTTTAAAAAGTATACACATAATGTTATTTTTAAATTCTTATTAGTGATTTTGCTAAACACTTTAAGCACATTAAAAAAAAATACTAGCTCTATATTCAAGGTTGGTGTTTTAACCCCATATCTGGCTAAGTTATCTTAAGCTTAGAGAGGTGGACTGGCTTACTCAAGATCACACAGCTGGTAGATGGGTGAAACTGGATATGAACTCAAAGTAGAGAACCAGAAATTAGAAGCTAAAACCTTGTACAAGTTGCAATCCAGTAAAGAAGGTGGATATGGAGTTTGCTGTTGATATCTGCTATTTCAATGCTCTGTAAAGGGAAATATCAGCCTTTTGACTTCAGTGCCATTTTATTCTGTATAAGGAACCTAAAAGACTCCATATGCCCCTAGCAACTAAAGAATAAGATCAAAGCACTCTGTTCATCATTCATTCCTTTGAACTAAGAGAGGATTGTATATAATGTTGACAGCTGAAATAGACACATTAGGCATTAAGGTGGCTTTAATTATTGGTTTAATGAGTAACCATGTATGTCAAACCAAAAGCATAAGACCTGCATTTCAGACTCACTTAATTCACTGATAACCCTTTTAATCATAGATATCTTAGAGATATAACTCCATCTAGAATTAAACTTCTGTCAATAAACTGAACTAAATAATAACTATTGATTTCAACAATGGATTCCAACCAGTATAAACATTGAAGTGCCATGGTTAAAATTAAGTAAAAATGTTCAATGATATGGTCTTATAAATGATCTGTCTATTTTTAAATGGGGGCTTCAACAAATGACTATGGACAGTTAAATCAAAATCCCAGAAGCATATTATGGACAGTAAACAAATACCCAGGGTTTTTTAACTAGAAACTACTATCTGTACTTTAGTTACAAAGCTGAGTCAACTCTTGCCCAAGACTGTTTGGTCCTTTTTAATATCTCATCAGTATTCTGTACATTATTGATGAGTCAAAATATATGATCTGAACCCAAGCCTATAGACTTTTTTTTCTGCTTTCTCAGAGGGATTCATCAGAAGCAAAATGAAATTCAATCCTATGAAAAGAACTTTAGAAGCACCTGCAGTGAACTGAAATAATATGGCAGGAATGGAAAAAAAATAAATTATTCACCAGAAAAAGAAGAATAAGCTTTTAAAATCCTAACAGGAAAATATGCTGCTGCTACCTAAGAAATGGATCACTAAGTTGTGTCCCATGATGTGGGGAAGTTATTCCTTCATCTTTATATAGCACATGTCTAAGGTAGAATTTATTTTTCTTTATCAAACCTGTTGTAATTCTGTTCAAGTCTGGAAGAGACTAAGCTTTTTCTCTCAATACTCTTTGCTAGCTTCTTTCTCAAGGTGCCTCAACCTCAGTTTCTGTACTTGAGGTTTTTATAAGATTGTAAATGTAAACATTAAGGAACAACATTTAAAGAGCAGGAATCCATAATGCTCATGAATATTTAAATAAAATATATATCCTGTACCAAATATAGCAAAAAGCTTTTACTATTTAAGTGGATACACAGCAAATGTCCCTTCATAAAATACCTGTGTTCTGCAAAATGCTTTCCAATACTTTAAACTCATATTTATCAGAACTGACTGAACATTATGCGTTTGACTCTGTCATTTCACAGCCGTACTTGGAAGTATGGAAATATAGCTGGTGATGAAATTAGAACAGATCATATAGGTTTATATTGTTCAAGGGACTGAGTGAATGAGTGGCAAGGTCTGGAAACTCTTGAAGGCACATCACAGTGGGAAAAGTAATCCAAGTGGAAAGTCCCCTCCCATTTTTAGCCAGCCCAATATACAAAGCCAGGACTGGAGAAGCATGGCCATCTAATCTAATAATAGACAAATATGCAAATTGACCATACCTCCGACACACCCACAAGCCACGCCCACAAGCCACGCCCACCATCCAATCAGAGCGAGTATGCAAATTAACCCAAACCAAGATGGCTACAGCCACAGAGAGCAAGGTTTCCTAGGTAACAGAGGAAGCCAAGCTTTCTGCCAGCCGTTGCAGGCCTAAGCCTCCACTCAAGCTACAAAGTTTCAATTATAGAAGGTAAACAAATTCAAACAAATGGCGGCAGAGTGGAGCTTGAGAGAGCAGGCCAGGGTTGCCGCCGGCAACAGGGGAAGCAAAGCTTTCCACACACCCTGGCCGGGCCCACCCGCTTAAGGCAACAAAGTTTCAATTATAACCACAACACAAATGGCTTCGGGCCTCGGAGGGAGCCCCAGGCTTGGCTCTGCTCCAGGCTACAAAGTTTCAATTGTAGAAGGAAAATAAATTCCAGATACCAGGGCCTCCACTTGCGTTGTCAGGGGGCATGGCCAGCCTGCAAACCACCACAGGCCCCTCGCTCAGGCCGCCCCACACCCCCAGGGTACCCCACCCTGATCAGGGACACCCTTCAGGGCAAACCAGCTGGCCCCCACCCCTGTACCAGGCCTCTATCCTATCTAATAAAAGAGTACTATGCAGATTGATCATCACTGCAACACACAATATAGCTGCCCCCATGTGGTCAAAGATCCTGCCCCCATGTGGACACAGGATGGCCACCACAAGATGGCCAGCAGGAGAGGGCAGTTGGGAGGCACCTGGCCTGCAAGGGAGGGCAGATGGAGGTGATCAACCCTGCAGGAGAGGGCAGTTAGGGGTGACCAGGCCGGCAGAGGAGGGAAGTTGGGGGCAAACAGGCTGGCAGCAGAGTGGTTAGGGGGTGATCAGGCTGGCAGGCAGAAGCGGTTAGGGGCAATCAGGAAGGCAGGCAGGCAATCAATTGGGAGCCAGCAGTCCTGGATTGTGAGAGGGATGTCCGACTGCCCGTTTAGGCCCGATCCCAAGGATCGGGCCTAAACGGGCAGTCGGACATCCCTTGAGGGGTCTCAGATTGGAGAGGGTACAGGCTGAGCTGAGGGACAACGCCCTCCGTGCACGAATTTCGTGCACCAGGCCTCTAGTCAGAAATAAAGGAGGGATGAAGACTTCTGTGCCACCTACTCAGTCAATGTTAAATTGCTTGTGAGGTTGATTTTACTTGTTGCAATATCTTGATTTTTAGTGATTACACAAACTAGGTTCATTGGATATATACCCAGGTATAAACCATGCTAAAAAAAATGCAAGATCCTTTGTCAGATTCAAAACCAAATCCCTCTGAGACAACAATAACAGATACAGAAATAATTTCTGTCATAGTAAATGTAGGTAAATTTCAAAGCTTAATGCCAGGAACACAAATCCATAATCCCAAAGTCATCCTCTCTCACTGGACTATTCATGGTGGACACCAGTGATGTGTTTGTTATTACTTGCACACATAGCTTTGTTCATGTCTATGAAAACTTTATGTAGGGGAGCTTCTGCATTAAGCTATGTATCAATTAATATTAACATTACCTAAATTTTATTAAAATGGGGAAGAGAGGCAGGGAATAAGCTTTATTTTATTAAGGTACTCTGCCAAATGTAAGGTTAATTTTTATCCCATACATCAATTCTTGACTTCCGGGAATAAGATGCTGTAGACAGAATTAGAAGTTCAAGATGTTGATTGGGAAAACATCTGTGAAGCTTATAGGAGAGAGAGAGGAGAGAAAGAGAACAGAAGTAGGCAGAGAGAGCATTCAGACTGTTGTAGGTGGTGGGAACAGCACTGAGTGTTAGACCAGTAGGGTCAGACCGGACCTGGGTTCAGCAACCTTGGTACTTGAGTTCTGGCTAGGAAGGAATTCAGAGCCAAGACCCAAACTATAAGAGAACATGTATTTATGAAATCACAGAGGTAGAAGAAGTAATTCCTAGAAGAAGTAGGCTTAGGAAACAAGTTATAGAGGCAAAGGAAGGCCCTTGGAGCTTGGGAGTGAGGGAGGTAATAGTAATGCCCCCGGGGGAGGGGAGGAGGAAAGGCTTGTGTGTGCTCCCAGGAGGGAGAGTTCACTGGGTCCTCTGCACTAAGGGTTTGTTTTTTTGAAAATATGTTTTTATTGATTTTTTATTTTTTTTATTTTTATTTTTTAGAAAGAGAGAAAGGGAGAAGGATAGAGAGATAGAAACATCAATGAGAGAGAAACATTAATTGGCTGCCTCTTGCACGCCCCCTACTGGGGATATAGCCCACAACCTGGGCATGTGCCTTGACCTAGAATTGATCCTGTGACCTCTTGGTTCATGAGTTGAAGCTCAACCACTGAGCCACACCGGCCAAGCTGTAGTAAGGCTTTTCAGGGTGGAGATTTTAGGGGCGTTCCCAAGGAAAGATCTCAATAGACTATTCAGCAGCTCTCCAGATGTATCCTTTCAGGGTCTAGGTCTCCACTGACTGGTTGGCTGGTGCCAGGGCAGGGGGTCATGATTCAATGCAGCTGGTCCTGAGGTCAGCCTTGGCACAGTGTTTCTTGTCTGGTTCTGCTGCTTTTCTGGGCCTGAAGCTGAAATACAACTGAAGTCTACACGTTATCTCTAGGGAGGAAAGGTCAGGGCGTCCAAACCTCATGAACAGCTGTATGCTAGGGGAGGAAAGGTCATCCTGGGGACGAGATCCCACCGGACAATTATCTATTGCTAGACATCCAGGGCTTTCACCCTGGTGAACTTCCTTACTTGACCCTACTCACACTCCAGCTGCCTGCCACACATCTATTTCCAAAACCTTGGTTAAGTCTAGACCAGAGATGAAAAATTCATAGTAAAGTTTTCCCTTGTGTGCCATGAAAGAGATCACTAATCAATCAGTGTAATCTTTCCTGCTGATCTCAGATATAAACACCAGACTCTTCTTAACACAGCTCTCTAGGAAACTACTATTATAGATTTGACATGTGAGATAAAACCCAACTGCTACTTCTGGTTAGATCTCTGGATAGGATCGAACCAGACTGGATATATATGGATAGGAGCAGCAATATAGGTCAGCATAAAATGGTACAAAAGTGAAATCTGGGCTTTCATTAATGGATGCTCTGCTGAACCTCAATACATTTTCAGTGTCTCAATATATGACTTGTCTCAAAAGATATATACACTATGCTAAAGATACATGTATATATGTGTGTGTATACATTTACATGTATGATATGTGTATGTATCTATGTTTCTATTTATCTATATGAGATATTTATTTTTAAATCAAAGAAGTCAAATTTATAATCATTTCATACTTAAGTGTACCTATACCCTTTTGGTAGACAAATTCTTCAACCTCCAAACAACAGTTGTTGTTGTGTGTTTTTTTCTCATACATACATACTTGATTTCTGTATTTTAGGGATTGGACTCCACTACCTATTTCTTCAAGCTGCCAGCTCCAAAAGCTTTGCTGACACTGCACTTCTCGGCATATCTTTGTGTATGTGTCATTTCAAACACAGCTGGAAGCAAGTCAGAGATGATTGCCTCAAGGTTTGTGTCCTTTTATAGAGCACTTGGCATAATCTTCACATTATGGATATTATTCTTTAATGTAAAAATGGGATAATACCATTATAGTGGAGATCAAATTGGGTTTTGCCTATCCACTTCTAACATCTCTTTGAAAATTTTCATTTCCTCAAGTTTCCCTGGTTGGGGGGAAAAAAAATCCCTCCAGTATGAGCTCTCTAAGGAGTTATGCTTATGTATTAAATTCTTGCCACTAGGCAAATCTTCTGACCCAGAAAGATTTATTCTAAAACTTTTATAAATAATCCCATCCCTTTTCATGTGCTTCTCCCTGCATTTTAATTATGTTTTTGAGAAAGGCCAGAACAAATTTGATTGCTACTATTCTTATGAGATGATGCTGGTTTAGCTTGAGTACAGCCCCATTGCCCTTCTCAATATTTTCCCCCCAAATCTTTATCAATGTGTCAAACATAATTTATTTGACCTGATTTGATTGGATTTTTGAAAGGAAAGGATTTAGAAATGCTGAATTACTCATTCACGATTCAGTGTGGGGTTATTCTGAAATGGGACACTGTGATTCAAGTGGGATCCAGGGATGTGGGCTGAACACCAATTTCAATTGGGTTGTCTGAGAAGTGAATTTGGCCCCCGAGTCATCACAATTGGAGGCACTTACTAGTAACATTTCCTTGTGACTATGTGCTTAAATCTTAACAAATTAAGGCCAGACCAAGGAATTAGGGAGGAAAGAGGGAGTGAAAATGCTGGGCTGAAGCACATCTCCTTGACATGAGGATAATGAGAAAAACAAAATCAATGCAATATTTTCTTGATTCATTGCATCTAAACTTAGTGAATTGCTGTGTCTCACATGCAAGTTTACTGTATAGATGCCAACTATGTGTCAAGGTTTCCTGTAGAGCATGTCTCAGAAAGTGCAAGGGGGGCTAGTGGAGATAATTGTATTGAAAGGAATTAGTGCCTCTCACTTTCCAGCATATCCCGTGTTAGGTCTTCAGTAGTCCTCTTCTGCGGTCAGCCCAGTGACCCTCATATTCACTTGCATTCATGGATTACACAGAAACCAGAGAGGCTCCCACAATTGGAAAAAATAAATCAAAGATCTGGATTTTGTTTTAGAGTAGGCTTTAAACATACAAACACCTTAAATGTTTGGTTAAGTTACATCCTTATCCACTTGCAGAAGGTGCCTTAGAGTGAGACACAGGGACTAGGGCACAGGGCCGAAGGAATGCCAGATGGCCAGAAGGAACATCAGATAAGATGACTGCAAGAATGCAACCATACCTCAACTTCCTAGAAAAAAGGTAACAGTAGTTATTTTTATCTCCCTTCTAACACTTACCTCCCTGTGTGGTAGGCAGTTAAACAGACTTGAGCAGAGCAAGGAAGATGGACCAGGAACAGAAGGTCACCAGGGTGAAAAGCCCTGGATGCCTAGTAGCAGACAATTGTAGGGTGGGACCTCATCCTCAGGGTGACCTTTCCTCCCTTAGCATATCGCTGGTCATGTGGTTTGGACCCCCTGACCTTTCCTCCCTAGAAATAACACTTAGGCCCCAATTTTATTTCAGCTTCAGGCCCAGAAAAGCAGCAGAACCAGATAAGCAACACTATGCCAAGACTGACCTCAGGACCAGCTGCATTGAATAATGACTCCCAGCCCTGGTACTGGCTAATCAATTAATTAGTAGAGACCTAGACCCTGAAAGGACACACCTGGACAGCTGCTGAATATTCTATTGAGATCTTCCCCTGGCCCTCTCCTAAAATCTCTACCCTTAAAACTCAGTTCAGAGGACCAAGGGAACTCTCTCTCCCAGGTGCATTCCCATCCTTTTCCCTTCCCCTTCGCCTTCCCTCTCCCTGTCTCCCCAGGCATGTGATCTTTATCTTCCTCACTTCTAAACTGGAAGGGCCCTTCCTTTATCTCTATAACTTGTTTCCCAAGCCCATTTCTCTGTGATTTTTATAAATAAATGTTCTCTTATAGTTTGAGTCTTGGCTCTGAATTCTTTCCTAGCCAGAACTCAAGTACTGAGGTTGCTGAACCCAGGTTCACTCTGACCCCACCAGTCTAACACCTGGTGCTGTTCTCACCGCCCCCAACACTTGCAGGTGTTCAAACCACTGCTCCACATGGGCAGTTGATCAAGGTTTGACTGCTATATGACCTTCCTGGGTGGCAGTAGTAAGCAATGCACCTTGGTGGCCCTCACAGTGCAGGGGTGAAGATAGTTAATAAGCAACTCAACAGAAAGGGGAAGTAGCTTGACCCTGACTTGAAAAATTCCACTCTCCTCTCATACCTTGCACAAGCCCACCTTGTCCCCAGTTTATAAAAGCAGCCAAGCAGAACCATTCAGAGCCACTTCAGAGGACTATGGATGAAAGGGGCCACATGCTAACCTGATAAGCTCAGGGAAGGCCTGCATGGCAGTCTCGCAAACTCAGAGACCTAAAGTAACCACAAAGGATGGTCTGAAATTAAACTTTAACTAAACGCAGTTTATGGTGGGTAGTCACTTCCTAGGCCCATATCCTCCCTGACAAGGTCAACCTTTACCTTAACTGAACCTATCTGTCTTCTTTGTATCTATGATAACATATCCTTGAAATGTCTGGGTAACTTGTAACTTCTCTTTTTCCAGACCCCTTGGGGCACAACCTAATGTGCCTGGGCACCAGGACAGAGACCACAAATTCCTTCATTGTTATTGTTATCATGTTAATTGTTGGCTGTTATATGTCTATCATTTTACTCTTTATCCAATCCCAGAAGTTTCCCCGATTTGCTTTCTCCCACTTCTCTAATCTATCACCAATGAATTTCATGTAACCCACCTACGTTCCCTCCTTTGATTGCAATGTATAAATACAGATGAGAAACCTCCATTCTCTGGAGCATTAACCCAATCCATTGAGATACTGCTTTCTGGCAGTTGTCAACAGTTTGGCTCAAATAAACTCACAATAATTCTTTACAGGTTTGAATGTTTTTAACGTTAACAGGACCTTCCCTTACTCAGTGCTGCCTCCCTTGTGCTCCAGCATAAGATTAATAAAATTTGTTTGGAAATTTCTCTGGTGGTTCCTCTTGATTTCTATCTTGGGGACCCCGATGCCAATAACAAGAAGACCCTGAGAAAGAGAACCTGAGAGGAAAACAAGTTTTACAGGCAGAGCCAGCTCCTATCACTGGCCCTAAGCTGGGTTAGGAAGATTGGTGCCACTATGCGTAGCTGATGCTGGAACCCAGTCAGCCTCGAGGGTTTGCAGTCTGTGCGGTCACATAGGGACCCATGCATGGCCAGAGGAGCCCATCACTTCATTTCGTGCTCTCCTGTCACTGCATTCAATTTTTGAGCAAGAGACTCTGCATTTTCATTTTGCACTGAGCCCCACAAATTATATACTCAATTCTAGCAGCAACTCTCCCTCTAGTTCTCCCCAGTTTCTATCTATTTTAAGTAGGCCTGCACTTAACTGGTTCCTCCCCTAGAGAAAATACTGTATGGTGGGGTAGGGTTAAAACTGGACCCTAACTGGCTTACTACTTCCTAAAAATCCATCAGGAAAAGGATAATTGCTCAGGGGTTGGGGAAAGAAGTGATGGAATTACTATTGGATTACCTTCTTGATCTTTCATAAGAAAAATGACACATTTAAAAATCATAACAATTTTCTCACTAGGTTGCATTGATCAGTGGTAAAAGAACCATTTTTCATTTTAAATTAAGGAACACAATTAAATTCTCTGAAATACCTTCTCTAGCACAGGAATGCCTCACTTCTTATGTTTAGCCTAAGCTGTCAGTATGTCCTTTTGACATCAATTTCCAAGAGAAGTAAAATGTAATAATCTGCCAATATAAAATAAGAAAGTAGATTAGAGACTTCTCAGTTGGGCCTAAGTTTGGACAAAGTATGAAATGAAATATAATCTTTAGGTTCTCGGTAGGAGGCAAGACTGATAAAAGAAGGGTTCAAGCGAATGTCTAGATACCTGGTACCTCACCAACATTATCAACCTGGAGTTTTAGTTTCAATAAATATGTAGGTTCCCCCCAGTTTTCAAAAGTTTGCATTATGCCACTTCGCTTTTACGAAAGTCCTACATTAGTACCCGTTTTTGCTAACCAAAAGAAATCCAAGGATAATTTTCACTTTCAGGAAAAAAGGTAAAAAACAAAATTAGGGCTCAGCATTTGTTTTACAGGGAGTGTTACAGAGGCAGCATGCACCCTGAGCATCAAGAGCGGCCCCACCGAGTTCCTTCCCAGAAACCACACTCAGCATCTCTGCATCAAGCCCCATGGCTGTGAACTGTGTCTGTGAGCATCTGTGCTGTATCTCGGCTTATTTTGTGCATCTGTGAGCAAGATGTGTCCTAGGGTATCAGAAAAGCCGAAGAGAGCTCATAAGGGTGTTATGATTAACACAAAACTAGACATAATTAAGCATATGTAGTATCATTTGATAGGTTATTTTTTTGGGGGGGGTCTTGAAATGCTAAACCATTTGTCAAATAAATTAATGGCCACTGCTTCTTTATTTTATGTGGTTTCAGCTTAGGAAAGTTTTCATAGGAATGCTTTACTTTCAGGAAACCTATAGACCTACCCAAGCTTAGTTCACATCTGGTCAAAGTCTGTACATTCTGCTTCATTTGCACTGTCACCCAGCTGTCTCTCTTGGTTTTTCAATATTCTTTGTTTAGCTTTTCCAAGGCAAGGGCTGTCTAAGTCACTTAGTTTTGTACACATGTTCCAACACCACAGATTAATCCGAAGTGATGTGAAGCCATCTTCCTCCTCACTTCAGGCTTTACTTCTAACATTTACAGGGATAGTTACAAAAAGAATAAATACAAATCTTTAATAAAATGGAAAACACTGTTTTAGTATGTCTTTGTAAAATTTAAGCCAGATGAATATTTTTCTCAAAGCTTTCAGTGGAAGAATTTCACATATGAAGGGTGTCTAGTGCAATAGCCAGAAATGAAATATTTCTTTTGAAGGAAGGACATTGTCGAGAGCATGGGAGTAAGTCTAAGGGATACCACCGACAGTAGTGTCAGGCTCTGAAGGGAAATTGCAACTACATGATTAGCCACATGGATAATGAGCCTCTGCAGGAATTCTATCACAAAATAATGTAAGCATTAAGTTTTTCTCACACTGTTTAATGAACAAATTCTCCTTTCACATTTTAGACTTTGGATGGATACATGAACATGCGAAAATTTGAAATTGTGGGAGAGCTATGTAAAATGTTGTGTTTCTCCTTTTATTGCTGGAGACAAGAGACAAAGAAAGCAAGATACTTTGACTATAAATCAGAAGCTTATTTAAAACAGCAAGGTTAAAGTCTCTAAAGTATTTGTAAAATATCTACAGAGGCATGTTTTAAGGTGATGGACAGAGACTTGATTTGGGGTGGTGAACACACAATACAGTGTTCAGATAAAGTATTATAGAATTGTATACCTGGAACTAGTATAATTTTGTTAACTAATGTCACCCCAATTAATTCAATAAAAAGGAAAACAAAAACAAACCAAAATAAAGTTCCCCCCAAATTATCTTATGCTTTTTCAAAGCCTCTATGTAGGAATGGAGATTATCAGAACAATTGCAGAAACTCCTACTTAAATCCTTTCTCCTGGCTTCTTTGCTCCCCAGGGAGAAGTTCTTGTGTTGGAGAGGGTATTTCAGAGAATCTAATTGTGTTCCTTATCATAAAATCAGACCTGTCTGCAATAGTTTGGAACAATTAGCAAATTGTTATCCATTTTGTTCTTCTTAAGCACTGGCCCCCCAGGGGGAAATGGAGACCTGTCACAGTGGTAATTGCAGGCATTCTTTTTTCCTTTACCTTTTCCTGCTGACTCCTAATCCAAGCCTCTTGCAAATACAGTTTTAGGGTTTATAGAGGAAGAGCAAAATTTAGCCTTCAAGAGCCAACCCTATTTTCCAGTTTCATGGTTTCCTCCCTCTCAGTATTTCATGAGGGAGCTGATTTCCATTTCATATCCCAGAGAAGGAGCATTACCACATCATCACAAAGAAGTAAATTAACTCCCATTAGCCCTGCGGTTGGCCAATTGGAATTTACCCTTGCTGATGGTAGAGCTGGAGCTGCTGGGGAACAGTGAAGCCAGGCAGTGAACCAAGAGGTGCCTGGTATTTCCCCGAAGAACTGGAAAAAAAAAAAAAAATGACTATCCTTTGCGTCACTATAAGGAGAAGTAATTTCATGCGAAATAACATTAGCAATGTGATCGGAATCTTTTATAATTAATTATTATTTCTGAGAGCAAATGTGCTTGAGAAAGTTCAGTACCCCTCACTTTTCAACTCTCGTCGTTAGGTGTAGCTCTAGACTCAATGGCCTTGGGAAAATAGCTCAGTAATCATCGCCTCCAGATGTTACTTTGCTTTGTATCTTCTCTCTTTCCCTAGAAATTTTAATTTTTCTGTCTAGGTTCTGTTTGCTCCAGTGTTAGGTACAGGGGCTGGAATTGGTGTTATTTGCAAGCTAGCAAGGTGTGCAGAGCTAACAATAGCAGGTCTGAGCCTGCTACCCTTTGGATAGCAAGTTAAACCTGCTTGCAAGGTTGGCCCTTGGCTGACGTCTGGGACCTTGGATTTTGGGAGGGTTCCCACCATACCAAGAACTGATAAAACTGACTCATTGTGCCTAAAGTGTTTAATGTTATTTACATTGAACACCTGTTTTCCTTCTGGGCGTCTGGAATTTTGTCATGTACTAGCCAGAGGGTGCATATGTGGCAAGACCTCAAGAAAAGCCTTGGGTACTGAGTCTCTAATGAGCTTCACTGGTAGACAATACCAGTAAATTAAGATGTATTGCTAAAGGAATTTAGTGCATCCTGTGTTAACCTGCTGGGAAAAGACTCTTGGAAGGTTGTGTCTGGGTTTCCTATAGTCCTTACCTTATCCTTCGGTGACTTTGCTTTGTATCTTTCACTGCAATAGATGACAGCCATGAGTACAATTATCTGCTGGGTCTTGTAAGTCCTTCTTACCAATCATCAAACTGGGGCTGGTCTTATGGACCCATCGACACACAAGATATAACAAAGAGAATGCATGCTCCATTTTTCATCTAGACTTTTAAAATTAAAGTCTTATGATGCATCTTTTTATTATTTGCCATCACTTTAGAGAACCTCTAGAAGAACTCAAACAGCAGTATGATTTGTCAGTAAGCTTGCATACAAGCTATAATCTTGGAAATAAGGCGTTAATTGTTGATTCTATATTTAAATTCATTATTTTCATAACTGTGTAGTGTACTCTATTCAAATTGAATATTGTGGCAACTTTTATTTTTAAAGAAGTTATCATGTAGGGAGAAACCAAGATGGCGGCATAGGTAAACACTTAAACTGCTGCCTCACACAACAATTTCAAAAATACAACTAAAAGACAAAACGGACATCATCCAGAACCACAGGAAGGCTGGCTGAGTGGAAATTTTACAACTAGAAGGAAAGAGAAAATCACACAGAGACTCAGAGGAGCTGCAGGAGGCAGAGGTACCTAGGCGTGCGCGTGGAGAGGGTGGGCAACTGAGTACACGGGGCTGGCTTTCTCAAGAGGGAGGGAGACAAAAGCTCCCAACTGCACTGAACTCCAGTTCCGGATGAGACTCTGGGGACCCAGACTCATTCGGGGAGAAACTGGACTGTCTGGCAGTGGGTGGAACTCAAGGGCGGCTTTCTCTCAAAGGTGCTTGCAGCGATTATCACGGGACACTGAGACACAGGGGCCTATTAGGGCAGGGCTGATGGGAAACCAATGCTGTCTGCTCTGCCATGAGACTCCGCCCCATCCAAGCTGAGCACAGAGGCTTTTGCAAGTCTTGTCTCATAAGGGTGTCTCCATCACAGAAGTTCTCCCATCGTAGACACAGCTGATCCTCACAGCCAATTGGCCTGGGGGTCAATTCCTCCCAGTGATACCAACAACAATCAAGGCTTAACTACAACAAGACTGAGCACACAGCCCACAAAGGGGTGCACCAAAAGAGTCCATCTCAGATAACTGGAGAGGCTGAGCAACTGGGCCCTACAGGACACCTAGCACACAAAGCCACTCTATCAACTCAGGGAAGCAGTGAAAATGCGGAGACAAAGAAACAGATCACAAATGAAAGAAATGGAGGAAAGCAAACGACTGGATATAGAGTTCAAAACCACTGTTATAAGGTTTTTCAAGAATTTTCTAGAAAAGGCCGATGAATTTAGCGAGGATATGAAAAAGGAACAACTAGAAATTAAGCATACACTGACTGAAATAAAAAATATTATACAGAGATCTAACAGCAGACTAGAGGATCGCAAGAATCAAGTCAAAGATTTGAAATACAAAGAAGCAAAAAACACTCAACCAGAAAAGCAAAAAGAAAAAAGAATCCAAAAATATGAAGATAGTGTAAGGAGCCTCTGGGACAACTACAAGCATACCAACATCAGAGTTATGGGGGTGCCAGAAGAAAAGAGAGAGCAAGATACTAAAAACCTTTTTGAAGAAATAATGACAGAAAACTTCCCCCACCTGGTGAAAGAAATAGACTTACAAGTTCAGGAAGTGCAGAGAACCCCAAACAAAAGGAATCCAAAGAGGATCACACCAAGACACATCATAATTAAAATGCCAAGAGCAAAAGACAAAGAGAGAATATTAAAAGCAGGAAGAGAAAACAGTTAGTTACCTACAAGGGAGCACCCATACAACTGTCAGCTGATTTCTCAACAGAAACTATGCAAGCCAGACGGGAGTGGCAAGAAATATTCAAAGTGATGAATAGCAAGAACCTACAACCAAGATTACTCTACCCAGCAAAGCTATCATTCAGAATTGAAGGTCAAATAAAAAGCTTCACAGATAAGAAGCTAAAGGAGTTCATCACTGCCAAACCAGTATTATATGAAATGCTGAAAGGTATTCTTTAAGAAGAAGAAGAAGAAGAAGAAGAAGAAGAAGAAGAAGAAGAAGAAGAAGAAGAAGAAGAAGAAGAAGGAAAAACAAATACATATCTATCAACAAGTGAATCTAAAAATAAAGTGAATAAAAAAATCTGATGAACAGAATAAACTGGTGAATAATAGAATCAGGGACATAGAAAGGGAGTGGACTGACAATTCTCAGGGGGAAAGAGGTGTGGGGGGTGCGGAAAGAGACAAAAATCATACACCTATGGATGAGGACAGTGGGGGGTGGTAAGGGCAGAGGGTGGGGTAGGAACCGGGTGGAGGGGAGCTATGGGGGAAAAAAAGAGGAACAATTGTAATAATCTGAACAATAAAGATTTATTAAATTAAAAAAAAGAAGTTATCATGTAAAAAGTTGTTTCCTCAGTAACACCACTTGTTTTGAGAATACTGGCTTAAAAACTCTTGAATTGGTGCCTGTGGCTCTGTTCACCTTGTAGATTGTAATCTTCTTATGGGCTATGAATTTAATTCATCTTTGTATGTGCCTGACACAAAAATATATTTTAAATACATGCCATTTGCATGAATAAACACAACAAGAAAGGGGGAAAAATCAAGAAATAAAATAAAGAATGAAAAAGGTCTCATAAATTTAATAAAATTGTAGAAAAGTAGTATTTTTCTTACCTATGTTTACCTAAGCTATATGGGAACAAAAGTTGCTCCTTTCAGGCCAGTGTTTAAAGATGACTGTTTATAAAAAGGTTCAAAAATTTAAAAACATATATAAAATTTTGCTTACTAAAGTGTTTACAGAGAAACTGTAGCCCAAGGGGCTGAGTAACACCATGAATGTACACACAGACAAAAAACAAACAAACAAACAAAAAATAGACTAAAATCCAAATCCTGGCACTCACATTTTTTCTAATAGCAAAAACTTTTTGAAAATGAAGATAGTTCTCAGACATTTCAGTTGAAAAGTCCAAAAACCAGGTAGACACATACACTGAGGAGGTCTGGCAAGAGGTTAGGAGACATTTTGCTTTCCTCAAGACCATAATTAGCTCCCAGAATTTTACCTTACTATTGTCTACCCCTTTCACCTGTTTTTTGACTCTGAAATTACATTTTAGCACCAGTGATTTTCCACGATATTAAAGAATGGGCTTGGCAATAAATGGGTCCTAAGGCCATCAGAGCTCTGCACTCCAGCATCAATCACACGAGAAGTTTATTGGCACCAAGACACATTTTCACTATGAAACACCCAAGAGAAAATGCTTCTTAATGAATCAGAGCTGGCAGTGTTAGTCTTGAAGCAAACAACAAACTTTCAGCAGTCTCATTATATGTAATTATCAATTTTGAAGTTATGGTATTAAGGCGTACCATTGGGCATAACCAAACATAAGGATTTGCTAGCTGCTGAGACTATGGAGGTTTTGAAATCCAGTCATCATCACCTGTTCTTATTCGATAGTCCTCATGATCAATGATTATTTAGCTCTTTAATAATAAATCTGTCAAATTCTGGTTTTGTAAAGTAAAACTTGAACAAATATTTCATGTTCACAGCCCATCTCTTCCTTATTTTACCACTCCAAATATACGTTATCTATAATTTAACTAGAAAAGGGAGGTTAAATGTATATTTATTCAATTCAAATACACCCATATTAAATAACTATTAAGTATCAGAAAGTATACTAAGAACTTAACGAGATATAAAAATGACTGTTACCCTATTTCTGTTCTTAAGAGCGTGCAAATAGTGGCTGAGGAAGAGAATGATAACAGTGAAATGTATAACTAAAGCAAGAAGGAAAATGATAACTTTAGAGCTATACCTATTTTTATAGAAGGTTCAAAGAAACAGAAATTCTCATCAATCTGGGGATGAAAGTAAGGGGATGGGAAATAGGAATTAGTCCATGGAAAAATGTGAGAAGGATGTTGAGGATAAAAAAATATTTGAAAAACCAAAGGAGGCTTTCAAAAATAGCATATGAGTGTTGGGAGGTCTAATGAGCTAATCCAGGAGAGTACGTCTTAGAATGTTGTTGGGCAGAGACAATTCATTATCATCATTGCCATCAAATAGGGTATAAAACGCAAACTTGAACATGTGAGTATGACATGTGCAACCTTCTCCGGTGTCTTTTAAAGTGAGAGATGGTTTTCCTAACTGCTCAGGCTTCCATTGGGCACCTTTCACAGCCAAGGGTTGTATGTAAACTATGAGGCCTGAGCAAAAATGTGGGTGTTGTGATCACCCATGCTCCTCTGTGCCGTTACTACCCTGTTTTTCTTCTGTTGTTGCTTTGGCACCTGTTATATTTAAGAGAAAAAAGAAAAACATGTACAATATAAATAGCTTCAGGTTGGGTTAAAGTATCAAGGGACAAAAGTATTCTTCCAACAGTAACATGAGGTGATGGGAAGTTTTGCTTGCATTTTCTCTCTCTTCTCTCAGACAGGGACAGAGCTTAAAAGGACATCTTTTATCCAGGGCATGATAGCTGTTTTCCAAAGATGAGCTATTAGTGTGACATCCTTTTCTAGTTGTCACTTTTCTTCGTGTCAGCTCTGCATAAGCTGACAGAATCACTTAAACCATTCAATACAAACACGCAGACATTGGATTGGGTAACTTTAAGGTGTCTTCTAATTCTGAGATTCTATGATTTCAGCCTATAAATGTAATGTTGGGAATGAGTTTATTAAATTTTATATCTCTATGATAGTGACTGAGTCATTTTTCAGACAATGATAATTAATGTTTTTCCTGATTAATTAGGAAAACAAATCCTTATATATATTAATGATAGGGTTTAATATTCTGAGGTATCATTTGGCCTTGCCTTTTTGTGTTAATGACTTTTCTAAATGTAAGAGCAATATTTGATGCTTGGAGAGAAAAAAATCTGCAGTCCTCCCCACAGCTATATCAAAGCTACAGTTCTCTGTATATTGTATTATATGAAACCTACATAATTTTATTAACCAACGTTACCCCCAATTAATTCAATGAAAAACTACAGTTCTCTCCATTTCCAGCAACAGTGCTGTCTTCTCCCCATGTTGCCAGCCTGTGTATGCTCAATCATTCCCTCTGAGGCTCCTTAACTCTGCCCCCACCTTTGGAAATAATGGTCTACTTTAATCTCTGTCTCCCTTTTCTATGTAAAGGAATAACTTATTTACTGAAATATTATTCAGATACCATATAATTCACTCATTTCAATTATATAATTCAATGATTTGTAATGTTTTCACAGACTTGTGCAACCATTACCACAATCAATTTTAGAATATTTTTATCACCACCCTCTAAAAACCTTGTACCATTTAACAATCATCTCATTTCCTCCACCCGCCCAGGCCTAAGCAACCACTCATCTATTTTCTATCTGTGTGGATGTGCTTAATGTGGACATTTTCTATAAATGAAATCATATAATATGTGGTCTTTTGTGACTAGCTTCTTTCACTTAACAAAATGCTTTCAAGTTTCATTCATGTTGTAGCATTAATCTGTCTTTTTTTGTTTTAATAATTTCTAAATAATATTTTGTTTAAGATACACCACATTTTATTTATCCATTTATCAGTTCATGGATTTTTAGGTTGTTCTCCTCTATTTTTGGCTATTATAAATAATACTAGAGGCCCGGTGCACGAAATTCATGCACAGGGGTGTGTGGGGGGGTGTCCCTCAACCCAACCTGCACCCTCTCCAATCTGGGACCCCTCTCACAATCTGGGACTGCTGGTTCCCTACCGCTCGCCTGCCTGCCTTCCTGATTGCCCCTAACCGCTTCTGCCTGCCAGCCTGATCACCCCCTAACCACTCCCCTGCCAGCCTGATTGATGCCTAACTGCTCCCCTGCCAGCCCGATTGCCCCTAACTGCTCTCCCCTGCCAGCCTGGTCACCTGTAACCGCCCTCCCTTGCCGGCCTGGTCCCCCCCAACTGCCCTTCCTTGCCAACCCGGTCACCCCTAACTGCTCTCCCCTGAGAACCTCATCAGCCCTAACTACTCTCCCCTGCAGGCCTGGTCCCCCCCAACTGCCCTCCCCTGCAGGTTCGGTTGCCCCAACTTCCCTCCTCTGCCAGCATGGTCACCCCCAACTTCCCTCCCCAGCAGGCCTGGTCACCCCCAACTTCCCTCTCCTGCAGGCCTGGTCCCCCCCAACTGCCCTCCCCTGTAGGCCTGGTCCCCCCAACTGCTCTCCCCTGCAGGCCTGGGTCTCCCCCAACTGCCCTTCCCTGCAGGCCCAGTTGCCCCCAACTTCCCTCCTCTGCTGGCCTGGTCACCCCTAACTGCCCTCCTTGCAGGCTTGATTACCCCCAACTGCTCTCCCTTGCAGGCCTGGTCTCTCCTGTCTGCCCTCCCCTGCTGGCCATCTTGTGGCAGCCATCTTGTGTCCATATGGGGGCAGCCATCTTGTGTGTTGGAGTGACGGTCAATTTGCATATTACTCCTTTATTAGATAGGAACTGTAGAACAAAAAATAAAATTGTGCTTAGGGGTCTCTCTACAATAGCCTTGTCATTTATCTAAAACGTGAATTTGATGAATGGCTGGGAAAAGTAACATCATATCCTCTATTTATAATTGTGAGCATGTTAATATTTTGTATTGACAACACGCCAAGTGAAACAGAGCAGTTCTCTTTTCAATTTATTTTTCTAAGCTGATGAATTATGAATATGAAGTGAGAAGCCTGTCTTAGGATATTAATGTTATATCTCAAAGTAGCAAGAGAAAAAGCTCTGACCTTTAGGAGCACAATGAATTCATAGAAAACCAGTCCTCCAGGCATCCACCCTGAAAAGTGCACTCTTATCTACATACCACACAGATGAGGTACCCCCTTAACTCAAATAATAGCCATGTCTCCCTCCTGAAAATTGTGGAACTCTGCTTGGACTATAAAAGAGTCCAACTGTGCAAAGAGCTATGAATGAAGCTACACAGGCATTTGGATCCTGCAAGTGGAGATTTTTTTTTCCTGAGTGCAAATGGAACATCAAACAAGCACATTTTAAGTACATAGAATATTGGCAGTTGCAGAATCTGGTTCTGGATGCTCTTGTCCTTAAATTATATGTAATCTATTTATTTATTTTTTAATATATGTTTTTCTTGATTTCAAAGAGAAGAAGGGAGAGGGAGAGATAGAAACATCAATGATGGCAGAGAATCATCAATAGGCTGCCTCCTGCACACAATCTGGACATGTGCCCTGACCAGGAATTGAACTGTGACCTCCTGGTTCATAGGTTGACCCTCAACCACTGAACCTCACTGGCAGGGCTATCTAATCACTTTATTTAAAGTGAGTCAGTTTGTACTGACTTTATTTTTTTCTTGCCAGTCCCTACTAAATTCACTCTGTGGAATATCTTTCTTACCCCTGGATTAAAATTCATGTAAATTTCATAGTGTTTTCAATCATCCTATCTAATAATAGACAAATATTCAAATTGACCATGCCTCCAACACACCCACAAGCCACACCCACAAGCCACGCCCACCATCCAATCAGAGCGAGTATGCAAATTAATCCAACCAAGATGGCTACAGCCACAAAGAGCAAGGTTTCCTAGGTAACAGAGGAAGCCAAGCTTTCCGCCTGCCCTTGCCAGGCCTAAGCCTCCACTCAAGCTACAAAGTTTCAATTATAGAAGGTAAACAAATTTAAACAGAATGGTGGCAGAATGGAGCTTGAGAGAGCAGGCCAAGGTTGCCGCCGGCAACAGGGGAAGCAAAGCTTTCCACACACCCTGGCCGGGCCCACCCGCTTAAGGCAACAAAGTTTCAATTATAACCCCAACAGAAATGGCTGCCGGCCACGGAGGGAGGCCCAGGCTTGGCTCCGCACCAGGCTACAAAGTTTCAATTGTAGAAGGAAAATAAATTCCAGATACCAGGGCCTCTGCTTGGGTTGCCAGGGGGCGTGGCCAGCCTGATAACCACCACAGGCCCCTCACTCAGGCTGCCCCACGCCCCAAGGGAACCCCCACCTGATCCGGGACACCCTTCAGGGCAAACCAGCTGGCCCCCACCCCTGTACCAGGCCTCTATCCTATCTAATAAAAGAGTAATATACAGATTGATCATCACTGTAACACACAATATAGCTGCCCCCATGTGGTCAAAGATCCTGCCCCCATGTGGACACAAGATGGCCACCACAAGATGGCCAGCAGGAGAGGGCAGTTGGGAGGCACCTGGCCCGCAAGGGAAGGCAGTTGAGAAGGACCAGGGCTGCAAGGGAGGGAAGTTGGAGGTGATCAACTCTGCAGGAGAGGGCAGTTAGGGGTGACCAGGCTGGCAGAGGAGGGAAGTTGGGGGCAAACAGGCTGGCAGCAGAGTGGTTATGGGGTGATCAGGCTGGCAGGCAGAAGCGGTTAGGGGCAATCAGGAAAGCAGGCAGGCAAGCAGTTGGGAGCCAGCAGTCCTGGATTGTGAGAGGGATGTCCGACTGCCCGTTTAGGCCCGATCCCTGGGCAGTCGGACATCCCTCAAGGGGTCCCATATTGGAGAGAGTACAGGCTGGGCTGAGGGACAACCCCCCTCCACGCACGAATTTCGTGCACCGGGCCTCTAGTACAGATGATAAAATTTCTCTCTTTTTTTTAGGTACTAGAAAGTCCTGTCAGGTTAACTATCACATCCATCAAGTCTTTGCTCAAAAGTTATCTTCCTTGACCATCTTATTTATAATTTCAAATCTCACTTCTTCCCTAGCATTCCACAATCTCCTTCGAGTTGTTTTCCCACCTTGTAATAAATAATTTACTGATTTTATTTCTTTTCTATCTTCACTAGTAAATTTCCGGACTTCAATGACTCCCTCCTCTCCTCCCCCGCAACCCCCTACCACATGTGTGGATGGTGTTTACTGATTGAGTCCTTGAACCAAAAACAGTGGAGGGCACACTGTAGGCATTCACTCAATAAATATTTGTTGAAAGGGAGAGTGCACCAGAATTCTCACTTAGTTTAAATCTTTTCTCCTTTCCCATTGTGGGCTCACCTCAAGAGGGACACCGTGATGACCAAGGAAGTTGCAGGCAGCTTCTCTATTCTTCACTCCCTAGCTTCCCCCCACTAATCAGCTGCTGCTTGTGGCTGCAAGAGGCAGGGTAGAAGAACACAAAATTACCTATGGTAGTAATTTGCATTCAGGCACAATTTAATCACAGTTGTGACAGACGCACAATTTGCTAATACTTTTCTTTGTTGGGTGATTTGTGGGTTCTTAGGAGATGTCACATTGCTGAAGTTCTCTCACCTCTGTGACAAAGGTGATGCCTTGACCAATAGGTAGGCTGCTCGTGACATTATATAAAATCTAAATGTTTTCTTTCCTGTACTTTATATTAAAATAATATGAGCTTATTATAACAAGTAAAGGTTTATAAACATAGAGGTTTATAAAGGCAAGACAAAAATCCTCCCTTTGCCGAAACCGGTTTGGCTCAGTGGATAGAGCGTCGGTCTGCGGACTGAAGGGTCCCAGGTTCGATTCCGGTCAAGGGCATGTACATTGGCTGCAGGCACATCCCCAGTAGGGGGTGTGCAGGAGGCAGCTAGTTGATGTTTCTCTCTCATTGATGTTTCTACCTCTCTATCCCTCTCCCTTCCTCTCTGTAAAAAATCAATAAAATATATATAAAAAAAAAAATCCTCCCTTTATTCCCCAAATAAACCAAATCAATGCTAATAATTTTTTTTCCCATAACTTGCTTCTTATTTGCAAGCATACATGCAAATATGGAATGTTTTTGTATATTTATTTTTACTTAATTAAACCATGCTCTGCTTATTACATTGATAAATTGTTCATGTTGTTGTTCTATTACTTTTTCTAATGTCTTATTCAGATAAAACCAGCAAACTGAACAAGCATGATAAATGACATAATTGAACAAACTTTGTTTTTTGTCTCTTGTCTCTTGTTTCTCAGTCTTCTTTATCAATTATTTAGGGTATTTAATCTTTCCTTGCCCCTGGATGAAAACTAAGGTCACTTTAAGTCTCAAATGCAGACTCAATTAGATAAATATAATGTTCATTCCTAGATATTAATCAGACATTCAGAGTTGATTTAACATTAAAATCTTCTTCCCTTTCCCTGTTTGGATCCACCTTATTATTTTATTTCCATTTAAGATTTGAATCTAGATGAGATTATTATATATCATTTGAGAAGGCTACCAAGCAGGATCACACATGGGGTTGTACTTGGTGACAGGTGACAGCAAGCTGGAAACTTAGGAATGGGCTTTTACATATCAAACAGGGGAGGAAATCTAGGCTTCCTAGGTTTCCTAAGGATTGGCTTATTTGAATAATCACACAGTCTCTGAGCATAGATGCTATCCCTAGTTGTTTGATACCTGGTCCAGGGTGCAATTGGAGTGTGTGCCTCATAGCTGGGAGCCTGATAGTATGGGAGCCTGATAGGGAAAGTGGTTTTGGTGGGGCCTTAGCAAACTGCCCACAAAAGGGAATTGAGAGTTTTAGCAACAATTTCAATGCTGGGTCATGACAGCACTTGTGAAATATTATATTACCAGAGACATCACCTTTCCAACAGTGCAAGTGGAAGATTTCCGGTTCAGACTTGGGTGCTCCTGCCCCTTGGCAGAGTGAGCAGGGTTTTTGCTGGAGGACCCCAGTGGTGTAATATTGGAGTCAGACTGTGTGTCCCCTAAACCTGATTCTCTGGGTCTCCTAGAGATTCTCAGAGACATCCTGTGTTAGTCAGGCTTCTTCCTATGTATGGAGAGGGTTATAATAAGGCAAAGTTCATACATATAGCTCTCGCTGGTGCCAATCACACACATGTGTTTCCATCTGTCATTGTTGATCATGAATTTGGTTGACATTTCTATTATAGATAAAGGGTAAATAGTGATATTAAAATATTTCTTCTAATTAATTTCCTTTCAATGTGCATGAATTCAATCACCGGGCCATTAGTATTATATAAAAAGAATAAAACTATTAACTCCACACAGGATACTTTAACTTTCCCATCTCCTCCCTGTTCTGTCTCTCCACTCTCCTTTTTCTGCCCAATATCCCCAAATTTGAAAGTGTTGCTGAGCAAGCTTTGTACTTTGAGGTTCAGACTTTTGTTTTTTAATTCTCTGGAAGTTCCTCACATCTATTTTTAAAATTCCTATTTAAACCATTTATATTTTGCACTTCACTTTGGTGACATTTAAACCAAAATATTTTTGCAAAGGTAAAGGCCAGAGAAGTCAGTGAAGAAGTCAGAGAAGTGGATAAAGAGTCAGATCAAAAGCTCGGAATTCCTGTAGAATTTGGGGACTTTGTGCAGACCAGAATACGGAGGTAGGGCAAAGAGAGGCCTCCAAGCGAAAAGATACAGCAGGGTGAGTTTCTGTAGTTGCCCTTAAGCCATCCACTTCTTGCACATTTCAACCCTGCTTCTTGAGGGGAAATGCATGGAGTTCCTGATAGATCCTGACCATCTATATATATAAAAGCCCAGCAACCGAACAGCAGAATGACCAGAACAACAAGTCGCTATGACATGCACTGCAGCGGCCAACTGGCCCAATCCAGCCCCCAATCAGCCCCCCTCACCCCAATCGGGGGCAGGGCTGGCTGGCCAACCACCCACGGCCCCTCCCCCTGGACGGCCCTGGCCCCCATCGGCCCCCATCAGGGCAGGCAGGCCGGACCCCACCTTTGCATGAATTCATGCACTGGGCATCTAGTCTATAATAATAAAAGCATAATATGCTAATTAGGCCAGACAGCCGACAACCTTCCAGACGTCCTTCCGGACAACCTTCTGGATGAAGCCGGGGCTGCGTCAAGCCGCCTTGGCTGTGAGGGCTGAGCCCCTTGGATGAATTTCGTGCATTGGGCCTCTAGTGGACTATAAAGGCAGGAGCATGGGATTTATGGTCACATCGAACTGGTATCAAATGACTCCTCCACTGCTTCTTAGGTGATATCAGGCAGTCACTAGCCTATACAGCCCCAGTTTCCTTTCTGTGAAAAAGGAATAACAACCACCATCTCACAAATTGCTATGAAAATATATATGTCCACAGCCCTGTGAGCTGGGTACTATTAGGCACTCAAGTAACATTGGATCTCTCTTTCCCTTGGGCACAGCTGATATTTGCCTCAAGACAATGAAACTAATTTGAAATTCAAGCCACACATCTCTCCTGCTGAGAAGAGGAGCAACTGGAAAAACAACACCTTTCCCCTCCAGCCAAGCATGTCAGTTTCCATTTTTGTGATCAGTTTCTGTGTTTGTCCTGACATACACATAGAGTGGAAAGTACCTTGAACTGGCAGATTTGTATCTTGCAAAAATATTATTTTGGCTTTGATAGGCCGATACTTTTTGGCTTATCTCTTCCTAGTAAGAGGTATTTGTAAATCACTAGAGTGTTCTATGTGAACTCAAGATCTAGTCAACTACAAAGTAAAACAAAACCTCAAGATAGCTGAAGGACAACATTAAATTTTGATTAATCTGGTATCTTAGAGTGTCTTTAGGCAACTCTAACCTCCTTACAAAATGATTTATTGCCTGACATGCTAGCTTGGGAAATACACAAGTTTTCTGTTGAAAGGGATTTTTATGAGGTAATATGCCCACATTCTGCCTCCAAGCACAGAGGTTTCTAACATTGTAACTCTATTTTGTTCCCCCTTTCTTAGATCTCAGGTTTAAAAAACTGTTTTTCCCCCCTGGAAGTATATTAAATAAGTTTGTTTCTCAAGTAATTTATCAAGGAGCCCTTAGTTAACCTCATCTAACCAGTTATTATTCTGCATTATGGTTAACTATATGGCACCTGCATTGTAGATAAATATAAAATCCTTTGATTGACTTTAAGCTTTGCAGCACACATGGCCATATTAGAATCACCTCCTCCAGTTGTTAGCTGTGAGATTTTTGTGCCAGGTTTGTAATTTGGTAACTCCACATAGGGAATAGTAGTCTTCAAATTATGGTCCACAGACAAACATTATCAGCATCACCTGAAGCCTATTAGAAATGAACATTTTTAGCCCTGGCCAGGTGGCTGATTTGGTTGGAGTGTTGTCCCATACACCAAAAAAGTGGCAGGTTCGATTCCCAGTTGGGACTTATACCTGGGTTGCGGTCTGATTCCCGGTTGGGGCTTTTATGGGAGGCAGACAATCGATGTTTTTCTGTCCCATGGATATTTCTCTCTCTCTCTTTCTCTCTCTCTCTCTCTTCTCTCTCTCTCTCTCTCTCTCTCTAAGAATCAATAAAAATATATCCTTGGGTGAGGATTTAAAAATTTACAGATAATGTAATACAATATTACATATGTTTTTTAAAACCTCTATACATTATTACTACTCCCAACATATTCTGTTACACTTTTTAAAAAATATATATTTTATTGATTTTTTTACAGAGAGGAAGGGAGAGGGAGAGAGAGTTAGAAACATTGATGAGAGGGAAACATTGATCAGCTGCCTCCTGCACACCCCCTACTGGGGATGTGCCCACAACCAAGGTTCATGCCCTTGACCGGAATAAACCTGGGAACCTTCAGTCCGCAGGCCGATGCTCTGTCCACTGAGCCAAACTGGTTAGGGCTCTGTTATACTTTTTATGTTAGATACCTTTTACTTAACTTTAGATTCCCTGCTAAACACACACACACACACACACACACACACACACACACACACGCACACCATAATTACACATCTCCTGCCAACTGGGATATATGTAAAATAATTTACATGCTTTCTTCTTAGCCAAATTTCTGGCTATATTCATCCAGAATTTGCAGTATTATGTGTTTTGTAAACCAAAGCCCTAGAGAAAGCTGAAATTGATATCCTACTGCAGTTTGGTTTTACTAGACCATTTGTAAATAATAAAAGTTTTACAATGAATAAGCTTGTCATATAGCTGTTATTCAGGTAACTAGGTCTAGTGCAGGCAATGAGCAGGTAAATGAAAGTATCTGATGCCATGAGATTTACACCTGAGAAGGTTGCAGAGAGTGTGAAGAAGGGGAAGAATAGTGGACTGAAAGTAGTACATTAGTTGGATGATTAAAATCTTAAAATATCTCAGATGAGCAACAAGAGTGAAGTCAGTTGGTCAGGGAGATGCTATACATGCCATGGTGTTCCGACTACATCCTAGAAAATGATATCAGAATTCCAGGGACACAGGCATTAATGTAATTTTTAAACTCCTCAGATGATTCCAAGATATAGCAAAGGTTTTAACCCAATGCTATCATTGAAACTCACATAAATGCAAAACTGTAGACTTGGAGAAAAGCATATGTTGGTGGTGAGCAGCCCAGCATATGAGAATGGCTTTGATATCTCCAGAGGCGAAACTCTCTTTTAGTCCTTATGTGTGTTATGACAGAAGACACATTTTTAAACCCTATTCTTGGTAAGTGTTTATATTAGAGAGTTTATCTGGTTTAGGATGAAAAATAAGACCTGGGTTAGGATGAAAGAAGGAAAGCCTGGAAGCTGAGGCAGATATCTCAAAAGGCACGAAGACCCCCTTCCCCTGGTGCTGGGAACAGGGAGACTTCCTTCCAGACACCCAGGTAGGAGGGGAAGCACAGCAGATGTGGTTTGCATTGAATAAAGATCACAGATTCTTCTTAATCACCACCTTGCCTTTTTATGGAGTAAGTGTAAATTATTGTCAGTTTCGTCATTTGTAGTCAGAGCGTGAACAGATGCTGAAGGTTTAGTTTAAAATGATATGTGTCTCTTATAACAACCTGCAATATGCTCCCCAAGGACTATTTACCTTCCACATCCCATAAACTCAGCACAGGGGAGCTTATTCTGAAAAGCATTTGAGGTAAATTAAGGCCAATAAATGCAGCTTTCTTTAGAGATAACATTTAATGGAGTTATTATAGGGCTTCCTTTGTGGGCTTTGAGTGGGCATTTGCCTTAATGACTTTGTTTAACAAGCTTTGGTTTCCTGGCTTGTGTGATTTGAAGTGCTATTACAAGTATTTGTCCTTAAGAGTTTTGCTACCAACATGTGGCAAAAGACAATAGCATTACTCTCTGGCAGGTGAATCACTGAGGGCCTCGAGTAAGGATAGACCCCTTAGGATCATCTTCTTCCTCCTTTACTGATCGATCCTTTCTTTCTATACACCTCTTGTTCTGGGAGGGAAGGTTCTTCCATTCACCTTGTCATATCCTCTAATGCTGTGCAGCAAGCCTCCTGGGTTAGCTCTCGTATGGAGAGCGAAGGTGGGAATTCTCTCCAAAGTCCATGGTATAAGTACGTATGTGTTTCTACATCCCCTAGGTGCACTCTAACTGGGAGCTCTGGAGTACAAGGAAGTAGGGATCTTTGAGAATGAACATGATTTGGTTTATTAGCTTCTAAATATTATCTCCATTAAAAATAGCCTTAAAGAACCCATGCCAAGGGATAAGAATTCACCAAAGAAACAACAGAAAAAGCTGAGCAAGAAATTCTCAAAAGAAGAAATAGACATATTAAAACATTTAAGTTCACAAGTAATCAAAACTAGACATGTAAAATCACAAAGCCTGATTAAATTGACAATTAAAAGAAGATCCTTCCCAATGTTGGAGGGAATGCTCTGAGAGAGGATTTTTATATAATGCTTCTGGCAATGTCAATTTGTTCAAAATAGCTTCAAAGCAAATTGGTGATACATTTTTGTATTCTTCAAATTATCTCCTAAGATCATATTTTTTATTATTAGAAAATAAAATAAATACGCTTTTAAACAAAGCTAAGTAACTTTCCCTGGTCTCAACCACTGTCGACCATAGTTGACTAAGTGGGGTTAGTGAGTCTTCTACATGACATTTCATATAGTCCTCATCTGTGTCCACCAGGCATTTATATCAGTAACTGATCACAGGAAGCCAGGTACAGGGATGTTGTACTACAAGTTTTAAGTAGCTTTAGTTTTTGTGCTTCAACTGAAATTCTATGTCAAATTTTTTCAAACATGTGTAAATAGTCAAAACATAAAGCAAAACAAAGTACTAAGTTAAAAATAAGAATATTAAATTATGTCTCAAAGAATATTTGAACTTAGCAAGTCAATGAATGGCAACAAATGGTCAAAATCTTTTCCTGAAAGATCTGGCAATGTGTTGTCCATATAACAGTCCATAAAGCAGATTTTGTAAAAGAACCTAACGATGACAGTGACATGAAAAATGATAAAAAATGAAGATGAAATCCCAGATGAAGGTGGCAAATGGTCAAGTGAATCACTGTCTCCTCTGACAGGTGACTTCCCAGGGATAGCATTGGCATCTCAGAGAAGCAACCAGACATCTCTTCTTTCTTGAATATCATGATGCTCTTCTCATGAGGGAATTAGTACAAAGTTATCATACACACATTGAATAAAGGATTCAGAAAGATTGAACAGACCCAGAAAAATACTATCTTTGTACCTTTAACTTTTCCCCAGGAAACTTGATCTCTCTCTCTCTCTCTTTTCTCTCTCCCTCTCTCTCCCTCTCTCTATCTATCTCTCTCTATCTCTATCTCTATCTCTATCTCTATCTCTATCTCTATCTCTATCTCTATCTCTATCTCTATCTCTATCTCTATCTCTATCTATCTCTATCTCTATCTATCTCATCATCAACTTTTTATTAAAAATTGAAATTGTGAAAAGAAATACCTATCTGGGGAGATACCATGATCATGAAGGTGGTTTTTCCAGGGTGGGGATCATCCAGATGTACCTTCGATTTCCCCAAATGTTGGAAACTCGACTACATAATTTGTGGTAGTGAGGGACTGCGTTTGTGCTCTCCCCTAAAAAAAATTGTAAAGAGATGTTTTCCCTGGGCTCTTATATGAAGCTAATGTAAGGGGTCCTATACAAAGAAGTGTACATTTACCTGTTTTATAAAATGTGGCCAAGAGAACTCCTGTTTCAATGGGGGGTAGGGGAGGCTGGGGGAAGGTCAATGGGGGAAAAAAAGGAGATATATGTACTACTATATGTAATATTTTAAACAATAAAAAAAAACAAAGCTGGATTCCTTTAAGCTAAATGAAGAAGTATTCTTTCTCTTTAATGCTATGATCCTATATAATAAAACCCTAATATGCAAATTGACCAAATGGTGGAACAACCGGCAGAACGACCACTGATCACCAGGGAGCAGACGCTCAATGCAGGAGCTGCCCCCAGCCCACAGGCCCTGACCAGTGGTGGTGGCAGTGGGGGCGGGGCCAGCAAGCGGGTGTCTCCAGGCCAGCCAAGGCAGGTGCGAGTGGGGGCTCCGATCACCCCTCTGGTCACCCCACAGATTGGCCCTGATCGCTGGCCAGGCCTAGGGACTCTACCTGTGCATGCATTTTGTACACCAGGCCTCTAGTTTTCTAGAAAACATTAAAATATTTGGTTCTCTAATGTAAGATTTTATAGAAATAGAGAGTAAGACTAAACAATATTTTGTGGTCAAACTTAAGAAATATTTATTATGAAGCTTATGTTCAGGATTAGCAGCACAGAATGCTAGAGAGCCTGTCGATGCCTTTATTTTATGAGAGAAAACCCGGAGGCTCAGAAGGCACAAGCCACATTTTGGAGGTTATTCAACTAGTCAGCACCAAGGCAAGACCTTACCAGAGCTTGTGACTGTGGTTCATCCCATTGCATTTCTAGCCTAGGCATATCTACTATGCAGCCAAATTATGTCTTCCTTTTTGAGTTTGCCAGGCAATGATGTAACATGACTTCAAAATGGGTCTAATGAAAGGGAGGTTGAAAGTGCATGTATAGTGTTTCAGGCTATATGCTCCTCTCCCCCACTTCCTCTGTCCTATCTAAGACCACTGACTTGTGATAGTGTCTGTTACTTAAAGAATCTGATTCTGGTTGTAACTTTATATTTTATACAAGCTTGTTGTGTAATATCATGGAACTAGATTTTTTTTTTTTTTCAGAAAAAACACTTCGAATAAAAAATCTTTCTGTGACTTTTTCTCATCACTCATCACTTAATATCTATCATTATATGAGATAACACATTTGAAAGGGCTTAACTGAGTGCCTGTTGAACAGATAAAAAGCCAGCTGGCTGATGATAAGAAGCATTTATTTTATAACTGATTCTTCTGCTAGTAGTCCTGGGACTTGGTGATGTTCCATGGTTTTTATGATCCAGACCAGGAGGTTCCCACAATATACCTCTTAAAATTCCAGAAGAGCGGAGAGATTATTTTCTTTTTTACTTTAATTTTTTTTTTTTTTTATTACTTTTTAAATCCTCACACGAGGATTTTAAAAAATTGATTTTAGAGGGAGAAAGGGAGAGAGGAACATTGATTGGCTGCCTCCCATACAGGGCATGTCTGGGAATCAAACCACAGTCTTTTGGTGTGAGGGATGATGCTCCAACTGTGTACAGCACATGGGCCTACTGGAGCAGGTTAGGTCTGCCTCAGGCTGGCCTGCAGTGTGTGGGTGCTTGACTTCCTGTAAGAAAGATTTCAAAACACGAGTCCAGGTGAGTTTGAGAGTATGTTTATTAATGTTTGGGACAATGAAACAAAGGAAGAAATTAGAGTAGAAGAAAAATAGGGGAGAGCTTAGGCAGTGCTCTGGCCTCTAGAAACGTTATGAGCCAAGGTGGGGCTGTTGTTAGTTCACTGGGAAGTGAAGGTCGCAGTGACAGAAGTGAGCCAAAGTGAGGCTGCTTTAGCTCACTGGGAAGTCAGAGAAAAGGAGGCCTTGGAGACAGGATCAGGGAGTGAGCCCGGGGGGAGCTGCCACTGCTCACTGCTCCCCCAGCTGTAAGTCTCATGGGGACCCTCAGAAATAAAAAGTTAATTCCTGGGAAGGGGCATGGGCGTACTCTAGAGCGAGTCCACAATGAGTCTTTGTCCAGAGGTCTTTTGATCATTTTTATCTTTTTTGTAGGTGAGAATCTTATAGGAGGGTTCCAGTAGAACATTCATCAGTTTTCCAGGTGTATTTTTTAATATGCCGATGCATCAAAATGAGCACATAGGGGAGTTTTGGATTATTCTTTGGTCTGTTTTACTTTTATCTTAGATCTGTTTGGCTTTAAGGGGTTTTTGTCATTTGTTCCCCAACTTCATCCATTCTTGGATTTAGCTGGCACAAATGGCATTAGTTGGGTTTTTGTTCTCTATTTCCCCAGGCCAGGGTGATTTAAACTATGTATTTTCTGGTTAGGGAGGGAAGGTATAAACCATTTGCTTCCCTTGGCTAGGGAAGACAAGGTCTTGTAATTCACAAGCTGGCTGCAAGCTGCCCATACTGTTTGGCCTTGTTTAATGTTGTCTCAGTTTCCCCATTCCACTTACCCAGGGATTTTCCTAGCTACACCACCAGCTGAGCAACCTGGTCCTTTTATTTTTTACTGATACATCCTAAGCACCTACAGCAGGACCAGGCACAGTGTAGACTCTCAAAAACCATTCTCAATGAACAAATAGATGAGTGTGGGCAGGGGAACCATGTTATAACATTAATCTGGAGTCCAGCTCTGACGCCTGAAGCCCAAGCTCACAGAAAAAAGCAGTTTCCCAAGTTGGGGGATGGAATTTATTATTTAGGGGCAAGAAATCTGACTAAGAAACAGCTTGTGAGAGGCGTTTCATTTCACAACGTTAAAGGAATGTAAGAAGATGAGATATGTCAGTAAAGATTTCTATAGCATTGCTTCAATTGTGAGATTTTTTTAGATTAATTCTTATCCCAGTCAAGATGACTTGTCTTGTATTTTGGGCTGAATTTTTCTATGATATTATTTTTAAAAAGAATTGAATAATACTGACCTCAAACCCAGCAACAGATTTGGTACAATTTCATTAACTTGAACCTCATGAATCTTGGATAATTGCTCCATTAGCCAGCATAATTTTAACTTTCTTTTTTTTTCTTTTAAAAATATTTTTAGAAGAAGTCCTAAAGGAATAAAGATATTTTTAAAAGAGACTATTAAATGTACCAATGTGATTCAGATTATTTAGATATGAACTTTAATGAGTAATAGTTCTAGAAACTTGCCCTTAAGATAATTTAAAAAGTAATGACTAGAGCAGCCAGGGAGAGGTCAATGGGGGAAAAAGAAGACTTATGTAATACTTTAAACAATAAGTAATTTAAATTTAAAAAGCCCTAGCCAGTGTTGCTCAGTGGATAGAGTGTTGGCCTATGGACTGAAAGGTCCCTGGTTTGATTCCAGTCAAGGGCACATGCCTGGGTTGTGGGCTCAATCCCTAGTAGGGGACATGCAAGAGGCAGCTGATCAATGATTCTCTCTCTTCACTTATGTTTCTATCTCTCTCTTCCTCTCTGAAATCAATAAAAATATATATTAAAAAAGTAATGACTAGATTTACTAAGTTAATTTGAATTCCTTGAGCTAATTTAAAGCCTGTTATTAACAGCTATTATTAGGAAGATGTTTTTAATTTAAATAAATGTTTTTAGGCACTAATTTTGGTTTTGGCCCAAACCTATGAGATTATAATGGTGAAGGTATCATCTGTGTTATGGATCTTTATAGAAGATAATGTTGTGTAGAGCAATGCTGCCCATAGAAATATAATGTGAGCTATAGAGCAATGTGAGCTATAGAGCAATGCTGCCCATAGAAATATAATGTGAGCTACAAATACCATTATTTAACTTTAAATTTTCTAGTAGCTACATTAAAAAAAGATGAAATTAATTTTAATACTATACTTAACCCAAATACCTAAGGTATTATTTTTTTTTATCAGGTAATCAATATAAAATACTATTTATCTTAATCCATTCAGGCTGCTGTAACAAAGCAGCATCGAGTGGCTTATAAACAATAGAAATTGATACCTCACAGTTCTAGAGGCTGGAAGTCCAAGGTCAGGTTGCCAGCATGGTCAGGTGGAGGCCCTCTTCCAGGCTGCAGACTTCTGGTTGCAGCCTCACATGGCAGAAGGAGCATGGAAGCCCTGCTGTACTACAGTGTTGGGAACTCAGGAGCCGGTTGAAATGGGGTCTGTCCACGGAGATGCATGAAAAGCATTCCTGGGGACCCACACATGGAAGGTAAGGTGTATTGGAATAGAAATAAAAGATTGCTCCCAGGTTCTGGAGTCTAATCTCTGTCATTTCGCTGTCTTCAAGCCCAGAAAAAGGGCCAGAGTCCAGTGATTCTGTGGCAATGGTTCAATCCATGCCAAAGCTTAGACTAGTTTGGTCTCTGTCCCTGTCCGGGTAGCTTAGTCTCTATTCCTGGCTGAGCTCTAACCAGTGCTGAGTAGCTGTAGCCAGGCTTGTGCTTTGAGCCATACTTGGAGCCCGCATGGCTGCCAGGAAGAGAGAACATGCAAGTGCACAGCGAATGAATTTGTGTTACCCAGTGAGAGGCCTTTGTTACGTTCTGATTGTATAATCTAAAGCTTGGGAAGGCACTCTTTCAAACGAACCAACCAATTTCCTAATCCTTCCAGGATTTGTGCTGGGTCCTCCCATTAACCAACACATTTCCTGGACCTTTTGTGGGGAAAATGGGGGGTTCTGTATTCCTTATCCAATCCGTTCCTTTTCCCAGGCTAGAGGCTTCATGATTGCCATCTTGGCTCCTACTCAGCGTGCCTCAGCAGAATGACCTCTCCCTGAGCCATTTTGTCTTCTACTGGGCATGCACGCAGCAGAGCTGAGTAAGAATTCCCCCTCTATGTTATCCCTTCTTCTTGGTGATGCCAGCTAATGGCCCTTAACATCCTTTCTGCCCTCTTTGGGGATTAGGTCCTGAAGGGCAGGGGTGCACTGGTCCCCTGGGGAGCCTATGAATGCTGCAACTTCCTAGTGAAGCAGGCTTATTTTCTGATTCGGCTCCCTATTATATTATGTTTAATGTCTGATTTGATTATTTGCCCCCTTCCTTTATTTATAACTAACTAGCTACCTATGCTAACACTTTGGAGCTTTATCTTTAAAAGGACAAAAGAGAATTATAGAATCGTAGAAGTAGTTGGAAGTCCTAGTGATTATCCCATCTTTCTCACTTTACAGCTGAGATCCTTAGAAACTGAGTGACTTATTTATAAGCAAAGTGATAGCTAGGGACAGAGGGACAGTGTGAACCCAAGTAGTCTGATTCTTAACCCAGGACTCCTTTCTCGGCAGGAAGTTGCCACTGAGGAAATGATGCACAGGCTGGGGTAGGAGATAGCTGAGAGAGAAAATGGGATATTTCTTGATATTTTATCCCTTGGCTGAATGTGTTCACATATGGAGTAAAGAAAAAATTAAAATGATACTTTATACTCAAGCATTAGAAAGCTTCAAGCTGAGCAATGGAAATTATGGGGATTTTTTTTTTTTTTGGAGGGGGGCAGGAAGAGGTATGATTCATTCCCATAATTATTTCAATGCCATGCTTTTTTTTTTTTTGAATGGAGATGTCATTGTAATATTATCAGTCTCACTTCCCTTTTCAATTGTTTTGTTATTCATGGATCATAGGCAGAGGAAGGCAAGTTGTTACTACTGAAGCATCTCTAGAAAATTCTTCTAGGCTATTAAGCAACCATTTCCATTTCCTCCCTCCCTCATGAATTGCTGCAAAGCCACATTGTTTAGGAAATGGATTAGATGAAGGCTGGTTAAGAAAATAACCTGCTGGCCTTCCGATGCCTTATACTAGTAAGAAATGTGTCCTCTCTATATTATTACTTCACAGATCCATGTGTACCTTGTGAAGGGGATGCAAAAGCAGGTTCTCACACCTTACCCTCAAAAGGATTCTGTTTGGTCTGGCTATAGGGACCTCTCACTATCGGAGGTCCCATTGTGCTTCCTGTACACAGGAGTCACCAAAATTGATAGGAATTTTATTTTTCCCAGGCATATGATATAAGTTAATATAGAAAAATTTAAATGCCTTAAAGCTAAGAAGTAGAGTAAATTTAAAACAAAGATAAAAATGCATATGTGCTTAAAAGTACAAAAGGGAAAAGTTATAGATAACTGTTATTTAACTCTTGAGGCTGATAGAATGAAATGGAAGATTAAGTCTGATTTCAGTGGCAGCTTTTTAGTCTGCTGATAGCAAAATCAAGTCCGATGTGGGTAGTCAAAGTAAAATAAATGCCCATCAGTCAACCAGCATTATACATCTTCACTAGGAAAATTAATAAAGTGGAAATTTCTAGGTTTAAGAAGTAATTTCTTCTTAGTTTCCATAAGAGAAACGGCACTGACCAAATTTCAACTTTCTTCTATAATGGCACTGTTTCTATGAGCAGCTATTTCTTTTACTATTATTGTATCTTTTATTGTTTCTTTTGTTACTGACATTTCTCAGTCTATATTTTCTATTATACACTTTTTCAACAATGCTTATTTGATCCCTCTCTAGGCTCTCTATGTCCACTGCCATTCATATTCTTTTGATTTGTAGAATTAATGTTGGTCAAAGTTAAATTTACATATACAATATCCTTCTATGGCATTCTTTTGTCTTTTTCATCTGTAAGATTGGAACATTAAACCTCCTTGTTGGTTTAGCCCTTCCCAAGATCCTGGGACTCTTCTTGCCTGAGGAGAAAGAGGAAACAGAAGAGTACCAAAATCAAAAGTTTTTTAGAGCCAGTTCAATCCTTTCTAATTCTGTTTATAATCTAGTTCCACGGTGTGGTAAATACCAGCTAAGTACTCACCAAAGCCCTGTTTTCCTCCTCCTGGCCACATAGCTAATCACATTCCCCATCATCTCTGTCATGGCTAAGGTTCCATTTCCAAGTTAGCTTTGGACATACCACTGAGGTCTATGATCGAAGTTAGTGTATCACCTCCATTCTTGGCCCATGAAAATCTCTTAATCATGATTCCTTTATTCCACCCCCCCCCCTCTTTTTGCCTGCTGTGTGCAGATGGGCATGACAACCTTGAAATCCTCATGATAAAACTGACAGTCATAAGAGGGAAAGTGTATGGGTTTCTGAATCACTGCTTGAAGGAGAGACACTCATCAATCAGAAACATCCATTTAAAATTTAAGTGTAAAATAAAGTCCCCTTATAAAAAACCCACTGATATTTGGTGCTTTATATATTACAGTGGCTGTAATTACCTTATTAAAACTGAGACACATGCTCCTGCAATAAATTATAGTCCTAATAACTTGGTCCCTGTTTACTGGCCCTAAATCTTAGTTGCTTATGTGGTACCTTGCCTTCTCTCTCAGTCCTTCAGGAAATTGAACTCTGCTCTGGAAACCTGATCCATGGAGCAGGCATTGGATAGAGTAGACCTTCTAGTGTGAGGATCAGGCTAGAACTAGGTGCTCTCTTGTTACCCAAACACAGGTTCAGAAGCACCATCTGGTCTTTCGGGATTCTACCGCATCTGCTCTCTGGGTTCCTTTTCCCACATGCCTGACTCTGGAGAGTGTAGCATCCCTAGCTCTGGTACTACCATCTCCCTGTGGTTTTATGAGCATTTTTACATTTTTAAGGTTTTCCTGCTGTGGAAAAAAATGGATTCTATTTTGTGCTTTAAAAGTAAATTGGCAGAATTATTTATTTAAATGAAGAAAAAAAACATATAAGGAAGAAAGTCTTTCACATGGTTTTCAAAATGAAAAAAAAATTATAATCTTTAAACTTATTGAATAAATTGTGATACTTTGAATGAAATCATAATCAGCATGTATGTATCATAAAATGGGTGAGGAGATTTTAGTTTCCTTTGACAAACAATTAGACATTTTGGTGAACAAATACATTTCTCTCTAATAAACACCCTAATAAAAATGAAGTTTCCTATAACAAACATGCATGTTTTCAAGATTACAGGTGTGGTTAACCCCTCCCTCCCAAAAATGCCCAGTGTACCCAGACTCCTGGAATCGGTGTTCTCCTACATTGAGTCTTGACTGGTCTCACATACTCTGTAGAATGCATCAGAAATGATGCTTCAGGACTTCCAAATCTAGGTCAGAAAATGCCTTACGGTGCCTACCTAGTTCTCTTGAAACACATTTGAAAGGAGAAGCCAATCACCAAGTAAAAAGTCTACCTACCAGGAGATCTTTAGTTCTTCTTTATGAAGAAGCCCTCGGTGGCCATGTGGAAGGACCCTATGGACAAAGAGAACTATCTTGCCATCCCAGCAGAGGTGCCAGGCTTCTGAGTAATTTCATGTCCAGCCCCAGCCACCCTGTGACTATAGCCATTTGCAAAATGCGAGGGAAGACATGCCCAACTGAGCCCAGTCAATGCAAAGATTTAAGACTAATAGTAATAAATCATTTTACTAGTAAGCCACTTAGTTTTGAGGTGGTTTGTTATACCAAATTAGACAACTGGATAACAGTCTAACAATTCTTTTAAAATATAAAAGGTTCTTGCCATCTTAGATTTGTTTTGTAACTTCAGTGTACTTAATCTCTATATCATAAACACAACTTCAGGAAGTTCAAGGAATTGGGGAAAATGGGGGAATCTGAGGTTCTATTTAGGCTAGAACAGATAATATACCTTAGTGGTATCAGGAGTAGAATATAAGACAGTAAAAACAATTTTGCTTGGAAAATGAATTTTCCTAAGGCTAATGATAATGTAAAATCTAAGTAGGTGGCCATTAGAACTGCATGAATAGAAATGATTTACTGGAGTCATTTAAGAAATGGAGATTTGGTGTATAGCTATTCCAAGATTGTAAGCTTTAAAAAAATACATGAAAATAAGAATTATGTGTTACTAACTATTGATCCAGATGCAAATTATACATTACCCAACAGTACCCATCATCTTTGTGGAGGAAGGAAGAATGATAAGAGGTGTTGCTAAGATGTCCATGGCTTGTGAAGATAAATCCAGGATAATTTTCATTTTACAGTTGTCCATAGTTAGCATGCATTTAAAGGAAGGATGCTGTCTTTGTTCTCAATTCTTTCATACATAAATTTTATCCTTGATTTTCCTCTGTATTACAGATTTGACCAGCTCTTTACATTAACAAGCAAGCCTCTTTAAAGCTGTAGATTTATTTAACACACTGTAGGTTTATTTAACTTCCCATAGCTATATTTTACTCAACAATATACTTATATTTCATCACATAAATGACTGCTCTGAGAGTTCTCTGACTCCCTCATGACCAACAAGAAATGTAATGTGGTTTGTAGTTAGAAAGGATAGTTAAGGACCAACTACTTATAGCTTTAGTATTGCTTTTACTGCTCCCAGGCCAAGCATAAAAACTGAGCAGTGAGAGCTTATTCAGTAAAAAGAAAGAAAGAAAGAAAGAAAGAAAGAAAGAAAGAAAGAAAGAAAGAAAGAAAGAAAGAAGAAAGAGAGAGAGAGAGAGAGAGAGAGAGAGAGAGAGAGAGAGAGAGAAGAAAGGAAGGAAGGAAGGAAGGAAGGAAGGAAGGAAGGAAGGAAGGAAGGAAGGAAGGAAGAAACTGAGCCATGATGCCTGGATAACTTTGGGATTTGGGAGCTGGAATGAGGATAACATTCTGGACCTTGGGACCACCAGGGATCAGATAATATCACAATAAATATCTTAAAAGTGGTAAAATGGACAAATCGAACTATCACCACGTGCAATCTACTGTCATAGAACAATAGAATCCTGGAGGAGACACAGAGTTATAATGCCAAATTCACATGTGTACTAAACATTTTCTGCATGCTAAATAATTAGAATGAGACAGACATGCATTTACTCCCTTCCACAAAGTAGATCTTACTTGGATTAATAAATACATTTGTAATTTTTTACAGCTTTTAAAATTTATTATAATACCTTTATATATTTTTTTCTTAATCAAGGAATTCTAAAATCTAGCCATGACAAATGAGAGTCTGAAACTGTTTAATGTAAGACAGGAAAAACAGTCTCCACAGTAAAAATTATTTATATTTTTTCTTCCTAACTTATAGCACACTGTTCATCCCTAACTCTTTTACGTCAACAGAACAGGTTAGCACTCTATGCAATGGAAGCATATTTTTCTTGAGGGAGAAGGGGGACTCAAGGAGAGCACCATTAAGCTGGAAATGAAGCCCTAAGGTGAAAAAAAAAGTTATCTTTGCAATTCCAGGCCAACCATGAACCAACTTGCATGATTTTACTTGAATCTGCAGAAAGTAGGAGTGTCTGGGACAACATATAGACAGAAAAAAAGGCATTAAGACTTCCAAGAGACCCTCAAGGAGTGATTGTCTCTCTTGGTTGCATATTAGAATTACCTGGGGAGGTTTTAAAACTCTGGATGCTCATTAGGTCAATTAAACCAGGAGCTGGGGTGTTGCAGGAGGTAGGCTGGGAACCAGACATCAATCATTTTTACAGCTTCCACGTGATTTCAGTGTGCTCCCAAGGCTGGACTTGGCTTCTCTGAGGCCTTATAGGTTGGGGGAGTCATCACATTATGCGCTGCCTGATGAGCTCCTCAATGGGAAAACAAGCTTAAAGACTTCACATCTGCAGCCTGTTACTCAATCATCTAGTCTCTCAAGAGATGGGATAACAGGATTTGTTGATTTGGCAAGAGGAGTTGTTATGGCCTCTGAGGAAATATTAAGCACATCTCACTATGTTTCCATAATCATTTTGCCTAGGCTTGATTCCAAATACGCTCCCATTATTTTACCTCACAGCAGATATGGTGCACCGGAGTCTGATCGAAATCTGCTGCCTCATGGAATATAGTTTTATTTTCAAATTTTCCATAACAACCTTATTGGACCATGGCATGACCCTTATGTGGAATTACCTCATTTCGTGTATTTGGCATGTTGTTTTTCTCCTATTTTCTAGAATTATTTCATTAGCATTCAACTCAATTACTGGGAAAAAGTTTTCATATGGTAGAATCTTAATATCAATAAATATTTAATGAGCTCACTTTATGCAAAGCATGCTGTTATGTGCATGTGATAAAAACTAGAATTAAGACATGACTCTTCCTTTTAAGTAGGTCAATCTGTAATGGGGATGACCAAACAGTAAAACATGTAAGTCAAATAAAATACATTGGAATGAGTTCTCATTAGTTTTAGGAAGACATTCTGGAAAAAGAAGAGGGAAATTTGTGCAGAAAGGAGAAAGGAAGAGGGCAAGTTATGGTGACAACTGAACTTAGTATTTTTAAAACTGTAACTTTTTTCTGATTAATGAATTTACATAGAAAAGAATTAGAAATATAAAATGTACAAAGAAAATATATAAAATATTACTAGCAATCCCACATATACATATATGAGACATTGATAAATATATATGTACATCTATAGTATATTTGAATACATAGTTGTTTGTATATTATATACATACTAGAGGCCTGGTGCACCAATTCGTGCACTGGGAGGGGGGGTGGTCCTCAGCCCAGCCTGCACGCTCTCCAATCTGGGTCCCCTCAAGGGATGTCTGACTGCTGGTTTAGGCCTGATCCCACTGGCAGTTGGACATCCCTCTCACAATCTGGTACTGCTGGCTCCCAACTGCTGGCTGCCTGTCTGCCTTCCTGATTGCCCCTAACCACTTGTGCCTGCCAGCCTGATAACCCCCTAAGCACTCCCCTGCCAGCCTGATCAATGCCTAACTGCTCCCTTGCCGGCCTGATCGCCCCCAACTGCCCTCCCCTGCCAGCTTGGTCATCCCTAACTGCCCTCCCCTGCAGGCCTGGTCACCCCCAACTGCCCTCCCCTGCTGGCCTGGTCACCCCTAACTGCGCTCCCCTGCCGGCCTGATCACCCCCAACTGCCCTCCCCTGCCAGCTTGGTCATCCCTAACTGCCCTCCCCTACAGGCCTGGTCACCCCCAACTGCCCTCCCCTGCTGGCCTGGTCACCCCTAACTGCCCTCCCCTTCTGGCCTGATCACCCACAACTGCCCTCGCCTGCCGGCCATCTTGTGGGGGCTATCTTGTGACCACATGGGGTGGCCATCTTGTGCGAGGGTGTGACGGTCAATTTGCATATCACCTCTTTATTATATAGGATATGCCTATTTTTTATATGTGGATAACAATTAATATATTACACATGCACATAATGCTACTTCAATATCTGAGAGGAACTAAATAATGATATCTCTTTTCATAGCCCAAGTTCTTAATTGAGAAATAAAGAGTAGAAGAGGAAGGTTATAATAATGTCTTCATTATTGATAAAGACTAAGTTGGAGCACATAGCTTTGTGTGAGAAACCAAAGCATCAGCTAACTGAAGCCCAAAGTTATGCACTACACCCTCCAACCACAGGCAATTCTGGATGCTGGAAGATCAAGCTCCATTAGGGCATGGCTTGGCCCTGGAGAAGCAGAGTAGAATTTAAGCTCTCCAAAATAGGATGGTTCCCCAAAGAGGAGAAAAGTACGAGCCAAGTGTAGTCTTTACAAATTTACAGATATATGTAATTATTATGCAATATATATGTAATGGCATTACATATACATATATGACATTACATAACATATATGTAATTACAAGTATATATGATGTAGAAATTCAACATAGTATTATTACAATTTTCAAACCAAAGTATTTTCTAACCAGGCTGCTTTATATAGGATATCAGAAGTTTTGCAATGAAATTAGATGGCAATGGTATGCTACTCCAATCATAAAATGCATAAAGACTTTCTATTCATAAAATTCAAGTAATAAAGATGTCCCAATCTTCCCTTTAAGCCCTCTGACAATATTAAATTTCTAGGAAAAAATTAAAGTTAAAAAAATATCTACTCTTGCAAGTTAAAGCCAAGTGACACAAATTCCAAATCAAATTCCTTTGACTTTTAAAAATAAATTCCAGCCCAGCCAGCATGGGTCAGTGGCTGAGTGTTGACCTATGAACCAAGAGGTCATGGTTCAATTCCTGGTCAGAGCACATGCCCAGGTTGTGGGCTCAGTCTCAGGTAGGAGGCACCTGATCAATGATTCTCTCTCATCATTGATGTTTCTATCTCTCTCTCCCTCTCTGAAAATCAATAAAAATATATTTAAAAAATAAATTCCAAAGTAATCCTTCCCTATTTATAATTTTGTTCAGTTCAGTCAGAGGGGTTCACTACCCCTGGGGAAAGTTGGATTTTTTTCAGCAGCTGCAGCCTGGGAAGTGTGAGGATCTCTTAGGGCCTCAGAAATTCTTAAATCAATGTCAAGACTCATCATTCTCACTTCAATTGGACTTTAAAATAGGACTTACAAAGTAACCTTAACCCCACACTCACCAAATTTAGACTATGAGCCAAAGGCTAGCCCTTAGCAATGATCCATGGTAACAATCCTATTCCCATACACCCCGTATAAGTGTTGTCAAAGGACATTCTATTGGTATCTAAAAAACAGACGGTAGATGGTGACTATCTTGACTTCTTTTGGGGCTGCCAGCCAGATTACTTTTCTGCAATCCACATCCTTTGAATTTAATTGATAGGAACCACTCAGCAAATGATCAATTCTGTCACTACGAATTATCAATATGTGGGTCCCAGGGGAAGGAGGACCCACATATTTTTCCTTCTCTCCCAACCTATTAGAAATCTTCTAACTTCCAGGTCCCTTTAAGCACGTCCCTGTTAGTACGGACTCCTAGGTATTCCATGAGGTATTGTGTGCCTGCGTATAACGACACATTTTCTTTGCTTCTTGGAATGGTACTAATTCGGCCTAAAAACAAACAAACAAACAAACAAACAAAAAACCATAAAAACTCTGCCTTCTAGAAAAAGATTTCACCTTAGAGTCACATTTGTTTCAGCTGAAAAAGCACCCTCAGAATTTCTGAACAGAAGTTGCTATTGAGGCTGCTGGAGCGGGTGCCCCTTGAGATGCTAGTGACAGCTGGTGCCTCAGCCTCTTGGTCTTCTAAAATCTAGACTCTCTTCTGCTTCTTTTCCCTCCTACAAATCCCTTGGGCACTGTGATCTCCACATGCCCAGCTACAATAATTATCATTTTGAAACTCGCCCAAACATTTTTTTTCTACTATTTTCATTTTATATGATTGAGCCTTTGGGCTAGACACAAATTTAAGGTCATTGCTTCACAGTTTCAACCTGTGCCTTGAATGCACAATGGCATGCCACTTACTACCACTTCAGGCAAAAGGCCTTAAGCCTTAGCCACAAGATATCTTAACACTTAAAAGTTAGATAATTCCTAGTGTTCTGTGGCTCCTGTGTAACCTGGCTGACTTGCCTATACTTGCAGGTACTAATCTCACTTCAGCCTAGCCGTGATACCAGGCCAAGCTGTGCCTGCATCTTAATAAACTACAGCAGTCTGCAGCCTAAGGCCTTAGCACCTACCAAATGCACTGCTTTGCTGAAGCCCTTGCCTTGCACTACAAGTTCAAAGTCAAAATGCTGCAATTTGCACTGTTGGGCCATCTGTGCTGGCTAAAGGCCAATGCCTTTGGCTCCATTTCCACAAAAACTCATTTAGGGTCAGAGCCACAGTGAGTTGCAATCACTTGACAAAGTCAAAAACATCTAGTGACTAATGTTTAAGAACTCTTAGCTGGGTGTCTGCAGTTAAAAGTTAACTATGCTAGTTGAAAATCTACCTGACCTCTAAACTCTATAGACCACAAAATCTTCCTGCCTAGATACTAAATACTAAGGTTGCTCATTCCACATGAAATTGGCTTTCCAAATTCTTCTTGTCTCTTTTTTCAATGTTGTCAGTCACCATAAATGGCTTTAACTATATATATTTAAATTTAGTAAAATACATGTATATATGTTAAATTTAGTAAAAATAAATAATACACATACATATTCAATTTAATAAATTTTAATGAATAAAATAAATTACCTGACATATGAAAGAAAAACATATCAAGTATTTATTTATTTTACTAAATTTAGATCATACCATACAGAGTAACATGTATTTTGGTGTTCATATATCAACAGTATTTAAAATCTTTCCTAATATTGAAGCATCCATCTTATAATAAAAACTGCTGTTTGAAATTTTAACCCTGCTATTTGGCTTCTGTAAATGCTTGCTTGCTTAAATAATAAAGAAAATGAGACTACTCCCACTTCAGAGAGGCCATTAAACTTTCCCCGGACAAAATTATCAGTGCTGGCACCAGGCCAGGCCTTTGGTTGAGGTCTCAAGGCCCCAGCACATAGGGGCTCTTTAAGAACTTGCAAAAGGGGTCAGAAATACCCCATATTTGGGAGACAAAGAAGGTAAAAACATATAAATAGGGAAAATTCCACCATGTTGGGCCCCAGAATTTGAGAGACATTTTCCTCTGGACCTGTGCGTAATAAATGTAACTCCAAACTGTCCTAGCATTGCTTAATTTATTCCGGTTCTTTGTAACAATATTACATATTACAAAATTTAAACAATTAAAATATTTAAATCACAATACATCATGAGCCTGGTTAAAAACACCAATTAATACAGCAAAGCTTTATGAAAGGGTACATGCTCTTCCCCATTCTCCAGTTTGACTAGAGGCAACCCCTTTTAATTCTTTCAGCTGATTCTTTTATTTTTAGAATTGAAATAAAATTCACATACATTAGTTTCAGGTGTATGATATTTGTGTATATTGAACATAACAACAAGTCTAGATAAAATAGATCAAACATACAAGATTATGTTTTTTTCTTATGAGAACTTCTAAGATCTACTCTCTTAGCAATTATTAAATATGCAATTCAGTATTAAGTATAGTCACCATGCTGTATTTTACATCCCCATGACTTATTATTTTATAATTGGAAGTTTGTACCTTTTGATTCTTAACTGATTCCTTTTGTTGCTCTTTTCATCATCCCTAAAAATACTACCTTGTACTACCATGCTTCAATTACTCAATTTTAGGAGTTATTTATTTACACCTTTGCCTCTTAATCCACAACCTCTTAGTATAGTTAAATTGCTATTTTTAATTAAATCAACACACTAAGTGTAGTTTACTTGAAAACTTACTCTTTTGTCGCTTTTTCATATACCAAGAGTTTCTAATTTTTTTTAACCACTATGTCCCTTTATCTTAAGATTATATTTCAATCATTTATTTGATCAGACATTTTATGGAGTATTTATATATTTGTTTTACTGTTTCTCCTGGAACATTCTGTCCCTCACTTGTCATCTAGACATTCCGAGTGCTAATCCTGGGACTTCTTCTTGGGTAGGAGACCTCCTTTCCTAAAACGTGTCTTTGTCTATCTTGGATTAGATTATTTCTCTAGCTTAACATGTTTGGGAAGTGATATTTCTAAAAACTTGTATGTCTGACACTGTGTTTATTCCAAACATTTGACTGCAAAACTGGCCAGACAGAATTTTAGTCCAAAATATATTTCTTTCAGGTCTCTGAAAGTTTTGCTCTATGACTATCTAACATCAGTTTTATTGACCAGAAGGTACCAATCTGATCATTCCTCTGTACATGACCTATTTATTTCTCTGGAAACTGTTAGAAACTTGTCTTTATTCATTTGGTTCTAAAATTAAACAAATACTTGTCTAAGAATGGAACTTTTTCAATTTGGAGGCTTATGTCTTTCAAGAGTCAACTCTGGAAAATTCTCTTGAATTGATTATTTGATATATTACAGCCTTCTGCTTTCTATGCCCTCTCATTATAAAACCGGAGGTCAACAGAGTCCAGGGCTCATGCTGCCTGCCACCACCCAGCCTAAAAGCAGAGACAGGGTTTGGGGTATAAGTGTGTGTTTAATAATATCAGATGCTGGAAATCTGGGAAGGTGACTGGTAAAAACTCTAAATGTACCTTCCCCTTAAGCTTGTTATATAGGGGAATCAGGGAAAAGGAATGTGGGTAGGTAGAAAAAGGTGGTTTCTGGTGACTTGTAGTTCTGGAATTTGAGTCCCTGTAGGGGTCTTGGGTCTTGATAAATATCTTCATTACAGATCCCTGGAACAGAATGGTCAGCGTTCTGAAATAGGTCAAGCAGTGATTGCGTCATTCTGGTCTTTTTGAGACCTAATTGATCAGCCTCTGTATTCCTGATGGCCAGGGGTGTAAGGTCAGGGCTGGATTATAAGTCTTTTTGTTCTTGCCTGGTCAGCTGAGAACTGTGGCAAATCTTAGCCAGAACATAAGGTTAAACATATACAGTTGGTTAATTAATTACACATTGGGTTAGTAAAAGGGTGGGAAAGGAAAGAGAAAGGAAGAGAAAAGGAGGAATAAAATCATATTTTTATTCTACCCTTGTACCTCTATCAATTAGGAATTGCTGTTAATCATATCAATGTTTATTATTTGTTATTCAATAAACAATTTCAACAAAACAAGGTGCAAGTGCTTGGTTTAGATTGATTATCTTGGGTCTGATAGAAATAAACGCTTAACAGTTCCTTGAATGTTGACTCTTCAGACCTTCTCTTAGGAAAGGTCACAGAACCAGTAGCTGAACTTCTCCCAGAGGTCATAGAGGGACCAACCCCCTTGTTGTGAAAGTGCAGACACCTGGATAATTTAGGTAAATTTGTCAAGGTTTTACAGCCACTTAGCGGCAGAGCTGGGATCGGACTGAAGGATTCTCATTTCCTAGCTAGGTTCCTTTTCCATTGCATGTTTCCCTAGTTTTGTCACAACTCAGTCGGACTGAAGCACAAATTCACACATTGTAGCTCAAACATGATGGGTATGGTTTCCAAAGGAAATTCTAGGGGCTGTTATAAAAACAAACAAACACGAAGTGGTGAAGGGCTACTGAGATGGCAGACACTGAAGATACCCTTCAGAGGTGTGGATTTTATACCCCCCATAGTCACTGTTAACTCCTTCTACAACTGCTTATGGAGCCATTTGCTAAGATACACAGTGGTCATTAAATATTTAATATTTAAATATAACATTGCTTCCTTAGAAATGATTATCAAAGAATTGTTTAACTATATAAAGTTTAAAATGCATATGGAAATTTTTTGTAGTAGAATAGGGCCCTTAGAATAAGCATTAAGAATGAATTGTGGTGATAAAGAAAACCCCAAATGGAACCCACAGTTTGAATATACTGCTAATCCCATAGCCACAAAACCAAAACTTTAACGGTCAAGATTTCCTGTTGACAAATGAAATTCTGGTTTGGAACCTGAGAGTAAAGTAATAATTGATTCAGGAATGGTAATGATCCAGACACTTGCAGTAAGAGTTCCAGCAAGGCTGGAACTGACAGGTCAGTTGGTCAGTATATATTGTCTTCTGATAAATTTTTGTATCCAGCTATTATCATGTAGGAAATAGCCCCAGTCCGAGGCTTCTAGAAGGATACATCAATGAGTTTGCGTAACTAGGTGAATTATATGAGATAAGAAGGAAGAGAAGAAGGAGGGAAGGAAATGTTTAAAGTGTTTTCATACTGATATTTATTGGCTCCTCCCAAAATATTTTTTAAAACTTCATAATATAAATATCAGAATGCCCAACTCCTTTTCCATTGATTACCAAAGATAATAAGCATAACAAAAGCACTGACAATTTTTGCAACCTAAGTATATTTTAATCATAAGAACAAAAGAGTATAAAATGAAGAGAGTATTAGTCCAATTAATTCTGATAAAATAGAATTAAGCCATTGGATACAAAGTTTATAAGAAAGTGTTGTAATAGCACATATTTTATGTTTATTTTGTTTTACAGACATCATATTCTTCAAATGTAATTTTGGGAAATGTTTTCACATTTGGAGAGTACACATGTCTTTTGGTAAGGCTGATCCAAGAATATTCTATTTCTGCCCTAGCCGGCTTGGCTCAGTCATAGAGCGTCAGCCTGCAGACTGAAGGGTCCAAGGTTCGATTTGGGCCAAGGGCACATGCCTGGCTTGTGGGCTGGATCCCCAGTGGGGGGTGTGCAGGAGGCAGCCAATCAATGATTTTCTCTCATCATTGATGTTTCTATCTCTCTCTTCTCTCCCTTCCTCTCTGAAATCAATAAAGAAATATATAAAAAGAATACATTAAAAAAAAGAATATTCTATTTCTGCCACAACTCAGCCCTTTATTGCAAAAACAAATGCATTGAATTTATTGGTTCAATTGTTAGTATGAGATAACTCAAAGAAGGCAGAAATGGAAAATTCCAACTCAATTGTTGGAGCAAAACGAGCTGTGCACTATTCACCTTTCTTTTCATATTAATGTAATTATATATTTTTTTCTGTTTTTTTTTTTTATTTTTTTTTACTTCTAATATTTTAGAATTTTAACATTTTTTCCACTTCTAAAGGCAGATATTTATTCTAAGTCTTGGTATTTCCCTACTAATATTTGAAATATTTATGCCAACACACACATAATTTCTTCATTTCTTTTATAAATGTCAGTTCATTTAGTTTAGTTTTTAGATAATTGAAGTGGATATATAATAATGGCTATTGAAACAGGTTTAGGCAGAGATAAGTAACTTGTCTGAAGTAGTAGGTAGGAATTTTAGGATTTGAATACACATCTACCTAACACCAAATCTTTCCACTTTCTATTATATGACAGTAAGTCTGCATCCATACTCCTTATGAAAGATTATTTGGAGATCCCTGTCACCCTACTGCAACAGAGGTGGGAAGAGTATGGGAATATTTGAATTTTACCTTCAACTAAGATACTGGTCTCATTTTTTACACCTTGATTATTCAAAAACAAAAACAAAAACCCATAACTTCAGTGTTTCTTTTGGAGGAGGAAGTAGCAATATAACTATGTATACTAGTATATGTGCCCTTAGCTTCTTACAATAAATGAGGTTTAGATGAGAATATTTGTTTATTGAAGAAATTTACTTATACCTCAAATATTTCAAAAGTCCTGAATCTATTCTACAATTATATTTCATGGTACTGATAGTCTTGTAAAGGGCTTATTCAACACTTTATCCATTTCTTCTAGACAATGGGAACTGAGAATAGCCATACCATTGAAAAAAAGTATTTAAACTGTGGTAAGAATGAATTATACTTTCATCATTTTGTAAATTTCATTAAGTTGGAAATTGGAAATGCTTGCATATGGTAACGTTTCTACTAAAGCCAATTATCTTGCCTTTTAAAATATGTTATGACAATTTCAATGCTTAAGACATTTTCAAAAGTATCATTATTTGTTCATTCATTTATTTTCTTTTTTAATTGTCTGTAAATTGTGATAGGCTGCCTTCTCAGCTTTTTCAATGTAAGTGTTCATTAACTCATGTAGGAAAATAAGGAAGCCAGTTTATTAGGTAAAGAATGCTATATTGTTTTTGATATTCCACAAGAAATGAGAAAGCCAATTATAATTTAACATTTGTCTGCTGTGGCCTTAAGAGAAGAGAGTATTTTCTGTCAAACCATAGTTCCTTAGTTCCTACAGGAATTCAGTCTCCTACCCTAAATTTGCCTCTATAATTGTTGAAAATTTTTTATTTTTATTTTTAGAGAGAGGAAAGGAGAGGAAGGGAGAGGTAGAGAGAAAGAGAAACATCAATGTGAGAATAGAATATTGATCAGATGCCTATTGCATTCTCCCTACTTGGGATTGAGCCCACAATCCAGGCATGTGCCCTGACTGGGAAGGGAACCAGCAACTTTTTGGTGCATGGGACGATGCCCAACCAACTGAGCCACATGGGTTAGGGCTGTCTCTATGATTTAATACTTTTTCCTTCTTATCAATATGTTTGAACAAATAGCAGAGAGATCATTTTTTGTTAAAGTACTTTCATGAAAATAATTAAGCATAATTTGGAAAGGAAAGAAAGTGGTCTGTACTGCTAAAAAGGCCGAGATTGCTTTTGTTTGATTATATAGTCTTAGCAGCTAAGTTTAAATTGAGAGACCATTTGTCAAAAAGTCACCACTCATGCCCTGGCTGCTTTGGCTCAGTGGATAGAGCATCGTCCTACAGACTGGACTGAAGAATCCCGGGTTTGATTCCAGTCAAGGGCATATGCAAGGGTTGCAGGCTCGATCTCTGATAGGGGTGTGCAGGAGGCTGCCAATCAGTGGTTCTCTCTCATCATTGATGTTTCTATCTCTCTCTCCCTCTTCCTTCCTCTCTGAAATCAATAAAAAAATATTTTTAAAAGAGTCACCACTCAGCATGGTTAAACATTTCTATTAACTCTGGTTAACCCTATTAACTACTTCAATGAAAATAAAACAACCTATGCTTACATGAAACCAAAAACAAGTAAGACTTATTCTACATAGACATTCTTTTGAATGCATTGGTACCTTAAAACATTTGTAAAATAATGAAAATAATTAAATCTGCATAAAAAGTCATTGTCATAATAGAAATTTGTCTGAAAACTAATAAAATAAACTGTGTGTTGTAATAATTTAAATAAGCTGTGCAATTTAATATACTTTTATTTGGTTAGTTGACTAATCAAATGAATTACAGAGATAATAAAATTGACCTTAAAATTTTACATTAACCTATGTTCTAAGGTCTTTCTTAAAAGTCCATTATGGTATAAAATGTAGCCATTGAAAGAAAAGATATTAAGTAGGCAACTTACCCTTTAAAATAGGTGTTGCCTGATTCCTCAGAACAAAAATCTGTGGCCTAGAAAGCACAGATCCAGAGAGATTACTGAGTGGAAGACAATTCCAAATTTAAAGATGTCTCAAAACAAGCCACAAACATATATTTTAGCAAATAAATTATATTACACACTGAATGGCCACCCCACTTAAGGTGCTGAAGAAGAGGACAAAGTTCTCTGTAACATGAGCCCTGGTGCTGTCTAATCAAAGCAATCAATGAATTGAAATGATACCTATTGTAATACTAGAGGCCTGGTGCATGAAATTCGTGCATGGAGGGGGTTGTCCCTCAGCCCAGCCTGTACCCTCTCCAATCTCGGACCCCTTGAGGGATGTCCGACTTCCCGTTTAGGCCCGATCCCGGTGGGCAGTCGGACATCCCTCTCATAATCCAGGACTGCTGGCTCCCAACTGCTTGCCTGCCTGCCTTCCTGATTGCCCCTAACCACTTCTGCCTGCCAGCCTGATCACCCCCTAACCACTCCGCTGCCAGCCTGTTTGCCCCCAACTTCCCTCCTCTGCTGGCCTGGTCACCCCTAACTGCCCTCTCCTGCAGGGTTGATCACCTCCAACTGCCCTCCCTTGCAAGCCTGGTCCCTTTCAACTGCCCTCCCTTGCAGGCTGGGTGCCTCCCAACTGCCCTCTCCTGCTGGCCATCTTGTGGTGGCCATCTTGTGTCCACATGGGGGCAGAATCTTTGACCATATGGGGGCAGCTATATTGTGTGTTGCAGTGATGATCAATCTGCATAGTACTCTTTTATTAGATAGGATAGAGGCCTGGTACAGGGGTGGGGGCCAGCTGGTTTGCCCTGAAGGGTGTCCCTGATCAGGGTGGGGTTCCCTTGGGGCGTGGGGTGGCCTGAGCGAGGGGCCTGTGGTGGTTTGCAGGCTGGCCACGCCCCCTGGCAACCCAAGCGGAGGCCCTGGTATCTGGAATTTATTCTCCTTCTACAATTGAAACTTTGTAGCCTGGAGCGGAGCCAAGCCTGGGGCTCCCTTTGCTGCCGGCAGCCATTTCTGCTGGGGTTATAATTGAAACTTTGTAGCCTTAAGCGGGTGAGCCCAGTCAGGGTGTGTGGAAAGCTTTGCTTCCCCTGTTGCCGGGGACAACCCTGGCCTGCTCTCTCAAGCTCCATTCTGCTGCCATTTCTGTTTGAATTTGTTTACCTTCTATAATTGAAACTTTGTAGCTTGAGTGGAGGCTTAGGCCTGGCAAGGGCAGGCAGAAAGCTTGGCTTCCTCTGTTACCTAGGAAACCTTGCTCTCTGTGGCTTTAGCCATCTTGGTTGGGTTAATTTGCATACTCGCTCTGTTTGGATGGTGGGCGTGGCTTGTGGGTGTGTCGGAGTTATGGTCAATTTGCATATTTGTCTATTTATTAGATAGGATATGTGCTCTGATTAAATTGGACTGCAGTATGTGCATTGGCAGGGATGCTGTTTCATTTTATTTCTTTATTAATCCTCACCTGAAGATAATTTTTCCATTGATTTTTAGAGAGAGTGGAAGAGAGAGAGAGAGAGAAAAGAATGGTTACCTGCTGCATGTACCCCAACCAGGGCTGGGGATTGAAAGTTGCTCAGGGCAGTGATGCTGTTTTAAAAGCAAGCAAAGTAGTAAGGTAGATATAGTAGTATGCAGCCCACAGGAAATTTATCAGGCTTGTCAAGGAGTAATATCGAGGAGGCCAGATAATAATGTAGATGAAATTATAGGGTGACATAATTGTAATTTTGGAATTACTCATGATATTATTGATCCAGGTAAAAATTATCACCTAAAACAATTAGGTGATTGGTTGATGGTGTTGTGGTGCGAATGTGAGTGAATGACCACTGGAGCCCAGACCAAATTAAAATTTAGGGAGCCTTTATTAGCCGGGTGGCCGGATGACCCGGCGACTGCTCTGCCATTCTCCACGCAGGGAGACCAGAGAGCAGCAGCGACCCTTTGTGTAGGACCGCTTTTAAGCACATTAACCACATCCAGTTTTTACAGAACAAGTAACCCAAGACAAAACAGTTTTTCCCAAGCAACGTCAGGATCATGCCAATGACGACCATGTTATTCACAGGGTCATCCCGTTCTTCAGAAAGCTGACAGTGTTCTGTGAAAGAAGGCCTACGTGCTGGGAAGGGGCCATGAGACCATATCTCAAGGCCTGGCCTGGTGTCAGCACTGACAACTCTATCTGGGGCATAGTCCGCGGCCTCTCTGGAATGCTCAAAAATTCCCACTCTCCAACAATGGGGAACATGAAAAGCCACAATGCAACACCTTTCTAAGTATTTCTGGCTTGCAAAGGGGGAAAATAACTTTACAAGGAAACCAGTTTGTCACTGCCTTAATCAAATGTTTAATCTCCACAACACCAATGACTGATCAACCAGAAAATAAGTTTTCTTATGTGGTTCAATGTAATATCCAACATTATATATTATGCATACTCCCCCAAAAAGTAGTTCTAATTTCTGGTTTGTAGAAACCACAGGGAATAGAGTAAGAAGTCAGACAAACAGAGTTCAGAAAATGCTGATTGTAAAACTCTGGGCAGAATATGGTAATGCTTTCACATTTGCTTTTGGAAAACTTAGGTCAGTGAGGTTTTCAAGAGATTGACATGACAGGACAATTTCAGCTGAAGTAAAGAGTTTCTCATGACCTAATTTAGCTTAACTCCCTCATTTTATAGAAAAGTTGAGTTCAAAGGTCACCTGAGATAGTAAGAATAAATCAGCATTGTGTACCAGATCCTAAATCTATAGCTTTTTGTGTGCCTTCATGTTATTCCCAGGGGTGTGGTGGGACTTCATTGTTCAGTATGTTCCCCAACACTACAGATGTTACAGAGAAGTCTGGAGGACAATTTAAACGATGATACAGGGAACATTAAACATCAAACTTGAGCCTGGACTAGATGAACATCTTTAAGATCTTCTCTAAGAGTGCATGGTTTTATGAGTAAGTCACAACTAATCTAGCAGATTTTAGCTGAGTTAACTTCGGAATCCTACCCCCTTTTCTACTCTTGTCCTTGCATGTAGTTTTTGCATGTGGAGTAATTTTAAGAAAAGCCTGACTTGCCAGGGACAATTTCATAAAACAGATCAATTTTTTAGCTCCCTAGGAATGAGTAAAGAAAGCATTATTGTTGCTTATTTTTCATTACCTTCAGATAATATTCACATAGAAAAACGCACTTCCATTCTGCTGTCAAATTCAATTAAGTAATCACTTCATTTGCACTCCCTTTATGAAGAAAAAAACCACATTTAAAATATTTGCAAGCTATCTATAACATAGCAGTTACATATTCTGTGAAAGATTTGTTTATAAACTGTAAATTGCAACACGGATAATTATTGCATTCACTTCTACAGTGACCTTCCTGACTATTTGTACTAAAGCATGCTGGGTAGCACTAGCTTCCAAATGGGTTAAAACAAAGAAAAGTCCTGAAGTCAACATTTTCCTCATGGGGCTAATGAGAATCAGTAGCAAAGATAGGTCATGTGTGAAGATACAAAAATGTTTTTAACAGATTAAGTCATGAGTTTCCTCATGAGATTATAATAGCCATGTAAAGCAAACTGTTGCTGGACATAGCCCTTTAAACCCTGCTGGTAAATCAATAGCCTAACAATTTTACTCTCTTTTACTCCAAGTGTATTGAAGATCTGTCCTCAAGAAAGGATCCTCTGAGAGGTGGTTCTCATACCCACAGAACAGAGGAGCATGATATTGATCTGTTTTTCATGAAAAGAATAGTGCCTATAAACTTGGGATATAAGGCCTACATCCCATTTTCTGCACCCAGCAAAACGGAAGAAAATAGGTTTAAAAAAATCACAAACCACAACCACAAGGACAAAATCCTTATTTTCTACATTAACTATCTATAATGTCTCCTTTTTTGTTTTAACTATAATTATTGTTCTGACAGGCAAAATGCTAATTAAGAGTTAAAACATTTTTTCTAAAGAAGACAACAGTGCAGGGAGAATAAAAAAGCAAAGAAGAAAAAGAAAAAGAAAGAAAGAAACCCAAGAACATGGATATTCAGATATTCTATATATCTAAAGAGCTTTTCTTTTTTTTTAAATAAGTCTTTATTGTTCATATTTTTACAGTTGTTCCTCTTTTTTCTCCCCATAGCTCACCTCCACACGGTTCCCACCCCACCCCATGCCCTTACCCCCCCCCACTGTCCTCATCCATAGGTGTTCGATTTTTGTCCAGTCTCTTCCCGCACCCCCCACACCTTCTTCCCCCTGAGAATTGTCAGTCCACTCCCTTTCTATGCCCCTGATTCTATTATATTCACCAGTTTATTCTGTTCATCATATTTTTTATTCACTTGATTTTTATATTCACTTGTTGATAGATATGTATTTGTTGTCACTTTGTTGTTCATAATTTTTATCTTTACCTTTTTCTTCTTCCTCTTCTTAAAGAATACCTTTCAGCATTTCATATAATACTGGTTTGGCGGTGATGAACTCCTTTAGCTTGTTCTTATCTGTGAAGCTCTTTATCTGACCTTCAATTCTGAATGATAGCTTTGCTGGGTAGAGTAATCTTGGTTGTAGGTTCTTGCTATTCATCACTTTGAATATTTCTTGCCACTCCCTTCTGGCCTGCATAGTTTCTGTTGAGAAATCAGCTGACAGTCATATGGGTACTCCTTTGTAGATAACTAACTGTTTTCTCTTGCTGCTTTTAATATTCTCTCTTTGTCTTTTGCCCTTGGCATTTTAATTATGATGTGTCTTGGTATGGTCCTCTTTGGAGTCCTTTTGTTTGGGGTTCTCTGCACTTTCTGGACTTGTAAGTCTATTTCTTTCACCAGGTAGGGGAAGTTTTCTGTCATTATTTCTTCAAATAGGTTTTCAGTATCTTGCTCTCTCTCTTCTTCTGGCACCCCCATAATTCGGATGTTGATATGCTTGAAGTTGTCCCAGAGGCTCCTTACACTATCTTCATATTTTTGGATTCTTTTTTTTTTCTGGTTAGATGTTTTTTGCTTCTTCATATTTCAAATCTTTGACTTGATTATTGGGATTCTTTAGTCTGCTGTTGGATCTCTGTATATCATTCTTTATTTCAGTCAGTGTATGCTTAACCCTTTGCACTCGCTTGCTTTTAATTTCTAATTGGTCCTTTTTCATATCCTCGAGGGTCTCACTAAATTTATCAGCAGTTTCTAGAAGATTCTTGAGTAACCTTATAACAGTGGTTTTGAACTCTATATCCAGTAGTTTGCTTTCCTTCATTTCTTTCATTTGTGACCTGTTTCTTTGTCTCCACATTTTGGCTGTTTCCTGTGTTGATAGCATGGGCTTTGTGTGCTAGGTGTCTTATAGGGCCCAGTGGCTCAGCCTCCCCAGTCACCTGAGGTGGACGCTCTTGGTGCACCCCTTTGTGGGCTGTGTGCACAGTCTTGTAGTTAAGCCATAATTGCTGTTGATATCACTGGGTGGAATTGACCTCCAGACCAATTGGCTGTGAGGACTAGTTGTGTCTACAGTGGGAGAACTTCTGTGTTGGAAACACCCTTATGGGGCAGGATTTGCTTCAGTGGGGCTTTGGTGCTCACTGAACCTGCCCCCTGAGTGTGTCTCTTATAGATCTGAAGAGTTGTAATCTGGTGTGGTCTCACTTTGACCACTGGGTGCACTGGCTCTTGAATCTCCAAGGAGGTGCAAAGTCAACCCTTGCTTGAGGCCACCCAGCAGGAGCTACAGAGAGATCTGCAGATTCCTCCTCTTAGTTTGGGGTTTGGAGGTGCCCAGATGAGGCACAGTTGTGAAGCAATGCAGGCTGCTGATGAGCCTTAGGCCTTCTTTTGGAAGCTCTGGGGTTCTTTGACCCAGCTGCAGTTTGTTAGGTTAGGTTGCAAAAGGCCAGGCCATTCATATGCAAATGCCTCTGCCCACCATTTGGGTTGTAAATCAAGTGGGGCGTGGTCTCAGGAAATCAGAGGTCAGTGCAAACAGCAATGGTTGCCTGTTGGCCCTGCCCTGGATAGGTCCCTGGGTCTCTGTGTCCAGCGGCCCTGTGCAGGAACAATGAACACTGCGACCACCTCTGAGAGAAAGCCGCCCTCATGTTCTGGCCCGATGCCAGACAGTCCAGTTTCTCCCCATGTGAGTCTGGGTCCCTAGAGTCTCGCCCAGTACTGGAATTCAGAGCAGTCGGGAGTTTGTATCTCCCTCCTGATTGAAAAAGACCACAGGGTACTCAGTTGCCAGCCCATTTATGCGAGCGCTTCTGTACCTTCGCTCTTCCGCACCTCGGCACCTCCTATCAGTCTAGATGCACTTTTCTCTTTCCTTCTTGTTGTAGAACTTCCACTCAGCCAGCCTGCCCGTGGTTCTGGATGATGTCTGTTTTTTCTTTTAGTTGTAGTTTTGATGTGGTTGTGTGAGGCAGCAAGTTCAGATGTTTATCTATGCTGCCATCTTGGTTATGTATCTAAATAGCTTTTCTACCCTATTCCCCTTTATAAACCCAAAACAATAATGTTCCACATTCAAAATAAAGAAGAGTGTTAGATTGTTCAATCTTTTGAATTGTAGGTCTTACTTTGCTACTTATTTAAAATAAAAATCTAACAACTTATTTTCAAAATCATCCTGATAATAAATACAACTATATTTTCTATTGAATAAGTATTGTTAAGGGTCAAGAACATGTTATCTGTTATTCTATTTAATCTTCATTATTATTCCATGACATAGACATCATTGTCCCCATTTCACAGATGAGGAAACAGATTTTGTTTTTGCAAGGTGTCCAAGTTCATACAGCAAGGAAGTGGAAAACTGGGATTTGATTGACTCAAAAGTTACATTATTTCTTCTTCCTCTTTTCATAGTCTTATTTCTTTAAGAAACTAGGTGAGATGTAGTGAACAAATGGGCTAGATTCTTACTCTATTGCAACTCTTAAAAAGTGTTAATACTATTTAATTTGGGTTTTAAGTTCTTGGAATTATATAAATTAATTCCTTAGACTAAGACACACTATGAAGCTTACTAAATAGGTGGAATTTTAAATTAAAAAATCTCCTCCAAATCTTTGACGTTTTGCTATAAAAATATATTCCCATCATAGTGATGTTAGTTTAATATTAAACTCCAGATGTTTAGAGCTGAATCTCAATTCAGGTGCAGATAAAAGGTTTGTAAAATGTTGATTAAATGAAAAAGATCTGTAACTTTTTCGTTTCCCACTCACATCTTCTGTCTGCGCGGATTCCTCACGTCCAAGGTTGCTTGTGATTGTGACTTGCAATGTGTGGGGGAGTTTGGGAGGAGGCTGCAGAGTAGTTGGGAGCCAAACAGGTTTTGGATTCACTTTTGAGGGCAAATGTCATATTTTCCTCTCACTGGTATAATAGTCTACCTCATGCAATTATTTTGAGGATTCAGTGAGAGCATCACCATAAAGCATTTATCACAAGGCCTGGCATGTAGTAAATGATCTATACTTGTTGACAATAAATACATATTCAAATTTCCTATTCAAATTCCTTTAAAATACAACCATCTCCCACTTTTTCTATCTTATAAACTTGGGTGTTCACTAATTTTACTTGCTTGTGGGTGCAGCTAAACCATATTATCATCATTCACTCTTTACATGGATGGAATTGCTCAAAGGAACAGTGGGGCAGCCGTTGTACAGAGAGCATTGGTCATGGACTCAGAAGTCTTCTCTGTGTGACGGGCAGTAAACTGCTTTCTGAGCCTTGTTTTCTCACCTTCCAGTGTTCTGAAAAAATGAGGTCAAGTTATCAACATGCCTATTAGTGAGTCAGCATATAATTGATGCTCTGCAAATAATAGTCGATTCTCCTCATCTAAAGTATACTAGTATGTTTCTGGAGTAGGAAGTATGATTTGGATTTCTCCTTATCCCTGTGTAGCCCATCCATCAGCACACCCTGGGTGTCTTCCTAACAATTACATACTCCCAGACTTCGTGAGTAGAATGTATTTTCAACTTAATTTGACCGCGTGACCAAAGAGCTGAGTATGTGAATTTATTGGATTGTTTTTTCACTGAAATGGCTGAAATGCTCTTCTGCATCTTATAAGTTCCAGGGTCCTATTTTCTTTGTTAATGATGTCCAAACAAACACAATGTTAAAAATAAATGACAGGGAAACACAGCGGGAAATGAAATTTACCAGGTGGAAGATCAAAGAGAATTAAGTGCCAAAGCTCTAGCTCACATGTCTGTAAAATTGATCTGACTTAATAAGTTTAATGGAAATAGAGTTGTATTATTTGGGACATACACATCTTTAACTGTGTGAGCACATCTTGAGGTTATCAATTTAGAATTCTCATGAATAAATAAATATAAATAGGTTGGTTTCACTTTTAAAGACTAGCTTTTTATCTGACATTTAAAACTGATCATATACTAGCATATGAACAGACTTTAAAAAACACAGTCAGTTGGGGCATGCCCGAAGACAGCTCAGGATTGCCGTATTCTTCCCAGTACAAGAAGTACTTTATCTCTTGTCTCATCATCTTGATTAAACCTGTTTGTTTTTTACCTTCCTGTAGATCATTTTGTTGCAACCACTACTAGACTTAAAGCATGGAGCTTCTAGTAATCACACCAATTTTTTCACTCCATGGCTTTGCTAGGTGATTTGGTGCAAAACATTTCCATCTTTTCTCCTAGCTAACCCTGTATATCTTTTAGGATTTAACTGTGGTGTCCTCCAGCAACCTTTCCTTTATCCCTTCTTCTTATCCAGGACTAGCATAATGCCCTGCCTCCATATTCTTAAATCCCTCTGCACAATATTAAAATTCTGACTTTCCTCTCTGTCTGATTTACTATGTTGTGAAAACCTTGTGTACTCTTGAATCCTGCACACAGTGCCCAGTGCATTGGACATGCTCAGTAGATAGTTGTTGAACTAATCTGAATCTATTCTTGGACTCCTTTGTGTATCCAAGTTTATTCCAAAGTGATCCCCAAGTTTCTACCAGTCTAAGAAGAATGTTTATTCACATGCAATTTACATGAAGGAGGCATTGATAGGTACTATTATGTAAGCAAATTCTGATTTGTGTTGCAGTGGTCGGTTTCCATCTTCTCACTGCTATCTGTGAGAGTCATAGATACTCAACTCATTAAAGTTGTAACATGCAATTTGCAATGGGATGAGTTAAGAGATGTGAGCTCTTTATGAGTCTGGTAAGTTCCATTCTGTGTTTTTGGTTTACTGTTTTGCAAAATAAAAATAATGACTGATTTTTTCCTATCTCACATAGGAACCCGGACATTTGCCCTGCCCAATCAGACAAATAAAAGATTATTGTTTTAATTGATTACAGCTCATCCTTTCTGGAATGAAATTCACCTAAAGAAACATTACCTTTAAAGACACAGGAATACATGTAAGCCAATAGGAAAGTTAACCCATATTACATTTTTACTACATATACATATGGGATTCACTTCTCTAATATAATTATTTTTAAATTACACTCAGAACAAATAATAGAGCAAAAATAGAATCCATTTTTGGTGGGCCATTATCTTTTTCAGATAAAACAATACCTGCATTATTTTAGGCAGATGACTGTCTGTTCAAATAAAACAAACAAAATAACTAGTTAATTAACTTATAAACAAAACCAAGAAAAACAAAATCTAGGAAAAATATTTTACAAGCCCCTATATTGAAAATAACCTTACAAAGATTTGCTGTACAATAAGCAGTACTCAACAGAAAAGGGTATAGTGGTGTTAACAATAAGACAATAGGCCCAAAATGGATTTGCTTATGCTAAGCCCCACATTACCAAATGAAGACCTAATTTAATTATGGTTTTGGCTCTCCCAGAAATAGAATCTTAAACCAGTCCATCAGGAATCACCTGATCAGCACTAGTTAGGTCCCCTACCTGATAGATTCCAGCCATCCCCTGCCTAAAGGAAAGTGACCTTGCAATAAACAACCTGCTTTTCTGTCTAGTATAAGTTCCTTGTTCCCGTTCGCTTCTGCATATAAAAGTCTTTCATTTTGTACCGCTCCTCAGAGCTCCTTTCTATCTATTAGGTTGGATGTTGCCTGATTCATGAATCATTGAATAAAGCCAATAAGATCTTCAAAATTTACTCAGTTGAATTTTGTTGCTTTAAAAAATAAGTTTCTTTATGGCCCTTTTCCCATTAAAGAAGAAATATATTTTATTCTATACCTTAGCACTAACACAGCCTTTTCTGATTAAAGGTCAAGTCAGCAGTTCTTGAATACCTATAATGTATTAAAATTTACATCAAAATCCACGTTGAACCTTCTAGATAGTTAAAATTGTATTATGTAAGGAAGTAATCTCTCTTTGCTCATCTCCCTGCCTCTAGATTTAATGAAAGTGGAATCACCACGGAACAGCAGCAGGTGCCTTTTAGCTTCCTTGGTGATTGACTCTATCTCCTTCAAATGTTTTTCTAGGGCAGCATCTGCAAGCAAAATCAATTGCACATTTCCTGCAGGTTGTTTTTTTTTTTTTCTCCTCTCCCTTGTCCAGAACATTTTTAGCATTTATTCTAAGTTGATCTAAAGATTTAAAGCCATTATATATGCACCGTTCATGAAATTTAAATTAATTTACATGGAAAACCCTTTTCCAATCCTCTCAATTGTAAATGTTGAATAATCATATTCTTTAAATGGAGAAAAATCCATGCTAGAAAAGATATTAGTATAGAACACTATAAAGGCAGAAAAAACAAATGTATTTATCTTAAACACACAGTTAAAAAGCAATTTCTACTGTTGCCTTTCAGGTATAGAACAAAATCAGTTTTCTTCCTCAGAAGAATAGTCCAAGAACAATTAATTTCAAGAAATGCCTCAAAAATATAATTTTTCTCATAGGACATATTCATACTTCAAGAATTTAAAAATCACATTTAAATTATTAGCTTTCTCTCAAGTCTTTATATATTATCTCTTGCTCTAGCCTTTTCCTAAAGCAGTACATTTAGAAAAAGACATTTACTTAAAAATTTTTAGAAAAAGAAAAATACAAATAAAATTATCATATACAATCTTCTTAGGTATCCTGACAATTTTTAAAAAGATGACTAATAAAGGCTGTGCTAAAAAAATCACTGAATCTTTACATTATTACATTACACAATTATAAGTTAATAAATCCCACAGAAGTTGTTTATTAAGGGAAATTTTAAAGAATTTACATATAGTATCTCTTTTTCCTATCCACATTCTGAACAAATGAGCAGGTAGACACAGTAGAAGGCTGTTAAAGATGAAGATATAACATTTTTACAAATTTTTTGAGATACTTTTAGGCTTATAGAATTGTAAGGGTGTACAGAGACTTCCTGTACAACTTTCCCCTGGCTTCATACATACATTCCATCGGTACAATACCATTAACTAAACCAGAGGCATTATTTAGAGTTCCCACTAATGTCTGTTTTCTGTTCAGGATTCAATCCAGAATCCCACATTTCATTCGTCTCCTCCAACCTGTCACAGTTCCTCAGTATTTCTTTATAACTCAAGACCTTCACAGTTTTGAAAAGTACTTGTCAGGTATTTTGTGATTGTCCTTCAACTTGGATTTGCCTGATAGCTTTCCATTAGTAGACTGAACTTATGGATTTTGGGGAATGCCAGAGAGGTGATGTGCTCATCTTATTACATTACTAGAGGCCCGGCACATGAATTCGTGCTTGGATAGGGTCCCTCAGAGTGGCCTGCAGGGATTGGCCCCCAGCTTATGCCCCTAGACTCGCGCCCCCAGCCTCACAGCCCCGAAGCCCCGCAGCCCCGCCTGGCATCCCGCGTGGCCTGGCATCTCTCCCTCACCTGCTCCACCATCTCACCTGTGGGGCGATCGATTGGGGCTGGGACCCCCACCCAGCTCCCTCAGTGCCTGGGAGCCAGGCAGCGGACCTGCCCTCCACCACCATGGCTGGTAGCCATCTGCGGGTCCATTGGGCCCCCATTCGCACCTGCCGTGGCCTGGCACTGCCCGCTCACCTGCTCCACCATCCTGCCGTGGTCCTGCTCTTGTCAGGGCCCATCGGGGCCAGCAACACCTTCACTGCTACCTGCTGCCGGTTCCATGATACCTGCCATGTTCTGTGTTGTCCCCTGGTGGTCAGCGCACGTCATAGCAAGTGGTTGAACTCCTGGTCGAACATTTTGCATATTAGGCTTTTATTATATAGGATAACAGAGGGTATGTGACATTTTATTATTAGTGACCATCGGAGTAATTTTCATAATGGTGGTTTTCTACTCTCATTCTTTCTATATTAATTAATTGGAATTTCTCTGTAAGGATAAATTGTCTTTTCCCTATCATTTATTGATTTATGCAAACATTTATTTTTATCACAGATGCTTATTTTATTCTTTGGTTAATTCAATACTATCATAATTTTGTGGCACTAATTGTCCAACTGTGGACATTGGGCTTCTTTCAAGTTGGCCCTTTTGTTCTTTGACCATGTTCCCTCTGTGTTTTATTTTTTTCATTTTTATTTTATTTGTTTTGTCTTTACTTTCTGGCATATCAAGATGATCCAGGTTCATTCTCATTCATCAAGACACTGAGAACAAATAACCCGGTGTCTGTTGCTATAAAGGACTATAGAATCATGTCCACATAGTTACTTGGCTTAGGATAAGTGCTGGCTTGACGTGCTCCAACTATACTCACCCACTCTCTTGATTCCACTCTCTGGAGATATCAAGATATAGCCCGCCCTGGAATAAATTTTCTTGACTTTAAGTGGGAGTGTCAGTCTTTTGCAACACTCAAGGAGCCGTTGCATGGATATTTAAGATAACAGAGTATACTTCTCCCAGGCTACTCTTGTGGTTTTACAGCAGGCAGCATTTTGTTATAATTCATTAGCTGGCTTCACCACAGGGCTACCTACAGCATTGTGCTTGCTTAGATGTATAAAGACATGTTAGTATGAACATATAGTGATGATGATAAATACAGAAGGGGAATGTTTCTTGCTGTAGGATATGTTCTTGAAATTCTCCAGATGGACAAACTTTCTTCTTCCTTTAAATGCAAAGCACGGGCCTCATTTCGTTAATTCTTTTGCAACAAGACCTAATTAAAACTCTTTGGGATTTGCCTTCTACTATCAACTGTTATATTGAATTATAAATGATCAGATCCAAATAGCTATATGGAAAAGTTATCACCTGTGCTTACAATGACTCCACATATATTCTTGACTACAAAGATCAGTGACTTGCCCAGTGTTGAAGCATTGGCATCTGGTTCTTGGAACTTTTTAGAAATGGTGATTGATCTTGCTCCCACAGAATAGCAACCCTGAAAGGTGCATTCTGCTCGTGTCTATGAGATTAACCTTGCATCAATGCAAAATTTGCATTGTAATTGTGGTCCAGCATAAAACTAGTCTATTCTCTTTGAAATATTGTACAGTCTACTCTTCTAATACTTTCATTAATTTTTGGACATTGCTATTTTGATGAAAATGAAAAAAAAGTATAATAGGGAGAAAAAGACAGAAACATAAAAAATAAAAATCACATTTATTTAAACAAAAAATACACACAGTGTACAATGAATATGGTTTCCACAGAACAATAAAACAAAATAATACTTCTCCGAATGCAAATATAAAATAATCTAACCTATTTTTGCCTCATTCGTAGCAATACACATTGTTGGTTCATCTAGAATATATACTTAACATAAGAAAACACATGCCAAAGTTTCAGATAAGTACCACAAGAACCTGAAAATTAGGTGTTAGATTAAATAAAATAATGAAATATTCACATGAGAAGTATATGTGTGCAAAGGATTGCACGTGTGCAGTGACATGGGTGTCTTACATAGTTATAGACACATGGGGTGTGCCTTTTAAAAATTTGAAAGTTCTTTGACATGAAATGTTTTTAAAATTGAAAGTGATATAAAAGCATCACAGAACTATATAGATAATATAGCAATCTTGCCAATAGTTGGGTCAATATTGTTTGCTACTTAATAATACTGCACCGAGTCATCATTAAAGATGGACTGTTGGATTGTGTCCTTTGGAATAATTTAGATGGTTTTAAGAAAATTGTGAATGTATTCATACTATGAGTATAAAAATGCAACATCTTAAATAACTCTGTTTACTACATAAATACGGTTTATCAGGCAACATCACTTGAATTAGGTCTTCTCTCCCTTAATATTCATTCTCTCTGGGTACTCTATTTAATTGTGAGTCTTGTTTTCTGTTTTTATTTAAAATTCTAAATATTCGTCTAATCTATAAAAGTTCAAGCTCAGGAGAACTTATTGCATGTACTTTTTGGGGGTAATTATTACCTTACAATGTTTTCCTACTTCCTTGTTATAGTATCCAGATATGATTTGCTTCTTTGACATCAGAAACGCTTTAGGCTTTCTCTTACTTGGCTAGAAATAAAATCCAAATTTCCATATCTTACCACTGTACCAAATTGGTTTGCAATATTATATCTAAAACATTAATTTTATTTTCCCGTTCTGAAAGACAGTTTTTGCTAAAGGGAGTATCTGTTTGGGAAGTTCCGACTTAAAACCGCAAAAAAAAAAAAGTTACATGTTGGAACTTTTTTTATATAGCAATGAAACATAAATATGGGGCTGGGGGAGAAGCACAGACTTTGAAGATTATAGGTGGGCTAAATGAATGTGAATTCACACTAAAATTTTCAGTCAGTGACACCATTCTGAGCAAATCATTCTCTTCAGTAGTGCATAATTCGTAAAGCCTCCAGCTCTTAAGAACAACTTGGGTTCAATAAGTTTGCTTCCCTTGGTAATTGCTGATCACAGCTTGTCTCAGATCAGTTTCTTAAATCTGTGATAAAAGTTAATAGATTTCCTACAAGATTACACAAGGTGCCATGAATATGTAACTTAACAACTGATACACAATCCTATTTGGAAATCAAACACCTATAACATCTGTGGTGACTTAGCATCATGCCAGAGTTAAATCAACAGTTTGGGTTTCAGTTGAGCTGTATTTATTAGAATCTGGGCATAGTAATGTGCCACTATCGTTTCCTGCTTTTGGCAAATGCTAAGCTTATAAACTTAAAAATTGGTGCTGAAGCACATTTTTACTGGTACTCTAATTAGGCTAACCTTTCCTTGAATTTAGCCTGGAGTTCTTATTGCTCACACTGAGGCTACATTGCCAAGATTTCCCTTGCCAAACACTATAGAGAGATATGTTTTAAACACACCTCCCTGATGAAACAATTTAATTATGAATAAAATATAAATGTCAAATGTTACTGAGACCCCAATCAGAATCTTCAGAGGGGTTAAAAACTAAAACAAAATTGCAGCCATCTGAAGATGAATGATTGCATTTAATATCATTTTAATAATGTTATCCTGTTTCCAATTATTCATTTTCCAGAGAAAAAGTGACGGTGGCATTTAGTTGTGTGCCAGTATATATTTAACAATGGGATTTCAAGGAATCAAAGGCCATGATTTGTAGCTTTTGGAGATTTCTTTGGGGTAAATGCTCCCACTGTGGTCAATTTCAAGCTGCCGATGTGATGTTACTGAATGTGGAGCCAGGAGAAGGTGCACAGTAGATCTCTATAATACTGTATAGCATTTCAACTACAGGTACAATTGACATAACCTCAAGAGTAGAGATAAATCGAAAATTATCTAATAATAGGGTAATATGCAAATTGGTCAGGACACCGTTACAGTAACGATCGATCAGCAAGCTGGGCGGGGCCTTGCAGCGTTGGGGACGGAGGCGGGGCTGCGGCAGAGGCCTCCCTCTCCACACGCCTGCCTAAGCCCTGGCACAGGCATGTGGAGTCAGAGGCCTTGGCTGCGGCCCTGCCCCCTGGGGTCCGCAGGCCTCCGCCATGGCCCGGGGTCTGCAGGTCTCCCCCAGCTCTGGCCTACCTCTTTGGGGCAATCCATTGAGGAGCCCTGGATGGGTGGGCGGGGCCTACTCTTTGGGGCTCCCCCGGGCTCCCACCCATCCTGCCCCAGGTGAACAAATTTTGTGCACTGGGCCACTAGTAATAAAATAATTAGGAAGTGGTAGTTTTGACTATTACCTTTGTTTATAATAAAATTTATTTCATTTTGTTTTATAATTTAATATTTAATGATGGTTGTTTTTAACAACTAACATAAAATTCCTGAAAATTTAATGATCCACTGTCATGAGTCAGTGCGAGCCAGTTCCAGCACAACCACTGGGACAGCCTCTTCTGGACACATGTCAAACTCTACATAGGGAGGGGTTTGATTTGCTTGGGAAGGAAATCATCAGTCTACAAATCTTTTTCTTTTCCATCTTGAGTCTTATTTTATCCAAAATGCCATTTTAGTTGAGGGAAAGAAAGGAAGTATCCTCCATGCAGGTGCTAGCTTTTCAAGACTTCACAGTTATTCTGATAAAGTAAGCACTGGCAGTTAGGTATGTGGCATAGTGCTGTAACTGGGCATTTGGTCATTTCAGTATAATTTGTCAGCTGCATCAAAGGATCAAGCATTCTGATTCACCAGATACCCAGACCGACCAAAATATTTACATCAAAGGATTTGGCAGACTCTAGAAACACTCATGGCAATTTTTACAAGAAGCAAAGAACCACATGAGAAACAGATGAATGGATTCCCCTAAGGACGGGGCTGAATCAAAAAAATACTTCAAACTTTTATGATCAACTGCTCTGTGGAACACTTCCGGGCCTTGGATCTTTTGTCACTAAATCAAACATAATCAGGATTTCACCTTCCTTTGTTTTTAACTATCTTTTCTGTAGGACTCTGTCAATAGTGAATACGGAATTGATATCTAAATTTGATTATATTATAGGGGAAATATTTCTGAGCAAAAATTTATCTTGATTGAAAATTTCATTTTCTTGGTTCATTTTCTGGCTTGACATGATCTCCTAAAATCATCCTGCTAGTGTATGCATCTTTAAGTGAAAATGTAGATAGAAAAGAATGACTGAGGCTGTGTCTGTACAAAGGAGATTTTAAAACTTTTTGTTTAACCTTGGCTCTTTGATTTAGAAAATCTTAATAATTTAAGAAATAATGAAGTTGTTTTCCAAGGATACTTGGAATATATATTAGAAAAGGGGCAATATTGTTGTTGGTATGAAACATGAATTTCCTTGATGAAATCCATATTTAAAAGTATGTACAAATATTGGCTTCCTGTAGGGAAATTCAGATGACTATGTTAATAATAAACAAAAACTCATCTGCATTTGTAGTACAGTAACTTCTACACTTTGAAGCATCTATATTATTTCTTATTATAAAAGAAGAAAATACTTGAAATATTCCCCCCCCAAAACAAACAAACAAACAAACAAACCCTATTGTTGGCTTTCTAGTTACATATGTTTACCACACTTAGTCAAGAGTTTTCATTTTTACAAATGCAAATAAAAATTCTTGTTATAAGAGTATTTATAGAATGATAAGTCAGTCTCTTAGACTACCACTACTACTACTACTGAAGGAGGACTCAAAGAAACCTCTCTCTTCTAAACTTTTTTTACCTTACATCCAATGGGACAATGAAAATAACCACAAATCCTACCATTTTCAAATGAAATTGAACAAGTCAAAGATTATATGTAATCCCTGAAATGGAGAATGAGGTATAAGAAAATAACACTAAGATAAATTTATCCATGAATGGATCCACAGCATGTAGCCTCTTTTTATTAAAAAGGCTGTAAGTAGTTTGGCAACCACCTCATATATAATGCCCATAGTCATTAGTTAAAATAATAGATTGATAATTCTAGTATTAAAAAGCCCCAAAGAATTTTCTAAACATTTTTATTAATTTGAAAAACCTAGGAGTCTAGAGATCTGTTTAGAATCCTTATTTCAATTAGTGTCTTAGTCAAGGAGCTATCACATTAGCTATGGAAACCCCACAATATCATCCACTGAATGTGGTCCTAGCTAAGAGATGTCTATGTAACAAGCCTGTGGCATTTCTGAAGGTGATTTATGCTATCAATGTCATGCTCCTCTGATGAAAAAGGAAAAATAATAAATTCTTAAAATTTAGAGAAAATAGGTTTCATTTATTCAGAGTGTTGTAATCTAAGTTTTAATTCCACTAATAGATGTCAATTTCTATTTAACTAACTAGAACTCACCTATAATTTTCATGGATATTTGTCATGGCAATTTGGAGAAGATATAAGCCACAGGGAAGGACGGTAAGAAGAGAATGTAATCATGGTTCTAAAATTATCTCGGTGGGTGATTGGGGGTATATCTTTCCTGTGCTTTAATTTACCCATTTATGAAGGTGTTACACAAAATAATCTCGAAGGCAGATTCTAATTTAAAATTTTAGACAATTTATGGTGTTACTTTACTGAGTAAGGACAAATTTGAAATTCAGGTTAACAGAAGTAATTGCTTTGGTTTATCAATAAGTTATGGTTGCATACATGTTAGAGGGTTTATTCACATGTATTATTCTATGCCAGGAAATGCATACTTACATCATCTATATTCTGCACCAACATGACCGCTGGAAAACATCTCAGAGACATTTTCTTGAGTGTCATGAACTTGACCACATAAAGTTCAGGCCAATGGAGATTTTCATTTTGGACATCAACAGGCTGACTGTTTTTAGTTTCCTTACAGTTTCTGTTTCTCGTGGTATTTTGCCCATAATCTGATTAAACTTTCTCTCCTGCCACTTTTACAACAGGGCCATATAACCCAAGCCAGAGCTTTGAAAAGACACCGTGTTTTTGGAAAGTATTTTCACTGCTTTACGAACACTGTCCACCCACCTGTTTAGGAGGAATAGTCGCATCTCGACTGGGTGACAAAGTACAAGGTACAGGCATACCTGTAAATTGTTCTGTAACCAGGATCATGAGTTAACTCTACCTAATTTTAAATCACTAGAAAAATATTTTTTAAACCTCTGAAATGGGCGCTAAGAGTATGTGTGAGAAAATCTGGGACATTTCACAAAGGCCCTCTCCCCTTCACACTCTCCTGGCTTCATTTTGGAGGGACAGCACTGCTCTCTGAGTCACCGCTAGTCCCCCATGGCACCTGTTATCTCAGAATGTCTTTCATTAAATACTCCATGAGTGGAAGTTACACGTTCTGAGCTGATCTCAATCAGCAAGAGCAACACATAGAAGCTTAAAACTGGAAAGGACAACATTATGTAAGATTTTAAAAAATGAATTTCTTTCAGAGTAATATACTGATAACTGATTCAAGTAATTCCTAGACTTGGGCAAACATCCCTGATGATCGCCCTCCACAAATTCACGACAATAAAAGAAAAATGAAAAAGTAGAGAGTATCCAACTGAAGCGTATTTGTGTTCCTGTTTATTTACATGTTGGAAAACTTAGGTGTCAGCTTTTCCATAAGTCCCCTCTGGAGGTCTGTAGTACTTGGGGAAAGCCATCAGCTGTAGCATGTTGAAAGCATACTTTCTGCATTTGATATTCTTCAGTACATTCTCTATGCGGCATCCTTCTCTGGTAAAAGGGGAAAAAGTACAACTTCATGAAACAGAATAAATAAATATGCTTTATTTGTTCAATGCAGAGTTGCAGCAACAGTCCAAGTAAAAATAACAAAGATTCAACTCTACATTTGTTTTTTGTTTGCTTTTCACAAATGATGATACATCTTACAAAATTAAATCCTAGGCCAGGCCCAATACCATTATTGCCCTCAGAAAAGAGATGATTAAAGTCTCCTTGCTCTTAACAGGTATTTAAGGTTTAATAAACTCTTTAAATATAATTTGCTCCACAATACAGCTTCACTTTAATCTCATAAATATATCTGCCTTTTTAATAACTCTTCCACAAATTAATTTCTTTAAAACACATTAAAATCTATATGTAGCCCTAAGGATACAGGTTCTAGGAATAAGGCATTTAATTGATTAAGTCTGGCCCTATAGATTTTTAAAGGAAAGTTCAATCTCTATTTTACTTCATTATTTTAACTGTGCAACAACGAGAAAAATGGCTTCTGGAACAGCCTGGTCCGAGTCTCCACTTTATAGAGGAGAAGTGCTATGCACACACAGTACAGTCACAGGTGCGGAAACGGGGCATCAAGACACAGACAAGACCTTGTTAAAAAGAATAGAAAAGTACTCTCCAAGCCACATTAACCCAAACCATAGTTACAAACAGGTTAATTTAATTACAAAACAGAAATAGCCATTCTCTTCATAGAGTTACTTGACAGAAGGGGGTTAATTGCAGCAAAGAAATGACAAAACGAACAGGTTAAGAAACCAAACAGAAGGTTCTGCCAGCTGATGGCAACGATTTTAGCACAGTGGAAATAAAGTCTGGAACCTCCCACATGTCTAGGACTTGTCTCAGAGTTTCAGTGTGTTGTGCAAATTCAGTCTTAATTTCTTTGATAAATTTAACGGGAAGAGGAACAGGAGGTGTAGACCTTCAAGCTTTCAGGATTCTGTTCTTTGTCTTATTCCAAAGATAGTAATTTAAAAATTCTTCTTGAGCGAGTGAACAGAGGGAAACACTTCTCCATGAACAAAAGAGCAAAATAATTCACTTAATGCATAGTACTTCATCTTTTAGATTTTAGGAAAAAACAAAGAAAACACAATTCAAACATCTGTTTTAAATTCTCTGGATCTTAAAATGTAGAAATATTACAGCATTGTCCCCATAATTTAAAGTCCATTATAATTTTTAGAAAAGAAAGGAACACAACAGTAAAACTTATTGGTATTTGGCTAATAGTAATGCAAGACTTAAAATAAGCCACACGACTAGCAGGTGTGAGCTGACAAGCAGCAAGGCGACAGGATAGAAGTGTCGAGAAGTTGGCTTGTTATCAGATAGACAGCCTGTTTCAGGATCATCGGATTCATTCAGGGCTCCCTGGGTTTGTCTGCTGTTAAACAGGGTGGGGGAGTAAGGGGAGGAAAGAAAATAGAATAGCATTCACACAGTAAAGAAACTCAACCTTAACATCCTGAAGTAGAACACATTATCTTATACAATAAAGCTTCTTCAGATGGAAGTTTTATGCTAAATAGCCCTAAATACACCCTGTGTATTTTTTTTCTCACTGACAAATGTATTTCTCATTGACAAATGTTATTACAAAAGGAGATTCCTTTTGCTTTTTGTGCAAGAGAGAAGGGAGAGACACTCGGATGATATTTCACATGGTTTGAATCTGAATGTGCAAGAAGCAAATAAGCATAATAGCGACAATAAACAAAACTCCATGAATAAAACTAAAACATGAATCGGCCCATAAAAGTAATCTGATAAATACATCTTTGGCAAATGAAAGAGAAACCGTATGTAGTGAAACAAAAGAATGTGTCTGACACATTTCAGCACACTCTCTACTGGTCTCGTACCTATATAATGTATTTAACATCATAAAAATGATTTATAGAAATGGGTTGGTATTTAAAATGAATGAAATATCTGACATGTCATCCTCGGCAGCCGTAAGATTAGTTTAACAAAACCTGACTCAGCGTCCTTCTTACCCCTTCAGCTCGTAAATTACACCGTCTCTTGCTTATCTTACTTAAATATCTATCTCCTATGGACTCCGGAGCTTAAAAGAGATCCATCTTTGCAGAGTGACACCTTAAACAATAAAATATTCTACATTTCCAGGTTGTGTATTTTCTGTGTAAGTAAAAATGGGCACTTATAATTGGCTTAATATCAGCTACAATTATGGCAAATAAAAAATATGCCGCACTGTCCTAGCTGGTGTAGCTCAGTGGTTGGAGCATCAGCCTGGGCACCACAGGGTTGTGGTTCGATTTCTGGTCAAGGGTGTATATCTGGGTTGCAGATTCAATTCACATCCCTGACCCTGGCCCCTGTCAGGGTGTGTGTAGGAGGCAACTGATTAATGTGTCTCTCTCACATCAATGTTTCTCTCCCCCCCCCCCCCGTGTCCCCCTCCCCCGCTTCCTTCCCTTCCACTCTCTCTAAAAAAAAAAAAAAATCAATGGTAAAAAATATCCTGTGGTGAGGATTAAAAAAATAAATATGCCATACTGATATATGTTGAAAATAAAAATTCTTCTCTATGGTATATTTCATTGGTACTCAGAGTATTCAGAATTTTAATCATGCTCAGTTGTGGTGGTTTGAGCTCCATCAGCTCCTCCATGCTTGGAGGCAGGAAATGGGTGGTGGGTCAGTCTTATGGAAAGTGCCACGCAAAGCTAACTTCTCAACAAGCCCCAGAGCTGCTGGTGCCTCCTTTCAACCAGGTGTAGCCCCTGCAAACTCCCTACACAGACATTTTGAGCAGGTGTCGACCACCATAGTGACCACACTTGGACAAACAGTAGGGATCATTTTTCAAACCGTAGTTGAACACACCAAGTCAATCAAAGGGAGGGTGTTTTAGACTTGCATAATTTCTGTTGTCAATGGTACGTACACAAGGCACTTGGTTACTTGTTGAACTTTCTGCTCCTCATCAGGTAGGAAACATGCAGTAGATTTTAAGGTATGTTTACCTTCGAATGTGACTAAGCAAAGCTTCCTTGTCCGATGTTATTTTTTTCTGTGGGCTTGCCCGGGGGCTTGAAATCCCTACATTGCTCATCCCAGAGAAATATTTTATTCATTTGTTCAGTAAATTATTACCAATGTGTATCTCATTCTTTTACAATGTCTAGTTTTCATACACCCCATAAAGAATATAATGTATTAGTAGAGTAACACACGTAGAGGCGGCTGTGATAGCCATAGTCATGAGACCATCTGGCTTCAGGCTTGGACCAGTCACCTGCTAGCTACACTTTTTAACTAGGGCAAATTTTTAAACACTTAGTGTCTCAATTTCCTCACCTTTCAATAGTGTTAATAACAATACCTACTTCACAGAGCTGCTATGAAGTGTTGTAAGTCACACTTACACACTTCTTAGAACAGAGCCTGGCATATAGTAAGCTTTCAATAGTGCTTACGATTATTAAATAATTTGTAAATCAAGGAATACACACACCTTGGTAGTGTAGCTAGTACCTTTCTAGCTAGTAGGGATATGTAATCAAACAAGGTTGCGAGTCACTGTTGCAGCCCACTGGTGTTCAACTGCAGACGTGCCATGGGGGTGGTGTTGGAGGCGCAGAGGGCCAACCAGAGCAGCTCGCTTTTACTGATATTACTTGATTATGCCTCTGCAAAATAATTTGTGTGTGTACTACCGCAGTAGCCACATCTGGGCAAACAATAATCATAGTTATTTCAAACATACCACAGAGCAATCTGAATTAGTTTAAGACCCCTAGTCAACCATGCTGTGGTCTGATTGAAAAGAATAGTTGGAAATAAGTGGTCTAATTAATGTTTGAACAATCCTGGGAACTAGAAAAAAACACTTTTCAAAGAAGTCTATTCTATACACTGAGAGTTGCGGAAGGTGTTTGGTCATAAAACATGTGTTGGCCATTGGGAAAAGATGGGATAAAGGGCCAAGGGAGGTTGGGTAGGTGACATTTAGGTCCCCTTGCACATTTCCAGATGCACAAAGTAAACAGAAAGGCTCTGAAGTAATGCTTGCCCTTTTTCTACCCTCAGTTCCAGCACATAAAGCTACAAAACTTGAGCAAATACTTAATCCTTTTCCATACAATTTCTCCTTATGCACAGGAACAATGAGATTGTTAAAAGAATTAAGTAAGGGAATACATTCAAAAATCTTAGCACTGGAGACTATTATACTAATTGAAATAAGACAGTCAGAGAAAGATAGGTATCACCTAATCTCACTCATATGTGGAATCTAATGAACACAATAAACTGACGAACAAAATAGATCCAGAGACAGAAAGCATGGAACAGAATAACAAATCTCAGAGGGAAGGGAGGGGGTGGGAGGAGATTAAACAAAGAGCATGTGCATAACCCATGGCCACAGACAATAGTGTGGTGAAGCCTGTGAGGGAAGGTTGGGAGCAAGGTGGAGAAGGTCAATGGGGTGAAAAAGAGGGCATCTGTAATGCTTTCAACAATAAAGATAAACTTTAAAAAAGCTTAGCACAGTTCCAGGTATAAAACAAGGCCTGGATAAATGTTAGTTATTGTCATTACTGTTATCACCAATATCATCCTCGCTAACACTCCCTCCTGTCTGGTTTTAAGATGAAGGGTGATCTGTAGTTAATCTTAACAACCTTGTTGAAAACTTGGTTCCTCTACAATGTTCCCTGTTAGGAAAGAAGTACTAACTCCTATCTATCTATCTATCTATCTATCTATCTATCTATCTATCTATCCATCTATCTATCATCTATCTATCTATCTATCTATCTATCTATCTATCATCTATCTATCCATCCATCTATCATCTATCTATCTATCTATCTATCTATCTATCTATCTATCTATCATCTATCTATCCATCTATCATCTATCTATCTATCATCTATCTATCTATCTATCTATCTATCTATCTATCTATCTATCATCTATCTATCCATCTATCATCTATCTATCTATCATCTATCTATCTATCTATCTATCTATCTATCTATCTATCTATCTATCTATCATCATCTATCTATCCATCCATCTATCATCTATCTATCTATCTATCTATCATCTATCTATCTATCTATCTATCTATCTATCTATCTATCATCTATCTATCTATCATCTATCTATCTATCTATCTATCTATCATCTATCTATCTATCATCTATCTATCATCTATTATCTATCTACCTATTATGTATGTATGCATATATGTATCCAATTATGTATCTATCACCTATTTATCATGGTGCAAATTTTACACCATGATAAATTTATCATGCTTACAAATGTAGGTTAAATATTAACCACAATCTATCCATATAGTACTGCAGAAATAATCTCTCTAATAATCACACGTAGATAGGTAGAGTGGATACAAGTGGTCTTACAGCTGTTTCCTTGCTTCCTGCTAAGAATAGCACAAATGATCATTTCTTTGTTGACACAAATTAATTTTTCTAATTTATTGAGATATAGATTTCAAGTGTACAACTCAATAAAATGCCTCTGCACACTGCATTGTGTGCCCATTCCCCCCAAGCAGTCTCCATTCCCATTCCCTCCCTGCCACCCCTTTCGCCTATCTCTGACTACCCTCCAACCCCCTTTCTCTCTGGCTATCACCACACTGTTGTCTGTGTCTATGTGTTATATATATTTTCTTGCTTAACCCCTTTACCTTTTCATTCAGCCCCCCCTTCACCCCCCTGCCCTCTGACAATTTTGAAGCACTCTGCAAGTGCTAACTGCAAAGGATGTGTTAAGAGGTAACATCTGTAATTTCCTCACTGGGAAATGATGACCAATAAGTAATCAGTGGTACCCTGCAAGGTTCCGTGACAATCATGTCACTAGCTGCAGCCATCACTGACTGTGGCTCTCCATGGAAGCAAACCACAGTGTTGTCTTCACTGAAAATGTGACATAATCAGACATTTAAGGGCAGTTACTGAATCTGCAGGAGAGAAAATGATTTTTTTTAAATCAAATGACCTGTCAAAGCAATCACTTAAAATAGAAACAAGTAAAAGGACATGTCTCACTTTTAAACACATCACTGCCTACACAAGGAGACATTTCCTTAAATAAAACCCAATGTGCGTGACTTGATATTTGCTTATTCCCTCTCTCTTCTGTCAGTGACGGCTGCTGTATCCTGGAGGGCACAAGTCCCCACTGTGGGTATCCTCTCAATTCTTTCTGACCATTGCAAAAGAAAGTCAGAATCCTCCTATCTCCCCATGCTGGTTAATTTGTTAACAGTTTTGTTATTTGTTACTTTATTCCTTAAACCACTATCGCTCGTCAAGCTACCCCAAAGGAGAATTACCAGTTAAAACTGAATAGACAATGGGACACTACTCAGCCATATGAAAAGATGAACTTCTGCCATTTGCACCAACATGGATGTATCTTGAGAGTATCATACTAAGTAAAATAAGTCATATAGAGAAAGGGCAAGAACCATATGATTTCACTCATAGGTGGGATATGAAACAGAAAGCAATAAACAAACAAGAAACCTCATTGATACAGACAACAGAAGGGTGGTTACCAGAGGGGAAAGCGGGGTGAAGTAGATTAAAGAGGACAAAGGGGGTCAAATATATGATGACAGAAGGATACTAGACTTTGGATGTTGAGCACACAATGGAATATACAGATGATGTATTATAGAATTGTGCAGCTGAAATACATATAATCTCATTAACCAATGTCACCCCAATCAATTTAATTATAGAAACTGAATAAAAAAATCTTTTCTTTTGACCAAAAAGCTCATTTCCTCCCATGTTAAAATGAGACCATTTCACATTTAATTACACCAAGTTTGAAGCTATGGAGATACCATCTTGAAATTATGAGCCACGATTTTAGAATTAATATCTTCCAGAGCTTTATTGGACCTACATTCATCTGCTGAATTGACCTTTAATAGAGTATCATTTTCAGGTCATGGACTGCTGGACTGTGTCAGTTTTTAAACTGGCAGATCTGTGTAAAAATGTATATAATATACCTCTGTATCAGTAAGAGCTTTGGGAGTGGTACAGAAATCACAGAATCATAGATTCTCAGATTTAAAAGTGACTTTAAAAAAATCTTCATGTTGACTTACACATTTTCTAGATGAGAAAATAAATCAAAAGACCTTGCCTATGCTTCTGCAACAGAAAATTGCAAGGAAAGGATGATGAGAAGGTGGTTTCCCTGTTTTACAATCTGATTATATTATAGTCTGGTGAGATAAAGGGAGGAGGACTATTTGTTTTCAGTTTAGATTAAAGTCCATGAAATTCAATGACTGAAAATACTCGTAGATGACAAATTATCTACCAAATCTTTAAAATTTTTTGATTTGTAATTAAAATATTAAAAGTAGACTTCTGGAACTTTAAAAAACCTGTGCAACTATTTAAATACAGGGGAAATTTTCATAAAAGCATATCAAGTGTGGCACAATTTCCAGTCGCCGAGAAGCAAGACTGGCCTTTGTGGCCACTAGATCACTAGACACCTTTAAAATGCCTTCTTTATTCTAACTGGAGTACAGAATCTTAATTCAAAATATATTGTGTCAACCACAAAAAAGTCCCCTAAATTAAGAAATTACTTGAAACGCATTCGACCATGTCACTGCTTTGAGTGTCCAGGTAACATAATGTTTCTAATAATCCTGTACAAGTTGGTTATATAAGAAAGAACAGCATTAAGCAAAACATACACTCAGAGGAAGGGTGGGTCCTCCCCACAGGACACTGCACACATGTCATTCTAAGGGGAGGACTCCTGTGAACTAGCGGGTACCAGAGCATGGTAACCAGGAAGATGGTAGTGGACTTGGGAACTTGGCATAGCCAAAAAGACTGATGACAATGAGAATGAGAAGAATTCCATTGGCTTGGAGAAGAGGAAAATTTATGGTTAGATGGTTGTTGGTTTCAATAGTCAAAGGTTCTGTAGTTTAAAGTCTGGGCTACCCTGAAAGGCAATGGAAATGTTTGAAGTAAAAGAAAGAGACCTACTCTGTGACTTGAACTATTGATTTGATAGATACTTTATAGATATTACCTAATTCGTTCCTTACAAAAGGTCAAATTGGTTGATGGCATTATCTCCACAGGCTCAAAAGGGTTGCAAAACTTGTTCGAAGGGCAGATAAGAGATTTTTATCTCTGGTTGTCTAATGGAAAAACCTTATTCCTTTCACTTTACTGATTTGGGATCCTCTAATCACAGGTTTCACGATAGGTCTCAGAAACAGCCAGGTGTGATTTCTTGCCAGTTGTTAGATTAGACTAAGAGCCCTCTAAAGCTACTTTTATCTCTACCTTCCTGTGGTCCTTTGATTCTATCACAACATAACTGCAGTACTCTGGAGATGCATATTTTTTTCTACTAATAGGACAGGTGACATTTCAGTAAGAAATAATTGGGAAAGAGTGCCAAAATCAAAGAATGCAAAGCATGTTGACATTGTATTGGGTCTCTCAAGTTGTTATTGCTCACTCTTATCTATTTCATATTCTAGTTTAGAATTAAAAAACAAACACCTGACCTATTTGATGTTTCAATTTAATTTCTCCTTGGTAACATGTTTTGTCCTCTTCTTCCCATGTCACTCTTTTAGTTTTATAAAGTACCTGAAAAATGGACATATTTTCTTGTCAGAAAAAGCAAGGTTCCAGGAGTAATACTCTCAGATATAGCACATTTTACTTCGAAGAGGAAGAAAGTACATATGCCCAGAAAACAACTCAAGAAAAGATAAAAAAGTGTCTTGGTCTCAAATCTAGATGTGTTTTATAAAATTAAAAAAAAAAAAGGAGAGAGAGACATGTGAGATGAAAGTATAATAGCTTTATTCAGATCATTATCATAGAACTAATTCCAGTTTTGATCTCTGGATTTTAGAAAGAAGAATATTTGGATAAGGTCCAGAAAGAAATATCATAAATGATTAAAGAACTGAAGAAGAAAGCTTATGAGAAAGTGTTTAAGGTTAATTTTGTCTGAGTACAGGAAGGCTAATATGTGATCACAGCATTTAAGTGTAGGTAAGACAGTGGTAAAATAATTTTTGAGATATTAATTTGTGTTTTGCTCAAATATATTTTAGGCTGTAGTATCAAGCATGTGCCCCAATGGTTTTAGCAAGGCTGAAAGCAAGACCTGACTGAACTAAATAGATTTGTCCTTTAATCTTGTGACTGAGAAAATGTGAGGTATCTATTGAGGGGGAAAGGATCTTTGAGGGCAGACAGGGAGAGGGAAAAGGAAGGAAAGGATGAAGAAGTTCTGTGTGGTGCCTAGTGAGGGAGGACCACCAGATGGGAGTAAGGGCTATGAGATGCATCCTGGGAGATTGGCGCTAAATCACTGATCAGCTTCCCCAAAGATTCCCTTGTCTTGGATACAATGAAATGAAGGGGCTTAAAGGTGCCATAATGAATTGGCTGGTGACTTGATATAGATAAGAAGCCTTCTAGAAGTTACAGTGCAAGATAAGGCCACAGCAAGAGGAGAGCTCAAAACACTAGACTGACTTGCCATCAGCCTGGCTGGATGGGAGCTGAAATGTGGACTGAAAATTGTTTAAAGAAACATGTTAAAAAGAATCAAAACAAAACCCCAAAATATTACATTTTACATACTCTAGTTAGTGGACAGGTAAATAGGCCAATTCTACCAAAAGGTAAGTATATAGATATAGAAATAAACCTGCAACTCATTTTCTATTTCCCACACAATGTAATTAGCTTTTCTTTGTACAGGATCTCCAAGATGATTTCATTTTAATTGCTTCAAAGTGGCAGTCGGAGAGGAGAAAGGAGACTAGTCAGGAAAACATTCTGTATCTGTCGCTAAGGGACTTAAAATATAAACAGCCATTGTCCCAGTGCTCTTGTTGTCACTCTCAGGAGTTTGAGATCACCTTTATCCCCCAGTTAAGAGGAAATTAATATGCAGAAATAGGACTTCTGATTCTGTTCTTGCTACAGAGGACAGAGAATGATGAGGCATGTCCACCGCCAGCAGGCTTTCTGGGTAAGCAAGGACCTGGCAGAGCCTGACTGACTCTGGGGCCAGCTCTTAAGCTCTCCAACAAAAACAGAAATCCACAAGGACCCATGGATTATAGCCTGTGCTATTCTGAAAGTAGCCTGGGGATCAAGGCTAAAACTCCATCAGAAACAAGGCTAAAACTTTGGATTCCTGTAACAGGGAAGAAAATCAGCTCAACTACCTATTATTCAGTTAAGTCTCAACTTCTTCCCTTTAAAAGGGGACAATGTCAATATCCATCCAACAGGATTATTGTGAAATTATGTAAAGGCACCTACCACCTTCTCAATAGTAAAATAAGTAAATACGTCGATAAAGAACTCCTTTCTTGCTTCCCCTTATAAGTCTCAGTTCTAGTGCAGACAGTGGGTACCTTGACCCCAGTGCAGCTGCTCAGCTCTAGCTCATTCTTCTCTTGCTCTCTCTAATGTTAAGGTGCCCATGGTTTAGGACAGAACCCTTTACCCTCCTCTAGTACATATGTTTTCTCTGGGCGATTTCAACCAGTTCTGAGACTTTTCTATCATTTTATGCTGATGCATCTTGTTTCTCTCTCTAGTTGAGACCCTTCTCTGAATTACAGGCACATACGTTGCCTCTTCACTTGGATGCCTTACATACAGACACTGAGATAGAGAAGGGTGGCCAAACATGCCACCGCACGATATGCCACATTGAAATAAGGATTATTTTGAGCCAAAGGCACTTGAAAAGCAGCAGATACAAGAGGGTGCTCTGGCCTCCGCTTTCCTCCCTGAGAGCAAGAGATTAAAATCCATGTAAAAGATGCCCTTCCTGTGTCAGGAGGGAGGAAACATTCTTATCACCAGGGACAGAGAGTCGATGCCGAGAGAATTCTATACACAGACTTTGTTAAAATAACTCATCATCCTTTAGCTCCCTTCCTCTTCCCATATATATATTTTAGTTTCTTTTTCATAATTGCCTCTCTTTGTTCAGCCTAGTATAAAAGCCTTTAGGTTTTGACACTTTTGGAGTCTTCATTATCTTACGCATTTTTCCATGTACATGTAAAACGTGTATGCTTTTTTCCTGTTAATCTTGTCTTATGCCGATTTAATTCTCAGGCCTAGCTGGAGACCCTAACAGGGTAGAAGAAAAGTTCGACCTCCCATACAGTTTCAAGGTCAGGTCTTAACCCGAGTCGACCTCCTCTGCCACCTTTCTTCCCTTGGTTCTCATCACCCGCCCACTCTCACACAGTCATGTTAAGCACTTCCTTTCTCCTCTTCTGCATGTTTGCACCCCACATCCATCCATCAGCCAGTCAGACTACTTGGCAGCATCTCCATTGCTACCACCTGACTCTGACCCATCTTCACCTTGCTCTTCAACTAAGAGAAGCAGTGTTCCTGCCCTCACCAATCCTGCCCCTCTATTGAGTTTCATTAAATCATAAGACATCCATTCAGACACATGACAATGCAGCCAAGACACATTCTAAAACTATTTCCCTAAGGGCTTTTATGGAATGAAAATCCAGCTGCGCCCAGCTGCCCACAGGGAGCCACGCTGTCAAAATAGCAGTGGTGCTTCTCCATCTGCAGGGAGGTGGAAATATCTCCCACTGCTCAGCAGCCAAAGCTCCTGAACCTCAAGTAGAAACCTCAGCTACATCCTCTTGCTTCACAATCCCCCAGGTTTTCAATGCCCTCCCACCACGGCCATTTCTGTGATATCACAGGAAGCTAGATGAATCCTGCCAACCTTTACAGAGATGGAATCCTGCTTTGGGCCTTTTTTTTTTGTTGTTGTATCTGAAGTGGATGGTGTTGAGTATGAAGCAGCTCAACAACAGATACCACCATTTGTATATTCTCAAACATTCAGTCCAACCCACTCCTTCAACAGGACCCTCTGAATGAATCAATTTAGAGTTTTTGCCCTTGAAGCTGTTAGATTTTCATCATTTTCTTAACAAGGATAGGGTCTCTTTCTTTTCTCCACTTTCCAATCTCTTCCCATTCCCGTTTCCCAATGCTCTCTTTACTTCCACCATCCTGGGCAAACAGTATGATGTTACAATTTCTGTTATCTACTTTGGAAGGAAAGGGTTCTGAAAGTCCAAGGGAAAAAGATGCATTCATGGATATTAGAGCTTAGATTTGAATACAAGTGCATGGCTAAAAACAACAATAGTTACACAACCATGAAACACAGACTGTACAATATGAAGTTCACCAAGGAGGAATAACTCCAGGGTGTCACTCAAAGTGCTTTACATATATTATCACTAATCTCTGCTACCAGAAAGGTGTCCTAGAAAAACAGATTTTGTGATGGTCAGTGAAGACTAAATAGCATTTAAATGGCCAGAAGTAGGGTGGTATTAGGGAGGGGAGGTAAATAACATGGAAAGGATGGAACATGAAAGTACCAGATGCATTTGGAAATGACCCAGTCTGCTTTGGTTATGATACTGGGGCAGCAAGGGAAATTAAATGTTAGGATACTTTCTTTTTTGTTGCTTACATATATTAGATATTTTCTAAAATGAACATATATTTTTCAATAAGAAATTCAACCACATTGTTTAAAAATGAGACAGGGCTATGTTGCAAATGTTCATGTTTGATGGTACAAAAACTATTCCAAAAAACTATCACAAAAGTGTGATTAGCTATGTGCTGTAGCATAGCACCCAAATGCAAGAGATAGGATGGCTTGAGCCAGGACTGCAACAGGAATGGAATAAACTAGAGACAGAGACCAATTAGGAGGTTATTATAATAATCAAGAGGAAAAAGTGATGAAGGATTGAACTTGGAGTGAAGGGGAGGGTGAGGAAGTTACAGATTTTAAAACAGATGTACTCTGAAAAATAGAGGATATGTTAAGAATTTAGATAGGAGAAGATCAGGGAGAGAAAACAGTAAAAAATGATGTTCAGGTTTTAGGGGAAATGCATCCTATTTAAGAATGCTATGTTTTCTGCAAGACTTTAGTTAGAGATGCATAATAAAAGATAGGTCTAGACAGACTCTATACCACAGTTCTATAGTCTAAATTTGTAAGTTTCCTGCAAAATGTGGGCTAATCAGATGAAATCATCCATGTAGAGAGAATATGATGAGCAGAGATGAGGGGGAGGGCAGACTAGGGAATGCCTGCGTTTGTAAGGCCAGTGAGGAAGGAAGCAGACATAGACAGTGATAGAAAACAGTCACAAATTCAAAGAGAGAAGGTGTTAACTAAAGTGACAAATGCTGCAGCAGCAGGAAGGAGGCTGCAAAGTAAATAAATGTCACTGGATTTGATTATGAGACTTGCAGCCTCTGACTTTCAGGAGAATTTTGGAAACAGAAATTAGTTTACAAGCAACTGATGAATGAGTGATGATGCCTGGGAGGCAGCATCCTATTCTATTTCAACTACTATGTCCAGAGACTGGACCAGGAAAGGAAGAAGAAAGACAGCACAGAGCCTCAAAGAGTCAGCAGGATTGATTGAAACTGTTTTAGGATAGTTAGGTAAGCTTGCTTGGAGGCACAGAGGAAAGAAGAAATGGGGGAAATTCAAGAATATGGGTTGGTTGGCCATCTTAACCTTTTTCAGGGGAAAAATATGTTTATGGATTGAAGACTAGCTATAAAAACAGGGAACTTTTACTGTTTGTCAGAAAGTCCTTATGAAGTGGGAATCTACTAACCTCAAAGCATCCCCTGACACATTTGAACACTGAACTAAAGATAAAGGCGTTTAGCTGCTGGGATGTAGGGAATATGGGAAAGTAAACTAATAAGAAGCTTAATCTCTTTGCATTTTGTGACACAATAATAACTTTTTTTGCAATATATTCTCAGTGGTTTAATAAGAAAATAAAGCCAAGATTGAATTTCTGATTGCCTAACCACTAATGTCACAATAAATTAGGACATCTATGTTGCTGCTAGTGAGTTTGGAGTAGCATCTTTGCATATAATTTTGAAGCCCAATATCATGTAGATCCCAAGAGTTTATACTTTATATTTAATGCAGGTTTGAAAACAGTATACATGTTTCTTGAACAGATTATTTTTTCCTATGGATTGAAGCCTTCCAAAGATCATATGAACATAAACATTACTAATTAGAAGCACTTTATCAACATAAATGATTATGCTAGAATTCATTTTTCTGCTTCCTTTTAAGTTTCTAATACAGCCAATGACCTTAATTATCTGACACTAGATTTTGTGACCAACATACTGGTACCATTCCTGATCATGGTCACTGGGAACGCTTTACAACTGGCTTCCCAGAAGTAACTACTTGGGGTGAATCAATGATCTTACAAGATGCCCAGCTGTTTTCTTCTGACAAGATAGATACTTCTTTTTATTTTTCTGTTTAATGCTGAATATTTTCTTTCCTTTGTAAAAATTGGTACTGTCCTAATATAAGTTATATGTCAATTGATTATGGATCTTAATTAATTTTCCTTTTCAAACTGTACCTTTCAGCCCCTCTAAGGATATAAACTACATCTCCTTGAAAATAATAATTTTCAAGATATCTGCGATGAAGTAAGTTGGGAAAATACTAGGTTAAAAAATCAAACAGGATTTTTTATTTACTTATTTATTCAAGGAATATTTTTACCTACTTTGTGCCTTGAATAGTCCAAATTGACTATAGTCTAAGAGTGATAAGAAAGAAGAGGGGCAATAACATAGGAAAAATTGATTGATCCTGAAATGACAGAGGACCCAAAATTTCAAGCTAAAGAATTTTAGCATTACTCTCTATGTGGTGGGAAGTGGCATGATCACTGTTGAACTTTAGGAAAAAAACAAAACACCTTGGGAGGAATGAATAAAGTAGAGTGCAAGGTAATGTACCAGAGAAAAGAGAACTATTAAGAGACTATAGCAGTGGGCCAGGTGGAAAGTAATAAAGGTTTGGAATAAAGCAACAGAAAACAGCAATGAATGAGAGATCATATATGAAAGATGAGGAATCAGAGTAAATTGACATCTTGGAGAAAATTTAAGAATTAAAGACAGAGGTAGCAATTATAAATTGTAAGAGGAAAGAGTATTCTATCTTAAATTCATTTTATCCTCTCTGTCCCATTTTGTAATTACACTGATGCAGATAATCAGATTGAGTCTAACAGAGCCATCATTTCTGACACTTGCAACAACTTTCTGCAATAATTCTTGGAATGACTGCATTGTTTGCCAAACAGATGGCTATCAAGGTAAATATAAAATATCACTCAGAGCCAATTTTGGTAATTGCTTAGAGTTAACTTTTTCGATTAAAAAAAAATGTTTCAGTAGTTTCATTCTAGTAGAACCAAGAGAATTCTAAGGGTACCACCATTTCTTTTTCTGTCCATTTGGTTTGTGCTTTGTTGCACATCAGTCAGAAGTCACATTCTGTACAATCGACTCTTTAGTACTACATAAAGACACAGAACTTACTTTTCTTTCATTTTGGTTACTTTTAATTGCTTAAAGCTTTTCTTCAATTCTGATGGTTGGAGCTAGAAGAGAACCCCTAGAGATCACCCAGGCCAACCCCTTCATTTTTCAGATGAGAAAGCGGAGGCCTCCAGAGGAGGACCAGGATCTCATTAGTAGCCCAGCAGTGTAGAGCTGGGACTGTGTGCAGAACAATTAGATTAATGATATTCTTCTGCTCCCACACAATGAAACAATCTCCCCTAGCCCCATCCCTAACCGAGAGGAAGGAGTCACTTTCTCACTCCTCAGCATCCCGTATCCTCTCATTATACATCATGAGGATAATTCTTGTGGGAAAATGCTCCTGGGGATTTAGGAGGGAGCTGAGCTGGAGACCACACATATATGACTCATTATGATCTTTCTGCTTCCTATGGCATTGGTTCTTTTTTTTATTTTTTATTTTTTATTCTAGACAATTAGGGTGTGAAATTGGCCCTTTTGAACCTTCCACTGTGGCTGCTGCTGCTCCAACTTACAAACCACAGATAATTCCAGGAAGGAAAAAAAAATTAATGAATGGGTTCATATGACATTCATAAAGCATCAACTAGGCTCACAGCAAGTTCATGATAAAAGTTACCACTACTGAGTACTATTTGTTGGAGTCACTCTTGTATATTGATAGTGGAAATTCCAAGGCACCACCCAGTGGAGGAGAATATGCACATATATTATAAACTCCATATGCTCTCATTATTTCATCTAGCAATCAGATATCTGAGAATATACCTGAACATACATACACCTCCAACAATAAAAAAATGCAGAAAGTCAATCATTACAGCATTATCTGCAATTGCAAAATACTGGCAAATATATCAAGTGTCCAAATCCTGGTGATTAGTTGATTTCACAATTGCTGATCACTTCACCCTCATGATCTTTAACTTTCATACCACGACTGGGAGGTAGGTACAAGGATCCACTTTGCAAATGGGAAAGCTCAGAGATATTAGGTTGAATCTCCAAACTTACCCTGGTAATAAGAGAGAGAGATGCAACTTGAATCTGGTTCCTTCTGAGTCCTAAGTCTGTGCTCTTAAGCTCAGTGTTACACTATCATTTTCTACATTCTGCATTGTGCAAGAAGCTATGTAGATATAGTATCTGCACATGTACATAGAGGACAGCTCAACATACTCAGAATACTTAGAGAAAAACATGTAGCATCACCATAAATGAAATGAATCTAAGGAGTTCTCAGTGTGGGTTTAGGCTTAGAGTTTCCACACACCCCAGTTTATTCCAGTTTATGCTTACTGCCCCAGCAGGATTTAGGTGGAGCACATCTAGTTAAAAGGGTATAGTATAATAAAGGAAATAAAAAGAAAGAAGACAGAAGCACAGATTTGCAGTGTTTGCTCTATGGGTGTGTATTTATGTGACAGAATGGTAAAGAGATGAGGGGGAGATTAAAACAGAGAATGCATGGTGGGACAAAGAGGTGAGGAGGAGATGAAATGACATTTTACAATCATAGGATTCTACGTGATATACCGAGTTTTAGAAAAATTAGTTTGAAAATACTATACAGGGTAGGTTGAAGTAGAGAGATTGGAAACAGCAAAGACAGTGGGGAGAATATTGAAGTAATCAATGTGTGAAGCAAATACCACAGGATGGTAAAGACAAATTGTCAAAGTCAGAAAACACATTAAGGGGAAGAAAAGGCAGAATTTCAGTCTACAGACAAGTAATTGAGATCTGCATGATTATTTATGATCACATTGGCCCCAACTTTTAGATGCCATCATTGTGGGCAGTGAGAGAACAACAGAAGTTGACTTAGTGCACTCAGGAAGCTTTGCAGTTAAGGGATGGAAGCTAAAAGTTTTTATGCTTGTTAAACAAAAGTGATGGGAGAATTGGATCATATAGCACAGAAAATACACGCAAACTGAACTATTGTCACATGGGCAAAACAATATCATGTCACAGTAAATGACTAAAATTTTGTTGGTTTTGTTCTGTGTCATTTGTACATTGGGTTTGGCTTTATAGTTTTACTAGGGGCCTGGTGCACAGATTTGTGCATCAGTGGGGTCCCTTGGCCTGGCCTGTGGGGATCGGGCTGAAACTGGCAGCCCGACATCCCCCAAGGGGTCCTGGATTTTGAGAGGGTTCAATCCTTCCCCACTTCCCTCTGAGATTCATCAGTCTGTTCCATGTTTCCATGCCTGTGCATTGAGCGTCTGCCCCCTGGTGGTCAGTGAGCATCATAGCTACTGGTCAAATGGTCAGACACTTAGCATATTAGCCATATATATATATACTCGAGGCCCAGTGCACAAAATTTGTGCACTCCGGGGGTCCCTCAGCCTGGCCTGCACCTTCTCGCAGTCTGGGAGCCCTCAGAAGATGTCCAACTAATGGGCCTAAGCCAGTAATCGGACATCCTTAGTGCTGCCGCTGCTGCTCTTGCCAGCTGTGAGTCCGGCTTCTGGCTGAGTGGTGCTCCCCCTGTAGGAGTGCACTGACCACCAGGGGACAGCTCCTGCATTGAGCGTCTGCCCCCCTGGTGGTCAGTGTGCATCATAGCGACCAGTTGTTCTGCCGTTGGGCGGAAACTGGCTCGACCGGTTGACTGTCTGCCCCCTGGTGGTCAGTGCACGTCATAGCGAGCGGTTGAGCAACCTTAGCATATCATTAGCATATTATGCTTTGATTGGTTGAACGGCCAACCAGATGATCGGACACTTAGCATATTAGGCTTTTATGAGAGAGAGAGAGAGAGAGAGAGAGAGAGAGAGAGAGAGAGAGAGAGAGAAGAGCTAGAAGCATAGAAAGTTTATGCCTGGTTTTATGTTTGGGCATATATAAGTAGCATCACATTAAAAATAGTTTATGTCAGAAAGGAAGGTATGCAATGATTATTTCTCTTAAAGAAGTCAACACATGGCTCAAGTTTGAGAAACAGTTATCTATACAAATAATATTGCTTTTTACATCCTGGCTTTGACAAAGAGGTAATTATCGGTCATGTGCAACTTAACAGTTTAAGTGGAGTCGTGCACTGGAAATCAAATGGCAAAGGGATAGGAAGAAAATATGGATTAAAATGTAACAGGAGCAGTTGAGACCACATCAAGAAGTATACACCTTGTATGACCAATTATGGAGAAAGACCATAGAATGAAGAAATAAAAGTAATAAAACTAACCATATAGGCTTGATTGATACTAACTACTTAGTACTAATAGCTACACTTGGCTAAAATATGAGTTTGTAGTTATGTGGTAAACTTTAAATATATATTTCTTTCCAGAAAGGTGAATATAGCAATAGGCAGGAATTTATTTTCTGGCCAGATTAATAAATGACAACTTTCAAGATACATTAAAAGAAAAATTATTAAGAAAAAATACAGACAATCTAGATGCCAACTCTAACTATCCAAAACCACAAATTAATTAACAAATGGTCCAAGGGTTGCATCCATGGATGTAAAGAGTTGGATTTAGACTTTTAGTCAGGCGGTGTTGTTGAGCTCCAAAACTTCATGGCTCCAATATTTACTTTCATTCCTTTTTCTAAATAAAAGTAAATACCGTACTTTCCGGCGTATAAGACAACTGGGTGTATAAGATTTTCCTGGGTTAAAAGTCATTTTGTATGCTGGAAAATACGGTATATTGGACTATATTGATGGGATTAGATATAATGGATTAGATATATTGGACTACCGTATTTTCCAGCATATAAGACGACTTTTTAACCCAGGAAAATCTTATACGCCCAGTCGTCTTATAGGCCAGAAAATACCGTAATTCATTGAAAATCAGCTGCCAAGAAGTTTGTTACTGGATCACAAAGAACTGACTTTGTATAAATAAGATTCCAAAGTTAATCTAATAGTCCTCTAAGACATAAGGCCTGGTACATGAAATTCGTGCACTCGGGGGGGGGGGTGTCCCTCAGCCCAGCCTGCACCCTCTCCAATCTGGGACCCCTCAGGGGATGTTTGACAGCCAGTTTAGGCCCGATCCTGAGGGCAGCCATCTTGTGTGTTGGAGTGATGGTCAATTTGCACATTACCTATTTATTAGGTAGATTACTTGCTATTGAAGAAAAATTAATAAAAAGTCAACAGCTGATTAAATACCAAAATATTAATTATTAACCTAAAGTTTCTTATAATTTTTTAAATTAATAGGGATTTTTTTCAAAAACTCCAACTAGATCACATCATGAATCATATAAAGAGAGCCTATATCTATCTTTATAGAGCACAGTGCCTATGTACTAGAGAGTCAGGCAATCCTAGATTTGAATGTGGCTTTGTCTCTTGCTATCTGTGTTACTTGGGCAAGCTACATCATTTTGCTAAATAATCACTTCTGTTATTTTAAAAATGGGGATAATAGTATTGTTATACATAGGTTGATAGGAAAGATAAATACACACAAACAAGCATGCATCATATAGTATGTTTAGCATCCCAGCCCTATATTAAGTACTCAATAAGTGGTTAGTATAATTATTAGTGTCATTACAAATGTCATTACCTTTATTTATTGAATAAATGACAATGAAATAATCTATAAGACCTCTGTAACAATGGCTAATTAATTTTGAAAAACATACAATGTAACATGGAATTATCTCCATAAAAGTCATAGTCCACAATAATGATTTCAAGGAAAAGGTATTTAGTTATTATTTCCAATAATACTTTGTTCTTATAATTTATATATATGAATAATGCATATTACATTACTCCCTCTAAACTTTACAAATTCAAATTTGATGGGCAGTAGAACAGAGTTTGATCTTTTTAACCAAAAGATGTTTAACTTATAGAATACTGCTTGCTTGCTTTTATAATTACACATTATGAAATTTATTTCTCTTATATTTCTATTCCATGTCTAATTTTATAATATGTATAATAAAAGAACTCAGTCACTGAACCTTATAATTTATCTTGGTCTACCTGAAATAATCATTTAACTTTGATAATATTTTGCTGTAATACTCTTAATAAAAAATTATTATGATATGTTGGAATATTTGTTCAAATATTTACACTATGAATAATTATAAGTATTTAATTTCTTATAATTGAGATAATGATAATTAGAGAGGTTGATACAGACTGAATTATTAAAATGCTTAATAATTTCTAAAGAGAAATGATGTTGCTTTTTCATTATTAAACTAGCTTATTTATGCTCTAGCTATTACTTAAAATTTCTTTTTCCAGAGATTGCTACGTGCACATAAGCATAACCCATGTTCTTCTGATAATCTGCACTAATAAAAGAGAAAGATGTAAATTGACCGTATCTTTATGACGCCCACCAGCCAATCAGGAGTGAGTATGCAAATTAACCCAACAAATATGGTGGGTTAATTTGCATACACAGGCGCCCAGTGGGTGGGGGTGGGACTCTTGTGTCGTCACCATGGCGACAATGCAGGCATTTTGCACCGCCCCAGCTGCTCTGGGCCTCTGGGCAGCGTGGGAAGGTGGAAAGGTGGCTCCGGGCCAGAGCAAAGGCAGTGCCGGCAGCCAGGGTAAGGAAGGCCCATTCTGCACAAATCTTCGTGCCTCGGGCATCTAGTAGTTTATAAACTAGAGCAATTGCACATAGCTATAAATTAAAACAAATACATGGGTTTCTTTCTCTTTCCTCCACTGCTCCATAAACAGACACATATTCACAAAATAACATTACTTCTCTGAAAAATTCTAGTTTAAAATACATTGAATACTTTCATTAAACCTTCTTTTGAATATAACACTTTTATTTTATCTACTGGCCAAATTTTCCCATGCTTAAATTATCTAGTTTCCTAAGACACAATTTCCCAAATGGGATTTCATAAGGTATTGATGGATGTGTGGTGCTGGGTCCACAAAAGTCCAGCTGCTTTATGGTGGAATTTTCCCAAGCCTAGTTTATAAAGGTGTTGGGGGCTTTTGGGAGCTGGTAACACACAATGTCTTGTACTTGGATGGTTTGTCAGGTATTCACTTTATAATTATTTGTTGAAATGTACAGTTATATTTTATTCACTTTAATATTACCATTCATACCCTAACGTTATTCACTGAGATATTCGGAGGGAATCTGGTGAGAAATGGTAATGCTTAATCTAAGGCAGACACTGTGTGGATGCTGACATTCTGTGTTATTAACAGGAAGGACAGCCGTGTGCAGCTGGATGCTAGTGATGTTGGTGCGAGCGCTGGTATTTTGTCAGGAAAAATGTGAGATCCTGTCTCCTGTTCCTTGTCTCACTGGCAGGCCACCACATCTTTACATAAAGAAAGTTAAAATCGTACCATAGTCATGGTCAAGCTTATCAAAAAAATGCTTTAGATAAGCTTTGAGTGTTTAATTCAGAATTTATCTGAGTCCCTCAACTTCTCTCTAAATAATCATGGAAGTGATAACCTAGACCTAGAAAATTATGGAAGGACAGTGAATTACTAATGTCCAACCTCTCTACCAGCGAGCAAGAATGTTATAAGAACCCAAGTTCAGGTATTTCTTGTGTCGATTTTTACCAGTCACATAGCCTCCAGCAACCATTCTCTCATTCCCTTGAAGCTTAACTTATTCCTATTTGAATGCTGGGCCTACAAAATGTAGAAGTAGGCACAATCATTTATTCATGTCCATGGAGTGCAAGTTGGTACTTTAATAGTGAAATACTAAATGATGCCTCGGATAAAATGAATGTGTCTTCCCAAAAGCCTAATGGTTTTAGGGAGTTATATGGACACTGGAGAAATCTGTTCTTTTTCTTAGAAATAGTTTATCATCCTAATCAACTTATCACTTAATGTATTTAGTTATATATTATTACATATTATCAATCTTTGCCTTTATTTTCTTCAGATAACATTGCTGACCTTTTATGTATTAATTTAGGAACTTCTTGTGGAAATGTTGTTCTATGGGTCATTTAAAAAATCATTTGATCATCCTATGTGCTGCCTATCATCCTCTATTATGCATAAAGTACAACAAAACCTGGCTGACTTCCCTGTGCTCAAGGTAACCGTATGCTGAGTTATAATATTCTGTTGTCTTATGTTTCCATAGAAGTGAATGCCTTCCGAGAAGCAGCTGGAAACACCACTATTGCATCTGAATGCTTTTACATGCATGTATGAAATAATCACTGCTGCAAGTTCAAGTTCATTACAGCCTCATTTCAAGTTCCAGCTGGGAATTAAACTCAAATTGAGACTAAAATGGGTTTTGTTATCCCTATTGTGCTTCTTAGAGGAAGATGGTGCATGATGTGAGAAAGAGTGATTGCTGCTGGGGCTCAGAGCACAATTTGAAATCGTTCATCACATACACACAAGAATGTAAAAATCAGGTAATTCCAAAGAGAGTCCTTATTTTTCTTTTATTAGGAACTGAGTTATGGATGTCTGCTTGAATGGATTAAGCATCTGCAACATTTATTTTAATATCTTCTGATCCATTACCAGTGCTGTGATTATAGGAGGCTGGACAGTCACAAAGGATTCTTAACACATGCTTAAATATAGTCACAGATAGGAGAGAACATTGTTGGGCATCAAGAATTTAGGAGACGGCTATAACGATGTACATAAGGGACACAATCTTTATTATGTTTTGTCTATAAAAAGGAATAGATGAAGGTATTTATCACTATGGCACCGTATTCAGAATAATCGGTTGTACTGATCTGGTAAGGGTGCTTGAAATCAGCTAACTTAAACCATAATCGTTAGCTGGAGATTGCCTACTAAGGCATGTTAAGATATAAAACTGACCAAGTACACGTGTGTGTGTGTGTGTGTGTGTGTGTGTGTGTGTGTGTGTGTGTCTGACCTCATTCACTAGCTTTAACCTTCTAGATTCTTGTCTTTGCCTCATTAATTCAATAAATATTTTTGGTAGAACCACTCTATGCATTTATAATTCCAAAGTCATAGTAACCATGATGCTATTATATATCCATCTTCAATAACATAGTGAATTAAAGTTGGCTTGACCATTAAATAGAACACTATTAATACTGACAATCACTGAGCCCTTAAAAGAAGATTCAGACTCCTCTCTCCTTCTTTGAACTTGTGATGACACACAGGACTCAGGTACAGATGGACTCAGGACTGCTCACTCATACAGAAGAGGCCATGACATATACAACCATCAGCCCAAATTCACAAAGTAAAGCAGGTCTTTGTCAAATAGCAAAGTTCTTTTCTATCCTTTATGTGATTCTCACATTCTCATTAAGACTAGATGAGATAATGTTCATTAAGTTCTTTAAAATAGCACAAAAAGGGAATTACCTTTTTATTTGAGTTCACTCAAGAGACTTTGCTATACACATCATATCCTGGGTCAACATAATTTTTAATTATAATGTCATCATTTTAAACCATGTTGTTAATAGCATTTGTTCAATGTTATAAAAATCTTATTTAATTTTCTACAAAAATGTCTTTTTCTTACAGAAAGTTTTGTCCTTTGGAAGGTAACATGAATAAACAAAAACAACTACAAAACAATTAGTATTTGAATAGTTTATGAGTTGAAATGCTTCCTTTTAAATGAAAGAGGCTTAAACTATAAACACTGCTACTGTAAGCACATTTCATTTTAAAAATTCTGGTGACAGAAGATAAATAATAGTATCTCCCTTTTTCAAAATATTCAACTTTCAAAGAAACTTTGATTAGTAAATTAGATGCAATGGTTTATAAAACTGATGATGTTGAACCTATGAAAGTTTAAATCTACCAAGGAAGTGATAGGAAGATGAAGAAAGGGAGGAAGAAGGACTTTTGATCCCCAAGACAACCCAAGATACAGGCCCCAGAAAAAAGCTACTATTGGATGTTTTGGTGGGTAACAAAATTCCAATATAAGTGGAAACAACTTAGCCTAAAGACACACAGATATTTTACAGGGAAATGGACAGCCTCAAGTATTAAATTGGAAAATATAAATCTACAAAGGGTTGGTAACATTAATATTTTATGTCCATGGTTATAATAGGATAGGTACACTGATTAAGTTGGAAGTCTACTATCCTCTAGTCGCCTCTGGAAATCTGAACACTAGTGAAAAGGAAAAAAAGGAGACACATCAACTTTGAGCTCAATTTTGCAACTCACATGCACCTTTTGTCTTGTCCTGGTTATTTAGGAACCCTGAAGGTTCAAATCGGAGAAATTTCTCGTCCCTTACTTGTCAACCACACAAATGATTAAAAGGTAAAAAAATGCTAAAAGGAGGCAAGTTTTTCTCTTAAAATTTATTATCCCTGTTATGTCAGGGTATTTGTATTCCAAAATGACAGGCACCATGGAAATAACTAATTACAGATGGGGACCTATGAATACATCATTACATAACAAACCCACAGTTAGGAAATGTAGCACATTTCATTTCAATGTTTATAATAAAAATATTCCATTTTAATTGGAGGATGTTAAAATCAATCATAAGCTTTTTTTACCTGCACCATTTTTATCTGTTTATCTCATTCAAAAGCTACAGAAACTTCATTCTATAATTAAATTCTTCATTCCCATTCCCTGTACAATTTTATTATTCTTCCTCTCCAGTATTGGTTAATAATTGAAGGTGAGAACTAAAGCAAGTAGCTGAGTTGATCTATTTCCACTCACAATTCAAAAAAGTAAAGTCACAGAAGCTATTGCATATGTAAAAGGCATCTTGACACATACACTCCCAGTGTTGTACTTGAAATTAAGAGGTCTGTCAGTACTGACATGCACATTAACAAAGACTCCTAGGCCGCCAGAAATAAATCTGCCTGGGCACAAAGAGTACAGAAGTTCTTACATACCCACAGGCAAAAGATTGAGTCATAAAATCCAGAATTGGTAATATTCTATTTCCTTGAGCTACTGATGCTTGAAATTATATCAAAATTTGCTTTCTTACTCCCCAACTTTCTGTAAATCCATTTTCTGTTTGTACAGTGCTCTTTTTGCTTCTTATTAGACACTTCAAGAATTCACAGTGCCTAAGATATAGTAAAAATAAAATATATACTTATATAATCTGTCCACTATGCCTCAAGACGCAACTCGAAGGCTCCAGACGAAGAGCACATCAGAGGATCTCACCCTCCTGGGAGCACTCGTGTACTTTCTGGTTCCAACCAGGCAGACTTCACCACATGCAGCCCTGCATTGGGGTTTGTGTTTGTCTTGTCTCTCTTACCAGACTGGAGTTATTTTAGGGCAAGGAACATATTTTATCTACATGATGTGCCTTATACTGAGGAACAGCCTCTAAAAATACCACTTGAATCAAGCCCCTGCTACAGAGCCAAGCGCTGCTCTCTCTGATAAGTATGCTGCATTTGGGCCATGTTCGTGTTAGATAATAAATAAATGTGTTTGATTAAAACTTGATTATGCTTTAGCCTTGGTAAATACCATCAGCTCATCAGCACAATACAGAGAATTAGAGTAGTAGTTATTTGTATACCGATTTGATATTTTATCTGTTATCACTATCAAAAAGACTTTGAAAATGAGGCTTAATTCTGATTTCATGGATTCCCTCAAATAAAATCAATCCCTCATTTTCACAAATGGTGTTAAAATAAACATCACTCTATCACTGGGCTGTTATTTCTCAGATCATGACTTTTTTTCTGTTGCTCAGAGCGTCCTCGAGGAAACTATTTTAGGTCCAATCTGGTCTACATTCCACCAGCATGCTCTAGTCCAAGAGTCTAGACACTCTAGATACTTTCCAGTTCCATATTTTGTTTAAAGCACTGCAGACAGAATTCACACACGATTCCCACCTAACAATTATGAATGACGCACTCAAAAAGAAGGGTTTGAGATTTTACAAAACCGAACAGAAAAACTAAAACTTGGAAGAAGTACTATTTTTACTCTAACTGAAAAAATTTACTCCAGTATTAGAACAAATGGGGAGGGTTCTTGACAAAATCAGCTTCTGATGATCTGTTGCCAGATGTCTGCCTCCAACACAGCTTTCTGTCAGTCTGGGAATAAAGGACGCAGGTTATTTTGGGTTGAGTCATGATTGTGTTTATAAGTATTGAGAGGAAGTCAACTAAAATGGAAAGTAATGGCAGAGACCAGGTTTTTATTTGTATCACAGGTATCTAGCCCACATACTAGTACTGTCTCGCCTGCCTGATGAAGACTGTCATAATGGGGGAAATTGCGGGCAGGTTAGAAATCACCTAGGAAACCAAGGTTTTTGTGCAAGGATAAGGCCTTCTAAACCTGGATACTCATAAAAGTCACTTTCTAGTTTTTCTTAAGGTCACTGCCTTCTCAGAAATTAACTTGATAAAATTTTCTACTTTTAATAATTATTGCCAATATGTCCCGAACTTATGCCTCTAGCAGAACATGCTGAAATTTCTAGATTAATCAATGGCTTTTCTTTTTTTAACTTAAGAAGCATCAAAGTCTCTTATGTGTGGAATATGTACTTTCTTAATTTGCCTGTCTCATAATAATATCAACTTAAAGGTCACCTTCTCTCTGTAGTCCTGACAGTGCTCCACACTCATCTCACCACCCCTGATAAATTCATTGTACCCTTATCTATGTTTCCCAAATCACTTTACACATAATATCATAAAAACTTAAAACCATCACTATTTATTTGTTTATGTGTTTTCAATATGAAGCATGACTCTTGATAAGTAATATGCACTCAAAAATTGCTTACTGCTTTGAGTATTCAGAGTCACCTACTCCTTAAAGTAAATGGCTTCCACCATAGTGGAAAAACAATCCTATATAATAAAGAGCTAATATGATAATTAGACCAGACGGTGGAATGACCAGTGGCAGGGGGCTGGGCTGTGGGGCCTCGAGGCAACCGGGGCTGCGAGGGCCGAGCCCCTTGCAGGAATATCGTGCATCAGGCCTCTAGTCCAGAATATAATGAAGCAGTTTTTGTAGAAATATCTAGTAGGGTTATGATTAACCAAGATCAACATACTTATCTGTGTGGTAGGAAGAAACAGAGCACAGAGGTAGGCCATCAGCGTGAGTAAATTGTCTTTGTGGTGGTAAGTAGACCCTTGAGGGAGACATGGCTCCCTCCTCCACCCAAGGCAAAAAATAGAGCTAGCTAAGGGGCTTGATATTTCACCCCATTTTCCCACCCTGGTACTTAGGGTGGGCCTTCAGAGGAAAAAGCAGATCGTAGGTTACTGCAACTCTTCACTGAAACCCTGTTCTCTGACTGATGGTCCAGTGGGGAACTGTAGTGAACTTGAACCAAACCAAATTGTCTGTTTCAGCAATCTGTAAACTTGGTCAAGACTTTGGGTTCTGGTTTAGTTAAGAATCAACCACAAATTGGTTCCAGAGCAGCTACATGCTATGTATGTAATAAATATCAACTTAATATCTAATGCTTGGTTTTGCATCTTCTATGGTTTATCAATTAAAAAATTTCACCATATCCTAAGAAACTGCCCATAATATTTCTCTCTTAAATATTCATTTCTTTACTTATTTATATAAATCTTTGGTTGAAGAGCCCTTGAATGATCTATTAATCAGATGTGATTATGAAGACGTATGATCTATTATAAAACTCAGCCCCATTTCTTTAAACATTTTAAATAACTGCTCTACTTATATATTAACACTTTAATTATTTTTGATACTATTACAGATGTCCCCTATTAAACCCTCCCCCCTTACCCCACCTCAAGCACAGAGAAGACATAATGTGGACATCACACTTATTTAGGCCACCACACTTACCTTAGGGGTTAGGGTGACAAGAATAAAAATATATACATTTCTATTTCAATGCAAAATATCAATTACCCCCACTAGACCCTGGGAGAAATCTTTGCTACACAGCAGTGTATGTGACAAAGGACTACATGTTTCAATCTATCATGCAGTGCGACAAAGTTCCAGGAACAAAGAGATAAATATAGATCAAGAGAGGCAGCCCAGGCTCTTAGAAGCATGGAGGTGGAGTAAGGGCCTCACACCATTTCCCAGCTGTGAGGTCTTGGAGCAAGTCATTTAACCCCTCTGTGACTGCTTCCTCATTTTAAGACTAAATCCTTATGATTAAAGTAAGTTTGGGGGAGATAATACCTGTCTAGTGCTTAGGAAAGTATCTGGCACATAGTAAGCATTACATAGTGGAAGGGAGGGACATGTAGACCTTTGCCCTACTTTACTTTTTATTCTGCACATTACATTTAGACCACGGTGTCCAATTTTACTTGTAACTAGAGGCCCGATGCACGAAATTCATGCATGGTAGGCTCCCTAGGCCTGGCTGACGATCAGGGCTGATCGGGGCCTTCCTTCCCCGGCTGCCAGCTGCTGGCTGGGGCCTTCCTTTATTCCGTGTCACACCCTGGTGGTCACTGCACGTCATAGCAAGCGATTGAACTCCGGGTCTCCTGGTCGAACTCCTGAGGGGACACTTTGCATATTAGCCATATCCTACCTAATAATAGACAAATATTCAAATTGACCGTACCTTCACTATGCCTGCAATTGGCCAGGAGGCATAGGGGGGCGGGACTCGGGGTGGCCAGGGTGGCCAAGGAGGGATGCTGAGCTTGCGTCACCAGTGGCGGCTCGAGCTCAGCGTCTGCGCCATGGCTGTGCTGCGGCACAGAAGGAGCCTCTGGGGCAGCGAGCTCACATCCCACCGCGGACCATCAAAAGCGGGGGAGCTGGGTGCCTGTCCACTCAGGCACCAGGCCTTTCAGAAACCTCCGGCGGGGCGGAGGCTTCTGAAAGGCCTGGTGCACCAGCGGACAGGCACCCAGCTCCCCCGTGATCGAAAGCGAAAGCGTGTAGGGGACCCTACACATGCATGATTGAATCATGCACTAGGCCTCTAGTGTGTGTATATATATATACATATATATGTATATATATATATATATATATATATATATATATATATATACATATATATATATAAATATATATATATACATATATATATAATTATTATTATTATTATTATTTATAAAGGGCATTAAAAACAAAGACTTCATTGGGAGATGGTAGAAATATCTTTTAGGAAGGTCAGGAGTTGTATCTATTTGCACATCTTAAAGGGATTAAAACAAGCAGTGTTGAGGCTGGGTAGCTCAGATGTTGAGTTAGAGCATCATCTGATAATGCCAAGGTTTTGGGTTCAATCCCCAAAATAAGTGGAACAATAAAACTTGATGTTTCTCTCTCTCTCTGTCTCTCCTTCCTCTCTTTCTCTAAAAAATCAATCAATAAATAAAATAAAGTAAACATAAAGCATTAAGCAGAACACAGCAACCACCTTTAAACACACACTGGCAGGCTGACATAAGGAAAGAAATGCTGACTTCCACTATTTTGATCCACACACTTGAGTGCATTAATGACTGGAAGTTATAGGGTGACAGATTTCAGCTTAACATGAAGGTGAGTTTTATAAAATGCATAGCTGTCCAACCACAGAATGGGTTGATATGCAAGCTCCCTGCTATTGGACTTGTGCATGTAAAGGTTACCTGACAATCTGTCAGGGATATTGTATAAAGAATCCCTGCCTTGGTTGGCAGGGTCACTAGATAATCTCTAAGCTCCTTTCCAAATCTTGCAGCCTCAAAATATCATTAATATGAAAAGTCACAAGGGTATAGAAATAGAAGTAGCTTGAAAACTGACTTTCAGGATGATAACAATCAGGGCTCGAAAAAAACAACATTTTATTCTGTACCAAAAGCTTGTGGTCCTTGACAAACTCATAGAAAATAATGAGCAAAGCAATCAGTCTGGAATAGGTGAGGAAGCTGATATGTCAACTTACAGTTATTCTTTCCTGTTTGTGTTATTTTAATGAGACAACACAAAGCTGGCATTTTCTTCCTTAATATTAAACTTAGCGACTGAAACAATAGTTTCAGAATAAGCATATGTCTCACATGCCCCAACAATGGGATCATGCGAATAAAGTGCAATTTACAAACAAGACCAGATTAGTTCTAAGAAAAACAAACACTAAAATTATATCTATAAGACACACATATATTTTATATGTAAACAAACATATATAGTCATATATGCATATATATACCTATATATAGCTATATGTGTGTATGTGTATGTATATATACATTTTGTTTTGCTTAGTATCTATAACTTTGGCCTCCAAAGTAAGACAAAGAGCAATGTTACAAAGGTTCATCAGAATTCACTTTTCCACTTCAGTTTATTTGAATCATAATTCTTGCAAGGATGCCAAAGTCATTTTGTTAAAAAAAAAACAAAAACGGGTGGGGGTAGGGGTGGGAGAGGGCAAAGGGGAAAAAAAGGGACATATGCAATACTTTCAACAATAAAGATTTATTTTTAAAAAAGTGGCTTTAGATTATTTCTTCAAACACCAAGATCTAACCCCGCTCCAGTAATTGTGTATAAATTCTCATGATGCTCAGAGAAGCATATCTGCTCACAGCAAAACCATTTCTGACTCAAGAAGGAAATGTCTGATTGCCTGCAGCTTGTCAGCCCCTTACCACCATCATGTTAGAGTCAAGGAACAGAATCTTCAGTTGAAATGCTTTCCACAAAAACTAACTGAAGGTCTGTTATAACTTAGGAGCAATATCTAGATTTAAAAATAATTACTTTATTAGACATGTCTTCATTAATATACAATTCTGTGAGGTATTGGACCAGATGATATCTGGCATCCCTTCAAACACTGACCCACAAGAAAACATATTTATAAACCGCAGGTCTATATCCTGACTGAAATGGGGAAAACATTGTTAACTATACTTGTTTAGATTCTTTGATAAAACATTTGTCCTCAGTTGAGATACTATATTTTGCCCTTAGGTATCTGGTATCAGTGGAGATATTAGAAAATAAAATGATAATGATGCAAAAGGTCTCTTTTATATGTGAACTAGAGGCCCAGTGCACAAAATTCATGCACAGCAGGGGGGGGGTGTCCCTCAGCCCAGCCTGCACCTTCTCCAATCTGGGACCCCTCAGGGGATGTCCTACTGCCAGTTTACAGGGATTGGGCCTAAATGGTCAATCGGACATTCCTCTCACAATCCAGGACTGCTGGCTCCCAAAACGCTAGCCTGCTTGCCTGCCTGCCTGAATGCCCCTAACTGCTTCTGCCTGCCAGCCTGATCACCCCCTAACCACTCCCCTGCCAGCCTGATCAACACCTAATTGTTCCCCTGCCAGCCTGATTGCCCCTAACTGCCCTCCCCTGCTGGCCCAGTCACCCCTAACTTCCCTCCCTTGCCAGCCTGGTTGCCCCTAACTGTCCTCCCCTGCAGGCCTGGTCCCTCCCAACTGCCCTCCCCTGCTGGCCTGATTGCCTACAACTGCCCTCCCCTGAAGGCCTGATCGCCCACAACTTCCCTCCCCTGCTGGCCATCTTGTGGTGGCCATCTTGTCTCCACATGGGGGCGGCCATTTTGTGTTGGAGTGATGGTCAATTTGCATATCACCTCTTTATTAGATAGGATAAGAACTCTGCTTTAACAGGGCCATGGCAAGAATGTCAGGTTGCCATTTTCCTTAGTAGAGAAAATCAACATCTATGGGGACTGCACACTACCTTCCTTGTAGCAACTTTCTCTCTTATCTGCTGGAGGAATATTCAATCCTGATGATCTGTGCAAGCAGAAGGCTTACCACTGTTGGGAAGAGAGCCCTGCATGCCAGGAAGGCCATCACTATCACCCTGGCCTTGAGAGCGGCCTTAAGGGACTGTGGGAGTCAGGGATGCAAGTTGACACAGGCCTTTACCTCTTCAAACCCCATATTATTCAGAGAGCTGGTTTTCCCTTCCTTCCCTCCACACACACACACACACACACACACACACACACACACAGGTCCAGATTTTTTTCAAGGTTCTTTTAGTTCTGCTCTTCTTTATGGACTGTGCCAATATAAATTAGGTCAAAATTTTGCTTCCATTACTAATCAAATTCCAGGAGGAAATTAGTGGAGTTCAACAACATATTAGCAAAAAGGGCTGATACTATTTAACATTTAGATGGAGTTGAGAATATTCAAAAGGTAGTTACTAACTTTCAAATCAAGCCTAAAATTTATGAAACACACACACATAAATTCACTTTCATTAGTAATAATATTTCAGTATCTCAGAATTCTTAAGGCTTTTTAAAATATCAAATATTCTTTTTCATCCCAGAATCCATACCAAGATAGTTAGTGTATCCTACTTTTGTTACTCAAGAAATATGGGGAAAGGTGGCAAAATAAATAGACACACATTTGTTATAAAACTGTATGAAGCAGACAGCGAAGAAACATGACTTTCTTTTACTTTATCACAAATACAAATGGGACACAGTTTCCAGTTTCCATTATGGTCTGAAATCATAACCTTGGTAATAGAAAGTTTTAATTTATAGAAGAATTTTAAGGATTGCATTTTGGGGAGGTTATAACTGACTACATGAATATCACATCATATTATTTTCTAAAATATTATTTTCTAAAAATAGATGCATTAACCCCCTAAATAAAGCCCAGTGATTTAGAGTTAATTTCTAATCACATATAATATCTATAATCTGTACAGGAACTACACAATTCATTAACAACTTTAATGTTATTAAAACACACAATAAAATTATATTTATATAGTCAAACCAGAGAGAAGATAAGAAAATAAACCAGCAAATGCTTTTTGGAGTTGGGGGTTTTCCAAAGGCCATTAACCCATCTTCATAGCTGCCTTAGTTGCCTTTTGTCTTTATGACCATGACTATATATATAAATATAAATATATATGTATATGTACATATACATATATATGCACACACACACACACATACACATATATATATATTTAATTGATATTTTTTGAGAGAAATATTGATGTGAGACAGAAACATCCATCAACTGCCTCCTGCAAGTGCCCTGACTGAGGATGGAACCCAAAACCTGGGTATGTGCCCTGACTAGGAATTGAACTGCTCATCTGTTGGTGTATGGGACCTCACTCCAACCAACTTAGCCACCCAGCCAGGGCAACCATGTGATTTTTAATAATACATACTTTGCATATATGCACTGAGATTTTCATGTTATAGAAAAAATTATGTTTTTGTGTGACTAGAAGTTGTAGGAGTTTTCAATAAATGTATCTATTTCAAGAGCAGCTGCTGTAAAATCAGTTCAGTCTTGTGAAGAGGAAGACATTTCTCCCTCTTTTTCTGGCAAAAATAATATATCTTGATAGCTTTAATATGCTTTTCTCTCATTGTTGTTCTAGTCTTTCCAAGAGAAAAAAAATCTTTATCACAAAAATCAAATAAAACTATCTGTGCTATACAAATTCCATCTCTGAATTTATGTTATGAAATTAAATTATGAAACAGAAACTGAATAGAAGATGATATCTATTATATTTCTATTTTATAGAATGAAAGATCGGTCAAGGTGATTTGCAAACTCTGAAGCATGAAAAATATGCCATTATTTTCTCAAATAGTTGAGAAGATGGGCATCATCTGAAAACACATAAATTAAGATGTAAGAGACTAGATTTTGTTTTCATTTTATAAAAATGATAAATCAGTATTACCTAACTTGGTTTGATGAGTGCTAAGAGCAAATTTAGGAAGGGTCTTGAGCTTAGGACAGAGGGATGCTTTATGTAATTTAATTTTTAGTCCTTAAATCCTGCCTTGTTTTAAAAGAATTTAGGTCAGTGGATACAGAATATTCAGTAAGATATCAAGAATGAAAAGTAAGAAACAATAAATGCAAGGGTTATGTTATAAAACAGGACTAAAAATGAGGCTACAATATATAGATATATGTTTTATAAACCCATTAAAGAATGCTGTACATTTGAAGTAGATGAATCACAATATTGGCCCTAAGCTTTTTAATAGTCTCTATAAGAGGGAAACTGCACAATGAAAAACACGCAGACAATCACACCCAGATCCCCCCTAACTTATCCCCACTTCCACACACATGCACCAGAGCTGTTCTGAAGAATGATAAGCGAGCCTAATGTTAATGCTATGAAAACGAATACAAAGAATCTTCACAAAGAGGGAACGTATAAGGTAATGAAAATTGTCTGACAACACAGATGAACCTTGGAAATATTATACAACATGGAAAAAGTCATTCACAGTGTATGATTCTGTTTTACATGAAATGTGCAGAATAGGCAAAAGCAAGCAGGTGCCGCTGTTGGGGGATGGAGGTTGGAGGGAGACTGCTAAGGGATATGGGGTTTCTTTTTCGGGTTCTCTTAGAACAGGTTCTTACTCCACTGTGTTGATAATTGCACAACTCCATGAGTAAACTAAAAAACTATCGAATTGTATGCTTTAAATGGGTGAATTGTGTGATATGGTATGTGTACGTAAATTATATCTCAATAAAACCGTGAAAGTGGGCATCACTGTCATCTGGGGAGCTCATTAGAGTACTGATCGCTGGCCGCACTCAGTTTCTACTCCATGAGGTCTGGGGTGAGGCCTGTGAACCTCCATTTCTAGCAAGTCCTTAGGTGAGGCTGACGCTGCTGGGCTGAGAGCACTCTGAGAACTAGTGCACAGATACTAGGAATAATTGAAAGGGCTATTTCTCTTACTTTCTTCATAGAGTTTGAGGATATCACAACAAGCCACAGTTTAGTAAAAACAATTGAATGAGAAGCCATTATGACAAAGGAGGTGGCAGCAATAATTGCAATAAGAGTAATGACAATCCCCACCACAATAATATCAATAGCAGCTGTAGCAGCATTTAATATTGACTGATCCTTGCTATGTAACAAGTTAAGGGCTTCCATGATTACCAATCCTCACCACAACAAGTCTATGAGATGAGGATGTGATGCTGGTGAAATTAGCACAATGTTTATCAAGTAACTGTCATACTTTGTCATACTGTATTCTGTTTCCAACTTCCTTTCGGGTATTTTTCACCTTATAGACAAAAAAGCCAAGGGCTCTTAGAATTTCATTCCCACTGCTAAGAAGTGGAGAATCAGATGGTCTACTTCCAACATCCTTGCTCTTAACCATCACCCTGTACTCAGCCTACTTTCCACTGAGCTGGATTGTTAGACTTCATAGAATTCAAATCACTGTTTCCACACAAAACAATGCTGTGATACCTGAGAAGTGATTTGTTACTACTAATAAACTACTAATTTTACAAATGACATGCTTTAGAAATGAAACTCTCAATGCCTGGAATGATGTCATTCACAATTACATGAATTCTGAGAGGCTCAGTGAATGGCTTATAATTGTGCATACTATATTTTTTTCCTTGGGACTTGAAACCATTATCCTTTGGGCATGAACTTACTAGTAGTACTCCGGGCATTCGAACTTTTCTGTCATTTGTGATTTTCCAACCAGGAGAAAAGATTGCAATAGTTTAGCTGCTTTTCCATAAAAACGATTGCCTTCCAGACAAGTTTTCATTAAAGAATGTCCCATGAAGGTTCTAGTTTGTTCTCCTGGGCTAGAGACTGAAGCACTATAACTAAAATTTAGGTAGAAGGAGGGCTGAAACACCTCTCTGACAGTGTTTGTCAGAGGATCATAAGCACTTTGAGGAAGGCAAAACAATACCAACAGTACATTGATTTCAATAGTTTTGGATTTACTTTCAGTGCGTTAGGACAAACATAACAGACCCATCAAGTGTGTGAGTCCATGTGGCTAACATAAATGACTGTCCACGTGGCGCTTATGAAAGAATCTTTAGGTGGTTAAATGAATGACTGAGATTTGGGAAGCATTCGTATATGGAAACGGAATGCCCTAACACACTTTCAAACTCTAGAAGTAAAAAAGACTTGAGATAGAACGCTGGTATCTGTTCCACATGCACGTTTAATCCAAAGGCTTTTCTCTTTGAACACTGTGTGGTGTTCAGGTTCGCCTTGATTGCTGTGTCAACGCCTTTCAGGGACGTAAAGAAACTTTCTGTGTTTTGGCATTAACTGCTCTGTGCAGATCATTCAAGCCTGGGCTGCCTTGCATCTCAGGCTTCTTGAATGAGAAGAAGCTCTTTCTAGGACTCGTTCCTGCTACACCTCATTTTCCAAGTGCAGAAGCATCAATCACCTTCCTAATCGCCTACAGGTTTGTGTTTGTGTCTCAGGAGGAGGTTTCCTCCCCATGTCTAAACGGAGCTCTGCCCCCCTCTCTGCTACAAAGGCTCATAATGTCAGCAGCTCCTGTCGAAACACCATGGATTTCTCTGTCCAAACTCAAGATACCCTTATGTCCTGCTGCACCGTACTTCCACTTTAAAAACCAACACACGAAACAAATAAAAATATGCTTAGGAAAAAAATCACTCCTGAAACCTTCTTTTCTAGAACTTGACTTAAACACAGTAACCGGATGGTTTCTAAAGGCTGGAATCCTTTCTTAACCTGCAATTATGTGCACACTCCCAAAGTATAAAACGTTAAAATGAGATGCTGGAAGAGGAAGGCATCAGTACTAATGAAAACCCAGATGGCCGATCAATGTTTAGAAAGATGTTAAATGTCGCTTATCATTGAAAAAATACAAATTTAACCAAGATATCACTTTTTAACCCATCAGATTGGTAAATACTCTTATAGTGCAAATATTGGGGCATGTGGAAAAACTGGAACACATGTCTGCCTTGTGGGATGTAAATTAGTATAGCTATTTTGAAGAGCAATCTGGTAGCATACAGTAAAATTGAAAATATAGTCTACCACCCATTCCACGTGAAGGTTTATAAACTAAAGAAACTCCCATACTTGTGCTCGTGTGTATACATCTGAGAATGTCTATTACCCTATTGCTTTTAATAGCAAGATATCAGAAATCACCTAAAGTTCAATAGATAAATTACATTCTATTTATATAAGGGAATACTATACAGCTATTAAAAGGAGAGGGCTAGAATCTATGAACATAGATATAAAAAAACATGATATAAACTGACTATGTTGTCAGATGTGACTCACATTCTGACACCACTTATGTAAACAAAAACATCTAATAAATGTGATGAATCAATAAACACTATTCTTAACCATAACTGCTCAGATATTCCTTGTCAAGAACCCCTAACTTTTCCTTGATAATTACCTGTATCATACTCAGTTAATATCTCACCTACCCCAGAACCACCCTAGGCCACAGTGAACCCTTTTATCCTCTGAACTACTCTAATAATTAGTACTTCCTATGTATGCAGCCTCATCTGTTTCATACTAGCATTGTGGGGATTAATAGAGGTTCTTCATACATGCTGTTTAATGTGATTTTAGTGCATAGCAAGAACTCATTAACTGTTAGCTGCTACTACTGTTACAAAGTTATTTCTCCCTTTGTTTAGCATGGTACTACACTGCCATAGTAGATACTAAATAAATGTTTACTTTTAACTATGAATATGATGTTGACATAATTCTGCTAATGATATATTTGCCCACGTGGTCTACCGAAGTGGGGTTCCTGACTCGTTATTTAAATTGCCAATGAAGTCTGTGGACATTTAAGAGCTGGATACCCACAAGTTCCACTGCATGAGTGGAAAGATCCTGTTATCTGAGGACCACAGATAACCCTGTTTCAAGCTCAGCTTACTCCTTGATTCCCAGACCTTCTCTCACATAATCATGGATAGTTTAAGCATTTTAGAAACCAAGTATTAATCCTGGGACTTTTCTTCTCAGACATTGAAGACCAGGGAAATTCCTCAATTTTAGGAGTTTCAGAGGAGGAACTTACTTACAGAGAAGCATGGTACAGGGAAGAATGCTCAGGGTAGACAGAGATGGGGACAGCCTGGGGAGCACAGGTAACATTGATTAAGCAGAGCACCTGGGCACAGAACCTTTAAATAAGTGACCTCATTGGACAACACCTACAGAACAGAAAGATATTGTTATCCTAGTTAACAGGTTGGAAAACTGAGGCCTGGAGATTAATTAACTTGTCCAAAGCTGCAGAGATAATAAGTGTTTCAATATGGATTTTTAACTGCAGGTTTTCCCGATGTTGAAAGCTTGTGTTTGTGGCAGAAGTCAAATCTATTTATTTTAACTAGCTTCATTTTTATTTATATTTTATTTCATTGAATTGAATAAAAAAAACATGTATTCTGTACACTTATATGTCTAGGTCTTGAGGACCTAGACATATAAGTGTACAGAATACATGTAATTTCAAGAATGGAAAGAATGACTTATTTGGAATGGTGCATATAAAGGTGGTAGCTGCTCTGGATGACATGTTTGATATAGGGTCTTCAGTTACTAATACTTAGAAAACAAATATTCTACACCAAATAACTTAGGGAGAAGAAATCAACCTCAAAACCACTACTTTTTAAATAATATTTTATTGATTTTTAGGGAGAGGGTGAGGGAGAGAGAGAAAAACATCAATGTGAGAGTGAAACATGAATTGGCTGCCTTCTGCATGCCCCTTCTGGAGATCGAGCCTGCAGCCCAGGCATGTGCCCTGACCAGGAATAGAACTGGCAGCCTTTCGGTGCACAGAACAATGCCCAACTGACTGAGCCACACCAGCCATAGCTAAACCCATTTTTTTGGTAGTAAAATAATATGACAAACATAAATGTATGCGGAAGATTACCTAAAATTAGCACATACATTTAGTTCTGGAAGTTGAAAGTTTGTTGCACATTATTTTAATCACTCCTGTAAGATCAGTTATCTGTTGGTGGTTCACCGGTGGATCTCCTGTTAACAATTACTTGCTCCGATATGATTTCTAAAGAAGTGTATTCTTTGCAGTATCTTTTACCTTAGTGTTAGCTGAAGCAAAAACATCCTAAATGGGGTCAGTTTTCATGTAATTATTAGCTGCCCTAAGATGATGGTGACTCCATTTGGACTTATTACTGTTATTTGTCACAGATATGAACTAAAGCAATGCAGCAAACACACCACTGAGATTCTCAAGGGAAGAGATAACACTTAGTGATAATGGAAAAACTCTTCCTGCTGATGCTGTTCTATGCAAACACATCCCTTTCAAGTAGTCAAGAAATAACCGAAAGCTTCAATTACCTGTGTCTACGATGCTTATTATTCACTTTAATATTTGAAATAGGGAGTAATCTGAAAAAATAGCAGCTCTTCTCTGTCTAGTCCAATCAAACAAAAGCAAAGAAAAATAAGCTGAAGTGGAAATAAGACTAAGGAAAGAAGAAATACATTTTTCTATTTCAACACAAATGAACTACATAAGTCAAAAGTGATATCGACAAAGAACCTATGAGAAATAAAAACATAAAACCTTTACTGATATCAACTGGTGAAGGGTCACTTATTTATAAAGCAGAACATTACATAAATTATGCTCCCCCAACATAAAAATGTCAGGTGCAACATGTTGAGGACATGACATTCAACAAGATAATAAAATTCAATAGGGCTGATGGGCCTTTTAGTCTCTCTCCTATGACTTAAGTGTTTACTAAAATAGAATGATTAAAGCCTTGTATCTTAAGGGTGATAAATACGTTGTAGGCTGTAATGTTCCCTGATTAATTTTACTAATGACATATCAGCTATCTTAATTTTAAGCAGCCATTATAGAATGACAGATTGCAGCGTAATGTAGCTTGAGGAAAATAAAAGTCACAGACAGACAACTAAGGAACATGGTGTCACATGTTACACTGTATAAACACAAAATGCCAGACTTCCTGCAAGGGAAATAACTGTGCACCGGCGTGTTCATTTTAATTTACTTTTTAGTGCCAATTACATTTCCCAACACAATTATTTTGGGATAAAACATGACATTTTACACTCCATTCAAATTTTGTATTTTAATTCCAATCCTAATCATTTATTAATCAAATATGTTTTAAAATTCCTACGAAAATGTTTTCTGCAAATGCACTGGGACAAGATGGCATTCCCTGGAGAGTTCATAACTGAAAATGGAATGCTGGCACTGCATTCTCCCTTTCTTTAAGAAAACGATCTGCTGATTATGCAGCCACCACGTTATAAATTTCTGCTGTAGATGATTAAGGGGGAATTTGACAATATGCATACTCCTCACAACTCAAAGAAAGGGGATGGAGACTGAGCTTAGAGTCTTACCACAAAGCCATTAAAATCTGTTACTGAAGGGCTTCCGGTTTAAGTGAGGCCAACTTTCGTCAGGTGGTTTCCACCCTGGCTCCATCCCAGAGGCCAGTCTGTGGTGGGGCACCTGCCATTCACCTCCAGCCCCCAGGGTTTCAAATGGGCAGTGAGGGTTGAGAATCATTGTTTTGGTCTGGCAATATAGGCAACTACTAGGAGCTCCTTACAGAGTCAGAGCTAGCCAGGCACCTTGCTAACTTTCTAATCTGAAGAAGACGGTCTTCTTCTTCCATTTCAGACAAACAGATTGTAACTAGAGGCTCATGTTGGGAGTGTGCAGCTGCAAGTAATACTGGGTGTGTAGGAAAATAGAGAATGAACATTTGAACACTGTACAAAGGGTGGATTCAAACTGCGACTTAAGGTAGGCCATTTGTAGCCTGTTTGTTTTGCTTTTGTATCATAACTTCTCCAAAACTCTTACTTTCATCTGATGAACCTTTTGCTTATTCAATATGTCATAATTAAAAGATAATTTGATGTGTTTAACTCCTATGTGTGTACAAAACTTCCTAATATATAGAACCTAAACTTCATTCATTCATTTGTTCACTCATTCATAGTATACTTATTGAGAACCCACTATCACTAGGCATTGTTTTAGGTACGGCCTTACTGCAGTGAGCAAAGGAAAACAGAAATATCGTTTCTCATGGAAGCTTATTCCTGGCGTGGGGTTTCTGAAAAAGCAGGTAGATGAAGTTTCATTTCTCTTTATCAACAACGTTTTGCTCATCTACATATAATAATTTGAAACTTTTACAGTGTTAAACAATAAAATGGGAAAATATAAGATGAGGAAAAAATAAAAGTCAGAAAGCAGTGATATTATAACCTTGGTAAACTCTAAATGAATACAGACTAAATAGCTTGAAGGGTGGTTAGAATAATTCGCAGGTAAAATAAATTACAACAGATATTAAATAAAAAAACAGCAACTTCAATACACTCAAAACCATGAAAATTAAACTCCTTCAAAACAGTGATCCTGATGTGCATTTTAAAGTCACTGGAGGGTGGGGCTCCCCACATGGCAGAGTGAGAAGCTTTGCAAATCCTCTCCCTTCCCAAACACCCTGGACACTGGGAAATATTTTCTAAAATAACCATCACTGCCACCTTAAATAAATAACAATTTCCCCTTCCAGATAATTTATGTTGGTTGAATCACTTCAGTCCTTTGGTGTCTCTGGTCTATAACATCCTATGTTTCTGCTCTTCCCTCCAGCCCTTTGCTCATCCTATTCTTTTTATGCACCTTAGATGGTTTCATACTCTGATTCTGAATTTCCCCCATTAGTACTGGTATATTATTTTTGAAAAGAGAGATTATTTTTAAAAGAAGTTGTTGGGTTTTTTTTTGTCAACCCAATGTGTTTCAAATGGCTCAGATGTTCATGCCAGGCCTCTAAGACATCCTCCTACATCTATCAAAAAATTATGACAGAACTCCCCTGAACAATGGAAATGCCAAGAGACATAAAATGGGGTGAAATCGAAGACTTCTGAAACCTCTCATTAGTGGGGAAAACATATAGGCACAGAAAGCGGCAAAGTCTCCACTGGAAGACGACAGCAGTTAAAAGCAAAGGGGAAGCTAATGACATGGCAGATCTGAAGCAGCCCTGTCCAGAGGATCACTGGCATTCCTTCCTGGGAACAAGGAGCCTGTCCCACGCTTCCTGGTGTGCTTCTGAACCAGTGTCTGCAGCAAAGAGACTATTTCGTTGAACTTTTTAATTAATGTGTGTCCTTGCTGACAGACATTGTGAATGGGGCACTTTTCCCTTCCCATTATGGCTTTGACTTTAGATTTAATTACTGTGGAAATGAATCAAGAAACATGACTTCAGGCACTGCATTTTAAATGCCAGCAGAGTAACAATGTGACTTCTCTATTTTAAAGTACCAGTGTCATCCCATCTTAATGATGAGTGATGTCAAAATAATTTTAGGAAGGAGCTACCCACCTGGAAACCCTGCAACCCAAGGGAAGATCACCTGTTAGTTGCAATTTGGAAAGGTTTTCTTTGGATAATGACTGAGTTTTATTGTGTGTGTATTCATAACTACTCAGATATAAAGAAACTGTCCCCTTTAAGTGTTATATATGAAAAAAAGAACAGAGCCTGTTCACTTAGGTTTAAATGAGTTAATGAAATAGAACCTCCATGCATGTTATCAAAATTTAGCCACATTCTCTTCTACGGCCTAAAATGAGTCTGAGGAATATTTAAAAGTATATTATCTTTCCTGTCATGAGTGATAAGCCATGGAAATGCAGTGAAATTATTAAGTGGTTTTAGTTCTCCAGTAAAATATGCATTTGGAAAACAAACAAACAAACAAACAAACAAACAAAAGAACAACAAAAACCTTAAAATGGTTTTAAAAGAAAGAAAGTGAAAGGTACGTGGATACCTTCTCATGCAGTCCAGGGCTCGGATGAAGAAGTCCTTGTGCAGCTGGTGCTCGTCTCTCAGGATGGAGCACTGCTCAAGCGTCACCGACATCGATGTCCTGTCTTTGGCACTTTTACAACAGGTGAAACGAATACCATTTAGTTTGCGACAAATCTGTAACACAGATGTATAAGCCGTTTATTGTTCCATGGTTGGTTGCTCTAAAGGGTGGGACTCCTAAACTCCTCTTGTCTCAACACACTAAATTTATGTTAATATGTGAGTCGGTTGGTTTGATCTGCCCTATTGAATGTAAAACCACACCTGGGCCTTTCAAAAGCTAGTGGAATAGACTTCACCTAGTTCTTTGTATGGTGTGAGGCGTGGGACTGTTGAAGCCACATGGGATGGTCAATATCCAGCAGAGGCAGCAATGCTCCCTGGAAGAGGGCCCAGCTGCAGTGGATAACCTTAACAAAGGTTATTAACCATCACAGCTTAGGAACAACAACTTAATTGTGAAGGGGATCCAACACTTGATTTGAATCCTAAAGAACTAATATTGTCTTACTTTTAAGCACCCTTTGCTAGTCTTGGTTTTAATGTTATGAAATTTCAAACATCTACATGGTACCAGCACAGCAGATGAGGGAACCACTAACCACTTAACAATATAACTAATAAGAATAAGAACACCACCCCCCCTCAAATAGCCACTGCTAATTGCACATCTACTGTGTACCAGATACCCTGCTAATACATTTCATATGGATTTGAAATTTAATTAACTGCACATGAACCCTGGAGGAAGGTATAATTATTCTCATTTTACAGGCGAGGACATCGAGGTTTGGGGAGGTTAAGTAACTTGTGTACAACACTGTCCAGCCAGGATGCTAATGCAAGTCTACCTAACTCTAAGAATCAAGTCTTTAATATCCATTCTATCCTGTTTTTATCTGTAATTCCTTCTTTTTGTGATTCTGACATAAATCAGGAGAAGCAATAATCTCTTTTCTCATCACCTCATGGTTAACAGGTGAATCATCCCATTCTTTTCCATATCCCTTGGTAGGACCCTGATACCAGATACCAACAATCAACTTTAGCATCAACATGTAGTTAAAATAAATCTCATGTGACATAATATAGGCCTGCTTTATTATCTGCCATCAAGGAGGCCTTAACAGTTGCCTGTTTTGAGAAGAGGATATAATAATACAGTTTATCAAGGTTTTATACCATATTTTAATGGTGATTCTTAGCCTAGGATTTACCAGTCCTTATTAGATCTTTGGTACTTTCTTATTATTTACAATAGAAGTGACTAGAGATATGTGAAAGCATGATTACACCACAGAATACTTTTCCATCTAGAGAATTCTATTTCATTCAAATAAATAGTATTTTTAAAAATTTAATATAAAATAACAAAGGTTGGGCTATATTCATGGTAATAAAATATAAACATTGCTATCTACTTATCAGATATGAATTTTTAAAATAATGAAAATTTCAAATACTATGTTATCACTATTATTTGTGACATCCTACAAAGGATACTGAGTGTTCTAAATTTAAAATTGAAAGGAAGCAGGGCTATTTCATCAGAGTAGACAGGCTGCATTTCTACTACAGTTTTCAACTATATGAGCTTAATTTAACACATATGATTGGCATTTGATCTTCAGATTCTCATCTTTTTTAAATAAAAATATTTTGGTCTTCAGATTCTCATTTTTATTTTTAAAAACTTAGTTAAGATAAAACCAGTAACTTTATCTTTTTCAATTAGAATGTTAAAGTTTATCAAAAGCAGTATTTTCATCAATAGATTTATAGAAGGGGGAAGGAAATAGAGGCAGAAGCAAAAGCTTTTTTTGAAAATGTCAAAAGGGATTTCTATATTTCTTCATTTTAAGAGAATTATCATGGGCCTTGGTGTACAGGATATTAAAACTGAAGTATCAGCCTACAGATATGCTATTAATAATAAAGTTAATATTCCCACAGAATGCTAACTTTACACACTGTGCATATGTGTATTCATCAAGGCAGGTATTTTCTCACAATGGGACTTTTCAAGTAAGCCACATTTGGCCAGTATATGCATTTTAGAACAATATTTAATAAATGAACAGAATTAATGGGAAAACCTTTTTATATATTCAAATGGGAAAGTACATATACTAAGAAAAAATATACATTTGTGTTTGCATGTGTGCATCCTTCACTTTCCTATTTATTTAACTGCATGGTATGTATATAATGACATGTATCTGTCCCCAAGACAGCCTTGGTAAATGATCAGACTTCCTTCAAGCTACCATGTTATTAGGGAAAGAGCAAAAATAACTTACAATCTGCCTTTGTGAACTTTTTTGTGAGAATTAACAACCATAGTAGTGTTTGAAGATATAAAGAGCAGCCACACTGGGGAAAGAACTATTAAAACAACCTTCCTGTAATGCACTATGGTGCTAAATGGGACCAGTGTAAATGAGCTGCCTGAAAGCCATGTTTCATATTGTTACCTTTGATGTTCCCTGGGGCTCCAAGGGGGCATGAAGGGAAACTAAAGCTGCTTTCCTCTGCCTTGCTCTTGGTAAATTATTTTATATCTCAACTTATGGTAAATTATCCATTCTTTTTCCACAGAAGAGAGGAAATAATATTGGATTATAATGTAAGCACTGACAGTAGGGGGGAAGGCTCTGTTTGAAACACTATTGTTAGTGAATGAATAGAGTATGCTAGCAGTTGGGTTAACCTAACTCCAAATTACAAGAGTAATGCTGAGAATAACTACAAACATGGAATTCATCATAGAGATCTCCAAGGTTTCCCTTTCCTAATGAAAAGATCCATTCCTTAGGGTCTGAATGTTTAGCAAAATTTGTTAGTTTATCCGAGCTATGCCTGAAATGGTTGCCAGATAATAACTTGCAAACCACAGGCAAGATTCTCTTGCTCACTCTTGTAGAAATCTGGGGTGGGAAAACAGGAAGATCTTCTACCCTGAGGGTGCCATTAACTGAGAAAGAAACATACCTTATATAGCTCATTACCCTGAGAGCAATCTGCCAGTAATACATTCTATGCCAATATCTAAATTAACAAACACATTTACAAACTCATTAATTGAACAATATGTCCAGGAGCCTTACTGAGGCTGTAAGTCAGATATCTGATAACTACATTCTGTTGAAATCATAAGTCTCTAGAGCGTGATATGGACTGCAACATGCAACATCAAGAAAATTAAAGACACTTCCTTTTAACCTCCAAGTGTCAAACATATCCAAGATTTGTGAGAAAAGCCAATGAGAAGGATTCTTTCTCATTGAGTTCATCTTCTTCCAATTTGTGTTCTAGTCTACTGATAGCACTATGACAAAGCTTTATCTCCTAGACAACAGAAGATGACATCTGGTAACTCAGAGTGCAAACGCTGGCCCCTATCTAGCAGACACCAGCTCGCTGGTCCTCATGGTGACAGCGAGTAAGGTCTGGCAGGACAGTGCTTACCGTTGCAGCCAGCCACATGATTTCTACATTCTTCCTCTTTTTGGCTTGGATATTTTGATGGAGATTTTCTAGTAATCCTTTTAAATCATTTTGTTCATGAAAATGTGAAATGTCTGAAAAAAATGAGAGGAAAAAGAAACAGTATTAAGCTGCTCACAAAATTTTCCTCAATATATTTGCAAATGCAATCTATAACAACAAATGTTATTTGGAGCAGACTATGTAAGGATAATCATACTTATTAATCCTCTAGTTTTATTCTTTACTTAACATGACTCAGTTTCTCTATTCTGTATAATTGTGTGTAATGTCAGCTAGTCTTATAATACTATTATATTAACAAGAAAAACATTCTTTTTTAAAAGAATTGACTTGAGAGAGATAAGAAGGGAGAGGGAGAGAGTGACACCAGTTGGAAATCAAACCCACCACCTCTTCGTGTATGGGATGAAGCTCCAACCAACTGAGCCACACTGACCAGGACAAGAAAAACATTCTTAATGATGATGAGTGCTTCAATCAAAGCATGGTATACATGGATATAACCTTCCATTTTTATTACTGAATAGCTAGTCTGAATCAAGAGACTATAATCGGAGTAAATATAAAAATTCTGCAAAACACTGATTTAAGACAACCTCATGTCAAGATACTTAGGTGATTTTTTTCACAAGGTTCACAGTCAGAGGCAGAGTCAAATAAAAAAAAAAAATAGTCTCCCAACTCCTATGCCAGTAATTAACTTTCCCCAAGTCTGTGCTAGTGTCTTCACAATTAACTTTTGGTTATTAAAAAGCAATCGTTTTAACACAATGGACCAGCTTCTTCAGAATTCTGAGACTCCAGAATAAAGCATAATGATTTTTCAAAATAATTTAGTTTCATTGTTGACATGGAGATTTTTTTAATCAGCCATTTTAAACCAACTATACTGCTCCTAAATATAAACCAAATGGCTATCCTTTGCCCATAAGGCTAGTGCTCTAGCATAGACAGACATGATGTAGCTTGTCATTTTACCCTCTCTCCCCATTGCATGCTTTTTAAAGGAATCATTTTGATGTGCTTACAGTTTTCAAGTCACTATTTCTATTTCTGTCATGACAAAACTTGCCTTATTCAGAGCACATCCCTATCAATCCAACACTTTACTTGCTGCCAAGTTTTTTCAACATGACAAAAATCTTGCAGGCCACAGATCTGGTTCCTGAAAGAAGTATCATAAGTAATGACTAGTTTGTAGATTAATAGATGAGCTTTCAAGATATAAAAAGAGCCTGATATAGCCACTGAAAACCATGGTATCCATAGAAAATGTATTAGTTTTAGACTGAAAACCAGTCTCCTCAAATGTAAATATAGCCAATAAATTTTGCTTTTTGCTACTCCCTCCTATATTCCTCTAACACCAAACTTAGAACAACTAATCTCTATGCCTATCTCCACAGGAGTATTCTCTATTCAAATGGGGTTGAAGAATGTAATACAAAAGGTGAAAGTACAAAAATATTCATTGCTTTATTGTTTAATATTTTAAAATATTTTAAATTTCAAAGAGAAAACAGTAAACTGTTATATAGTGCTGCAATGTAATATATAGGTAAAATAAATAAGTGCTCTATGTATCATCATGAATATATACAAAACGTGTTGAGTAAAAATTGCAAATTATAGCAGGATTCATATAAGATAACAGCAATAATATAAATGTGCAAAGCTGTACCATATTTTCTATGGTTACATACATTTGGAGTAAGAATGTGTATGAGAATGCAAAACACCAAATTCAGGGTATTGGTTTGCTCAGAGGCAGGAAGGTTAGAGATGGAAACCAAACAAGGCTTCTCCTTGAACTGAAATATTTCTTTCCTACAAAATCTGTGAGGCTGAAGGACGAGTTCCCTAGTGTTTGTTATTTGATGATCTGTTTTTTGTTTGATTGATTGAAACTTTCATAATTGTTTTTAAAGAAAGCACCCAGCCAAAATTTCAGGGAAGTGATTTCTAGTGCCAAATCTGCCCCAGCTTTGATGTGTGGTCTTGGGCAAGTTGCTTAATCCTCTGTCCCTATTTTCTCAACTGCAAAATAAGGACAAGAACCCTGTCAAGTTTCATTGACTTGCAGTGGAAAACAATTAATAAAAGTCTTGGCAGAAGAGGCTACATCATTAAATTCTGTGTCAACTCTGAAAAACAGAAGAAGACATTCATAGCTCTTAAAACAGTTCATAGCCTTGGATAGGATGCCAAGCTTCTCAGAATTTATCCAAAGTAGAAAACGTTCTCTTACACACATGCAGGTGCACACCATGATCATGATCAAGAATATTCACAAACCCAGTGATTGCCTCTCACTGCCTCCCAATGGAACAGACCAGCCAAGTATACATGCACTTTGGAGTACACCCTTTCTCCTTGTTTTGTCAAATAGGGCTTCTTCAACAAGAGTTCTGAATCGGACATTGACCTGAATCAAAGACAGGGTGTTGAGCAATGAACAGGAATAGGATTGTGAATTCTCAGCTGATCGAACCATAACACTAATGAGGCCAAGGCAAAAGCCTCATCCCCTCATTGTCAGATACTTTAAGTTGTCAGAGTCTGAGATGAAAAGGAAATGAATCCCAGCACCAGTTCTACTCTTTTCCCACTGCATAGCAGGCATAAAATCTACATGGGATCAATCACGTTCTCACTCTGAAGTCAATCGATAAAATCCCATCACCCTTGAAATCAGGACTAGTTCAGGGATGTGCATCTAAATCTAAGCCAGTCAGAACTTGACTCTGACCTGGGCAATTGTTTCAGGGGTATGCAAGTGATCTGTGGTGTTCCAGCTGAGTGAGGCTCAGGACCCTGTAAAATGCAAAGGGGAAGAGAAGCTCTTTGGTTGAGCATGGGAATAGTTCATGGCAGCCATCCTTGAGTCACAAAGGGACAGTGACAACACTAGGAGTAGCAGAGTAATGAAATGGGGTGAGGAAATTATTTTAATATTGCGGAGCCACTAAACCAATTACATATTGGGCAGGGATAGTTTACAATATTCAGGTCACAAAGGGCCCTCAGTGTTTTTCCTTCTTAGCTCACAGGGCCAGGCAGCCCTCCTTTATATGGCTGACACAGGACTCAACTAGTGGGAGCATTCCAATAGACCTGGATGACAATACCCTTCTCCTTTGTGTGGGAAAAGTACAAGAAATGGACATTATCAAGAGACAACAGAGTGGTCTGAGATGATAAACTAATACTTGCTTACTCCTCATTTAAAGGGTAGAGAAAGAAGCATTTCATCCAACCAAATCACTATCACATTTGCTCCAAATCATAGAGCAAATGTGATGGTGACTCTAAAACATAGAATACTAGTTTGTGTTAGTGATTTACAGAAGTGCTTTATTTTATTTTATTTTATTTTATTTTATTTTATTTTATTTGCTAACCCCAAATTTAGGTGTCTCAATGATCTAGGTGGGCATGGAAGGAGCCTCGAAAGGTTTCTGAGACCATGCAACCCAATGGGAATGTTAGAGCAAGAAGAGAGGGAAGCACTCATATCTGTCCCACCAGAGTCCCTGCAGTTGATCAAAGAGGCCAGGTAGGATGTGAAGGGAAGTAGATCCTGACGGTTTAGTGTGCCTTGGAGTCAAGGCAGAGAGAACAACTGTCTGAGAGCTACATCACTATTCAAAGATGTGGAAGGAGAAATCCACAGCACACAGTACCCAGACAGAGCAAACAGACCTCCCTGATGTCAATAGTTCCAGCACCAATTTCAGATATTTACTTCTTGATTCAGATGAAGACAGCAAGGATTTACATGAAATGGTTTTTCCATTCTTAGGATCTCCACACCTGGCTCAAATAAACCCCGTTTGCCATTAATTACTAATGCAAAATAGTTTTTTTTATATTATTAAGTTTTCAAGTAATTAACAAATTTGAACTTTATAAGTATGCTGGTTGCCAAAGAATTTCCCTGTAATAAATTTCACTTTGGCATTAAAATATTTTATATGAAATAAAATAAAACTGCAGGTGGAATTTTCTAACTATACATATACGCATGGATATACCTATGCCATTATGACATTTTAAGGCAAGAGTCACTGTGTTATGAAAAGATCTAAACACTTCACCACCTAAGATGGTTCAAGCTAAGTGTCAGAATAGAGATCAGTGAACAAAGTGCAAGTGATTCAGTGACAGGTGAACTTTTATTGCAGGCTTTGGTTAAAAATATGAAAATATTTCTACTTTATTAAAATCTAGTATCTTATCATTGAGAATACCTCAATATCTCAACATAATTATAATACTTATGAATGAACTCCAAAGACATTCTTGATTCTCTGACTTTGGACTGCTCAAATGCTATGTGTTTAATTTTGTGGGAAAAAAGAATCATGGAACTGAACAATGGAAAGAAAGAAAAGAAAAGAAAAGAAAAGAAAAGAAAAGAAAAGAAAGGAAGGAAGGAAGGAAGGAAGGAAGGAAGGAAGGAAGGAGAAAAGAAGAAAAAAGAAAGAAAAGAAAAGAAGAATCCACAAGTGTGAAATCTCTATAGGCTTAGATGCCTTAACAGTTTTTCACATAAATATTGCAGTAAGTACATGTGTTAAACTGGTTCCTTATTTTACATCATTTTATACCCCCTATAGAAGTTTTAGTCTATCTGATTTTCTCCTTGATATGCATGATACATCTGATGTGGCTTATAAATAAATAAAAAACCTAAACCTTTACTAAGTCTTTTACATGGTTAAAAATGACACAAAATTTCTATTGGACTCAACTGAGATTTCTAATGATAAGTTCCTTATTTTCACTTTTGGCATTGTCCAGTGTCACTGACAATGTCCTAGCATGACCAGCCAGACACATTCAAGAGAGCAATCAGGGCAACGAGGCAGGTGTGGACCATGCCACCTTGGCAATCAGCTAATTTGGTTCAGAAATCTCAAAATTGCTCTCACATCACAGCACATGCTTCTTTCTTCCATTGACCTCTATATCCGACCTCTTCTGAAGATTTGTAATCAAGCAATTATTACTGTTGTTTTCTATAACTCTCAGACTTACAATCAGGAGGCATCTTTTCCATAAATATCGTGTAATATTCTTTTAGAAGTTCAAAATTTTCCTGATTAATACTTTCTTGCAAAGAAACATCTCCAAACCTAAAAAGAGAAAAAAGAAAACAGTAATAAGTCGTAAAATAGCACCTGAAAGGAACACATTTTATCTTTCCTTTTTAAATAGATGGCTAAAGTTCCCTAAGGAGTCTCCTTTTTTTTTTTTTTTTTTTTTGAGAGAGAGAGAGAGAGAGAGAGAGAGAGAGAGAGAGAGAGAGAGAGAGAGAGGGAGAACAGAGAGAAACATTGATGTGAGAGCTTAACATTGATCAGGACCTCCTGCATGATCCCTACTGGGGATAGAACCCACACATGGGCATGAAATCGAACCAGCAATGTCACGGTACACGGGACAATGCCCAACCAACTGAGCCACACTGGCCAGGGCAGAAGTCTCCTTTTTTTCAGCAACGTTGCACAATGGTGATTTCAAACACATTCCAGTCACCACTGGCCCCGAGTCATTCCATCAATCCCTTTGACACACCAAAATATTCTCATAATCACCAAATATAAATTTGAATGAAATATCAAGTCTAAAACACCAGCCCTGTACTTGTACATAACTGATATTCACTTAGTGTTAGTCTCCCCACCTCTGCAGGACTGTATCTCTGAGCTATAGATAACTGTCTTCTCTCTCTCTCTCTCTCTTTTTTTTTTTAAATATATTTTATTGATTTTTTTACAAAGAGGAAGAGAGAGTTAGAAACATCGATGAGAGAGAAACATTGATCAGCTGCCTCCTGCACATCCCCTACTGCCTCCTGCACACCTCCTACTGTGGATGTGCCGGCAACCAAGGTACATGCCCCTGACCGGAATCGAACCCAGGACCCTTGAGTCCGCAGGCCGACGCTCTATCCACTGAGCCAAACCGGTTTCGGCTGTCTTCTCTCTTTTTATCTCTCCAATCTTCCTCTTCACCCATGAGACTTGAGGAGAGGTCCAGGAGTCCAGCACTGGACTCTGGGCTGCATACAGGCTTATACACACTGACAAGGGCACATGCAGAGCCCTCCAACCCGCCAGGGAGTAGTTCCGCCAGTATTTTTTTCTGTCCAAACCGTGAAGGCCTATACCTTCTGCCCTGGTGCTCCTCTGCCTCTTTCTCGAGATAAAACTTTCTACATGTATATCACAGATCTTGTGTTTTCAATAAGCATTTCCTAGGTTTAAATTAGGGTTGGGGCACCTTTTTTTCTGCCAAACGCCATTTAGATACTTATAACATCATTCAAGAGCCATATAAAAATCTCAACTTAAAAATTAGTCCACTATATTTGGTCAAACATTTAATGAACTCACCCCTAATGCCTTGGCAGTGCCCAACCAAATGATTTTACAGGCCTTCTATGGCCCATGGGCCAGAGATCCCCCACCCCTGGTTTAAACTAAAAACCTACTTGTCTCTCTGTAACAGAAACCGGACTCATACAGAGAACATACTGAGGTGCCAGCGGGAAGGGGGTGGGCAGACTGAGTAGAAAAGGTGAAGGGATTGAGAAGTACAGATTGGTAGTTACAACATAATCATGGAGATGGAAAGTACAGCATAGGGAATATAGTCAGTAATATTGTAACAACTTTGTATGGTGCCAGGTAGGTACTGGAAATATCAGGGCAAACGCTTTGTAAAATACATGATTGTCTTACCACTATACACTTGAAACTAATACCAAATAATATCTATACTAATAAAAGCCTAATATGCTAATTAGACTGGACATCCTTCCGGAAGACCTTCCGGACGAAGCTGCAGTGGCGGGGGCTGAGGCAGAGGCGGCCACCACCGCCACAGGCAGGGGTTGAGCCCTAGCACAAATTTCGTGCGTCGAGCCTCTAGTTTAATATAAACAATAATTGAAAATAAATTAAAAAAATAAATAGAAAGAAAACCTGAATATCAATTTTATACCTGAAGCTTACCTCTCAGCAAGAGTTTGCTGTTCATTGATTCCGACGTTAAAAAGTACAGGATGTACATGAAGTAACTGCCCTTCTTTAATCTGCAGAGGTAGAGCCTCAAACAGCCTGGCTGGAAGCTTCACCTCCACCACGTAATGCTCACTGAAGCAAGTGAAGGACAAACAGAGGAGGAAGCATTGCTTATTTCATTTGTTTTCGTGTTATTTTAGATTCATTAGAAACAATAAAACAGTTGGAATATAGCACTGATGTAGGTTTTTGGCTGCTATCTGCTTATTTTCTGTTATTAATTCATTCAATACTCGTTTCATTCACTTCGGTACTAAATTACTTGGCATAAAGGATTGTTTACATGTTTGATTTCTCTCCATTATTCCGAGTTCCTTTAGGAAAGGAAGAGTGTTTCAGTTCATTGTTGTATATCAGTGGTATGTGCATAAGAACCTCAATATTTGTTTTATTGATTTAGTTATTTTTAAAACCCAACCGATACCAAGAACAACAAAGTAATTCATGATAAATTTCTTAATATAGTGAATCTAAGAAGCCAAATAACTTATAACCTTCTTAACAATTATGACCTGATATTATTATTGATGAACCTCCCTCTTTGTGATGGCCTGATGCAAATGTAATAGTTTCATTATTTAAGGCTAACCACTGGGAGTTCCTTATCATTTTGCAACATTAGCATATCACAGGTGCATATTTTTGGAAACTGGAAATTTCCATTAAAAAAAATACTCCTAACAGACTGTCAAATCTCAGAGGGTGGGTGGTAAGAGATCAACCAAAGAACTTGTATGCATAGATGCATAACCCATGGATACAGACAATAGTGTGGTGAAGGCCTGGGGCAGAGGGCGGGGTGGGCTAGTAGGGGTCAATGGGGGAAAAAAGCAGACATATGTAATATTTTCAACAATAAACATTGAAAATAATAATAAAAAACAAAACAAAAAACTACTCGTAGTGTTTAGTGTTGAAAATTTAAATTAGGATTAATAAAATATGGTCACCATGAATATCTACTTGTATATTTTGAAACTGACATCTTGTGATGCAGTGTGAATTGAATATAGAAATATAGAGAGTTTCACCCAGAATTTAGGAAAATCCATGTGATTCCAGGACTATATAGACTGCTGGGATTATAATACATGTATTTGGAAAACAAGCACAGGACAATCAAAGAATCTCTTTGTGAAATCTCTGTAGTTTCTCCTATGCATGTGGTTAATCAATTGTCACAGCAACATTTTTGGAAAAGATTCTCCATTGATTTGTTTTGGCGCATTTGTTGAAATTGACTGACCCTAAAGGTAATACTTTATTTCTGGACTCTACATTCTGTTCCACTGATCTATATGTATATACTTATGCCAGTACTATATGGTCTTGATTATTATAGCTTTATAGTTAGTTTTGAAAACAGAAAGTATAAGTCCTCCAAGTTTGTTCTTCTTTTATAAAATTGTTTTTGGTTTTATGGGTTCTTTGTATTTTCATGTAAAGTTTAGAATTAGATTGCCAATTTCTGCAAAAAATACAACCGAGATTTCAATTTGTGGAGAATTGCCATCTAAACAATATAGAGAATTCTAATTTGTGAACATGGGCTGTCTTTCCACTTACTGAATCTTATTAATTTCTCTAAGCAATGTTTTGTGTGTTCTGTGTACAGTTCTTAGAGTACTTGGTTGAATTTAGTCCTATGTAATTATCCCTTTTTGATGCTATTGTGAATAAAATGACCTAAATCCCCACTGTTTCTGACAGTAGCTCAGAAACACTCTTTTCAGGAGTGTAGCTTTTTCTGCTTTCCAATCCAAATTGTCAGCCCCTCCTCTGGTAATGAAACTGCTGGTTTTCATGGGCTATATTCCTCTGCTAATGTTGTGCAAATAGAGCTGGGGTTGCCAGGAGCAACCTTGGCAAAAAGGCCACAGACTCCAACTGTCTTATCCCAAAGCTCACGAGTTTCCCATGAATGAATGCTTCTAAATCTGTGCGTGCATTACTCCCTTAGTCCCAAGAGGACCGTCTTAGACAATTCTGTCCTTTTGTAATGTTGCTTTCTGAAGAGAGGATCTGCCAAGCTGTGCACTTAGCCATGCTAGAAGTCCACGTCTGTAAGTAGACTTCTGAATTTAGATAGAGCCTGAAGAATCCCCTCAGAAACAGCATCCTGTACTCTGTCTATATAAGATGGCCTGGTAAGCTTCCCTCATACAAATTTTCCCTCATAAAAATATCTGTTTCTCCCTTTTAATAATAATCTTTATAGTATTATAGAGTGGTACTATTTTCCAGGTATGTGCATGAGCAATTTAACTCCTCTTTCTTACAATGAATGGTAAATTAAGCATTAGTTGGCACATAAAATATTTAGTTTTATGAGAATGTGCTGTTTCTTTATGTATAAGAAGTAGCCACCTTTCATTCAACCATCTCAAGTCCTCCATCACACAAAGTTATCATACGTTTACTAAAGTCAAGAAAACATGATCAGTTTGTACTTACTTAGTCTCCTCTTGCTCTCTCTCTAACATGAGCAGGACTCTCTCTATATATATAGTACCCTCATATTTATTCACTGTGCTCGGAAAATGTTTTCAAATTTCAAATATCCTCAGGAAACACTGAAAAGCGCTAACAGCAAAATGGTTAAAACTTGGAGGACTTCTGATTGAAATGATTTACCATAGGATATAATTTTTCTCTTGGAGCTCTATACTACACAGCATCATTTTCTTAATTATTTCTGATAATCTGCTATCATATGCTGACCTTCGAAGCTATTTATTTAAAGCCATTCTCAGAAATCTCAGTCTGGAAGTGAATTCTCAAAAATAATTAAGAAAAATGGTGGCATATGCCCCTGATATAGAAATACATCTTTTCTAAAATGTTGCTGCCTTTAACAGAATTTAATATGAAGTCATCTCAAGAATTATGATGCTATTAACCAAATGATTCTAGCAAAAGTAAAAATATCCAGAGCTTTACACTGGATAGTAATAAAGAGGAAAATCTCTTCATGCAAGCTGGTATTTTGAAGTCTTCATATTTCACAGAGAAGCAATGCCATACTCACCTCGCTACAGTACAATTTACAGTCAGGAGACTTCTAGGAGTTTTTAAAGATCTTCCCTTATCATGTCACCTACATTTATTTCTCACCAACAAGGAAAAGAGATAAAACAATTTCCAGAGCAAACCTTACTTCTCCTTGGCTCCTTCGTCAAGAGCCAATTCAAATATCTAACAAAGCTTGGTCTTTGGGAAATGGGCACCACTTACCGTCTCCCTGTTATAACTGGCAAGACATCATTGGATTTGGCTTCAATTATTTTAAATGCAACTTTCTTCAAATCCGAAATGCCAACAGCCATGTCCTCCAGCATTCCGATTTCATCACCTAAATCGGAGAAAAGAGCCTAGTTACAAGTGTACTATTTTTTAAAATATATTTTTATTGATTTCAGAGAGGAAGGGAGAGGAAGAGAGAAATAGAAACATCAATGATGAGAGGGAATCATTGATCGGCTTGCCTCCTGCATGCCCCCTACTAGGGATCGAACCTATAACCCAGGCTTGCGCCCTGACTGGGAATTGAACCGTGACCTTCTGGTTCATTGGTCGATGCTCAGCCACTGAGCCACACCAGCTGGGCACAAACACACTATTTGAAGAAAGTGTCCCCGAGTAGTCTACCTCACTGCTGGGATTTGTTCTAGCATTTTAGTAAAGGAGTTTCTGAATGCAGGGAATCCATTCTCAATGCTTTTCCTCAGAGGCTGAAGGTTTTCATCAGTGAAATAAGAGCCATGCCAACGGACTCCAGCAGTTCACGGGCCCTTCGAGGAAAGGAAGAAAGTACTCATTTGCTGGGAGGCAGCAGCGATGTTTTGACTGTTCTATGAAACAAAGTGTCCTGCAGATTCTTTCCACTGGCAGGACTGATACTTGATTTCTAGAAATAATGGAGATGGCTGAATTGAAGATCCTACCTAGGCTCATGCTAGTTTTATATCTCAATACACTGGCAAATAAAGCCTAAGAAGGAGGTAATCAAGTACCATTCTAATCAGCACTGCCCGACAGAAATAGAATGTGAGCCACATATATAATTTCCCATTTTCTGATAGAAAAAATTTTATTAACTTTTTATTTATTAATTTCAGAGAGAGAGGAAAAGAAAGGGACACTGAGAAAAACATCAATTTTTCGTTCCACTTATTTATGCATTCATTGGTTGATTCTTGTATGTGCTCTGACCTGGGATCAAACCACAACCTTGGCGTATTAGGAGGATGCTCTTCCAACTGAGCTGCCCAGCTAGGGCTCAGTGGTCATATTTTAAAAGATTAAAATAAAAAGGTTGAATTCATTTTAATAATATATTTTATTTTAACTCAATATCTCTAAACTATAATTCCATTGATGAATCAATATAACCAACATAAAATAATTAGTTATTAATGTAAAACTCTTTTTTTAACTAGTTGTTAAATCTGGTATACATGTCTTGTACATATTGATTTGAACTAGGTACATTTCAAGTGCTCAATAGCCATACATGGCTACAAATTGAACAGTGCAGTTCTAGGTATTAGAGGGTTGGACTTTAAAAATCCAGTTCTTTAAACTATGTTGGCAAAGTGCCTTTTCTATTAAAAAGCCAGATGGCTGCTTAGGTCTCCACTATGAAATAATTTATAATTCTATTTTCATAACATAATGGAAGGGAGTAGTTACAAAGTGAATGCAAAGAATGAAAAGTTACATTACTTCTGGAATTCTTGATGCAATACAGTTTTACTTGAATCCAAGGACCAAATATCCTATGAGTAGGAGTATGACTTTCACATGTACCAACCATCCATACTCACTGTATGTACTTAGCAGTCCTTCATATTGTACTATCAATCCCACCGTGTGAAGCTGCTGTAGGAATCCAGGGTCATGCAAACTTGTGTGTAATTTGATGATAAAACCACAGACCAATCCAGCAAGCTAAAAAAAAAAATCATTGAAGAAATTGATGGGGGTCAGCAAACTTTAATTTAAAAATATTGAAGACTTCTGAGGCATCAGAGATTTAATTAAAAAATTTCAAGTACGTATAACAAAACTCTATTTACATATCTATGTTAAAACCAGTTGGCAGTCTTTGATCAAGTAAGGCTTGGGGCAGGCAGCATTGTGAAAGGGGAAAGAGCATGGGCTCTGAGTCAGGTTGACATGACTACAAATCCTGTCTCTACCATTTCCAGCAGTAAAACAATAAAAGTTATTTAAAATGTACAGGTATTATTATTTTAAAAAATACTTTTTTGCACATACAGAATAGAAGACTACTCATTTCATAGAATCACTGAAAATACTCAGTGAGGAAATGTGTATCAGTCAGAGCACATAGCTCCATTTGTCACTGGAGCATCCATGACAGGGGCAGTTTGGTTAAAATATTCCATTGGCCTTAAATGTTTAGAAAGAGAGGCCTTCTGTCTCTCTCCCTCCCTGTGGCTGTCTATAAAACTCATGGGGTGGAGGCAGGAGGGGAGAAGGAAGGCCCCTCGCACAGCCACTGTAATGGAGGCCGGCCTTGGTGTCATGGAATCTGGTTGGGTGTAGGCAAAGGAGGTGCTCCTGTCAAACCTCCTGTTCAAGCCTCCCTGCTGGCCAATTTATTTTACAAACAAAAGAAGAGACCATAATGAGGCCCCATCCTGGAATCCATGAAGGAGCTGTATAAATAGTGGGTTGCAAACAGGCCCCTTTGCCAGTCCTAGTTGGCCACCTGCAGTGCAAGGCAACTATCCCTTTCCTTCCACTGTGCCCTGTACAGAGACCCCAAGGCATGATATGATGACAGCATGGGTGACCCTTTCCTTCACAGACTCTCTGCTCTGAAATTTCTACATCTACCTTTCAGAGACTTGGCCACCTCTGCAGAAATAAACACTAGGGTCTTATAAACTGTTTCTATGTACTTTTTGGTTCATATCTCTATATATAAAAGCCTAGGTGACTGGCTGACCAGCCGGTAGCTATGATGCACAATGACCACCAATGCACAGGCATGGAAACATGGAACAGACTGATGAATCTCAGAGGGAAGAGGGAGGGGGAGGGCAGGAAGAAATTAACCAAAGATCTTATATGCATACTAGAGGCCCGGTGCATGGATTCGTGCACTGGTTGGGTCCCTTGGACTGGCCTGCAGGGATCAGGCCGAAACCAGCTCTCCGACATCCCCCAAGGGGTCCCGGATTGAAAGAGAGCGCAGGCCAGGCCAAGGAACCCCACTGGTGCATGGATTCATGCACCAGGCCTCTAGTTATGAATAAGAAAAACTGGGTACCAAAACTACTAGGAAAGAATCCCTTTAAAAATAAAACTGCCCAGGGGAGACCCCTGTCTTCACCAATGATAGCAGCGAACAACACAAGGGGCACCTACTGCTTGGCTGAAGACGATGTCCCTTCTCAGAGTCAGCATCAGACACTGGGGCAAGCTGTAGGCCAGTTCCTGAAGGAGCACGAAGGTCAGGGATTGCTTGGCTCGGTTCACCACTTCCCCCATGCAGTCCTTCAGGGTAAGGATGAGGGGGTACAACTGTTCATACCAGTCCTCTGGGAGGGGATAAAAGGGCGTAAAAACAGTGGGATAAGTGACGGAAGGTTTTGCAAGATAGAATCAATTTGTTGTTTTTCTCAGTCAAGTTATACATATTATTAAAGATTCACAAAGCTTAGATTTGAAGATTGAAATATCTCCTCTGAACACCAGATGAACAGTCTCAGTGAACTGAACAACACGTTTCCTAAAACTTGTCCTATTTCATCTCAGTGGCTCTGCAAATGTTATTTCTACCTGGAACACCTTTCTTCTACTTCCCTTGCTGACAAACACTTTATCCTACCTGTAGGCTCAATTCAGGATTTCTCTCTTACAGGATTTCCCCTAACTAGCATAAGTAACATAATCCATTTACCAAAGTTTGAGTTGAGTTCCACTTCTTTTCCTGACCATAGCAACTTTCTGTCACTGTTCTAGAACTATCTATGTACTATGCTTAACAAGAAAGGGAGCTCACTGAGGACAAGGGATTGATTTTTTAATTACCAAATCTCCAGAACTTAGTATAGTGTCTAGCATATAACAGGTATTCAATCAGTTTTCATTGAATGTTAAAAAAATATGTAACAAAAGCCTTTTAAGATAATGACAAGCATGAGAAAATCACATACTTGACAGTTTTTGGAATTTGAGCAGATTGCTCTTTAAACCAAGATACAAAATTGGAACCCTCTGTACTTTTCGTGTGCCTAGATTTTGAATGTGTTTATATTATAAAATTATGACTTTGGCATGTGACATAGATATGATTTTCAATGTGTTAGAAGGCCTAACAAATGTAAAAAATTACAAATTCTGGGCTGTGTGACAGTCTATTAAAATATAAATAAATTGCCCTAGCTGGTTTGGCTCAGTGGATAGAGTGTCGACCTGGGGACTAAAGGGTCCCAGGTTTGATTCTGGCCAAGGGCACATGCCCAGGTTGCAGGCTCAATGCCCCTCCCCCCCCCAGTAGGGGATGTGCAGGAGGCAGCCAATCAATGATTCTCTCTCATCATTGATGTTTCTATCTCTCTATCTCTTTCCCTTCCTCTCTGAAATATATATATATGTGTGTGTGTGAAATATAATATATATATATATAGTATGACAGATATGATTTAAAGAAATGAGTGTATGTTGAAAAATTAATTATGAATCAGGATCTGAAATGATATGAATTTCTCAGCATGGAAGTGTAAGTTTCACCATAATTAATGTCAGTGGTCAATAGCAGTTAAGACCTTGGGAGAGTTATAGGGAATGAGAAAAAAAATCATAATCACTATTGTCCCATGTCTACTGTCACTTATTTATGTTGTGGTGTAATACACTAAATGAAATAAACCAAAATGGTTGGAAATGTAATTAATGACCTCAACTTAATAAAAATATATGCTCTTGTAAATGCTTATGTGATGCTATGACAAAAGTACATTAGGAACATTGGGAGTTATTTAAAATATTGTACAATCAGTGTTATGCTCTGAATAAAAACACTAGAGAAAGGGGAACTCAATGAAAGCCTAATAAATCTGTAATCATTTAATAAAGGACTCACTTTTGGGCAGACCAGGATAAAATATGAAAAATGGTTCAATTTAAACAAGCTTGGTTATCTATTGATTCCTATGTGATTACTACACATAAAAAAGCAAATGGACAACATCACTTAGTTTCAGAATAAAAGACACCAAGAAGGAATACTCTATATTCCCATTTTTTTCATATTTATATTCTTTTCTCTCCTATTCTGTCTCCCACTCTTTTATTTAATAATTGTTCTCAATATGAGTGTATAGACTAAAACATGCACAGACACACAGACACACACACACACACAATAAAACAAATATTTCAATAAATTGACTCCAATGTAAATCTTAAAAGATAACAATAGACCAATACTTTGTGCTTAGGTCTGTAAAGATCAGTTTCTATTAAAGAATGCTCAACCACAAACTAAAGCTCAAGCAGCAGGTGGCGCTGCTTCCTCAGGCTGAAGCAGGACCACTTTGTCACTCCATTCAAGCAGCTGATTTAAACTTCTTTACACACACACGTGGTTCCCAAGCGGAACCATGTATGTTGTGTAGGCACCTTGAATCATGCTCTCCTGTGTCAAGTGGTCACAAACTTGGTCATAGAATTTGAGCAGATTTCTCCGTCCTAGTGAAATCATCTAAAATTTACTTGTTCTACCTTTTCCCCTTGTTAGATACCAAGTGACAGCTCAAGTTAAACATGGCCGTTGGGTTTTCTTTTTGAAGGTCTTTAAAAGAGAAATCATCACAGATTTCTCCATTAGCATCAGGATAATTTTTAAATTCATTTCTAAATCTGTTCTCACATTTATTTGATCAGTTGAGTCTTAATCATAAATTGCAATCAGATAGTAAAAAAAAAAAAAAAAAAGTCTGATTTCTAGTCCCACTAGAATAAAAGTGAAAACCTGGACTATAGAAAGAGAAATATGCTGTTATTCTAAACCTAAGAGCATTGTTAAATACTTGTCTGTTACACAGTATTCCAGTATCTCCATTTACGATAATTATATTTTAGGAAAATTTAAGGAAAATGACAGTATAGGAAAACATTAATTATGAATGAGAAAATTATAAGTTTTTCAGCAAGGTAGGATGTCTTAAGGATAGTAGTCAGTTTCTTTTGGAGAAGCATATGAGAGCTAAAAATAGGTGTGTTTTTTCCCTAGAAAAGAAACAAAGTTCAGCATCTAAAGAAAAACTGCACTGGCAAATGCAAATTGCAATGACTCTGGGTTTGTTTCCTGTTGCTATCCACTCAGTGTGACTCTCCAGTTCTGAAATAAACACAACGTGGTATGTCAGGCCAAAGAAAAGCCCCGGTCAGGTCATAAATGGCCTTTTTGCTCCAATGAGCAGCCAAATCACCCTCACAAAGAAACAGCAAATGCTTTACTTCTCTCCTGAAAATTATTTTTTTGGGGGGAAAAGAGAAACACTGCAGCTGTTGACAGTCCTGACACTGTTGTCATTTCCCCCTTACCTTCCTGTCTCTCCACACATCACAACTGACATGGTGTTTATATTGTCCTCATGATAAAGCCATGTCCTAATAGGGATGAAGGTGGTGTTCATTCTGCCCTATTTAGTCAAAGTAGGAAATCCTGAAATGCACAAGTCCATGCTTCTGAGCTTAGTTTCATCAAGTTTCAAGTAAGATTTTACACACACACACACACACACACACACACACACACACACACGCACGCACGCCCCACAATTTTGTCACTCCACCAACACCTCTCCAGGAGCTGATTGATCCATCTGGCATCTAAGTGCCCATCTTTCTGATTCTATCACTGGGCTCTTTTCAGTGACAGAGGAAAATACAAAAAAAGCACATTTTCGTGTCTGTATAAAAACTCACAAACTCCTTAACCCTGACAGCAACAGGCAGAGTCTTTGCTCAGGAAAACAAAAAGTGAGTGGCTTCGCTGAGCTTTTCCTTGAGCTTTGTGAAGTGTGCTGGAAGCTGGCCAAGTGGAGCTTGTTTTCCAGCCTTTGTTTCTATAACGTAGCCAAGTGGAGCTTACTGAAGGATTCAGAGAACAACTGCGGCGCCCCTCACCTCCTCCACACACCATCTATTTCCCGCACAGGATGCTCCTGTCCTCTGAGCTCAACGGCACTTACGGTACTCAGGAGAAAAATTAAAAGAGCCAAATACCAACCAACTGGAGCAGGGCATAATGCTTTCCTTCCAATTCCTGAGCCATTTTCTTCTCAGGTGCTTGGTCTTCTTTGCTCATTTAAAATAATTAACTTCAGACAAGCCTGTAGCCACTGTTGTTTTTGTTATCACAACTTTTCAGACAGAGAGGGGGAAAAAAAAGAGAAGCTAAAAAATTGCATGCCCGTTAATCTTTATGAGAAGAGATCAGAAATGAGTCCAGCTTTGAGGTTTCACCTGAGTTAAGAAGAGGATGAACCGTGATGCCTGGCGATCAGAGTGGCCTTTAAGGAGGGTGATAAAATTTCCAAGGTTGTGAGAAGAAGAGACCAAACCCACAGCCAACAGGGCTTTTCTATAATGCCCAGAACTCAGGCTACACGGAACAATGCTGGTGGGTACCGCCCTCAGAGAAGGCCCTGTCTTTCAGGCATGAATTTACAACATGAACATCACAACTAGAGGGGTCAATTAATGCTAAGGCTTCCTCTCCTGATACCTTATAGCTAAACTTCTTTGTATGAGAATAATATAACATGGCCAACTTTGGTCATGGAACCTGCTCATACAAGGCCTCCAGTATCCGGGCATATCCCGGGGTTACGGAGCACAGAAACAAGGTTAACCCAGAGAATAGGGGAAGGAAAGCACCTGCTGAGGCTTAATGCCTAGAATATCTTCCCTGGTCACTCAGAATATCCTCCTCTAAGTCTCCCTACCCCTTGCCCATCTTCATCGACCATCTCCTGGCTTTGGTCCAGGATAATTAAAAATACATCTGCATATATCTTTTGTTAACAAATGCTAACCTATCTTCCATATGTCACTTTTTCTCCCCCTTTTTCACTGCCACCACGAGAAATACACTCCTTTGTTAGACAAATAGGACCTCCTAGCTATGAGGTCCTATAGGTGATACTAATACTTATAACTCATGGCCTCTGCCCTCAAGGAGGTTAGAATGGAAGGTAAGAGGTATAAAATAATACCTACAATATCAGCAAGTTTGGTTAGTGCTATAAGAGATGGGGCCGTGACAAAACACATTGAGAAGAGTGAAGAGAGAAGAGAGTACATCTCTGGTGAGAAGATTGTATGTTTTCCTTGTGTCTTTTGCTGAACACTTTAAGAATGTTCTCGGTGAAGGGAGTTCAGGGAAGCTGATGGCCTACAGGTAGTGAGCACCTGAAAGTGAGGCTTTGTAGGAACAGAGTGTGGAGGGGCGCCTGGTTTGATGATGCCAAATGCCATAAACAAGTGCCATAAACTGAATGGAAGGGCCATAAGGGCGAGAGCAGGGCGGTAGAAAGAGGCTGAAATGACTCAAGAACTTGGAAAAGGATGAATAAAGTGAAAGTAAATGTTGAGTCTCAAGCTCTGAGATAAGAAAACAAACAAACAAACAAACAGGAAACCACAACAATGGAAAGCTAGGTGGGCAGTCGCCATAGCAGGGATATGGAATGAGGTAAGTAGGGGTGGGAGAGAAGGAGGAAGGTACAGAGTATATATGAGCAGAAGAGCCAAAAGCTAAAATGCAAGACCAAATCTGCAAATAATGGGTCTCATGTAGGGAGACAAGCTTTATTGTAACCCTGGAGTTATGCTGTGCCTTCCCTTACCTCTACCTCAGGGCAGTCTTAAGGTGCCAAGGGTAGTCACACAATGGACATACATGTATCTAAAATGTACTCCTCGTTGTGTCCACTGAACTATGACCCAAGGTAAATGACTGATCTGGGCACCTTCCGGATGTATAAAAGTATGAGTGTACTATTCAACTGGAGACAGACTGCTATAAGAAAAATAAAGGCAACCTTTCCTCATGTCAAAGAAACCTTGTTTGTTTAAACCCTGCCAGCCTGAGAAAACAGTGTCATAAAACTTTCCGGTCTTACTCTTAGAAAAATAGCAGAGGAAATGCATCAACTGATATCCTGGCTAAATTTCTCATTTCGAAGCACAAAGTTGAAAGCTTTAAGTAAATTCTGCTAAGACAGTTTCCAGGAACTAAATCCATTAATTAAACAAGCTCTGTATTTGGTATAGCACCACGGTGGAATGGGGGGTTATGCTGGACTTGGAAGAGTCACCCAGTCACAAGCGTTGGGCATATTTTGCCTTTCAGCCTTAATAAAAGCGGTACCCTCAGGACTCTGCCACTAGAGTGGGCATTACAGGACACAGGTGACTTCAATTCTACTTCTTTGCCCATTAAATGTGTACATTACTCCTATAAGTGTTGAAAGAATTAAATAATACAGGTAATCTTTTTTTTAAGGTATTTTTATTGATTTCAGAGAGGAAGGGAGAGGGAGAGATAGAAACATCAATGTTGAGAGAGAATCATTGATCGACTGCCTCCTGCATGCCCCCTACTGGGGATCGACCCACAACCCAGTCATGTGCCCTTGACCAGAATCGAACCCTGGACCCTTCAGTCCACAGGTCTACACTCTATCCACTGAGCCAAACCGGCTAGGGCCAGGCAATATTTTTAAAGCAACCCCCAAAATGTTAGCTATATCTTAAAAAAAACAACCAACAATCATAAAGTAATTTACATGTCACACACTGTCTCCCAACCTATTTGCATTTGTTTCTTATGCTCATCCTTCTCTCCTATTTCTTTTTTGGTTTGAGAAGAATTTATTTTATTATTATTATTATTATTATTATTATTATTAATCATTATTGTTTAAAGTATTACATATATCCCTCTTTTCCCCCACATGGACCTCTTCTAGCCTGCCCCTTCTCTCCTATTTCTGAGAGAAATCCCATAAACTCCTGTAGCTAGAAACTTCAATTTGTATACCAGATCTCATCTCCTCTCCTCTACTTAGGAGTGTCACTCAAGCAATTCTCTCCCTTTTCTCCTACATTGTCAATATTTCCTTTGTTACTGGATCATTCCCATGACCACACAAACATGCTGTTACCTCCTCATCTTTAAAAAATAACCCTCTCTTGATTCTCATCTCCTCTAAAACTGCCATCTTATTTCTATGCTTCCTTTTACAGTGAACCTCATCAAGAGTTGTCTACACATGCTGTCTGCACTTCCTTTTCTTCTTCTTGCTCAATCCACTCTACTTGGGTGTAAACTCTTTCTACTCTAATGAAGTTACTCTTGTCACTGTCACCAGTGACTTCCACACTGTTCAATCCAAAGTCATTTCTCAGTCTTTGTTTCACTTGATCTATCAGCAGCATTAGGCATGTCAATCATTTCCTTATGAAATTCTTTCTAATCCTGGATTTCAGAATGTCATACTCCCTTGGTATCCTCCTACCTTACTGACCATGCCTTATCCAACTTTGTTGCTGGTTCCTCCACTTCTTTTTGTGCTAATAAAATTGGGATGTTTCTAGTTGTGATCTGTAGAACATTTCCCATTCTCTGAAAAATTTAATCCTTTGTTGGACATTATTCAGCTTCATGCTTTAAGTAGGATGGCAATTTTCAAATTTATAACTTTAACCTGAACCTCTCCCCTGAATTCCAGATTCTTACATCTAACAGCATACTTGACATTGCCATGTAAATGTAACATGTTCCAAATGTGTTCCTACTCCTGACCACAAAACCTGTTCCTTTCTAATGAGTACATGGCCACCCTACTCCTCCAGTTTTGCTAACGCTAAAAATTGTTAAATCATTCTTGAGTCCTCCTTTCCTCTCCTTTTCCCATTCAAACCATCAGAAAATTCTGTTAGCATTACTTTCAAAATATGTACAGGATCCAAATACTTTTCATTACCTCCACTGCCATCTTCTTAGTCTGAGCCACCATGATAACTCCTATAGATAATTATTACATTTGCTCTCTAACTGGTCTATACTTGGTTATACCTTTCCATCTATAGTCCAATATCAACATAACAGCTTAGGTGTTAAAATTATATCAAATAAGGTTAATTCTCTGCTCAAAACTCTCCAATTGCTTCTCTTTTTTTTCTCAGAGAAAAGACAACGTCAATACAAAGGACCTACATGATCTTTCCCCGAAGTTATCTCTTTGAATTCATCTTCTCCTCTCCTTCACTTTATTAAAATCAAACAAGCTTCCTTGTTACTTCATGATCATGGTAGGCAAATATCTGCCTCGGGACTTGTGTACTAACTGTCTTCTATACCCAGTATAGCCTTCCCTCCATATACACATGGCTCACTTCCTTATCCCCTGTGTCTTTGCTCAAAAAGGAGCTTCTCAATGAAGCTTACATTGACTAGCCCACTAAACCTCAATCCCTGCCCCCCAACAATAGTCTAAGCCCTCTTACTCCACTCTATATTTTTTTCCACAGCATTTGTCATCATTAACATATTATGTAATGTCCTTATTTCTTATATTATTTTTTTAAATGTCTCTCTGCTGCAAGGAGATACACTTTAGGAGGGCAGGTGTTTTATCTGTCTTGTTCATTGTTGTATCCACAGTGTCTGGAATAGTGCCTGACTCACAGTAGGTGTTCAATTAAAATATGTTAAATGCCTGAAAGGAAAGAAAAAAGTCACTTTAAATAATGTGGCATCTTTATTATCATAAAACTTTAGAACTAGAAGCAGTTTTAAAATTTTGCAGATGATATTTATTTTACCAACAAATGGAGGTCCAGAGAATTTAAGTGATCTGCCAAAGGTCATGTAGCCAAATAAGTAAATTGTGGACTCGCCAAGTATCTTGGCTCTGAGCCAAGTGTTTTGTTACATCATAGTTCATTGCACAATTTTAAGGGAAACATTATTTTTCTGATAAGAGCAGACATTAAAATATGTCATCATATAAATTATTATTGGAATTCTAAGTTTATAATAAAGATATCCATGGTCACTTTTGCTTATTTTTTTTTTACCAAGGTTTTTTAAAACGTGTAAATGTATTTTAAAAGTTGTTTTACCTGCTGTTCAATGAGTTCTAAAGGATCTGGTTCATTCATATTTATTCCTCATGAAATTCTAAATATTCATGTGTAGAAATTAATGGAACTCAAAAATATTAATATTTAAGCCCTTTTATGAAAATGATACTCTGTGCTTGAATCTTTGCACTTTACAAAATAAAACAGATTTGTTATATGTATGAAATAATTGCTAATTTGAGTATAAGTTCTGGAATATAATGATTTTCATGCTGGTATGCATACATATGCAAACATGTTAAAGATATTCACTTAACAATATCAAGAAAATGTGCTAAATTCAAATAAATCATGGAGATATAGTGTACAGTACAGGAAATATATTTAATAATATTGTAATCTATATATATAAAAGGCTAATATGCAAAGTGTTCCCTCAGGAGTTGGACCTGAGACCGGGAGTTTGATCGCTCGCTATGACATGTGCTGACCACCAGGACGTGGCGTGGAATGAAGGAAGGCCCTGGCCGGCAGCTGGCAGCTGGGGAAGGAAGGCCCCAGCCAGCAACAGGAAGGCCCCAATTGGCCCTGATTGCCAGCCAGGCCTAGGGACCCTACCTGTGCACGAATTTCATGCACTGGGCCCTAGTATTGTAATAACTGTGTGGTGACAGATGATTATTAGACTTAGTACGGTGAGCACATCATAAAGTATATAAATGTGGAATCACTATGTCATACACCTGAAAGTAATATAATTTTGTACCCCAGCTATACTTGAATTAAAAAATAATCTGCCAAATCATACGTTGTCAGGGCTTATAGCTGGGTACATTAGGAAAAAGGATTCAATGACATATGGTATTTGGTCTTTCCACGGGGCATTTCTTGATATCTTTTTTGAAGACAAAAAAAAAAAATACAGGACATGCAATAAGATGAATGGATACACAGATGGTTGTACACACATTCCCAAAGAGCAGTGATTAATCAGTGTATTTCAATGCATACAGTTTTTCTAGTGATGTTCCTCAAAGAGCTGTTTTTATCTCTGTTTTCTCATCATTTTTATCCATTACTTCTGTGAATGGACAGAAAATATTTATAAAATGTGAATAAAATAAACCTAGGTAGGACAGTAGATGTGATGAATGAAAGAAATAGATATTTATTAGAGTGTACTGAAAAGTGTATTATGCTGCCGTCATGGGTTTAGAGATCAATCTTTTCAGTAGAATTGAGATAGACTGTGTCTTAATCTCCTTGTGCCCCTAATATTTCACAATTTCTAACACACAGGGTGCTTAAATATTACTTGAATCTGGAGAAGCCCGAGAGATAGGTCAAATTTATCAAGATTTATGGATATCAGTGGACTTCATAGTAAAATGTGGTGATAAAACTAGCTAATGTGAGTAAAGATATAATTAATAGAATTGTATCCAAAAGGAAGGAGGTGGTGCTCCTGTGTCACTCTGTGTTCCATGCTCCTGCTTTGAAAAATGACCCCAAAAGTGGCAATTTAAAAATGGACATGATGATCGCTTTATGATATGTTATGTGATAATGTGGAAAAGGGAAGTAAATTTGTCCTGTTTGGTGCAGAGGATTAGATCTGGGCCAGTGGATAAAATGAAAGGAAACACATTTCAATCAACATCTGGAATCTGCCACTTAAGAAATAAAATAAAAATGGTTTTCTACCAGTGGAGATGTGTATCACAGGTTAGGTGAGAATTGGCAGAGACACTGTAGGTAAGCTTCTTAGCATAATTTAGAAGGTTTAATTACAGAATCTTTTTTAAAAAAATATATTTTTATTGATTTATGAGAGGAAGGGAGAGGGATAGAGATAGAAACATCAGTGATGAGAGAGAATCATTGATTGGCTGCTTCCTGTATACCCACTACTGGGGACTGAGCCCACAAGCTGGGCATGTGACCTGTCTGGGAATAGAACTGTGACCTGCTGGTTCATAGGTCAATATTCAACCACAAAGCCACACTAGCAGAGCTAATTATAGAATCTTTAAGGGCACACCATAGTCTAAGATTCTGGTATTTTCTGATTTTTATCCTTGAGTCCTTACTTTATTATGAAATTGAAGTCATGTGGTATTATGCATAGAGTAGATGCTTATAAGCATGTTTAAGTGTATAAAAAATAAAAGGACCATCTTGTTAATAAAGAAAACATGTAAATACATATGACTATGAATGTTGGTACCAGTTTCTCTATTATTTGTGTTGAGAACAAGAGAGAAGCTTTTACTTCTTTCAGCACTATTGGCATTAATACTGAAAAGAAATGTATGAAGCGAGTAAGACATATGGTAAAATCCTGGACCTAAAACAATTGAAAACCCTTCAAAACCACAGATTTAAAACACTATTAAGTACCCTGTAAAAGGAAAATCTAAAACTTGAAAAGAAAATTGCAGGTTAGAGAGGATCTAAAACATGGTTAAAGGTAGCAACAATTCAGAATACCATGACCATGTTAGATTTACACTAGCAAAACCAACACAAATTATAGCTAAAATGTAAAAATAAAGGCTGGTGATGATGAAAGAAAAACTGACTGTCAAAGGGGTGACTTACCCTATGAGATTTCAAAATGTATACCAAATAAAACATAAGTTAACAGAAGAAAAATTCCAGAAATTGAGTAAAAATGTTTGCTGAACTTAATATATAAAGAAGAAAAACAACAACAAAACAAAACCTACACATGAGGAAACAAATCACTAATAAATGATGTAACAAATGCCCATCAGTATGTACCATATCATACATTCTAATAAATTCTAGATCATTCAGATCATTCACTGACTCTACATCAATTAATTGTAAGAAAAATGAATTAAATGACTTTTCTACCCCAGGTATGGGCTGGGTATAAATTTTGGGCTATTTGATAAATTAATTTTATGCCTTGAAAACCCATCAAGGGGCAGAACAAGTCATTAAAATGGATTCTGTTTCCTTACCTCCTTTTCTAGAGTAGTGTCTGGCTCATAGTTAATAGTCAAGAAATGTTCAATTAAAGAAAATAGAAATATATGATTTTTTATCATATAAATTATGACAAGCTTTCATTCTGATTCATGTAAAGTTATGGAACTGGACTAGATTCATTAGCTAATGAAACTAATATTATTAAAAAAGAAAATCCCCATTGACAGTTAAACCAAAGAGGTCTAAACATAAAGAACATTAGTGTAAACTATCCACCTATGTCAATGTACATAGAAGATGAAGACCATCTACAATAAAAAAAAATTGAAAGATTGATGTTTCACATAATTAAACCCCTGATGAAAATTGGACTAAAGAAAAATCAGGAAAACAAATTGGAAAAACAAATGTAATATTATAAGCATCCATATTTTCTTATAGCTCATTTTCTTCAAGTGAGAGGAAAAGCAGATTGCAGAAGAGTGTAGGGAAACACTGTTTTTCTCTCTAAACACTTAACACATCTAGCAAAAGGGCTGGGGCAACTCTCACAGCAGTTCTTATTACCATGAAAAAAAACCCACAGATGTTTGTCTTGGTTGTTGTTGTCAAAATTAATCAAATTACCTAAAAGATTTAAATAAAAAGCCATTTATAGGGACACAACTATAGTTGAAATTTTGATTATTATATTTGCTAGTCAACCTACTAATAAGCCATAGTTTTCAAATTATTTATCTATATACCTGTCTATCTATAGACACACACATTACATACCCACATGTCTATGCATATATATGTATGTGTGTGTATGGGTGTGTACATGTATCCATAAAAATCTAGACTTCCTAATATGTCTTTGGAATAATGCACAAACATATTATTCTTATATGGAATCAGACCTTCTTATATCTTTCTGAAATTATTCACACACAAAATATCCCTCAGAATGAGGAAAAAAGCATTTTATCTATCATATTTCATTCTTTTCAGGAACCATTATGAGATATTGTGTCCTGATATCTCTTGAGGTCTCTAAGAGTTTTAGGATCAGATGCTTGTTTTTCTTCCTAATAAAATTTTGTAGGAATGCATAAAAGTAGATTAAACTATGTCAGATTCTTTAAAAGAAAACACTGTTCTTCTTTGACAAGGTTGTTATGTAGCAAAAAAAAAAAAAAAGAGCATTGCAAGCAGTTCTGAAAACGCAACTGAGATGCAATTTGATAAGTAGCCTTCCATCATCCAAGCCAGAGCAGTGGAAAAGCGTGCTATCAGCACTTTCATCAAAGGCACTATTGACTCTTCTCTTTCTGTCTCATTTTATCATGACTTTCTCATTTTGTTTACTCAGTCAATGATTGGAGAGAAAAGATTCCTTACCCCTTGGGTGAGTTTTAACGGAGTCCACGACAGAGAGGTCCTGTCCTTCATCTCTGCTGTCACCGCCGTCTTCACTACCACCATCACTTTCAATCAGTTTGTCCACCATAGCAATAATGCAGTTCAGGCTCTTCCCCACGTTGGCCCACACCCTATCCTGAAAAGAGCATGAGTATCAATACACATTTTTAATTGCAAAAACAAGATAAGACAAAATCTTGATGCATCATTTTAGAGAAGCAAGTAGAGAAACCATCATGACAATGCATAGTGAGTGACTAGCTCTAATACCCTCATTAATTTGGCCAGACCATGGATACACAAGAAATATATTTTCTCTTAATAAAGCAAAATTTAAATGTTATAAATCTTTTAATTTAGTTGATTATTTTTCTCTGTCATAACGCAATGATAAATTACCATACAACATTAATCCACAATTGAGCTCAAAGTATGAAATTTTAAACTGGATATATTATCATTTTCTTATAATTTTCATTATCAATACTTAGAAAGAAAGCAAAGACATAGCAATATTTTTAAAGAATGCCTACCACTTACATTAGAAATTCCTGTTTTTCTTTTTATATTTTTATAATACATACACAAAGTTTACCATTTTTACAATTTTTAAGTGTACAACTCAGTGGCATTAAGTATATTGTTGTGTGACTATCACCACCATCCATCTCCAGAACTTTTGCGTCTTCCCCAGTTGAAACTCTACCCTTTAAACATGAACTCTTTCTTTCCTCCTTCAGCCCCTAGCAGCCATCACTGTACTTTATGTTTCTATGAATTTGTCTTCTCCAGGAAATGGAAGTTCTTATAGTGTGGTCTCCAGCTAATGGGAATGAACTCTGCTATTGAAGGAAAAGCGGGGAGAGGATTGCTCATTTTCCAGATTGGCTTTGTATGTGAGATACATTTTTAGCTCTCTTCTTCTTCTTTTTTTTTTTAATCCTCACCCAAGGATATTTTTCCATTGATTTGTAGAGAGAGTGGAAGAGAGAGGGAAAGACAGAGAGAAATATCGATGTGAGAGAAACACATTGATTGGTTGCCTCCTACAGGAGCCCTGACCATGGCCCGGGCCAGGCAGGAGTCTGTAATCAAGGTAAATACCCTTGACTAGAATTGAACAGGGGACTCTTCAGTCTGCAGGCCAAAACTCTATCCACTGAGCCAAACTAGCTAGGGGTCAGCTCTCTTCTTGTTGCTCATGTTGGGAGAAACTGAATTTTCATTAAAATGCAAGCAATATTGAATGCTGCTTTCCTTCCTTCTTTCCTTCCTTTTTTTATTCTTTACCTGAGAATATGTTTTTTTATTTTAGAAAGAGAGGAAGGGAATGAGAGAGAGAAACATCATATATGCCCCACCTAGGGATGGAACCTGCAAACTAGGTATGTGCCCCGACTGGGACTCAAACCCACAACCTTTTGATGTATGGGATGATGCTCCAACCAGTTGAGCCACCTGTCTAGGGCTGCATGCTGCCTTTCTTCTTCTTCTTTTTTTAAATTATCTTTATTGTTGAAAGTATTACAGATGTTTATGTAAAGTAATACAAGGGATGGGTCAATTTATCTTAACCACATCTCTGAACAGCCTGAACAGAAGATGATTTAAAAGGATAATTTTACAGTCTATACCTATATGCTACTGTTGTTCCTTTACTTACATCTCACATGATAGGATTCAATTGATATGAAAAGTAGCCTTTGCAGCCATTAGAGAGATCTTTATTGGTATGAGGAACAGAGTGAAACAAGTTTATCAATCAAGACCCAAAACCATATATGTAGTAAGGGGTTATATGGCAAATAGTAGAAAAAACATTTAAGTCATTAAATGCTTAGAGGACACATGAGCTGGGAGAGTGTTTGTTGGGGGTGAGAAATTGAGCAGTTTCTTATGCACAGTTCATGCATAATCAGATAATCTATTAAAGATACACTCAGCAGAACACCCAGAATAGACTCATTCTATTCTTTTCCCTTTGGGGAGAATATCCTATCTAGCTCATAGTGAGAGAACTCTGAACTTTGCTGGTCATGCTTCTTTCTCTTTTATGGCATCTAAATAGTATATTAAAGTTGTTTATTTGGTATGCACTTCTGTCTCTAATACCAGATTATGACTTATTTGGAACCTGTGTCCTCAATATATTGCACAGGGCCTGGAAGAAAGGCAGAGAGAGAGGGAGGGAGGGAGGGGTGAGAGAAGTTCAGCATTGCTTAACTGATCAACTTTTCTAGATCTAATTTTTTTTTTATCAGCAAGAATGTGAAAACTAAACCAGAGCTGGCATGGGGAGTCCAAAGTAGCCCTGGCATATCTATATCTCTATGCACAATTTCCCACATGTCATTACCAATTTCTGAGGACTTTGATTAGAACAGGCATATGGATTAGCAGGGCCAATCTCCATCTTTAAAAAGAAGCTTCGGTGTATCCTTGATTGAATGCAATTTGCACTATACTGGCCTAGCTCAACATAGCAAACCTGTCTTATTTTAATAGCTTGATAGTTCTCTTCTCTGATCCAAAGTTTACAGAGACTGCTAGATGAAAGGAGTTGTACTTAAAATACGCCATGGCATAAACTGCAACATGTATGCATAAACTGCAACATGTAATACACACACACACACACACACACACACACACACACACACACACACACACCAGGTCCACTAAAAATAGGCATACATTTGACATCCATCAGAATTAAGTGAGATTTCCCAGTGTTTGCTTCCTATTGATCCTCCTGCTTAACTTCACTTATTTACTTATGTAAAAATCCCTGACCTTCCTTTCCAATAACCACACTGCTGGTCTTAGCCCAAAATTCAGCCCCTAGTCACACAGTGGATTCAGATAAGCAGCCACAGTTTCTCCAGTATTGATCTCTCTACATTCCTGTTGTTTGGACCCAGACCTATATATCAGCTATCACACAAACAGGTCTACACATGAGTGCCACATTTATCTTCATTGATTACCACGCTCAAGTCATCAGTCCTCTGGTCAAAAGCAGGCTAAGCACTGCAGCGAATCTTCATTCTTCTCTCAGCCTAGAGTCACCTCTGTAGTTGAGTCAACCTAGAAAATTCTCCTTATTTCTTGTTACTCTGAAAACTTTACCAGGTCAGTCATCTTGCTCTCCTAGCAACATCCTATTAAATAGCTTAACATATATTTTCTGGGCACCTGCTGCATGCCTGTTCAGTGCTGATCATTGGAGACATGAAGGAAACCTTGGAGGAACTTATATTTCTACCTGGACACATGCTGCTTTTTATGCTTCGAATACCTTCCTCCTTCTCTTCCATCAACCCAAATACTAACTTTTTCAAGTCTGCCCTTCCTCTGCTTAATGCATTTTTGCTGTTTGATGGACAGAGGGCTCTATGAGGAAAATGACTATTATTCATTAATCCTTTTATTCTCAGGTCCTTAGAAAGGAAGGAAGGAAGGAAGGAAAAGGAAGGAAGGAAGGAAGGAAGGAAGGAAGGAAGGAAGGAAGGAAGGAAGGAAGGAAGGAAGGAAGGAAGGGAAAGAAAGAATAATAGAAGGAAAGGTTATATATTTTTTTCTAACTATATATAATTTCTTTATATAATTTCTCTCTGAATCTGTTCATCATTTTAAAAAAATGATTTCAGAGAGAGGAAGGGAGAAGAGAAAGAGAGAAATATTTATGAGAGAGAGAAACATTAATCAGTTGCTTCCCACATGAGCCCCCAACAGGGGATAGAACCATGGAGGATAGAACCGGCAACCTGGGTATGTGCCGTGATGGAGAAGTGAACCCGCCAACTTTTGGTATATAGGATGACGCTCCAACCAACTGAGCCACACTGGCCAGGGATCTTTTCAACATTTTTAATGTGTATCACTCAACCATATCTATTCTGGGAATCTCAATATCTCTGCTTATTTTATGAGTGCTGGCCATTCACTTGAATTAGATGATATGGTTGTTGAGATCAGAATCCACATTTTATAGTTACCAGTAATTTGTTTTCCCCCAAGTACCTATAGCATTGCTACACACCACTGGTGCTTAATTAACATCTGTTGATTGACTGAATAACTAGCTACTTAGGAATAAAAAGAAATTAATATACAACTTTAAGTATTACCACATCTTCAAATTAAAGTTATAATTAAGATCAAACTCACAGGCTGAGTTCACTCTAATTAATGCCACATCATGCTAAAGCTTTCAATTCAGGAAAAATATTAAATAAAGCAATTGTTTAGTAAAAAAATTTCTACTGATTGGCTAAGGCTTTTAATTTTAAGTTGGTAATTGGTTGTTATCTGTATATCATTAGATAGTTGCACAACTAGTTGAATTATATGACAATATTAGTCAGTGTGCTGCATACCACCAATTTCCAGGATTGGTTTTTAAAAAAATGAATGTACCCCAATATATTAACATTCTGCCTGTATATGCCTCAGCATTTCTTTTAACAATTCATTAAATTTGGGGTATTCAAAGATTTCTATTTAGGAAATAATGTATGACTATTCACATTAAAATCTATTTAAGTTTAAGGATACTTGATTTAATGTAATCATACATTTTTAAAGTGTGTATGTAAGTTTGCATATTTATTATTTACAGGCACTTCAAAATATTTGACATTGAACCAGGCATTTTAAGAGTTGGGAAAATATCCAATGGAGAGGATGATATCCAACATAAAACCACAGGAAAATCACCACTCCTTTAACAAAAATAAAATATCTCTGTTAAAAACATTGATTTGAGTTGAAGGATGAACTGCTGATTCTGCAAATCCCTCCATTCATTCTGAAAAAATACATTGAACGTGAATGGAGGAAACACTGCATTAGGTGCTATAAAACAGGGGACTGAAGGTTAATGTAATAATTGCATGTGGGAAAATCTAGAATTGACCAGCATTTCATGAATATGCATGCCCATAAAGATCTCATTTGGGGCTTCTCTTCTTTAATAGAACATTTGTGCATTTTAATGGACAGTCATGAACTTTGCTTAATCACCTTTTGTGGACTTTAATATAAAATAAGTATTCAAAGCTCATTTCTCCTGGGTGAAATGGGCTGGAGAAGTTCAGGAATGTTCCCATCCATCAAAAAAACAGATGATAGAACCCATTCAGTTGCCATGTCAGAAACTGGCCTAATTCTCCCTGTCTTTTCCTGCCCTTTCTGATGGGGAGAGCAGATGCTTTGCTTTCAATGTCCCGTCTTCATTACAAGGTTAACAAAACCCAACAATCCTACTATGTGTGACTTAGGGAATAAAAATAAAAAGGCTGGGACAAGGGGAAAATAGTTGCTTCTACTCATATTTGTTGGGAAAAAATAGAACATTATTTCTGTGTAAGTAGGACTTTGTAATTGCCATGTGATAATCAAAAGAAGTTAAAATGGCCACCACTGTGTTTCTGGAAGCTTCTGGAGCCCCTAACTCACCATGTTCTTAGCTTTGGTCATCTCTGATATTCTGTGTCCATCCTGAATTTTACCACTTTCCATGTTTGGTGGTAATTTAAAGTAACTTGAATAGTCACCTCAAAGTTGATTCTGAAATGAAAATATGCACTAAGGAGAGAGGATATAACTGGGTATTTTGACTGGAAGAGAGAAACAAAATCCTTAAAATAATTCATGAATTCCAGTGTGTATGTGGGAGGGGGGAGGGTTGAGGTGCCTGGCATAGTGCAGTTATATTAAATAGACATAGTCTGTGTTTCAAAATAAAAACATAAACAAGAACAGTATTTTGAGGGCAAATTTCAGTCATTAATTTACTCTACAAATGAGTATCCAGCACCTTTTATGTTCTGTTAACTGCAGCGATACAACAGTGAACATGACACTGTCTTTGTCCTTTAGGAGCTTATAAAGTTCAAGAACACAAGGAAGAAACAGACTGGTTATAATTCAGTGTTCACGAGGCTGAGTGATCATGGGATGTAAGAATAATGCTTTATTATACAAAGTGTTTTGGAGTTGAATGCATATACACACATACTATACATCTGTCTGTCTGTCTACCTATTACATAAATTTGGAAATAATTGGTCATATTTTAGTGAAAATTTTATTCATTTTGATTACTAAATTATAAGGTGTTGCTTGAGAAAAGTTAAATCATAGGTTGGTATCTAGTTGTCCATAAAAATTAATCACCTCTAAAAATTGAGAATGATTGATTTCCTTCTTATTAAGATCAGGTCAATGGTTTCACAAAGCATAATTCTAGCTAGTCAGAAAACTGAACAGATTCTCTTTTGAAAATCAATTTGCATAGGTATCCCTGCGTTATGCATGACCTGAATGATTTTCCCTAGAGGTAAAGTCTAAGATGAAGACAGAAGCCTGCAAGAGACGCTGAGAATACAAATCACTGAAGATTGCTTATAGGGTTATCTGGCAAAAATACGTTTGTCCTCAACAGTTAATAATATTTTGAAACTATCTGTGATCATTGCTACCAATTATGGTAATATAAACTGCTCTATTAATACTTCTGTTAAGATTAGGCATTCATATTTGTTCTAGACATCATTAGAGAAAGGTGTAATACCAAATGAACTGTGAGATGTTGATAACAAACATATTAGAAACTGGTTTGTGTAAATCTTATTCCAAAATGCAATCTTTGCGAATATTGAGTTACAGAGAAATCACATTTTTTTTCAGGATATAAATGGACTTTATTATCAGGATGCCTGACATAAATATTACTGTGAATCTGTACTATTGTTTCTATGATCTATAAAATTCTTAAAAAGTTATTATGGATTAATGTGGATCATCTATTGTGTTCATGTGACATAAACACATTTTACCTTAATATGGCATAGCAAATGTTCTCCTAACTTAAGAATGCAACTAAAATTTAAAATTTGATTTACATTTACAACATGAAGAAGGGAATTAATTAGGTAATTTGAATGCTGAAATGTCTGATACAGAAATGTAGTTCAGCTAAAAAGTAGGTTTGGGATAAATAATAATAGTTTTCCTATTCTTCTCTTTGATAGAATGTATCAGAATATAAAGGTTCAGAAGTTTCTTTTTTTAAAGCTTTTTTTAAACAATTTTTTAAATGAAGGTAGGCAGACTTCAGCCCAAACACATCAATGTACTAATGTTGACATTAAATCACAGTGTTACAGGGAATAGTATAATTACTGGAAACTACAAAACTGGGTCAACTTAATCCTTTGGTTGGATGACATGCTTTCATATTTTGAACAAACTAATCTTGGAATCCCAGCTGTTGGAAGCATCTGTTGTAGAAATGTAGAGGAAGACAAGCAGTATGTCATCTTTACCAGCTCAAAGATGAAGAATGCTATATTAGCCTATTTGCACAGATTGTCATAAAATCTCAATATTCCTTTGGAACTTAATTTTTACCAACTTTTCAGGAAATCAACCTTCAAAGCACTCAATAATTAATAAGTAAAATTATGCAAATAACAGACTTTTTTGGTCAGTGATCATTTTAGTTTCAATCTCTTCCATACTGACTAGATAATTATTATCTAGATTCACGTCACCAATTTTGCTAACAAAACAAGTTGAAAAGAGGCAGGCTCACATTGATTTAGAATTAATAAAGATTCATTCTCATGACCTCAAAAAGAAAGATTCTGCATGTGTCAGCAGAGTATTCAGAAGTTATTTACTAACATGCATTTACTTTCAAAATATTTATTGTAAGAAGCTCCATGCAGTTGTTCATGTTAGGCAACTGTTAAAACCACAGTCACTACAGGAAATTAAATAGAACAAATAGATTTTTAAAAATGGAGCTACTGTGATCTTATGTCTAAACCTAAACCAATGTAAGTGATCAGAGAATACTTTCATATGATATCACAGAAACCCAATTAAATTTATTTAAAACATTGAATTAATTCAGGAAGTTGACTAGACTTGTAATCAGCGCTGAAACTTTTCTAATACCTAATTAGCTAGAAAAGTGGTACACAGACTTGTTTCCAATTCATTTACTAGCACAATCTCCAAAGGCATTTTCAATTGGCTATATTTTCTTTGAATTTATAAAACTTTTCAAAGTTAGTTAAAGCTTTGGAAATAATGTTAAATGGTTATAGCTTTGGTGAAATTTTTTTCTGTTTTTTTTTTTAAAGAATTTTCATGTCTTGACAAAGAAATTTTTTTTAATAGAAAGTGGTTAACAATAAGAATCTATCTAACAATCAAAATCTATTATTGCTGGCAAATAGAGTAAAATTATTTTGGGAGTAGAGAGTTAGAAGTAACTTCTCTGAGTGAGAAATATTTCCCTTGTAATTATGGTAAATTTAGACAAAGTTTTATATACTTTCTAATAACAATGGGATCCAGAGATGAAGAGTCCTTATGAAAAGGGGAATTTGGAGACAGAGTAGCATCTCAGAAGAACATCATGAGGACATGAAGATGACCACCTACAAGCCAAGGAGAAGGCCCGGAAAAGCTCCTTTTTTCACTGCCCTCAGAACAGCAGTTCAGTGACCCACCCCACTGAACTGAATGGTTCACTGGATACCTCTTCACCTCACCGTATGTTTCCCACTCCCTTCCATCTTTGCCTGTCATAAGAAGGTTCTGTGTATCAAATGTTGACTTGAAGTCACATTAATGGAGCCCACCTTCTACCATCTGTCTCTCTCCAACGTTTGTCATAACCTTTTGCCACTATTTGTTAACATGTTTTTATCTACCACTTGACTCTGAGGACCTAATACTTACCTTCCAATTTGGAACAGCTACGATTTAGAAAGTCCCCAAAATTATGTAAAGTAAAGGAAATAAGGAGGGAGGCAGAAGAGGGACATTTTTGTGTAGCAGGAAGAAGGTGAGATATGAGGGAGGATTAGCATAACACAGTGAGGTGAAAATTATAAAAACCAATGATACCCCAAATTCTAAAATTCTCACTTGAGTTTACATAAAATGGTAATTATTTATGAAAATGAAAAGCTTAAGTTCTTTTCTGTATCTACCCAAACTCTTAAAACTCATAATATGCATTTTTTGATAGAGCAGTTTATAATATGCAGTTTTCTCTTTTATCACAAGGAATAGTACTGATCCTCATAATCAGATTATTTAAGTTAAATATCCTAAAAAAGAAAATATAGAAAAAATTCTACAGTCATCCAATGCCTTGGCCTGGGCCTTTCCAGGTAATGGAGTACTATCACACAGGTAAATCGTTTATCTCATGACCACCCTAAGCCAAACAGGTGTTTGCAGTTGAGAAAATTGAACTTCAGAGAGGTTAGGAGGGACGAGTGCCTTGGAGCTCTCAATAAATTGAAGGAAAAGGTGAGGTAAAAGGCAGAAATATTAGATTTGCTCTTTTGAAAATGCTTCCGTGGGAAGAATGCAATCTTAATCAGCAACAACAGATACTTATTCAGCATTTACCTCTTGGAACCCAGCTCTGTTTTTCCTGTGATAGAAATTTTATCAGAAGAAAGAGCAACCATCACTTCACAGCACTTGAGACAGCAATTTTTTTTGAGAGGTCTGGGCCTTTCCAATAATTTACTCCCTGAACACTTTTACATTCTGGGTTGCAGGAATACTAATTATTAACTGTTTAACATCTAATACAGCTAGCATACGCTTTTCTTGGTTAAAAATATGCTACAGTAAAGCATTTCCTTCCGTGTGGGCATATAATTTGGAGAGAGTCTTAGAAAATTGATAGGTATTGATTCAGGAATAACACACTGGTCTCCCTCACCCAGCACCTTCATGTTTCTCCTGTCTTATCTGCCCAACTAGAGTTCCCATCCACACTGGCTTCTTTTGTTTACTTGTCTTTACCTTTTTTTTAAAAAATAGTATGTTTTTATTGACTTTTTTTTTTTTTTTTAGAGAGAGAGAGGTAGGAAGTGGGGGGAAAGAGAAACATCCCTGAAAGAGAGAAACATTGATCTACTGCCTCCTCCATGTCCCCTACTGGGGATAGAGCCAGAAACCAGGGTATGTGCCCTGCCCAGGAATCGAACCAGCGACCTACTGGTGCATGGGACGATGGTCAACCAACTGAGCCAAACTGGCCAGGGCACTTGGCTTTTCTTTTTTCAGATGCTTTATGTGGCCATCCTTCTGCTAATTTTAGAACACCTAGAGGAACATCTTTTTAATCATAGAACCATGAGGAGAGAGATTTGAGAGATCTTTATGTCCACTGCCATTTAAATGCCAATACATTCTAACCTATGTCTGGAACTAAAACACTGGGTTACAACAATGAAAATACTTGTTGCATCCAAGTACTGCATTATAGATAATTTCAGACTCCTTTTCTAAAGCACAATTGTAATGGTTTATATTACCTTGGCAATAAATAAGGAAAGATATTATAGAATCTAGCAATTATGGCATCTTTGCTTTGATGACATATTCTTGGTTGTATATATATGATTTATTTGACAGCAAATACATTTTTATGTCAAATAAATGTGATCTAGGAATAAAACTTCCATTTATAATTTGCCCTGAAGTAAAAATGAGACTGATTCACCCACAATCTGTATCATGACTGCTTTCTACCTTGTTTGGATAAAAAGCAGAGATTTCTTATTATGCTGACTTAATTTCCCAGGACTGAACATTGGGAAGGAAGTGATGTGCAAGAGACTTACCCACTCTTCCTCATCATAGTCTGAATGATGGGGTATGGAGTCTTGCCTTCTCATTGGTGGGGGTAGATCCTGGGGACTGCTCTCCTCTGTGCTGCTCTTAGGCGAGGGTGGCTTTTTAAGGATGCCTCCTGGCCTGGCAGTGTAAAGTGCTAAAAGAGCACTTCTGACCAGCTGATCCTTAAAAGCATGAACAAAAAGCTCTGTCTGGAAAGAAATTGACAAGGATTAGAAATACCATGGTAGGCATCTCAGCATAGAGCTATGAAAAGGTCAATTGCAGATTTGTTGGCACTTGAGAGAAAATGATTCATACCAATCAATGGAACATAGTTTGGTTTGGGGACATTGCCAAGGCCTTGAGTCCTACTGCTCTAAAAGCCAATGCGGAGGTTCCATGTGCGCTATAAACACCATCTGTCTCCTCAGCCCCTCACTTTTAGTTCCACATCCTATCTTTGGAGCTGGATTTCACTAGGAATAATCATTTGAAACCCATCTTCTTTTCAAGTAATTCCAAATAGACCTTAAAGGAAAATGCCACCAGACTATGGATAGTCTACATTTTAAAGAAAGACATGTCTTTTAGAGGCAGGAGACTTGCTTTTTACAAATTTCAACAGTAGAGATGACATAAGCAGTCTTCTCATGAAAACATTTGGCTTTTATTCCTTATTATCGCCCTCTAACTGTCTCCTCCACCAAATGGTTTCAGTAGGGCTCGATGTTAAGCGAGGTTACTGTAAAATCTACCAGGGAGGATTTTACAGGCTGATGGTAAATAACCTAGTGAGTACTGGAATAATGACAGCTTCCCAGCGATAAAGAACTTCACAGCTGTACTTTTCAATTTCCCGATGAAATGTTTAATAGCTTCACCCCGTAATATACTGGAGGGGGCAGTGATTGATTTTCTGTGTCATAGTACACTTAGCATGCACATGGGCTCACAATCTGTTCAAAGAGTGGAGAAGTCACTCACGCACTGACCTATATTGTTATCATATTTATCCTTTGTAATCTCTTAGGAAAGGGTCCTTTAAGTCATAGCATTATTTTCAATAACAGCTGATATAATTACCATTTAATGTGACTCTTGACTACAATGCTGACTGCTGTAAGTCTATAGCTGTAAGTCTAGGTACCTGTTTATTGGTGCTCTCTCAATGTACAGTCAACACTGCCATGTCTAACTGGTGGTTACTAAATTGTCTCTGTCTCCCTGTTGTGTCCATGCAATTAAAGAAAAATCAGTTAAACCACGGGTAAAGCAGGGACCTAATAAGATGATGTCATAGCTCTTCTTTGCAATAGATCATGAAATTCTAGAACTGAAACGGACTTTAAAATGGACCTCTTCATTTACCAGATAAGGAAACTAAGAAATCAGTGTGGCAACCTGTCCAAGGCAGACTGCATATTAGCAGCACAAAAGGGACAGATCCCGTTTTCTGACAAATTCAGTAGCTCTCCCCCTTACTCCACACCACCTCCCAGCCACTGCAACTAGAGGTTTCTGTCTTTCCCCTTCTTCCCAACCTCAAACTTCCCAAGTGTTTTGAAAAGCTACCAGCTCTCAGAATTCATTGTGTCCACAATTGCCCATGTAACTATCTTCACTGCTAAACTTTATTGGATATTTTAAACACTCTTTTAATCTAGAGGCACTTTAAAGGGTATTAAACAAGAAATATGGAAAAAAGAGTATATAAGAATAAAATATTGGAAAATATTTTTATAATAAACTAGGAAATCAAAATAAAAAGCACCTTTTTTATTAAAAAATAACACTTGGAAAAATTGGCTTGACAGTATTCAAACAAGTCAGTATAGTTATAGCAAAATGGGGAAATATGTTGTTTATATAATATTCCATATAACATAAATGTGTCTATCAATGTTAATGTAAATATTAAAAATGTGAATTTATTTCCATTCAACTTAACTAGACTATTTCTCTGTTGGTAATTTCAATAAAGTCTTTTGATTTATTTTTAGAGCAAAACAGCTTGCCTTCTTTGAATTCCTGCTACTACATCTCTAGTCCTATACCACTCACATAACTACCATGTAGCTAAATATCTATTCACATGCAATGAAATCTTGTATGATTCTTATCATTGCAATCATTTTCTTCTGATAGCATGCACACACTCCATTTATTCAAATCTCATTTGGGTTGATTTATCACCAAGTCATGGGAGATAATACAGTAGATTCTTATAGTTTTACAACTCAGAAATTTTGGGTTGTAATATAATATAATACACAAAATCTTAAGAGAACACAATAATAGCTGATCTTTTACTTTGTGTTTATACTGAAAAACTTATCTGACTCCTTGGAAACTCTCAAGATCCTGTATGTAGAATCGCATTCTGTTAGAAAATAGAAAATAGTCTATTCACATGACCTGGAAACAAATCTTAATTTTCTTGAGCAGCATTACTTAGTATAGGCCAATGTAGACCTTGATATTTTAAAGTCAAATAAGTAAGTGTATAGAGATTAATATAGTCCACAGAATTCCAAAACGACTGTATTTTGTTGTTCTTACAACTGAGAGGATACTAGGGAAGCTAAAAGTCATGGCTAGAATGTGACTATGTCTCTGAGTTGCCTCTTGCCTTGGAGTTCTGATAAGCTATTTTCTTTTCTGACTCAGCTCACATTACATTAAGTTAAAAAGAAAGGTTGTCTAAATGCTTTCATAAGAGTAGGCAAAACAATTCATTTAAAATATCAGTTCAATAATATAATAAAAAAGCATAAACTTAAGCAAAGGCAACCCATTTCTCTTGTTTGATATTTTAAAGAGAGAAATGTTATCTGAAAAATGAAATGTTTTTCTGCCTTACTGACATTTCTCCAATTCATATTCTCATATATATTTTCAAAGTAACTTGAATTATCAGCAAGTATAAAAGTACTAAAAATTATTTCTCCTGGGAATAAATTTCCTAGTTTCCTGACTATCAATGGCAGAGAAATAGTTAGGATATGTTCATTTAAAATGACTCTTTTTAACTAGAAATCTCAACAAATTAATCAAAGTCCTCTTCTATTTGGAATGATCTTGTTGTCACTGAAAAAAATTCAAAGCTATGTCTAATCCCACCTGCAATATGGAATTAGCCAACGGAATAAACAAGTACTATCATTTTAGTTGTCATATATATGGCAAGAAAGAATCCCGTTTATTTTTAAATTTGATATGCTTTAATTATTCTGCAGGGTATTGGAAAATAGGCAGCATAGAGAGATAAACTATATGATCCTTCTAACTATCTAGCTTACTTCCAGAGGCAGTTTCCAGGCTATGGCACAAGGAGGAAGAAGCCACATATGAATTTCTCAAACCGAGAAAACAGAGATTAGAGCTTGGAAAAGCCAAAGTGGTTAGTTAGAATTCACAGAAAAGAGTGCCCGAAAGGAGGGAACTGCACACAGAAAGAGCCCTGATGATCTGTAAATGGGTGCTTTTACATCTTTACCTGAGTACTGATCTGCATGTACTAGAGGATCGGGGTCATAAGGGCTGGGAATAGCTCATCTTCCCACCAGCAGAGTGGGCTTTGTAATGCATAGGGCATCATGTAGAGCCCTCAGAAGGGTGTGGCCCTAGTAGTGGGGCTAAATTAGTCCTAGGTTAAAGGCTGCTCTGGCTCCTGCTCTAACAGGGCTTAAAAATAAGGCTTGAAAGGATCTTACTGATTGCTAATAACTTAACTTCACACCAGCACAAAATCCAACATTATTTAAAGGAATACAATAAAATCCAGCAACCAAGAAGGTAAAACACAAAATTCCTGATATTCAATAGAATATACCAAGCATATAATGAAGCAGAAAATTTTGACCCATAATTAAAAAAAAACACACAGAGGTAGCTGATTTTATCTCCCTCCCAACTGCCTGCTTCCTTGCTGATGTTGAAACTACTGACCCACATGGGCAGCGGATCAAGGTTTGACTGCTCTACGACCTTCCTAGAGTGGCAGAAAGAAGTAGTCTGCCATCTTGCCCCCACAGCACAGGCACCACAGGAAAAAGGAAGTCACCCTGAAATGGAAAGTTCTGCAAGCTTGCTTTAAAAACAAACAAACAAACAAACAAACAAACAAAAAACAACAACAAAAAATAACCTTTTCGCTCAAACTTGCAAAAGTGTGCATTAAGTCATTAGTAGCAAATTTAATTAATTAATTAAAAAATAGAAGACCAGTCTTGGGGCATGGAGTCTGAACCACCAGCAGCATGGCTAGGTAGAAATGAATCATACTTTATTTTAAATCGTAAGTTACAAATTGTCTTCATAGACTATGCAAAACTCTGTTAACTTGGATAATTATTTGAACTTCCAGCAACACATTCTTAAAATGAAAATGCATGGCTTGTAAACCTAAAAAGATCCTCCTGGTTTCAAGGGCTGACAGATTTATTAGTAGACGAAGCATGTCTACTCAGTAAAAAAATATATAGGGGAAAAAGTTGGAGCGATGCTGAATTAAAGGAGGAGAAAATACGTGCCCTGTCCCCCACCCAAATCACTGCAGCAAGTTGTAAATGATGTATGAAATGACAAGGCCCTGCCCAATGCACAGGAAGAACATAAATACTGCTCTGTGATCACTGCAGCGATGTGCTACCTACTAACATTTCTGCTTAGGTGAATCCAAAGAGCCTCACCTCCACCCAGAAATTCCAAAAAGAACTGGACCAAAATGAAATTATATTATTTTACTGTGTGTAACACTTTCCTCTCCCCCCTTCTCTTTTCTCTGGCCATAATATATTTATTGAAGATTAGATATATTTATTGACTATCTGAATACTTAAGCATTGCTGACGAGTTTGTCTAAAATTTTCTTTGTAATTTTAAAAATGTAAAAGTCAAAATGCATATATTACATAGAGGATACCAGAAAGTTTCCTCCCCCCTTGGTTTTTCCCTCCTTGTGCTACAGCCTGGAAACTGCCTCTGGAAGGGAGCTAGACAATCAGTATGTACCCACTGCTTCATGATGAAGTAAAATAACACCAGTCACGAGGCCCCTAGCACAAGATTTGGCGAAGTTGGTACTTGTAAAATTTGGGTCACTTTTTCCCTCCTTGTCATGATAGAGGCACCTGATCTGACATAGAAGGAATGCTGCATTTCGAACTGGAAGTCTCGGGCTTTGACTTTTTTACTTTTTAATTAATTAGACAATGCACTTGACCTTTCTGAACAGGTATTAGCTAATTTTTAATAAAAATAGATATTACTTATATCCTATGAGAAAATTATAATAAAGTACTCTTTAAACTAAAATGTTAAATAAGTAAAAGGTATTATTATTATTATAAATTAGTATATCTGAATAAAAAATATACACCTATCATACCCAGGTTTCTATGAATCTGTTCTTTAGGGCTGCAAAAAACTACACTGTTATTTTATTCTAAAATTAGAGGCCCAGTGCACAGATTAGTGCACATTGAAAGGAAATTAATTACAAGACATATTTTAGAGGCCAGGGAGGAACGTGAGAGATTGGCCAGTTGGGGAGTGAGGAGGGACTACAGGAGTGCTCCAGGGCATGTCCAGCCTGTCTCGCCCAGTCCCGATTGGCCAGATCCCAGCAGCAAGCTAACCTACTGATTGGAGCATCTGCCCTCTGGTGGTCAGTGAGCATCATAGTAACTGGTCAAATGGTTGAACAGATGGTTGGACACTTAGCATATTAGGCTTTTATTATATAGAATAACACCATGAGAACTTTCTTTGGTCAGTTTCTTCAAGGACTTATTTACTGAAAGGATCTCATAATAAATTGCAAGGTGTCCTCAGAATGCAGAGGTTAAGGATAATTGTATTGGAATTGGACACCAGGACACCTGGTTTTATATTTAAAATCAAACCGCAATTTGTCGTTTTCTACCTTGGTTCTCTCTGGGTCATTCAGTTGCCCTGATTAGTTATGGAATTGATGTAGTATCTATCTTTGCCAGGCTACCTGTCCTCTCTGTATATAAGGTGCAAGTCACCCTTAGAAAAATTAAGGCTTAGGTCCCACTAACATTTCAAACAATAACTAATATTTTTGGAAAATTTTAGAACCTTCTCCCAGTAGATAATGTTGAAAGTGAATCAGGCAGAGAAATTACCCCATGTCACTGATAAGAATTCACATCCTAGTCCTGTTTTCAAATGAAGTGAATTCCTATTTAAATGTATAGCTTCATATGCATATAATTTAGGTGATCACCAGAGGAAAATAATTTTCAAACTCTGATTTAATTCATTTGACAAGGCCATGAACCAAAGAAAATGAAGGATGTCAAAGAAAAGAAAAAATATATATACCAACCAATAACAGGTTTCATTTCCTACCAGGAAAAAAAAAATCAGTGCTCAGTAAGATTTGAAAAGAGAATGAGGCCAATTCAGTTTGATCCTTTGGCAACACTTTGAAGCTTACTTTTTAACTTAGTCTATTTTACATTTCCAGGTGCTAGGAAAGGCAATGTATGCATAAAGCAACACCCATGCGGATTGGGGTATTTCATTTTCCCCACTGTAGGAATGATTTGGATCTTACTTTTTCTGAAAGCATCTTTAAAGAATTCTTCAAGCTGTCTGGAGAATGCTGGCTTGCAGAATTAAGCAGTAGGTCTGCATGGGTTGCTATCAGAGGTTGTAGTTGATTGATGTTGCTGAGAACTTCCTTTGCTTTGGCTGTGTTTTCAGGTGAATAGTAAATAAACTGGTAGCCAGTACTACAACAACAAAGAGAAAGACAAGTTATACACAAAGCAGAAAGAATTTGCAGCCCTTAATATCAGATGGCAAATCATAAACCTAAGTCCATATGTCATTACTTCCTATTGAACAGATAAGAACTATTCTAAGAGATTTTTACAGTGTCCTAAGAAGAGTTGTTGTTCTTTTAAAAATAAAATGAATAAGATATTTTTAAAGACTAGGTAATTACCTTGTTCTTACAAGGTAATTACCTAGGTAATTAATTACAACAAATCTAGTTCTTACAAGGTAATTAATTACAATAAATCTAGTTCTTACTCACCTACTAGAAGCATTCTTTATGTTTACACATATCAAATATTAACAATCAAAATAAATTAGTATTAGTGTTAATTATTAATAAATTCAAGGTCACACAGCACAGAGGGAAAAGACTGAATATAAATCCCGGCTCTGGTACTTACTAGCTGGGTGACCTTGAGCAGCCTTCTGCTTCCTCATGAGGGAGGTGGGCATAATTATCCAAACAATTATTTATAAGAGGTGGGTTGGGTTGGTGATCATTCATGGGAAGTGCCTAACAGAGTGCTTGACACAGAGCAAGCAGCCAGTAACTACTACCTCTATCTTCCCCCATGATCCTTGGGACAAAGGGAGTACATTTTAATAGCTGAGAAAAGAATTGAATGCCAAGTGGGCATATGGAGAATTTTATTGTAGAGAAAAAAGGCATTTCCAGCAAAAAAATTACATTATGCTATTTTATCATCACCCTTTTAGTTCCTGTGGTTTTTCATTTGTTATAAAAATATCTAAAATTGATTTCTGCCTTTTAAAACCATCATCTAGGAATTGGTCAAGCAGGTTATGTTATGGGGGTAGGAATTCCATGGAGGGAAGAAATCTTTGGCCAGTTTCATTAGGAAAGATAAAGGAGGCATTCCAGCAGGGAAAGGAAGAAAATAGCAAAGCCCTAGGCAAAGGGGAAAAATAGAGAAGTCGTGGTTATTGCATTCACATGGTTGGTGCAAAGCATGCTTACATCCCTTTGTATCCAACTGTCAAAGCACTTTTCACAATACCTTGCTACTATGTTGGGTACTTGTTGAATATTTTCTCTATATTTACCAGTTACATTATTAAAATTCCCATCATTCCATTTCTTATTTTGAAATATTAGAACCCAATAAGAAAAATTCACATCTAGAAATCATTCTCCCCTTCCCTTTAAACACTAATGATTTTCAGGAGAAAGTATCCATTTCTTCAGGGAAATAATATTCTTTTGTAAACATATAATGACTATCATGCTACTTATTTAATTTTTTCTTGCATGCTAATGAAAAGGAATGTCCTTGCTTGCTCGGAGTATTCCTATGACAGGACAAGATGTCAATGAAGGGCATAGGTTTATGAAGAAAACACTTTGTTAATCTGTGACACTTAGGAGAATTTTCTCTCAATCTGGCATGTGACTTGAAATTTCAAAAGCAGAAGCTTAAAAATAAAAGATACTTTACCTACTCATCTACTAGTAGCCCTGCACACGAATCCGTGCGCTAGTAGCTCTCTGCCACCCTCCTGTAGCTCTCCGCCCACTGCCCCGCTCTCCTTTAGCTCCCCCTGCCCCCCTCCCCTATTCCCCCCTTATAGCTTGCTGCCCTGCCCCCTCCTGTAGCTCTCCACCGCCCACTTGTAGTTCACTGTCCCACCCTCCTGCAGATCCGTGATCCGGTCATTACACGGTCGGTCGTTATGCCTCATGGTGTAATGGATAATTAGTATATTCCTCTCTTATTATATAGGATATTTTAATGCCAATTATAGCCCTAGACAAATAACAATGGTGAGGAGGAGAAAGGAAACGATGTCCCTGTCAATTATTTAGGTCTCTTTCTGGCTCTCCCAATCTTAGGCAGGAGTGTGCTAAGGCCCTTAACAAAAATCATCTGTACTCAGATTTGGTACAAAGTTCAATCCACCGTGCTCTTTAGTAAATCAAACAACTGGGTGTTATTTTTTTAAAGATAATGATGATCTAAAGATATTGATGGGACACCGGGGTGGGGATGATGTTCGATGCCCAGCAGCTCTGACAGCAGAGAGTCAAAACTTACTACCCACCCGACACAGAAGGCAGTGTGTAGTGGCTGCTCCGTGATCCCTTTCCACTGATCTGCTCCTCTGGATTACACTTTGCTCTCTGGTGTCATCTTATGGGTACTTTCAGGCATCCCACGGTTTAGCTCTTGCTTGGAAAGCTAGCCTTCTCAAGGTCGGGTGGGCTCTTCCATTTTCCTCTTTACATAACTGTCCGCTTGTTGAGGATGTCATTCCTGGCCTCTCATACAGTCACTCCCGTACATTATTTTTTTCTATGTATTTCTTACTCTGCAAATTTCCTTAGTGTCTCCTCTCCATTTGAATCAAACATGTACATTTTCAAGATTTATTTCTCAAGTGTTCATTTTGTCTATCCTAGTTCAGCTGTGCTCAAATTTTAGCAGGCATAAGATTGACTTGGGGATGAGGACAGGGTCTGAGTGTTTTGCTTTTTTTAAGTGCAGATTTCCTGGCAATGCCAGGAGGTTCTGCCCAGTAGGTTGTAACATTTGTAACAAAGGGAAATCCCAATGCAGGTGGAGAGGAGAGCACTGGCAGGGACACCTGCTGTCATTGTTTTGACCCTTATCCCCGCTGAACCCTTGATCTTCTACACAATAATTCTGATAAAAGTTCAGTAATCTTGCCCTAAGTTCCTTATCCTGAACTAATTTTAATTTTCATAAACCTTTTACAAAGCTACTTTTGTACTCCATTTTTACATTTAGCACAAGATGCTTCGGTTCCTTTCCCATTACCAATGTTGCCTCCCCTAACTTTTTGCACCAGCCCTTCATCTCTTCCCTCCCAATATACCTCCCACCCACTTCCTCTCCTCCCCTCCAATACATTCTTCAGTCCCTGTCCTGGGACATCAGCATAACCCTGCCCCTGCTCCCAAGTTGGTCTGTCGGAGCGGAGTTAGGCAGCAGGCATCGCTTCTCCCACTTTGGTCTCATAACGATGAGCGCCTTACCTAGTGAGGCTGAAAGATTCATTTTCCACAATAAAAGCCAATGTTGGTGTCCAGGGTGAAATAGTATGGTATGGAAAAAAATATCGCCACCACAAAATAAGTTTAAGTAGACATAAATTTCATCTACCTATTCAGTGCCTTACTCTTAAACATGTCATAATTTTCACAGTTATAGCTTCTTAAATGGAAAGTTATGAGTACAATTCAATTATCGAGATAAAAAGAATATAGCAAAACTCTGTTTTATAGTGGTCTGAAATTTAAACTGAATCCAAACACTTGAATTAAGTATCAATCAGACAAAACCAGCAAAAGTACAACATGTCTGCTTGGACAAAAATTATTTTATAGGGTGTAAATAATATAGCAAATCATAGATCACGAAAATTGAAATTGGCTTCATAATAGTTTTCCACTGGTAAAATAATTAAAGTGTATATATGTGAATACATACACTTTACTTTCTATTTATTTAAATTCTTTAATATCATTTAATTAGAACACCCACATATTCACATGTAGGTGTGTACATGTTGTTATGGGGGTGTCATATTTTGGTTACATAAAGAAAAAATAAAGCAGGTAGTGAATTAATATTCATATTCATATACTCTAATTAGTACCAGGATACAATTTAGACAAGGACTGTATATCCTGAGTGAACATCCCACTTGGGTTGCTTTTTGCTGGTCCTCCTGCATCCCCATCCTCTAGCGTTGACTTACTTCAGGGTTCAGTCCTTGGAACTCCTCCTTTTAAAAAAATCTACATGTCCCTCCTAAATAATCTCATTTAATCTGGTGGTTTAAATACCTCAGTTGTGCTAATGACCCCCAAATTCACATGTCTAACCCAAACCTATTTTCTTGAACTCCAATTAAAAACAAAAGCCCTGGAACGCTGGGGCGGCCACTAGTTGGGAGGCCCTGTGTTAGCGGAGAGGCCAGTTGAGTCGCCAACGTGACGTACCTGATCCCGCACTTGCACAAGGTGGATGAGACCGTCCTTTCAGAAGACCTACGACATTTGGTTCGGGCACGATTGGGACACAAGTGCATGAAAGTGGACGAGGTTCTGGACAGCATAGCAGAGGAGCTTAAACATTTGGCAGTTATTCATCTTGTGGAAACTACCTTAGTACCTGACTTCAACAAAATGTATGAGTTATATGATCCGTGGACTGTCTTGCTTTTCTTCAGTGACAAGCACATCAGGATTGGCCTGGGTACCGGCAACAACCAGATCAACCAGGCCAAAGGAAGACAAGCAGGAGATGATCGACTTCATGGAGATTGTGTACCTACCAAGGCGCCCGGAAAGGCTGGCCTGGTCGTGTCCCTGAAGGACTGACTTCTCCACAAAGTACAGATACTGAACGCTTGTCCCAGGTTCAGTGTGCTGTGCTGTGGACTCATGTTCACATGGAGATGTCTGGAACTCTCTAAACCCTTTGAGGAAGTGTTTGGAGTCAGCCTGGCACTGTATTTTTATATTTGCAAATGTTGGTGAGTCTCTAGCTGACGTAAACAAATACATGGTAATGGGAACAGTCAAAACAATCAAACAAACAAACAAACAGAAGCTCTCCTCTTGACACCTCCAACTCCCGATGTCACCAGCTGGGCTTCTCAGCTCCCCATTCTTAACCACCAGCTCCTACACTCCTCCCAAACTAGCTCACAGCAAGTCCATCTGCTATGGTCTATGTCTCTTCTCTTTCTCTCCTACCCTTTCTCCAATTTTTCAGAAAATTCTGCCTTTTCCTTTGAAACACATGCAGAACCCAACCACTTATTTTCACATTCACTACAACCACCCTGGTGCAAGCCACCATCACCTTCTACCCTCAGGATCATTACAATAGCCTGGAAACTTCTGTCCTTACTCTAAGACATTAAAATCCTTGACTAATTCTTAGGTTTGAAGGAGGCCAGAGGCAGGCAAGGAGAGAGAAATAAAGCAATTCTTCCTTAGTTCCCTGCCCACACTCCAAATTCTGGGAATCGTTCTGCCACTTATCTTTCCACCCCCACGGGCACTGCTCCCTCCACTCCGGAGTCCATTTGCTCAACCAAGCTAGTCCTGTAGTAAATGGAGGCACGGACAAATACAGATGAGAGATGATGAATAGGCAAGGATGAAAGGGAAGGAAATGATAGAGGAAGAGGCGCCTGGGCAGAAGACCAGCATAGAAAAAGTGCCATACAGTGATGCGCTTCTGTTCTGGTGCCAGAACGAAATCTCCAGAGAAACATCTAAGGGACAAACTCCACTTTTTCCCAACTCAAGCACTGCTTGTAAAACAAACAAACAAAAAACAAAATAAAAACATAACAAAACAAACAAAAAAATGATCCCTTGATTCAAGAGGGAAGGATAGACAGGCTCTCAGCTCTAACTGAGAAGAAAACCATGTGGATAATAAACAAAAATGTACCCTTTAGTGTATTTGAATATACCTGTCTGGCTTCACAGGGTTTAACAATGTGCTTCAGGAAATTGCAGAAGGGAAAACACAAACAAACTCAGACTTCTCTGGTTTTCGCCAGGCAGCCTTTCCATTTTTCCCCCCTAAAAATATGGCTTAGAAAAAAGAACTAGAGGTATTTGCTTTGTTTACTGCCTATGGATTTCACTCATATAATTAAATGAGTTACATGATCTAAGCTTAAATTGATGTTTGTCTTTGAAACTACTCATTTTAAAAAATATTGGTTTCATGTTAATTTTAGAACCAGCAATTTTGAACAAGACTTGGTTCTGCCATTTATTAGCTCTGTGACAGGTGATACCAATTAAGAGGAATAAACCTAAAATTCATTTTTGTTTACTTTGCCCTCAAAGGAAATTTGCCTGTTGGCTCTGATCACAGTAGCTCCTACTATCCCACTTTTTAGGTTGCAAGTTCCTATCTGTAGTTTCTTGACCAATAACACCTCTTTTCTATGTATATCCTTCCCTTAGTCCTATTCCTGACCTAAAAATTTTTCCCCATGCACAATTATATGACCTTCAAATAAACAGAGCCTAATATGTTTTCACTTCCTGCATTGCCTATCCCCATTTATCTTTAAATTCAATTGCCCTTATTTTCTTTGTTGACTTCCAAGGGGCTGTCCAGTTCTACTTCTCATAGTTTGTCTACTGGTATTTTCATGCTTACTGGTCTATGGAGGAATATACAAACCAGCTCTCCCAATTGCTCCCATCTAAAATATTTCTCAACTCCAACCTGGACCGTATCCATTCATGTGCCTAATCAAAGTATAGAGTAAGATAAGGTACAATAATAGAAACTATTCCAAAAATACACTGTAAAAGCAAATGCTCCCTTGACTGCAAATGGGTATAAGAGACCTTTCTGGGGTGATGAATATGTCATAAAATTGAATTGTGATGATGACTGCACAATTCTATAATTTAATAAAAATCATTGACTTGTACACTTAAAATAGGTCAGTTATATTGCATGCAAATTAGCATACCACAAAAGCAGAGAATGGAATGGTGGTTGCCAAGGGACAGGCAAGAAAAAAATGGAGAGATGTTGGTTAAGTGGTACAAAGTTTGTTATGTAGGATGTGTAAGTTCTGGGGATCTAATGCAGGCATGGTGACTGTAGTTAATAATACTGTATCGTATGCTTGAAATTTGCTACAAGTGTAGATCTTAAGTGTTCTCACACAAAAACAAAGAAAAGAAAATGATAACGATGTGAGATGATAGATAACTTAATTAGCCTGATTACTTCACAATGTATACTAGTACATATATCAAAGCATCAAGTTATACATCTTGAGTATATAAAATTTTCATTTGTCAATTATACCTCAATAAATCTGAATAAAAACAAAAATGAATGTTCCCAGCACATATACTATTATAGTGCTGGTGATTATGATCCTGAGATAAGAACACAGAAAAACAACAGGTTTATTTAAGCGTCATTTTCTTTTTTTCTGTGTTAAAGCTGATATTTGTTTGAGGGTCTCTAATAAAGCCAATAATTTATACTGTAGATTTAAGACTAATAATTCAAATCTATCCCTCCTCCTCCTTATTCTGTCTCACATTTTAATAGCTAATACTTATTGGGTCTATACTAAAAGCCTAGCATTATGCTAAATTCTTTTTAGAGATTATTGTATCTAATCTTGACAATTCTCAGAAGAACAAATATTATTCCATTATGCAGATATGGAAATTGAAGTCTGGGTATGTTAAGTAACTTGAGTTGGATCACACAACTAGAATAGATGTTAAAATCAGGGTTCAAAACCAAGTTCTTATTATTACACAGTTTGAACTCTTAATTATGTTTTACAAACTCATGAACATGATATGCAAATATTTTAAATTTGGAAAAGTTATAATATGAAAACTAACACAGAAACATCTTTTATTTAGTAATGTAATGGTAGGTACAACCAATAAATATCTACATTATAAAAGGCAATGGGCCATCACAACCTAAATGACCAGATGGATGACTGGTCACCAGGAAGTGCATGGAGCACCTCTTGATTCCTCCCCTGTGACTCACAGGCTCCTATCACAGCAAGGCTGGTGACTGGCGAGCGGGCGGGGCATCAGGGGGGTGAGTGGGGTGAGGCAGGCACGTGAGGTCATTATCCTCCAGCCTGGAGACCTAACCTCACCACTTCCTCAGTGGCTGCAGATCAGGCCCTGAGAGGGGAGGCCCTGAGAGAGAGACAGGGCCTGATCTGCAGCTGCTGGCAAGGCCCAGAGAGAGAGGTAGGGCCTGATCAACAGCCACTATGGCTGCTGGCAAGGCCGGGAGAGAGAGGCAAGGCCTGATCAGCAGCTGCTGTGGAGGCTATGGATCAGGCCCAGAGAGAGGACTGGAGAGAGAAGCAGGGCCTGATCTGCAGCTGCCACAGCTGCTGGCAAGACCCGAAGAGAGAGAGAGGCAAGGCATGATCAGCAGCTGCTGCAGAGCCTGCAGATCAGGACCGGAGATAGGCCCAGAAATGCTGATTGGCATAGAAACCAACCAATCAGAACAAAATCTGGGTGAAGTGCCAGGAGCCAATGGCTGCCTAGAAGGCAGAGCTTTTGATGCTGACTGGCATAGAAACCGACCAATCAGAACCAAATCTGGGTGAACTGCTAAGAGCCAATGGCTGCCTAGGATGCGGACCTTTTGATGCTGACGGGCATAGAAACCAACCAATCAGAACCTAACCTGGGTGAACTGTGAAGGCAGAATCTAAGGTGGGGGCTGAGGAGGGGTTTTAAGGGCAACAGCTGTTTGGTGTAAGGTGTAAGAAAGTGGTTCAATTTTTTATTGACCGGTTTGGCAGTATAGTGCATATGGCTGGCTATCAGTCCAGATATAGGGATTATGTATTTGTCTGCCAAGAGCATCTCTTCCTGCTGAATAAGGCTCCCCGCGGTCCCCCCCCCCCCCCATTTCAGCAATCCTATTCTATATAATCTATCTATACTAATAAAAGGGTAATATGTTAATTAGACCAGGTTGACCGGCCATCTTCTGGAAGTCCAACTTCCTTCTGGAACAAAGCCATGGTGGTGGGGGCCACGGCAGAGGCAGTTAGGGGTAATCAGGCTGGCAGGGGAGGGCAGTTGGGGGCGAGATCAGCCCGGCAGGGGGTTAGGGGCAATCAGGCCGGCAGGGGACGGTAGTTGGGGGCGACCAGCCTGGCATGGGAAGGCAGTTGGGGCGAGATCAGGCCAGCAGGGGAAGCAGGGGAGGGCAGTTGGGGGTGAACTGGCCAGGAGGGGAGGGCCGTTGGGGGTGACCAGGCTGACAGAGGAGGGCCATTGGGGGTGACCAGGCTGGTAGGGGAAGGCAGTTGGGGGCAACCAGGCAGGCAGGCAGAGGTGGTTAGGGGCAATCATACAGGTAGGCAAAGGCAGTTAGGGGCAATCAGGAATGCAGGCAGAGAGGTTAGGGGCAATCAGGCAGGCAGGCAGAGTGGTTAGAGGTGATCAGGCAGACAGGCAGGTGAGTGCTTAGGAGCCAGCGGTCTCAGATTGTGAGAGGGATGTCCACCTGCCAGTTTAGACCCGGGGGATTGGGCCTGAACCGGCAGTTGCACATCCCCAAATGGGTCCCCGATTGGAGAGGGTTCAGGCTGGGCTGAGGGAACCCCCACCAGTGCACAAATTATGTGCACCAGGCCTCTAGTTAAAATATAATTTTCAAAGTTCTCATTTGCTTATTAAGACAAAGTTCATTAGAGGAGATATATGATGATTCTATTTTATAATACAGCTTACACTAAAGAAAAAATTTGATAATTATCTCGCAGTAAATTGCTCTCAACAAATATTTTATGACTGCTACATGGTCAATGCAATGAGGAATGTGAAAGCTAGAGGTAGCCAGCAAGATAGTCAGTGGATGAGTGTGATGATGCCTGTCCTCTAAATCCCACAGCCAGGGGCTGGTAGCAGAGAAGGAGAAAAAGGAAATAACTTTTTTGCCTCATCATCTTCCCATAAGACCTTGCAAACCAAAGGCTCTGTATTCTTGCTGTGTGCATGTATCCTTCAGGGTAGCCATAGATTCAGGACTTGCTTACTAACTTCAGTTCTATAGCTCCTTATATTTCCAGCTCAGACAGTCATTTAAAAATAATGTGAAAGGATAACACATTGCAGCCACCTTTTCTAGATGTTTGTAGTTGGTTTCCTGTTACCCAGTTTCCCATATGTGCTGGAAGTATCAAAAGGCTTTTACAAAAACATTTCTCTTATTCTACAACTAGATAAAAAGGAGTTAGAAAAAAAATTCTAAAAATATAGAACTCTGTCTGTATCTATCTATCCCATTCAAAATAAACATGTTATTCTTTCAGAAACATTCAGTAATATGTTTAGATTGATGTCTTCTGTTTACATTTAATTTCATGTATTCTTTTGGGCATTTCTGTATACATCCCTACATACCTCATAATCAACATACTAATTAAAATAACTACATAGTGTTCTACTCTAGTGATGCAGAGTAGTTTGTTTATCCATTCACTTAAGTTGTTTCTAATATTTTATTATTATAGATAGAATAAAAAAAATCTTTGATAATTTTACTTTATTTTTATTGTAGCTATACCCCTAAATAAGTGGTTTCCCTGAGGTGTATTTGTGAGAACTATAGAGAATCAGATAATATTCTAGAAATATTTTTTACTGACTACTGTAGAGAGCAATTTTAGGCAGATTAAACTAGTAACTGATCTGAGTGCAAATCACCACATTGATTCATGATTTTTTTAATAGTAAAGATAAAGTAATTTACTTTTAAAGTTATCCTATATAATTAAGAGGTAATATGCAAATTGACCCTCATGCCCTTGCACAAGATGGCCGGCAGGGGAGGGTAATTGTGGGTGATCAGGCCAGCAGGGGAGAGCAGTTGGGGGGGGGGACAAACCTGCAGGGGAGGGCAGTTAGGAGCGACCAGACCGGCAGGGGAGGGCAGTTGGGGGTGACCGGGCCAGCAGGGGAGGGCAGTTGGGGGTGATCAGGCTGGCAGGGGAGGGCAGTTGGGGGCAATCGGGACAGCAGGGGAGTAGTTAGGCATCGATCAGGCTGGCAGGGGAGTGGTTAGGGGGTGATCAAGCTGTCAGGCAGGTGAGTGGTTGGGAGCCAGCAGTTCCAGATTGTGAGTGGGATGTCTGACTGCTGGTTTAGGCCCAATCCCACAGGCAGTCGAACATCCCCTGAGGGTTCCCAGATTGGAGAGGTTGCAGGCTGGGCTGAGGGACAACCCCTCAGTGCACGAATTTTGTGCACCAGGCTTCTAGTCTACACTAATAAAAGAGAAAGATGCAAATTGACCGTACCTTCGCAATGCCCACCAGCCAATCAGGGGTGAGTATGCAAATTAGCCCAACAAAGATGGCAGGTTAATTTGCATACACCGGCGCCAGGTGTCCAGGGGTGGGACACAGGCGTGCGGCACTGCCCCAGCTGCTCCAGGCCTCTGGGCAGCGTGGGAAGGTGGAAAGGCAGCTCTGGGCAGAGGGAAGGCAGAAAGGCGGCTCCGGGCTGGAGCAAAGGTGGTGCCAGCAGCCAGGGGAAGGAAGGCCCATTCTTGCACGAATCTTTGTGCATTGGGCCTCTAGTCTATATATATAAAAGGCTAATATGCTAAGTGTTCGATTGTCTGACCAGTTGCTATGACACACACTGAACACCAGGGGGCAGATGCTCAACACAGGAGCTGCCATGATGCGCACTGGCCATTTACAGAGAAATGGCACCGCGGACCTGGTGCCCACAAAGCAACACTCAGCTTCCCCCAAGTGGGACACAGGCCCTGCCCCCAACCTGGAGTGACAGCCCACCAAATCGCAGATGACACTGCTGAGACCCCATGGCACAAAATACGGACCATAGCCCAGCCCCGCCCGAAACAGTCGCTGTGGGCGCCGGGTAATGATGTCACATAGCAACACCCAGTTTCTTCTCCCTAGCGACTAGCCTCTTGCAGTTTCTTCAGCCCAGGAACATGACTTGCTTTGTAGCCAGGTGGAAACATTTTACACTTTAACCAAATGTCTGTGATGCATTTTTCCATGCCTCATCTCGTTTGATTTTCACAGAAGTCCTGGAGTAAGTAGATGGGAGACTCAGTAGAATCCTATTTTCCTATTTTCTTTTCATTAGCCAGAAAACAGAGACTTAGAACGTTTAGAAACTTGACCTGACTAAAAAAAGTAAGAAATGGTGGACCTTGAAAATGACTTCAGGTTTTCTCACTGCACAGAATATAGTCAAACACTGCTGCAGTTAAATATTTTACCCTTTGTTCTCCCTGTGTGATCTACAATAATAATCTGCCTTGTGTTGATATTTACTGCTGTGTTGCTGACAATTACCTGAAAGAGAAGTTGGGGTGCTTCACTGGGCTGGAAAAAGTTTAGCTAAATCAGAAAGCAGGTCTAATTAAGCAAGTTTATCTATATATATAAAGCTCTTGCTGGCACCAATCGCACACGTGTGTTTCCATCTGTCATTGATGATCATGAATTTGGTTGACACTTCTATTACAGAGAAAGGGCAAATAGTGATATTAAAATATTTCTTCTAATTAATTTCCTTTCAATGTGCACGAATTCATCCACTGGGCCTCTAGTATTTTCATAAAAGCCTCAGAAAAATTGAATGGAGCAACTTTTAAAAATTTCTGTCTGGTGGGTTGCAAAATCAATTCCTAGAAAGGTAATCTATAACTAATATTATTGGTTAGAACTAACATTGTTCATTTATTAAGAGCATGTGTTTGGGGTTTAATATATACTGATTGTATCAGGGTGAATTGGCATGGAAAAACTTGGGGGAGGAGAAGTCTAATTTTCTATCTCTGGCTCTGTCATTATCAGTATGGGTGTTTCAATTTTTGGACCTTTGTATTCTCATCGATAACATAAATAGGGGAATTTGTAATCTCTGAGATTCCTGTTACTCCTAAAATTTAAAACATTCTTTATTGAGAAAAAAGCACTGAATCAACAAAATGATTTTCTTATTTCCCAGGACTTCTTATTATATTGAATACCGACAACTGACTATTAACTAAGCAATGAAAATAAATGGTTTATGTCCTGTACTCCTTTTCCCAGTGACCTTGGCATCTACTCAGTTATAGAAAGCAGAAACCTAAGACTCGTCAGCCCTGCCCAGTCTCCCTCAAGTCCTCAACCAGTTGGATTTAAATCCTATAAAGTTTCCTAAAAATCTTCTCACCATCACTGTTATGATAGCCTAATTGTTTATCCTTCTTAAATTCTCTCTACACTGTCACTCCAAATGCAAGTCTGATTATGTTATATGTTAATCCTCAGACAAAAACCCTGTCCATGAGTTCCCATAGCCTATGGATAAGCTGCCAGGACGTGGTATCCCAACCTTAGATTCTCATTCTCTCTCTCGCTCTCTCTCTCTGTCTCTCTCTCTCTCTCTCTCTCTCTCTCTCCTCCCTCCCTCCCTCCCTCCCTCCCTCATTCCTTCCCTTCCTAAAAATCAAGTGAGGATGAAAAATTAAATAAATAAACTCCAAAAAACAACAGCACTTCTAAATTTTCTGAACACTTATTTGTAGATGACTTTCCCCCTACTGTTTGCTTCCTTTGCAATGATGGATATTAAATATCTAAGCTAATAGAGAACTTTAAAAATATGATGGGAGTCACTCAGTGTTTAACCTGAGTACAACATTCTTCCTAGGATTAAACGCATACTGGTTGAGATAACATAACTGTGTCATGGTTTAAAATATTTTCTAGTTTAAGGCAAAGGAGAAATGCAATTCCTGACTTACAAAAATTAAGTCCGTAAATCATTTTACCTATTCATAGTTAGTTTTTTAATTAAGCAGAAAAAGGGTTTCTTTCTATAATTTGCTTATTAGATTTCACATTCTGTCTTTTAAGTTCTAATCTTCCTGTTGATTAACTTTTTTTTTTTTTTTCGGTGATAAAACCACAGTCACATCTTACTCACTCTGTGAATTTAAGACATTTATTTGTAAAGTCAAATTATCCAAATTATCTTCCTGAAAAATTGTGATGATATACTTAATAAGTCTTTCCTCAAAATCTCAAGATTTTAACTCCTCTTTCTAAAATGTAATTATTTCAAGAGAGATCAGCTACAATCTATAGGGCAAATAAGCTAAACTGAAGGGTGAGAAGTTCAGTGGCTTCTGAAATCCCACAATTAAGATTGATTATGTGCTTTATTTTCATATACTCTTCTTGTCACCAAATTTATCATCACTATAAATTCTAGGTATTTTAGCAAACTTTTATTCATTTATAATTAAAGTCATTTTCTTAAAAGGAAAGATTTCATTTCTAAGGGTTTTGAATAGTCACATTATACACAATGTTTCTTGCCTCAGCTCAGATCATAACTTGCTTCACAAGTTTTTGGGTAGGTTATGGAAGAATGTCATCAATTTTTAAATGTGAAAGTCACCATTGCATTACTAATATTGAATTGGATTTTAGGTTGGATGTGTGTTTTTTATTGATTTTAGAGTGAGAGAGAGGAGAGAGAGAGAGAGAGAGAGAGAGAGAGAGAGAGAGAGAGAGAGAGAGAACATCAATCTCATTGGTTGCTTCTTGTATATGCCCTGACCATATATCGAAACCTGCAACCTTGGCGTATTGGGAAGACATTTTGACCAACTGAGCTATCCGGCCAGGGCCTTAGGTTGTCTATTTTTATAAAAATGATCTCGTTTCAGAACACATCAAAGTATATTTCCCCTTCCTCCTGAGATGCAAGCAAACACAAACATTTTAGTACCTGACAAAGGGCCATTTTAAAACCCTACAAAACATTTTCCACAAATGCCTCTATGCTTCTGTTTTCTAATATCACAGTCATTCCCTATATTTCTATAACCTAACTCAGTCACATTGAGCTCTTCGGGCAGAGAAGAGATATTCCTACGACAGGTGATCCTTACACTTCTTTCATTCACTCCCTCATATTTGTTCAACATACACTTATCAAGTTAGTTCCTGGGGATACTAGACAGATTCAATCCCTCCCCTCACAGTACACACCATCTACAGAAGAAGACAGATGATTAGAAAGCAAACATGGTCTAGCCAAGGAGCCAGAGAAAGCTCTCAGGCAGAATTGAAGCTAAGAAAGTTCAGTTTGGTTCACTACAGAAGGCGGTATGAGAGGCAGTTGGAGAAGGAAGCTGGGCCAGAGTACACATGAACATAATAGGCACCTTGGACTTCATTCTCCAGGCAATAGGCAGCTAAGAAATGTTTAAAAGTATGAAGTCACTAGGTTGTATTTGCCTTTTACAAATGTTACACCAACTAGGTGAGAAAATGGATTGGATGAGAGCCAGCCTGATTAAGGGATTTGCCGGTAGACATTTACAAGATGGTGATTCTATGATTAGGTTTATTCTAAGCCATCATTCATTATTGAAATGAATGACTTCCTGAGAAATAAGAAGCTAGACTTGATAGAACTGATTTTTCCCATTATTTGAAAGTGGAAACAAGAGAAGAAGAGTAATCAATAATTTCTAGTGTCTAAGGTGAACATCTGAATGAATGGTGGCGACTTTTATTACTAAAAGGAATCCTTAAGAGAAATTTGAGGGTAACAGGGTGAGTGATGACTTCATATGTTGACTTTGAAGTGTTTTGATGATTCTATTAATGGGGAACTGTCTGGACCTCATGAGCCATGCCTGAGCTTAACACAGATATGCTGCCAAAAACCCTGTTCTTAAGAATATGTGACAGTTATGCATCTTATGCCCATTGGTACCACTTTTTTTTTGGAGGATAATATGGCAGCATCTTAACATTTAACAATCTCAATTAAGAAATTCCACCTTTTAGAATTTATTCAAAAGAAACAGACAAATTTTCAGAGATATAAGAGTGTACATTGCAAACACAGTTGGTTATAGCAAAAGTTAGAAAGTAAACCATCATCAATATTGTTTGTATTGATTAGATGATTATGTTACATTCAGTGAATAAAATCCTACTTAGCTTTTAGAAAAAAATGAAATCTACATGTATTGAAATGGGAAGTTGTTAAACACATCTTTTAGTAAAAATATACTTGTTTATGTATTTTACATAAACACTAACTAATATTATTAAGCCCTCATTATGTGCCCAGTAGCATTATAAAATTTTTGGTGTATACTAGTATAAAGCATCACATTTTCAGAACATCCCTATTAGCTAATAAATATTATTTCCATGCTACAATGAGGAATCTAAGGCACAGAGAGGAGAGGTAATTTGACTAAGGTCACAAAGCCAGTAAGTGCTCAAGCCAGGATTTAATTCATATAGAGAATGGAATCTGTTAATTGTCTGAGATGAAAGTTTCTGTCTTGCCTCAGAATGGGGACCAGAAAAATTAAACTGAATTATAGAAAAGTTAAAAATATCACATTCCCATGACCCGAGTTTGTAGACTAAGAGTAATAACCACTGAAAACCGGTATAGCTCAGTTGGTTGGATGTCATCCTACGTACTGCAAGGTTGCCTGTTCAATTCCCAGTCAGGGCACATGCCCAAATTGTGGCTTGAGTCCTGGTAGGGGATGTGCAGGAGACAGCTGATTGGTATTTCACTCTCACATCGATGTTTTTCTCTCTCCCTCTCCCTTCATCTCTCTCTAAAAATCAATTTTAAAATCTTAAAAATAAAGAGTCATAGCCACCGAAAACTCAAATAGTTGGATGCCTAGAAGAAATTGCACAGAGAAAGACATTAAGCTGTTCAAATTGGCTTATTCTGGGGAGAGAAAATGAAAAGCCTTTCCACTTTATATGCTTCTTTATTCTTTGAATTTGTGCATTACAAGCACATTTTGCTTGTATAGTTAAAATGAGAATGAAGGAGAAAAGCTGCATTACAAATTCATTTAGGATCATATGCAACTCAGCAAAAATCCTTCCATTTCTTTGTATCACATTTAGTTCAGTGCTTTGAAAGCCTCAACATTTAGTTTGTACAGTATGCTTGTCTCGACATGACTATTTCATTAAAAAAATTTATTCTCTCCATACTCCAAGTTTTAGATGTACGAGAGAAAACCCACTTATTCTCGAAGACTGATGTGTACAGGGAGCTGCATGCAGGGAAGTGCACATGGAGAATACCAGCCCAGTACACAGTATTTTCAGACCTAGCAGTGCATTTGCTCCAATATGAACTGAACTGAGAGCTAACGGTTGCTGAGGAGGAAGTGGCTCACAGAAAGAAAAGAATAAACGCCCAGGGAATCAAATTGTAATCTACATGCAGATTTAAATTTCCATCTCTGTAAAAATGACATATTGTCTGCTCCTGGACACAGTTCAAAAGAAAAAAGTAATGGCTAGGATTTTATTCATACTTATTCTTATTTCCATGGGGCCTGTGTAACACTTATTTTTGGTGATATAAATTGGTTTTTATTTTAAAGGAAAGAAAATTTATTTGAAAGTGAATGGGACATGAATTGTAGCTATAACATAATATTTTTATGGACAAGTTTTGGTGTACACAAACCACAAACACAAATATTTTTAAAGAGAGAGTATTTATACAGAGTGAGGCAAAAGTAGTTTACATTTGTGAGTACACAAGACACAGTTTGCTCTTATATTATTGTTTATTAACTAGAGACCCAGTGCATGAAATTCGTGCACAGGTACGGTCCCTAGGCCTGGCCTGTGACCAGGGCTATCTTCCCCAGCTGCCCGCAGCCGGCCCCACCCCCTACTACCACCCACCCCTGGTTCCTCGTTTGCCATTGGGTGATTGATGCCTGATGGCCAGGGGGAAGGGACCGAGAGGTCGGCTGTTCCATCCCGCTCACCGGCTCCGCTCCCGCCTTGGGTGGCCATCAGGTGATCAGAGCCTGCTGGCTGGGTAAAGGGACCAAGAGGTGGTCAGTGTGCCTCATAGTGACTGGTCTAGCGGTCTTTCTGCCTTTAGGGTCAATTTGCATATTATCCTTTTATTATATAGGATTACTGTATTATGTTCCAAAGGAACAACTGTAAACCAATTTTTGCCCAACCCTAAATATTTTGAAGAATTAGTCATTTTAAGCCATTTGGAATTTTTGAATTTAAAACAAACAAAATAAAAACATAGTTCATAAGCAGAAAAACAAACTAGAAGAGACAGCTCACACCCATATACCCCCAGTAACTGCATTATTAAAGATTATGGGTGATTGTAATCTCTTTCTTTTTGGGCTTTTCTACATTTTCCAATAAACATATTAGCAAAATTGGAAAAATTTCAAAAGAATTTATAAAAAGTACATAATTTAAAAAGAAAACTATTTCTTCTTAAAACATATGATATGATCTTAGAATAAATATTCTGCCCGGTTTCTAAGAAGAGATCAGACTAGAGTCAGAGAAAGTTTCAAAGGAGGAGAAAATTATTGGCTTCCTAAAGCAAATTATGGATCCAGTCTTATTGCTTTTATTAAATTGATTTGAATCACTCATTCCCTTTCATAAAAGCAAAGAACTTTCCGTCTTAAGCATGAAAGTGAAGTGTTTTCAAAGAAATGTTTTTGTAACTGCTCACGTAACTGGAGAGAATATAAAAAGGGAAGCGCTGCAAAACTCTTCAACAGCATCACCCAGCACCGCCCCCCCTCCCATTGTCCTTAACCATTGGTTAGGCTCGTATGCATGCACACAAGTCCTTTGGTTGATCTCTCCCGCCTACCCCCACCTTCCCCAATCCTCCCTCTGAGGCCCGACAGTCCGATCGATGCCTCCTTGTTTCTGGTTCTGTTCTTGTTCACCAGTCTATGTTGTTCATCATTTCCCCTAGATGAGTGAGATCATGTGTTACTAGAAATATACTTATAAGAACCGAATGTGAGACGAGCAATAATAGTTATGCTGACAGGCAAATGAATCAGTCTGTAATTTCTTTCTGGACCAACAGTTCTTTTGAGACCCAATTTCAATGTCCACCAGTTCCTTATGTGTACATGTCGGCACTGACCCCTCAGCTCTGAATGGTGGACAAATGGTGGTAATGCATGTCCGACTCCCTCTGGTTTGGTCTCAGCCGGACCCAGGGGCACGGCTTCACCCAGACTCAGAGGCGTGCGGCCTCACCCGGATTAAGGACAACAGGGGGGTGGGGGCGTCCGTGGGGAGGGGTGTGGGATGGGAATGGGGGGATGAGGACAAATATGTGACACCTTAATCAATAAAGAAATTTAAAAAGAAAAGAAAGAAATGTGGACAATTTATGGAAATTAAAAAAAACACACAAAAAAAACCTCTTCAACAGCTTACATGTCTCAGCTCTATACTACTAACAAAAAAATGTTCATTTGTTTTCTTGCCTCCAAATTAAGCAGTGGTTAGTGATTCCATCAGAAGAATACGTATATTTTAAAAGCTTTGCATCCAGTTCTCTCATTTCTGGTTTACTGAATGCTGGCTGCACCTTAAGCAACAGAGAGCTCCCTGATGCAGTATTTCCCCTTTTATTGAAGAGTCTCTTATTTATAATAGAGAATGAGGAAACATCTATTTATATCTCCTTACAATAGAAAGAAAAACGTTCCTCAGAGTTTTTGCTGTGGGATTAGGTACCCATTGATCTCATAAAAGGTAAGGCTGATTTGCTTAACTCATTGTATCATTGTTTCACTTTCTTTCAGAAATTTCCCCCCAAATCTAGTACAGACTCTAATACTAATTTCTATTAGTAAAATTTTAGTTTGTTTTCCTTATGACTTTTCCAAACGATTATTTTTTCCTCTCCCATTTGAAGTTGTGGGGAAGTAAATGTTGATTACGGTCATCTGGAACAGATGGGGGTAGGTGGACAAACCAGGGTACATATTCAAGGCAGGCATGTGACAGACATTGGGATCCTTTTCAGGGAGTTAGTTCCGAGTCCATTCCAAATGAACTGGCAGATCACAGGGAATTAATAATCTCAAGAAGAAGTTAACACTGTCCTTCATTGTTTTTTTCTTTTTCTTTTTTCTTTACAAAAGCTCTTGGTCTTTATGAGGAGTCTTTTAATCTTAATGAAAGAGCTATGCTTTCAGGTCACAGACCTGCGCAGTGAAAATTCTGGCTGAACTGAAGTTCCTGCTGAAATTAGAAATGATCAAAAAAGGCAAGACAAGTGTTGTGGTAATTTCTATCTTTCTCTAAAATAATACTGGAGGTAAAGAATTCATTCATATTTTGAAGAAAAACTCCACCAGCTTTCAAATAGTATCATAGGTAAACCACTGCCTCCAGGAACACAGATATTTGATGTGATCGGTGAAGACATAGGTTACAAACATCTGGTCTTTAAATAAAATATACTGGTAATTAGCGTTTTCATTCCCCTGGAAAAATCTCATGTTTATAGCATGAGAAGCTCTATCACATACTGGATTTTTTATTTGTCTGGATGCTACTCAGGTTCAAATTTTCCAAGATCAAAATCCTTATAGCTTTACTCCCATCTTTCATTCTGTTTTGCAACTTTTTAATGAGTTTGGGATTTTTTAAACAAAAATTTCTGGTTAGCAAGTTGTAATACTTTTCTTCATTTCAGCAAATACTCCTTTGTGTAGATTTTCTTTGTTCCCGATACATACCAATTGAGTATTCATACATTTTTCAAGTTCAACTCATCTGTGTCACTATTCCTCTTTCTATTCTCCATGCCCTTCACCTGTCCTCTCTCAGAACTATTCATTTACATCTATAACAGTGGTTCTCAACCATGGCTATACATTAGACCCACCTTGGAAGCTTTTAAAACATACCAATGCCTGGGCTTCATTCCCAGGACTTTCACTTCATTTGTCTCGGGCAATATCCTGGCATACATAAAATGTTTTTAAATGTCCAAAGGTGATTCTACTGTGCAGCCAAGGTTGAGAATCCCTGCTGTCTCTATTTATCATATTATATTATGAATATTTGTGAAATTTTATTAGTCACTAGAGTTTTCAGCACTTTATTTTTTTAATCCTCTCTGGGAGAGTGAGGATAGTTTTTAGAGAGAGTGAAAGGGAAGCAAGGGGGAGAGAGAAAGGAGAGAGAAACATTGATGTGAAAGTCACATTGACTAGTTTCCTCTCACTCGTGCCCCAAATGGGGCAGGGGATCGAACCTGCAACCGAGGTACATGCCTTTGACTGGGAATCGAACCTGAGACCTTTGGTCATAGGGCCTATGCTCTAACTACTGAGCAAAACTGGCCAGGGCTGGAGTTTTCAGCACTTAAATCAGAGACTATATCTCATTTATAAGGTGAATCCCAATGCCCGTTGCATTTGATCTATGGAATGCTTGTCTGCTAAGTACTCTGCGGAGCATTCCAGAAGACCCATAGTTCAAGAGAACATCATCTCTTACCTAAACATATCCCAAAGTGTTACCGGAAATATCAAACAAGGGCAAACCTAATATATGGCATAACTGTGACCTAGTAAGGCTGTAAGAGAATTAAAATATTAGGACAGAGAGTCAAATCAACTTGAGAAATCAGGAGGACATAATGAAGAAGGTAAAAATCTTAGGATCGGTCATGTGTAGAATTTTGAATAGGATTATGTGTGTGATTTGGACAGAAAGCAATGTAAATAGTGTGGAGATGAGAACAGAAGAATTTCTAGTGAAAGAGAACAGAATGAGGAAAAGGGAAGAGGTGGGCAAGTGTGAAGTCCATGGTTTCATAGAATTTTAAAAAAGCAATCATAGGGAGAGGAGGGTGGTGAAGGTAGGAAGCCAGTGGGGTGAGTTCACAGAAGCTTTGAATGCCCATTGGATATGACAGGACTCCATGAAGGGATGTGAAGGGTTCTGAGCTGGGGAGTATGAACTTTAATATTTGTTCTTTAAAAAAAAGATCAATCTGCCTAATTAATTATCTTCAAGTTTTTAAAAATACATTTTTATATGATCTGAATTATATTATATGATTACTACAAGCAAGTAAGCCTTCCTAATGCTAAAATCCTTTTCATTATCTGGTCAATGAATTCATCAAACAATGGATCACTAAGGACCAGACACATAAATTTACTGTACTCAGGAGACAATATTTCATTGGCTTAGCGGAGAATAAAGTAGATAAAGGTGAAGACATACAATGGCTGTAATAGTTCCCCTAAAAAAAACTGGCCTAAAAGACTTGGCTGTTTTTTGGGGGGGGAGGGGGGGACAGGGGGAGGTAGCAAAAGGAAAATGAGGTAAAGAAAAAGTCCTTGACTTTAACATGATTTTCTTCACTTAACGTGACTTTCTTCACTTCTACATGTATAGGTCTAAGTTACTGATTTCATAGTCACATTGATGTCTCCATTATTGCTTTTGACGAACAGATGCAATATTGTGGGTGAAAAAAACCCTCAGAAAAATAATTTTCATAGTGTGATATCACTTTAGGCATAACATCTTTGCTCAGGTCAGCTCTTACCATGATGGTCAGGCTGATACTGTACTCATTTATGTATTGCCTTAGCAAACCACATTTGTCCCTTACTACTGCCCTAAGGAGAGTACTTTTAAGATATACACCAGGTTATTTTTTTACTTTTTAAAAAATTTCACTGTACTTATCAATAAAGTTACCCATAAAGCAATAGGATATATAACACATATTTAAAAACCCTAAAGCAAGTCAATGTTTAAAGTATTGGATATACTTATATCTTTTATTTTAAGTTTAATCCTATAGCTGCATGTGTGTTTGTATGTATATAAATATCCCAGTGAGAAGTGAAGAATACTGAAGAATTCAGATATCCATGAGGATATTTAAAACAAGATATATTATTCAGAATCTAACCACACAACTCAACATTTGCCTTTGCCAGTAGCACACAGTGGTATTATATGAAACTCTATGGTGAGGTCCCATGCTTCACATACTGATGCTCTACTCCTTCAGCTAGAGTCTTTGTGCCCTGGGGACAGTTTTCCATTTTTTAATTGTGTCAGGCACTTTAAAATTGGATTGAGAAAAACAAATAAATTAAGTGAATTCTCAAGGTAGAGCTGCCCAGTTCCAGACAAGATGGAGTACACACAATCTATTTTCCTTCTCCTGCTAATCACCAAACATACTCTAGTCACAGCATGTAAGTCATTTATCAGAAGACTCTAAGAGCAAAGAAGGAAGATTGGCTGGGAGCCCCAGGATCTAGGGAATGATATGACAATGACAGTGAATTCTATGTGGGTTTTTTTTTCTTTGCCTACTATATATCCCAACTTGGGTGTTAGGCAAGCCCTCAATGCAGCAAAATGCCCAGTAAAATATAGAAACCAAGAAAAACCAAAGGACTAGTAAAAGGGTAGCCCAACAAACATAAAACTTTTAAATACACCTGCCTATTCTGGGGGTGTATAGCACATAATAGCAGCGTCTCTCCCTATTGAAGGATGGTACAACAGAGGGAGAGGGTCCATGAGAAACCGTGGGCGGAAACCTATATTCTACTGCCATTCCCGTTTTAGTAAAGAGACAGCATCCCTTTCCCCATAGATTCTGTGAATGAACCAACTTCCAGCCCCCATGAATTAAACAGGAGGTGCCTCTCTCCTCAGAGCCCCTGGCTGGAACTCTGACTTCCCCTCCCTGTTACAATCATAAGGCAACAGAACTATTTTCTGCAGCAGAAGGGATAACCAGAACGAGTTTCTTTGTGGTCATGGAACAGTTCTTTGTGATGATTAATCGACACCTGTGATACAGTTTCATAGAACTATATACTCTCCTCACCCAAAACAAAAATACCTGGCAAAATCTCAGTAAGGGCTATAGCTGAGTTAATAGTACTAGTATTGTATCAAAGTCAATTTCTTTAAAACAAGAAAGAAAAATATATGTGCCTCGTTAGCTTATATCTATATATATAAAAAGCCAGCAACCATAACACCGGAACAACTGGTCATTATGACGCCCACTGTGGCCAGCAAACCAGCCCGATCTGGGGGTAAGGCTGGCCGGCCAACCTCCTGCTGCCCCTTCCCTCACCTGGCCCCACCCCAGATCAGCCCCCCCGCCCCCCATCAGGGGCAGGGCTGGCCTGCCAACTGCCTGTGGCCTCTGCCCCCAGCCCACCCTGCCCTAGATGGGCCCCCACCACCCAGATAGGCCCGTGGCCCCTCCCCATAGCCAGCTCCACCTCTGATTGGCTCCCCACTCCGATCAGGGGCAGGGCTGGCCAGCCAACCACCCATGGCCTCTCCCCCAGGCCATTGGTCCCCGATCGGCCCCTCCCACTCCATTCAGGTGTGGGGCCAGCCAGCCTATGGCTCACAGCCCCTCCCCATGGCCGGCCCCATCCCCAATCGGCCCCCTCCACCTCAATTGGGGGTGGGGCCCCCCAATCGCCCACAGCCCCTGTCCCCAGCCAGCCCGGCCCTGATTGGGTCCCGATTGGGGTGGGCGGGCTGGCTGGCTAACCTCCCGCTGTCTCCTCCTTCTGACAGGCCCAGCCCCGATTCACCAGATTGAGGCCGAGCTGGCTGGACCCTAATTTGTGCACTGGGTCTCAAGTATTTATATAGTAGTATATCAGTTATTCAATTCTTCTGTTATTTTTAATGCTTTTGTCCTGAACATTGGACACCTAATAATACATGTGTTATATATGTTATAAATGTGATAAAACTTTAAAAAAGAGGATGATTTTGCCACTCAGGTAGATTTTCTAATATTACTACTAAACCAACTATGACAACCGAATACTATTTCCCTCTAACTTTCAAAATTTGGGTTTTTAATCTAAGAAGAGTAACTACTTAAGAAGAAAAGTTTTCATTCACATCTGGATAAAACTTTTTATGGTTTACTTAAGTGCAGTCATAGTCACAGGATATTGTAAGATAAACTCTGGGACCCCTCGGGGGATGTCAGAGAGCTGGTTTCAGCCCGATCCCCACAGGCCAGGCCGAGGGACCCCACTGATGCACAAATCCATGCACTGGGCCTCTAGTTATAAATAATAGAAATAATACTTTGTGTTTTGTGTCATGCCTTTTCTCTAAGAAATGAATGTTTTCTCTTTTAATATCATCATGTAACTGATAAGAGTTCTGTACCAATGTCTCTTTTTCAAATGGCATAATTAAATGGCAGGGCAGTTCATATGCCTTGCCTCGGACCACAGTGGAAATCACCAATAGGGTAAGAGTCATAAATTAGGCCTCATGATCTCCTTTAAATGTCTGGCTTTTCAATTACATAAGACGATGCTTTTAGCTAAATATCTACCTGAACATCATTCCACTGAATATGCAATAGTTGATACTAGAATACTCTTTTTTTTAGTAGCTTTGTTCCCACAAAAATTTTCTGCCTACACAGCACTACTCAGTAAGCAACATACTCAGGCACTTAATTTATCCTAATTTCATTTCTGTTCAAGTATTTTTTTAGAAATTCAACATATTTAAGTTATTAAATAGGTTGCAATACAAGAACTATTCATTGTGATGGACCAAGTTTCTTTATTATAAATATGTATGTAAACTTCTCCAAAGGGAAGATAACCATTAATGCATCTTGTCATCACTTACTTTCTTCTTTCCGTTTCAAATCTGTGGAGTAGTTTCCGAAGACCACCATTCTTAAATCCCTGAAAATGGGCAGCTGGGGCTCCCACAGTGATAACATCATAGAGGGCATCTGGAACAGGAATGGACAAGGCGATGAACACTTCGCAAACATTTCTCTCCAGCTTGCTGTTTGCACTGAAGCATACACAATGTCGGAAGTCTGAGACATTATTCTGTTTAATTTTGCAGGAATCACTATGAACTCACATCTCAAGGGGGCGAGATGAGCCAATTTATCTTTCTAAAAGCCACCTGTGCACCTATACAAGTTATAATATATCCTTGATTTATGACTACATCTTAATTATACGCTACTGTGTAGAACAGTATGTTCTCTCATTCGTCTGTATACTTACTGAGATAACATGCTAATTGGTCTTTTGTGTATTTTATTTTATTGACTTTTGCATCATTTAATTAGCAATCATATTGAAATTCAACAATAATGAATCTTTCCACCGAAATTTACAGAGAAAAGAAGCATTTTGGTTCAAGGCCAGAACAGTACCAGTGCATTTAAAAAAAATCTATCTAGAGTAGTCTCTGCCTGTGTATACTAAATCTTATACAATTTTAATGCATGCTTTTGCAATTTCCTGAGGTGACAGAAGAATACACAAAATGTCTCCTGATCTATTTTCCAGCAAGATATTTTGTGTGTGTGTGGTTTGTTTTTTTTTTAGCAAAATAACCATACATTTAAATTGAAACTCAATCCCTTGATCTTGAAAGCCATCAGGCTTCATACATATTAAGTTTATGGCCTTAAAACATGCCATACATTCTAATGAAAAGTATCCCCATCAGAAAGAAGACAGAGTGAATGCCCTCTTATTAAACTTCATTTTATCTGAGGAACCTAATTTCATAGTAGATCCTTTTCACGTTGATTTTGGTATTGACACATTGACTGTTTTTCAGATCTCATTTACAGGGAAAAACATAAATTATTTTATTAGCTTCAGGTAAACATCATAACTTTTCTAAAGTGGTTCAATCTAAATGTACCAGTAATATCTTCCTTAACAATAAATGTCTTTAAAACTCAAGGTCACAAAAGAACTGAATACAACCCAAACTAACCCATCAATAAAGCAAATACTGAACAATCATTTAATAGATTGCTGGAGTGATAATCTGTTGCCCTTTTAAAAAGTCACCAATAAAGTAGAAGTCAGCTTACCTTAAAATAACAGAATATTAGACTTCTGTGTAATTAAAAAAAAATTGCCTAGGGGACGTTAACTCAGGCCTAAGAAAAGGGTTCCAGGTATCCATGACCATATATAAATTTTGTAACTGCATCTGTTCTACTTCCTGGAAAGGAGTCACAGCTTTCTTAAACGGCCATGAGCTCACCCCACTAAATAATCCTATTCCTAACAGCCTTAGGAACATCTCTGAATGTCAGCCAGCTATGAAACTGAACTTGTTCTAAGTCTTTCAACCTGCCCTACCTCCCTGGTTTCTTGTGACAAGTATAGACAACACATTCCTTTAAACATTCCAGACTAAAATTCTCAAGCTCTCAAGATCAGTTGCTCTCTTTCCCTCATCATTTTATCTGATCAGTTTCAACAACTCTGCTCCCCAAATTTTATTCTCCCTTATCACTGTGAACTATCTTTATTTTAATTCTAATCTTCCTCAGCTCATGTCAGGATTATTACGGTCTCTTCAATCTTAGCCTCCCTGCATCCACAGTGCATATTGCTTCTCCTGTGTTGGTGGCCATTCAGTCACTCTGCCCGAAACACAGGCTTTAATGCTTCTCTTATATTTCAAAGATTAGGAGAACATTCAAATGCATGCATGTTGTAGATGCTCAATAATTGTCAATAAACAAACAAATATTTTAAGGCTGAATTGTTTGTCTAATTTGTCTTTAGATTATATAGGGAATTACTATTCTTTTTTTTTTAAATATTTTTATTGAGGTATTATATGTGTACATATCTTACTATTACCCCCCCACCCCACACCCACACACGCCCTCCCCCCCAAAGTTTTGCGTCCATTGTTTATGCTTATATGCATGCATACAAGTCCTTCGTTTGATTTCATAACTCCCCCACCTTTCCCAAACTTTCCCCCTGTAATTTGAAAGTCTGTTTGATGCTTTACTGTCTCTGTATCTATCTTTTTGTTCACCACTTTATAATGTTCTTTACTATCCCTAAATGAGTGAGATCATGTGGTATTTTTCTTTCATTGACTGGCTTATTTCACTTAGCATAATGTTCTCCAATTCCATCCAGGTTGCTGCAAATGATGAGAATTCCTTCTTTTTTATGGCAGCATAGTATTCCATTGTGTAGATGTACCACAGTTTTCCGATCCAGTCATCTGCTGACGGGCACCTAGGCTGTTTCCAAATCTTAGCTATTGTAAATTGTGCTGCTATGAACATAGTGGTGCATATATCCTTTCTGATTGGTGTTTCTAGTTTCTTCGGATATATTCCCAGGAGTGGGATTACTGGGTCAAATGGGAGTTCCATTTTCAGTTTTTTGAGGAAACTCCATACTGTTCTCCACAGTGGCTGCACCAGTCTGCATTCCCACCAGCAGTGCACGAGGGTTCCTTTTTCTCCGCATCCTCGCCAACACTTGTTGTTTGTTGATTTGTTGATGATAGCCATTCTGACAGGTGTGAGATGGTACCTCATTGTTGTTTTGATTTGCATCTCTCGGATAATAAGTGACTTTGAACATGTTTTCATGTGTCTCTTGGCCTTCCTTCTGTCTTCTTTTGAAAATATTCTGTTTAGGTCTGTTGCCCATTTTTTTATTGGATCATTTATCTTCCTCTTATTAAGTTGCATAAGCTGCCTGTAGATGTTGGAGATTAAACCTTTATCAGTGATAGCATTTGCAAATATGTTTTCCCATGCAGTGGGCTTTCTTGTTGTTTTGTTGATGGTTTCTTTTGCTGTAAAAAAGCTTTTTATTTTGATGTAGTCCCATTTGTTAATTTTCTCTTTAGCTTCCATTGCCCTAGGGGCAGTGTCAGTGAAGAAGTTCTTATGGCATATGTCTGAGATTTTGTTGCCTGTGGATTCCTCTAGTATTTTTATGGTTTCCCGTCTTATGTTTAAGTCCTGTATCCATTTTGAGTTTATTTTTGTGTATGGTGTAAGTTGGTGATCTAGTTTCATTTTTTTGCATGTATCTGTCCAGTTTTCCCAACACCATTTATTGAAGAGACTGTCTTGACTCCATTGTATGTTCATGCCTCCTTTGTCAAATATTAATTGAGCATAGTGGTTTGGGTCGATATCTGGGTTCTCTATTCTGTTCCACTGGCACGGGAATTACTATTCTTAATTGAAGAATAAAAAGTTTAAGTACACTATCCAGAAAAAAAAAATTTGAAATCTGGAATATACATATCTCCAGGGGAAGAAGATAACCACATATCCCTCCCTAAAACACATTCAATAAAATAACAAGGAGAGCTTATGATTATCAAGATGGAAATTAGACCCTTTATGCACACAAATCAACTCAAAAGGATTAAAGACTTCAACATGAGAACTAAAATCATAACACTACTAGAAAAAAACTTAGGGACATTTCATAATATTGGTCTGTAAAATTATTTCATAGATATTACACTAAAAGCACAAGTAACAAAAAAAAAAATAAACAAGTGGGACTACATCAAACTAAAAAGCTTCTGCTGGCCCTGACCAGGCGGCTCAGTTGGTTGGAGTGTCATCTAGTACACCAAAAGGTTGAGTGTTCAAATCTGAGTCAGGGCACATATCTAGGTTAAGGGTTTGATCACCAGTAGAGGCATGTATGGGAGGCAACAGATCAATGTTTCTGTCTCACATCTCTCTCTCTCTCTCTCTCTCTCTGTCTCTCTCTCTCTCTCTTGCAGTAGTGAAAACAAAAATATATCCTTGGGTGAGGGTTAAAAATTTTTTCAATAATGTAAAAAAGCAACATAGAGAACAGGAGAACAAGAGAAAATATTTGCAAATCATATATATGATGAGGAGTTAATCTCCAAAATATGTAAGTTACTTCTATAACTCAATACAAGGCTTCAGGAAGTCTTAATATTTTGCAATTGTTATTTGATAACTATTTGATATTGAAACAGTTATCTATTTTGGCTACTTCATTTTGAATTTGGCTACTTGAATTTCACTTGCCATTAATTACTACAAAAATAGTAGGCAGATCTAAGTACACCATGGGATTTACTTCCTGGTCTCAGTTTAGAGAGTGAATGAAGAATGATATACACTTAAAGTACCATGTTCATTCTTGGCCAGAGCAGATGCACTCCTTTGAATTTAGTTAGAATTAACTTCAATTAATGGATTTCCTTTAAGGGAGAACAGATATAAAATAAAGGCAATAAAAATAAAATTCTAAGATAACAATCTGATCAGTAATATTTGTATCATTTTAAAAATTTACCCATTTTATCCTGCTCTTTAAATTAGGTAATTTTGTGACATAAATAACCCTTAAGTGTATGTAATAAAAGCTTTCTGAATTTTTGTACTAAGAGACAACTACAAAAATGTAGGTGAGCATTTTATTTTACAGAAAATTTAAGCAAAAAGAGTTGAAGGTCCTTTTTCCTTTCTTATAAAATATAATGTGTATTTCTTCCACTGATATTTTTATACCTCAAAAAATGTCCTTGGCTTTGTGAAAATGGTATAGTATACATTATAATAGGAAAGTGAAATTCAAGTTGCATTTCATCAAGCTAAAGACACTAGGTTGATTTGAAATTTAATAATAGGGCTATTTCATAGCCTTTTAAAAGCCATTTAATAATAGAAATGAGATAATAAGTCTATTTTCCCCAGAAGATCTCTTTAAAATTCCTACAACTATAAAAATAGTGCTAATAAAAAATGTAGACATGCTGATCTCATTTCAAGGAACAATTTAAGCATAATCCCTGACTTCAAAATGGCCCACAAATGACTTTGACATGATTCACAAGACCACAAGGATTTTTGAGGAAAATCTGTTTCAAAGTAGTCCAAGAAATTTGGCATCATCATGAAACATATCTAAAGGTAATTATGCTTCATTGATGAGGTGATACATCCAAACTCTTGAAATGCAGAAATCAGGGAGCTCTGAACAGCTCCTCTTATTAGTTCCAGCCTTCGGTGTAGAGATTGGAAGTCTAAAAAGTGAAGAGGTCAACTGATTCATCCATAGTTACACAGAAATGTGGGTGACATTGTACCTAACTCCAACTACAGCTTTATGATATCATATAGCATAGGTCAGTGATGGCGAACCTATGACACTGACACGAGTAGCCATTTCTGATGACACGTGGCTGCTGAGGCGGCCGCATGCCGAGGATGAAACATTTGCTGCTCCTGAGAATGAAACATTTGCGAAATAATGTTTTTTCCTCAAAGTGACACACTACCCAAGTTATGCTCAGTTTTTTGGTGAAGTTTGACACACCAAGCTCAAAAGGTTGCCCATCACTGGTATAAGTTCTTTCTTTTACTATTTTTCCCTTTCCTCTTTCTTTCTTCCACTCTTCCTTTTTTCCCATCCTCCCTTTTCTTTCTTTCTCTTTTTCTTTCTATCTTTCTTTCCTTCTCTCTTTCTCTCTTTCTTTCTCTTTGCTATGTTCTATAATATGATCTCTATATATAAAAGGCTAATATGCTAAGTGTCTGACCTTTCGGTCCACTGTTTGATCAGTTGCTATAACATGCACTGACCACCAGGGGGCAGATGCTCCAACTGGTAGGTTAGCTTGCTGCTGGGGTCCAGCCAATTGGGACTGGGCGAGATGAGCTGGACATGCCCTGGAGCCCTCCTGTGGTCCCTCCCTGGCCGGCTGGCCCTGATCGGCCCCAATGAGGACTGGGAGAGATGGGCCGGATACTCCCTGGAGCCAACTTCCTGTGGTCCCGCCTCGGCCTCTAAAATATTTCTTCTAATTAATTTCCTTTCAATGTACACAAATTCGTGCACTGGGCCTCTAGTATCATATTAGTATCATATATATATATATATATATATATATATATATATATATATTATGTACAATAACTTAAACATATAATATTACAATATCACAAGAATCTGGATGTTATACTATTCACAACTGATTTTCCAATAAAATAAAATTTACTGAGATATATCAGAGTGAAAAATGGTATTCTTAATTTCAGGGTATTTTTTTGTTATTGTCACTGCTCTGTAAGATCTCTATTGTGTTGGGTACTCTACTGCATTTAATTTCAATAATGAGTAAAGATGAAAATTTAACTTAATGGGTCTGGGGGCACCAGAAGTTAAATGGAGGTTATTTCACTTGTCAGTATGAGACATGACATCATTAGTTCTGCTCAGTTACTTGTTTCAAGAACTAGACATTAGCCTCAGATTTGGTAAATCTGCCTGCTATTGTTTGTAAAGCTTCCTCTCCAAATATAGCAGGCATATTAATCAAAGGTGAATAGATGCAATTTACTAATGGTAAGAAGGAAAATGAATGTAGTCTACATTCAATAACTCAACAGTGAAATACCAAGGCTTGGCCAATCTTACTTGCATCATTACCTTACAAAATGTTGTCTGTAATTCAGCTATACATTTAAATCAGTAACCATGGATCTTAAATAAATTTAACTGCAATTCAAAATCTGCTAAATACATGTTACATAAGTAAATAGGAAATTTGATTGACTACCATCTACAACTTTTAATTTTTATTTTGCAAATAAGTAAAGCAAAGCTCAGAGTGGTTATTAACTTGATTACATTCAAAAAAATTGTAAGTCCCTAAAAATTCAGTCATTTTCAACTCTACTGTAACATATAGTTGGTGATCTAGTCTATAAAGCACCTACTTTATTTGAAGTCCGACTTCAAATAACTTTTAAACTTATAAAAAATAAATATTTTTAAACAAATATTTAATGTTATACATATTTTACACATGCAATTTATATACTAATCCTATCTAATAAAAGAGTAATATGCAAATTGACCATCACTCCAACACACAAGATGGCTGCCCCCATGTGGACACAAGATGGCCACCACAAGATGGCCAGCAGGGGAGGGCAGTTGGGAGGGATCAGGCCTGCAGGGGAGGGCAGTTGTGAGCAATCAGGCCAGCAGGGGAGGGCAGTTGGGAGGGACCAGGCCTGCAAGGGAGGGAAATTGGGGGTGACCGGGCCTGCAGGGGAGGGCAGTTAGGGGCAAACAGGCTGGCAGGGGAGCAGTTAGGCATCAATCAGGCTGGCAGGGGAGTGATTAGGGGGTGATCAGTCTGGCAGGCAGAAGCAGTTAGGGGCAATCAGAAAGGCAGGCAGGTGAGCAGTTGGGAACCAGCTGTCCTGGATTGTGAGAGGGATGTCCGACTGCCATTTAGGCCCAATCCCAGTAGGGTGCAGGGTGGAGAGGGTGCAGGCTGGGCTGAGGGACACCCCCACCCCCCAGGCACGAATTTCATGCACCGGTCCTCTAGTATAATATAATACATTATGCAATAGTTTTCAGTACGTTCACATTAATTCTTGGCTGTAGGAAAACTTGTTATTTCCTACATTTTCTCCTTAGGTTCTTTAAAGGGAGGAACCAGTCTTTCTGAAAACTATTATGTAAAAAATCCTCTAGTTTATGAGTTGTACCCTGGTTCTAAAATCAAAATCTTGCTTTTCTCTTCACTGCTTGATTTTATTAACACATATAAAAATTTCCTCCATGTATCCTCTTATTGGTAAATTGTGGCCCACAAGAAAGATATCTTAGAAACCAACCTTATTTGGAAATAGGGTCTCTACAGATTAATCAAGTTGAAATCAGGTTCTTAGGATGAGCCCTCATCTAATATGACTGGTGTCCTTAAAGGGGAAATTTGGTCACAGAGAAGGACATAGAGGAGAACAGCATGTGGAAGATGGAAGATCAGTGTGATACATCAGCAAATCAAAGGAAACCAAAGATTGCCAGGAAAAATTAAAGGAGTTAGGATGAGGCAAGAAAGGATTCCCCTACAGGTTCCAGAGGGAGCTTGGCTCTGCCAACACCTTGATTTCGGACTTCTGGCTTCAAGATAGTGAGACAATAAAATTCTGTTGTTTAAGCCAACCAGTTTATGGTGCTTTGCTATGGCAGATCTAGGACACTGGTACATTTCCCAAACCAAACTAATTAGAAGAAATTTTATTTGCTTTTCTAAATTTCTTTCGTTTTAGTTTCTAGTTTCTTCGTGTTAAATTGGAGAAACAGAAACTAAAGGCATTGCATTCATCTAGCTCACTCTAGTCTATTTTTCAAATAGTATCTTGGCAAAAGACAGCATAATGTAAATGGTTCTGTCATTTTCAATAAATAAAGATGATGTACAAGGCCACTTAGATAATAATTTCTCTTTGTTTGGGGGAAGTATTTTAAGGATCATCACCAAATATTTGAATGCATATTTAAATACAAGCTCTGATCGATTTGGCCACGACAAACTACCTGGTTTGGTGATACTTCTATCATCCACCCACGGCTGCATCCCAGGTCATCCTTCTCTCCCATTTCATCATCCTATCCATCATCAAATACTTGCATGTGATGATGTTTCCAAAATGCCTCTGCCTCTCTAAATCATCTTCCCTCTACATCTGGCTACCTCCTTAGATTTTATTGTCTCTTTACTGATCACTTTAACAGCCATGATAGAGCTGACAAATCCACTTTGTTCCAGTGATGACAAAGGCCACATATATCACGGAAACTCTTATCGTTCATTCTAGGTGTTTTACATACACTAATTCACTTCATTTGGAAGAGAACAACACAGATTAGAAAGAGTAAATAACAAACTTAATAAAAACTGGTGAAGCTGCAATTCTATTCCATTCCACTCCAAAATATATAAACTTTTTACTATATCATAAAGGCCTCTTCATATCGGCCATTAGAAAAAAAAAATCACGTTGGTTGTCAGATAGCATTTAAGTACTCTAGCTTCTTTATTACTTGTTGAAACTCTGGTTTTGATGATTTTTAAAACCATTATATGTTATGTTCAAACTGCTGACAGACACTCAGTAATCAAAAGTTCCTAAATGTCTTGGGCCAATCCATCTAATTTTTATTTCAGTTCTTTCATTTGCCAAATTCTTGGTTAAAAGGACAGTCACCACCAAGAAGAGAAACAGCTTGAGTCCAACTTTTGGCTTTGGTTTCTCAAGGTAAGTACACGATGAACAAGACTTGTCTTGCCTTTTTCTTTTTTTCCAATCCAAAGAGTAGCATAATTGGTAGCTATTAGGAGTCACTGACACTACTTAAAGAAGCTAATATTCATTTTGCATATTCACCTGCAACTCAGTTTAGGTGCTACACTGACAAAGTAGTACTCAGAAACATAGCAACAACAAAAATAATAGTGCCTTTTGATAGATCCTCCCTTCCCCCAACTGGTGGGCGGAGTATGACCTAACCTGCGGCCTGGAAATACCTGAGTACCTAACCAGGCACCTTAAATGGATTATACATTGAACCACCAATCAACACCTGCCAAATACCCTAACCCCTTGTTCCTATATGACCATACATTAAGCCATCAATCAGCACATGCCGAGTACACTAAGCCCCCATTCCGTCCCATTCCTCCCCTCAAAAGGCGTGTTCACCTCTGCACGTGTTGCTGTTCTTCCCTTGCGAGACAGCCCAGCAGGTCTCTTTCCCCTAATAAAGCCTGTAATCCTGGTTTTCGGCTCCTGATTGATTTTCTCACCTTTTATAGTATTCAGGGTTATTATCAGCTTCAACTGTTTCATCTCTATCTTCATATAAATGCTTAAATTGTAAAGTCTGCCAATAGTGGAAATTTTTAAAGAAACACCCTAACACAAGTTTCCTATTTTGAAAAGAATACTATACACTACCTTTCAGGTGAGGGCTGTGTACGTGCATCCTCTGCAGGTGTAGATTTATTGGAACAAATTCTAATGTTTTCTCTCCTTTGCTGCTGCTTGATTTGAAAGAGGACCCTAGGTGGAAAGAAATTTAATATTACTAGTAAGTAAATAATGAGGACGTGTGTGTGTACATTTGCTGAAAAATAAATTTGACATAAAGAACTGTTACAAAAACTTCAGGAAGAAAATATAACTGTATGATTTGCTTTTCTCCTCAGATATTTAATTTTTTTAAAAACTCTCAATTACCATTAGAATAATACCATGAGATAAAATAGTGCATTTTTTCTTTGTTATTTTCCATGCCAATATGGAAGCGTTAGAATTATAAGATGCTTTAAAAAATATTTGCTCTTCTATATCCATAATAATGTTTATTATTGTTTTCATATAACATATATGAAATGCAGCACAGGTTGAATATGTAGAGTTATTGTTCCACACCTGTTTCCTTGCTGAGTTCCGTCAGAATGTCTTGGTACATATTCACCATTTGATCACAGTGAGTAAGGACATTTTTCCGTAGATTGTCCCAATGAGGAGAGAGTTCACCAAGTTCTTTTAGCTCCTGGTTCCTGTTAAGAATGGGAAAGAGGACAACATTTTTATGTAAGTCCATAGACACAAACTGCTTAATTAGGGTTGTTAAACCAATAAAAAATTGATTTGCCATTCCTTTTGGGAAAGCTCTATGTGCTTTTTAGGGGGAAATAATCATTTTAACACAAAGAAAGACATGAATAATTTAGGTCACACAAACATTAAACATATCAAAGAGAAAAAAGTACAGGTTAAATTCACTGACAAAAATTTCCCAAAGCCTGGCCAGTTGAGTGTCGACCTATGAACCAGAAAATCATGGTTCAATTCCCTACTAGGACAAATGCTCTGGTTGTGGGCTCAATCCCCAGTGCTGGGGGCGGGGGTGAGAGGGGTTGCAAGAGGCAGCCGATCAATGATTCTCTTTTATCATTGATGTTTCTATCTCCCTCTCTCTTCCTCTCTGAAATCAATAAAAATATATATTTAAAAATTTTTTCACAAAGATAGCAAAGACTATCTAATATACATAGAGGCCATTCAGTTAAAAAACCTCAACAGAAAAATGCTAAGTTCTAGGCTTTGACCATCCAAAATGAAATAAAGTGAGAAGGATAATCAGACTATGCCTGAAGGAAACATAAGCTATTCTGGTGATCTAACTTATATATAATAGAGATACAATTTTTTAAAGCAATAAATAGTATGTTCAGGTATGATTTTATTGGTCTCAGTTTCTCCCATGAGGCCAATTTAAGTAAATGTTACATATGTTTTGCCCCTTCTTTATCAAAAGGAAAAGCTAATCATGCCATTTAGGTTTTAATTATTAACTTTTATCTAATTCTCTACCCTTTATCCAAGTTAATTTAAATAATCAGAATGCCTTTTCAAATTATAATGATAAATGGTTTTAATATGCTGCTTGGTTAAATCTCTTATTCATTTCTGTAACCTTTTACCAACAACATTTTCATGAGGCTAATTTAACCAGCAATAATGAACCTTCTTTGCTATTTTGGCTGTGAAACATGCTAAATACCAAGCTAATAAATTCAGAAGATGTAGAATCTTTAACATCCTGTTAAATGCAAGAGTAATGGATGGTGTGCAAAAATGTGACTTGGTTCCAAATGTTTGTAGCTGCCTTTGTTTTGTTTCAGTGGGGATGCAATGTATTTTGCTATATCTTTCATTTGAGGTCTTTATAATTTTTGAACAATCATCTCATTCTCAACTGATCCACAGCTTAGCTGTCATCACACAATATTTGTGGGAGAAGAAGTAATTAATCAATAGACAGTGAGAGTAAAGAAAGTTCATGACCAAAGATGAGGTCGGAGGGAAGGCTAAAGAATTGGGGAGTCAAGTTCTCTGTGTATAAGCAAATACCAGGGTATTTAAATTCAAGACAAGCAACAACCTCCACCAAAGCAAACAAATAATCCCCCAAACTGGAGATATCCAAGTTTAGAAAAACCTGGGCAATTAGGTCAAATCGAAGGATGATAGCTAGTATAATATATCAATTTAATTTGTAAGCTTTTAGGCTGTAGTTCCAATATACACTTATGATAGAAATATCAGTTACGTATTTCTGCTTAATAATAATAGATGTTTAATACTAGTAGGTTTAAAATTTATGTTGCCTCTGAATCATTATCAGAAATAATAATTAAAAGGAGGTGATTAGAGAGATAGAGGGGGAGATAGCAAAGATCCTTACTATGGTGTGGGATCCTGAGATGGCATACACCTCCTTGCCTAAGAGAAGTCTGGAAAAGTGTAGTTAGAAAAGTTTAGTGATCTGTGGGGAATGACTTAAAATATGCTGGGATTAGTCCATAAAGTTTTGTTTAAATTTTACTACACTCTTCCACTATGTCAAAATTTATACACAGGAATACATAGAGAAATCTGGCATTCACAGCTTTTTTGTTCTAAGAAATGGCATTGCAAAGGTACACATTCTGAAAGAGACATATAACCAACATAAGGTACCTTTCATTAAAAACAGTCAAATATAAGGGAACTACAGAATAAAGGTATCATAAACAGAGTGGAGTAATGAACAAGTTGTAAAATAAAGTGAGCCAGAGAAAGAAAGTAGCTGTAAGTTTAAAAAAATTAAAGTAATTCATTAAATTAATGCATTAATATAAATAAAAATAGAAGATAATTAGGTGTACCAAAATCAGAAAACTTTTCAATCAGGAAGGATAGGGATTGTTTCTATTATATTTTAATTTGTTACCTGGTGAACAAAAACTTTGGAGTTTAATAGTGAGATCCAACCCCAGGTAAGCATGAGGGGGGTAAGAAGAAAAGTGTTGCAGGAAAAAAGAAGCAGACATACAGTGGTATGTTCCTGAGCTGGGCAGAACTTCACAAGAAAACAAGACCAGTTGCTAGGTCATGTGCAACAACTCTAGAGAAGTCATATGGAATCTTCGCACCTTGGAACAGCTTGTTAGATGGGGGAAGAGACATTTATATGCCACTTCCTTACCGTCTAAATTTCACTGGTAAAGATTCAGCCTGTGGGATATTAACTCCTTTGTACTCCAGTTGTGTAATCTATCTCCTTTGGGTAGCCACTGGGGAAGCAATATCCCGGAGGAGACAGAACTTTCCTGGTTCTGGTCTGATATGACACAGGTGCCAGAGCCACTCTGGACCTTTCCATGTAGATGCCATTGGAGGCATGCTAATGCCTGGTCGTAATCTTCAGGGAGGCTGATACAGCTGATGGAGTTAGGAAATTAAGTGACAATGGTAACAATATATGGGGATCTCCATTGAATAAGTGGTCAAAAAGTGAAGACATATTAGGGTTGAGCCAGTATAGGAAAGCACATAAACTGGGCACCACCTTGCACAACTCCAATGCACTTGCATCATTTTCTGATATCCAGAGAGCATATAACACACCATTCCTCATATCTCCCGAAAGAGAGAAGTTCAAGTACAATTCTTCAAAGTCACACTAGTTGCTATTCCTAAGATTTAAGGAGAGGCAATAAACCAAGCTACAATATCTAATACTCGCTGATCCTTAGGACCTAATTAATAATATTAATCACCAATCTCCTCTACCATTCATTCCAGATTTTCTTCATATTTTACTGGCACTTTAGCTGGTCTGGGTTGCTGCCTTGTGAGGTATCTCAGACCTTAATCAAAAGGGATTAGGCCCTCAGTTGTCTGGCTCATATAGAATCCTGGTTGCTGCAATTGCCCACTCATATCTGAGCATGGGGCATCTCTGAGTTCCAGACATTTTTTTTTCTCAGGTTGTGAAACAGCAGCCCCTCTTTCCTTATGATGATAAGAATAGTATCTCTTACTGTCTTTGCTGGACCATTGTAATGAGGAATGTGTGGTAACCAGATCACATGTGGAATCAATCATAACTTCTAGTTAAGAGGGATTATGAATTGGTTCCCTGACAGAACCACCAAAACCCATAGTCCAAGAACCAGAATTCTAACTGGAAAAGTCCAAGGTTGTAGGAAAAGGCACACTTTTTATCTAGATGGTTTGTTTTGTTTTATCTTGTTTAAATATTTCAAAATATATGCTTCTCTTCTTCAGTAAAATAGCAAGTTATTGGATATCACTAAGATTCTCTGAACTTTCCATAAAATGAAACACACTACTATATATATATATATATATATATATAATGTTTTAAACACATATAATTGAATAATTATATATATAATGTTTTATATATAATGTTTTAATAATAATATATATAATGTTTTAAACACATACAATTGAATAACATAAAGGAAAAATGAAATTAAAAAAACAACCCTATGAAGAATGAAGATAAATAATTGAACACAAAATGAGGCATAGGGGAACTGGAAAATAAATACCCAAAGCTGCTGTAAAGTTTTTTATACATAATGCATAAAGCATGGCAAGAATATTAAATAGATAAATTGTTTAAAACTTTATTTTTTATACCCCTGGGAGTGTTGTGGCAGAGGGCCAAAGGGAGGATGTTGAACAAAAGGGAAGCCAAGTAAGTGGACAGGCATCAGGCCTGTTTCCTCACTCAACCACCCACTAGAACCATCAGCTGCAAGTGGATCTCTTTGATTTACATGGGAATTTTGTGTATAGTTTGTTTGGAGGGGGAAGGGTGTCTCTGTTGCTAAAAAAATAAATTACAAAATTAAAACATAAAAAAAATAAAAGCCAGTTCAGCCCCTAGTTAAAGCTTCTATTTAAAACAACATTTGAAAGCCTAAACAAGGAGGGAATTTCAACATGGGGAAAACATGCTGAGCCTGCGCATGGCAGAGACTTGTCTCACTCGTCTTTTCGTCCTACCACAGTTCTGTTTGACTGAGGTTTGTTGATTGAGCAAATGAAAGGTTTGCTTACAGGTTATTATTCTTAGTTTTTCCTGAATTTGACAAAATATAAAGTAGGATGCTGATTTCTCCCCTAGTTAAAATGGAGAGATCTGAAAAATAAACGAGGTACTACTAAATCCTCTAACCTTGCATGATCTAGATCTGTATTGGTCAAGTCTTCCTTGGGAATACACAAAGATTAGAAAATACATCTTCATATGGAATTTCTTCCTATGATGGTTGATATTATGTGTCAACTTGACTGGATCACAAAGTGTCCAGATATTGGGTCAAATGTTATTGTAGGTGTCTAGGAGGAAGTTTCCAGAACAGATTAACCTTTTGCACTCGGATGTCGAGTGTGACTCGACACGGTTAGCATTAGAATAAAGGAATCGAGAAAAAAGCAAGTGAGTGCAAAGGGTTAATATTTGAATTGTTAGGCCTAGTAAAGCAGATTGATCTTCTTACTTTGGGTGGGCCTCATCCAATCACCTGAAAGCCTGAATAGAGCAAAAAGGGCTGACCCTCCTGGGGTAATAGAGGATTCTTCCTGCCATACTGACTTTGAACTTGGATACTATGCTTTTTGTTGTTGTTGTTGTTTTCCAGCCTTTGGACATGAATTGAAACATTGGCTTTTCCTGGGTCTCAAGCCTGCTGGTCTTTGAACTAGGAATAAGTATAGCCTCTCTTGAGACCCCAGCTTGCCAACTTACCTTGAAGATCTTTGAACTTGTCAAGCTATCATACTTTACACACACACACACGCACACACACACACATTTTATGGTTGTGTTTCTGTGGAGAGCCTTTACCAACATACTAATTATACAGGGATTCTATCACAAAGATTTCTCTCTGCTTGGTACAAAAGAAGTTAGAAGGTAAGCTGAGATAAAAACATCTGGAAGATAGTTTGGGCTCCTTCATGGCTTTTTATCCCTCCCACAACATTTTACAAAAACTCTGTTAACTTCTTCAGACAAAAAATGCGTATAGAGATGCTTAGCTTTTCTAAGAGAATTACACAAGAAATCTCTCTAGTTCTGAGGTCAAAGCTCCACATGTGAGCCCCCTATTTTATTAGAAGTCTGAGTCTAGAATGATAAACATTAAAAACTTGGGCATATAAATTCAAAATTATGAAAAGTAGTTACTTTAATAAAGAGTGCCTGGAAATGATAATTAATTCATTTATAAGAATTTTAAGACCAAATAAAAATTTATATACCAAAGGATATGACCCAGTAAAAAAGACATTAAAATGTCATTTGAAATTATTACCTAGGTAAATAGAAATATTTCCCCCAATAAACTGTACAATACCATTTTTGGAATAAAAATAGAACCTTTTATAACTATCAGAGTCTAAAACTACATGTGGGTATAGATGGATGGAAAGTTTAATGGTCAACTGCTTTCATTATTATGCAAAATTAGACCTTAACTCAAACCCAAAAGAAGTCATAAAAAATATACCCATTAAAAAAAAAATTAAATACTAAATTTTCCAAAGAAGAATAGACTACATAAATGACCAGTGGTGACTTCAATTTCATAAAGTGGTTGGGTGATACCATAAAACCGAACGAAGTTCAACTCGATGTCAAGTTTCAGAGTATTTTCAACCCACAATTCAAACTGTGCTTTAATCCAGACAGAAATAAAAACTGCATATACAAATCACTGCCTTTCTCCCTCCCTCCCTCCCTCCCTCCCTCCCTCCCTCCCTCCCTCCTTTCCTTCCTTCCTTCCTCTTTAAAGCCTTTTTGTAAATGACAATGTTGTTAATGTTGCAATCCATAAACCACTATTTCACTGAAAATCGACTAGAATGGTCATTCACTGATTTTCACTTGACATTAAAATAAGTGCATGTTGTACTATGTAAGTGGATTTGTAGACTCAAGAAGGTTTCAAGTTATAAGCAAAGACTAAGAATTGGAGCACAATAACTACAGGATTAAGTTGTAATCACAGAATCTGTTTGTATTTGATAAACAGCTAAATTCTGTCATTTAATTTTAAGTAACTGGATTAAAAAATTAGGAATAATTCTACCTTAAGAGTCTATTTGCTGTCCCTGATAAAGGTGATTGGGTATTTACTTATAAATAAAGTCTTTTTTTATCCTTTGAAATTTGTTTTAAAGTTATCAAACATGGACAACATTTATTTTTTTAATCTTATAAAGCTCAGTGTTCCACTTATGTTTAAAATGGTGGCACATCAATGAAGTTTCTCATAATTCCACATATATTAATATGTGCCTTTTCATTGTGGGCAGCCATGAAAATTACCCACTGCACGGGAAAGCTGATCAAGGAAGGAAGAGTGCTAGAATGCTCGTTCTCTTTTCATTATTACTGTCCATGATTTTAGAAATTGCAAGCATTTCTGGGCAGTTTCGCTTCCTACTCCCGCCCTTGGGTCTGGAGTGCAGATATGACCCACTTAAGTTTCTTAAGTGGATGGAATTCAGGAGGCCCCACAAAATACTTGGTGGTAGGGCCTTTTGGTGGACACCATAAGCCTTTTCAGGTACAGAATTTATCTCCTTTTTATTTTCAAAAAAATCCTGTGAGATAACTGTTCCAGAGCTGGATGAATAAAAGTTAAACATTAGGTTGCCCTAGGCACATTTCAAGTGCTCAATACCCTCACAACTATCATATTACACAGTGCAGTTTAGAACTTTTCCATCATGGAAAGTTCCATTGAACAACATTGCTTTAGAGTTTAGACAAATGAGAAGGATGTAACTGAGAAGTGAAGTGACCTGTTCAATGCTATATTGCTACAAAGTGGCAGAATCAAGACTTATACTCAGGGCTTGTGATAGCAAATCTTGTTCTCTTTTCCATTTTAATTCCTGGTGAGTATGGTTTCTTCTAAAATAGTAACCCTATCTTAGTAGGACAAGACTGTAATCTTCCATCTGAGGGACTCAATGTAACTTCCACCCAGGTCAACAGAGAGCTGGTTCAAATATTTGGCTCAAGTGTGCACTTATAGCCTTGGCTACCATAACTGCTGGAAGATCAAACAACAGAAAAGAATTCTTATTTATTTTCTATTCATTCAACAACAACAAAATCGACAAGTTCTTTTTTTTTTCTGTGGCCCAGAAGGCTCTAACTAATCAGAAGCCTTTCATTCCAAAACATCTGTCCCAGCTACAAGCATCAGCTTTGTGGGAAAGGATACACCCAGTCTGCTTTTCTGCCCACTTGGAGTTTGTATCACTATATAGTGAACATACTTATGAGGTGTGCTCGGTTAGTAAGCTAAAGGAGAATGAAATAAATTACAGACCCTTTTGTATGAAACACTATTAACTGTCAGCTAAGGTGAAGAACAATAACAGTTTAGATATATTGAGTGTCTGCTGTGTACATGATTCTTTACAAAAATGGTATAAGTGGTTTCCACATATAAAAGGCCTATGTATGTATGCACCACGGGTTTTCATCAATAGTTCACAATAACCATGCACATTTATTTTTTAACTCCTTCTTTACAATAGAGAAAATTGAAAATTAAAGCGGTCAGGTAAGTTTGCCATGTCACATAGCTATGAAGTGGAGTTGGGGAGCCAAGTTCCAAACCCAGAGCTGCACTTACAGACAGACAGACACACACACACAGACAGACAGACACACACACACACACACACACACACACACACACACACACCCCAAGACTAAAACTCTATAGTTGTAAGTGTTAGAGTCTTCTGTTTGCTCATTTAATTACTATAGTAGTCCCGTAGGACAAATAATAATGTTATTACGTAAGAAGTAAAAAAAATCTAGAAATGGAGAGATTATATAATGAAAAAATATATATATTATCAGTATATATCAAATGGCAGATGTAGGTTTTGAACTCAGATCAATGATGATTCCAATCCTGTGCTTTCATCATTACAACTCACTCTCCCCTACTCATTTCATTTAAAATAAAGAATCCTGGCACAATAGACAAAAATGTTTCTGCATGAGTTTTGCCTTTTATGTTTCTGTGGGGATATTGCAATAGCCAAACAGCAAAATCAAACACATATTACTATCGCCAGCTTGGTGATGTTAAGCGCTCTACAGGACCTCTCATTAAATGATCCCAAGAATCCATAACAATGAACCTAATGGCACACAACATCTGCCTTCAATACTAGGAGTTGGGAGGGCAAAAGCACTTTCCATGATAAATAACATACCATACAGTATTCCAACTGAGCATCAACATTCTGTTCATGGAAAAGATGAACAGAATAAATAATACTAATCAGGTGTGAATCAACAGTGGAGTCCCAATGGGATATTTTTGGATCTATAGGACTTGGAGATTTTTTCTCTAAGAGAACATGCAAGAAGACAGAGAAAGGAACACAAAGAGAAACAAATTGGAAGAGATGCAACACTATAAAAACACCCATGAGCCCTGGCTGGTGTGGTTAAGTGGTGAGAGTGTTTGCCATGCACTGGAGGGTCTCTCTCACATATCTCTCTTGATTATGCTCATCTTCTAACATTGATTTCATTCTCCTTTAGTTCTCAGACTATCCAAGTGCCAGACAAAATAAATAAAAAATACTCCCATCAAGAAACATCATAAAAATTCTGATTATTGGAGATAAAAGGAAGTTTCTTGAACAGCTGTAAATTATCAAGTATCAGAATGGTAAAAAAAAAATCAAAGAAGTAGAAGCTAATGAAAATGAAAACATAAAATTCTATAAAATACATATTAAACATATAATATATGTATTCATTAAACACATCAAAATACAAATCATAAATAACTCAGAGATTCTTCTCTGCTGAGGAGAGATAAATATTCCGATTATAACCAAAATAATTTTCATATAACATTGGCAGATGGGTTAGATCTATGGGGCATTGAATTTAAAATGTCATAATGAAAGTGTTTTTATTAATCCTATTACACATGAGATACAAAAATACTTTTAGATTTTTGTAAAGATTTTGCCTAAGATACTAAAGTGGTCTAGGTCAGTATTGGGTGATAATATTTATTCTCAGCCCATTTTCATGTACTTTCTAGTCAGGGAAAGTAGAAGAATCTTTTAAGGTTCAATAAAAGACTAATTCCACAAACATCATAAGCAGCGATGAGGATAGACGTGGGAAGGCTGACAGAGCATCCGTTTTCAATATGGGCAAAACCATGCTCACTAACAGGAATGAAACATGAACTGTTTCAAAAAAAAGTCAAATAAAAATGCATCTGTATGTAAAAAAAAAAAAAAAAGATTTTCAGTGTGCCTTTATTTCTTCCAAGTATGCAAATGCTGGTAGACATTGTAAAAGGCATAGGTTTCAGCCATGCCAAGAGGCACAGTGCGGAAGATGAGGCTAGAGGAGTAGATAGACAGAGGTCCCGCTTGCCTTGTAGCCCATGGAAAGGGGAAATCTTGTCTAGTGATAGATACATTTTGAAGAAAACAACATAAATTATATTTTAGAATGTCAAACCATATTGTATGGACAGGCCAGGCCACTATGTTGCAAAATCCTTTTGTATATCTTTTTGTATAGTGAGGATGTTTTTGAAATAGAATTTATCTGGGTATATTCTAGTTGTAGTTTATAATTCTTAATATATACTTTTATCATTGTTTAAAAAGGCATTTATATAGTGTTGTTAGTTTGAAATAATATGAACCCTTTTTTAATGATGGTCACAGAATGCTTTAATGTAAGGTATAAAGTCAGACAGTTAAATATCTTCTGCATTTCCCTAAAACTAGATATAGTGCTTACCAAGTTAATGCATATGATACCATTTAAGTAAACATGTAGAACATGTCTCTGAAACCTGCATTTCTATATAGCAACTAGGTTTTCAATCTGGGATTTTAAAATACCTTACTGACTGACTTTTCTTTGATAAGAATACACTATTCTCAAGAAATAGATGGATGTATAACTATGTAGACACACTTACCAGAATTCTAAAATATAACTCTGAAAAAATAAAATATAGAAATATTCACAGTGCCTAGCGAATCTTCAGAATCTACATTTTATAAAATATTAAATATAGTATTCACCAAAAAAGTGTTTGCCTTTATTAAAATAAAATATTTATCTCCATGAATTTAGTATATGTTCAACACTTACAAGCACAAATATCTAAGACAAAGCATGTACATTTTCTCAAAGAAGTAGTAATAAGACTTTTAAAGTTTACTAGTATATATCCCAAACTCTATCACATTTTCCTATTTAAATATTTTGCTTCAGATTTTTTATATTTAATTTACAAGATTGTTTTTCTAGATGATACACACAATTATGTACATGCTTTATATAAAACCAAAGAAAGTATTCAAGTTAATTGTTATAAAATATTATTATCCTTTCTGCTAAACTTGTAACACTACATGTCAGAAAGTTTCTCTCTTTCTCCACCTCTGGGATCATGAAGAAAGTATATATAGGAAAGAAATGAAGAAGGAAAAAAGAGAAAAATACATGATATACCTCAAACTAATATTTTCCTGGGGAGTATTATGGGTCATGAGGATCATTTTTTCCTGAACTACTCCATTAAAAAAAAAAAAAAGTTTGTTCCATTATAGGCTTTCAAATATCATTTTCTAGTGTAGAAATGAATACCTTTTAGATAAAGCCAGTCACTGTACGGTGACCAGAGCCTCCCATATAGACATGTATGTGTGCACACCATGTTTTAATACTACATTCGTAGCTGTTACAGAGCATCAGTTCTGTGGGTACAATCATTTTACCTAGTAACTGTCATATTTCAATGTAGATTGAGCACAGGAAAACTTTGAAGTAGTACAAAATCTGAAGAAAATACTCAAAATAAACAAAATATGTGGCAACACTAAAACAAGCAGTAAAAAACTTTATAGGTGGTAGTTTGGCAAAACTTACATAACTTGTCTGCAAGCAACCCAAGTTGAAGGACTGTAAAGCTTGAAGCATTATAAACACAGGCAAACACACACAAACACACACACATACATACACACATGCCCCTTTTATGTATTTAAGATCTCTGAGCTGTCTTCAACACATCACTCTCCTTTTCCTTCCGTTATAATAACGCCATAATAAACCAGTTGCCATACCCCCCCGCCCCACCCCCCCCCCACCGCAACCTTCAAGTATGCTTGATCAAGACCTGGTCTGCTTTTTAACGTCAAATCCCTGATGTATCATGGTTGCAGAGCAATTCAGTAAACTTTTCAGAAGCAAGGCCTTATACTGAGTACTTTGCAAGCAGAACCTCCCCTCTTCCCTTCTAAACACGTGAGTACAGTTTTTCAAGGCTGTCACCAGAAAGCTCCTTCTGGAAATCTGCATTTTATAACATGTTCAATCAGCTTGTGTGACTCTGTAACCTGAGCCACGGATTCCAAGGAAGTTAGGCCACTGGCAGAAAAGTCATTAGTGGACTGTTGTATTATCACAGGCCGGAACTCATGGTGGTTGGGATTAGAGTAGATGAAATGAAAATGTAAAAAAAATAAATGTGTTTGCGAGAAAGTGTGGGGATGGGAAGGGGGTTGAGGAAGTAAAATAATTTTAGGGATCTGAACAGACTAGGGTTAAAAGAAGCTGAGAAAAGAACTTCAGAGTAAAGCTCTGTCCAGACTGGATGTTCCACCCAACCAAGAAAAATGTTGCAAAGTCCTTTTGCAAGGCAATGTCCCAGTCTCACATTCTTAATTTAATTTATTATATTATGTCACATCATGTTAATTTTATATTTATTTGTCTATTATATTCACTTGTATTCATTATAAATATAATTTTTAAATTACTTTTTCAGTTGGATGGCATATAGCTTCAAGTAGATTTTCAAGGAAGTTTTGTGGGTGACATTCTCTGAGTTCCTGCGTATTTAAGCATGACATTTCTGTTGCCTTCATTCATAAAAAATTCATAACCTGACCCTATATAATAAAGCGGGGTCACAGACTTTTCCTCTCAAATACCAGTGGATGTTATTCCATGGGCTTCCACAGAGAAGTATAAGATTATCCTGATTTTAGATTGTAAAAGAGAAAAAAAAACAAAACTACATAAGTTTTCATTGTTTTGCTTTGTTTTTAAAGCTTTTGCACTAATTGTTCTTTTCAAAGACCACTTAGAATTATTTGGTAGTTTACTGCTTTGTGCCCTGAATATCTAACACCTTTCTCACCATTTAAACATTTTTTTCACCTTTGTTTAGCATTTGAGAGGAGCGTACTATGTGTGTCTTCCACATTACTGGGATGATTTCTCAGTGTCAAATCTTCTCTGCGGGCTCTGTGGATTTAATTTGGCTGCTGCAATTTAAAATTTCATCATTCCCTACATTATCCTTTCCTTCTCAGCATGCTCCCTAAAGGGTGATGGTTCTTTTCTGATGGCTCTCTCATCCTGTTTCATAACAACCACACCTTCTTATACCGTACTCTACTGAGATGACTAGTCAATTTTCCTATTTTTTCCCCTGTATTTCCCTTCTGAGTGCAGCATGATTTTTTCCCCATTTTCTTTATAAAAATTACAAGATTCATTATTAAAAATTTTAAACACGTTCTAATGGAGATTTACACAGCAAAAAAGTTGGAGAAACCAAAATGTACATGGACTAGGCTGGTCATCACCGTGCCTCGCGAATCTTCAGAATCTATCAGGTTTTTATAGTTTGTTTAGTTTCATAGGGTTGGTACGGGATTTTCTTTTCTGAGCAACTCCCAGTGTACACTGACAGTCCCTAGTTCTGCCCCTTGAAAGGGAACTTTATAATTTGGAAGCATTTTTCCTCTCTCTCCACCAAAACTGCTCACTATCCCCTTCTATGTGTTTGCAATTTTTGTTTTTGCTACAAATGCATAGCAAGAAAGAGATACAGAGAAAGGCAAGAGAACAGAGTGGATAGATGACACTTTGGTGTGTTAAAAAGTAATAATTATAAAGGCTATGCATACACAAATTCCATGACTTAGTGGCTGCTTTCTCCTTATTTTCTACTCCTCATCCCGCCCTGGGATTTATTGTCAGTGACTGGACAGACAGAGAGGTATGAATGGGGGTGGGGTGCAGGGAGCAGTTAGAGAGAGCACTGGGGAGGCCTCAGAACTCATAGAAGGTCAGCTGCTCAGCCTTTATGGGGTTTCCAAACTGATGACAAAAGACAGATCGGGGCAGCAGTAGGGGTCCGGCTCTTAGCTTTCTTTCTCACTAGCTTGCTGTAGTTTTAGGTGAAATGGTATTAGTGGTCCATCAATTATGTTATATATAATATTATGTTAATCATAGATTCCAGTGTTTTCTGAAAGCTCATCATTTTTCATTCTGTGTCTTCATAGATATCTTAGTGGGAATTTAGGACTGGCTAAATTGTAGTTTTAAGTCCATTTTATAGGGTAAGGCTTAGCCCTGACTTCTTTAACTCTGAGAGTCTTGTTACAGATGAGTAGTTCCTGTGTGGTTTTCAACTGAAATAAAGGTGCTGGGTTCTGCCTGACACCTCTAATTCAGCTTGTCTATGGTGAGTCCTTCCTCATTTTATAACCCCTGTGAGGAACAATTATTCTCTCCATCTTTTCTCTATCAAATGTGACCTTTACATGACTTGGGTTGGAGTGGCTCTTAGTGTCCAACAGTCTGATTCTTTTATGACTTCGAAGATCCAAATTCATGCTTCTTTAATGCGTAATCTTGATTATTCTTCCTGGGATTTGCTTTGCCCACCAACTACTCTTAGTACTATCTCTAGGAGAGTAAGGATTGAATCATTTGGCTTATATTAATTCATTCTTGCAGCTGGCTCCTATAAGTAGTTTGCTTAACTTTCTATACATCTTACAGCTTCTCTTGGCCTCAGTCAATAGCTGTTGCCTGATTTCTGTGGTTGATTATCTTCACTTTGCTACTCTCAAATATCACCTTCTTGTCCCTCATTCAATCTTTATTTCCCTAGAACCAAGAAGTTTTCTTATAATACAGGTTCCTGTCTGACTTTCCCTAAAATTCAGATTCTGTTTTCTTTTTCTTTTCTACTCACTTGTGCAGCCATTCCTACCTACCTTTGTAAATATAATGACATACCACTTAGTGATGGGGATGCATTCTGAGAAATGTGTCATTAGGTGATTTGGTCATTGTGTGAACAGTATAGAGTTCACTTACACAAACCTATATGGAATAGTTGCTACACACCTAAGTTATGTTGTCTAGCCAATTGTTCCTAGGCTACAAACCTGTATAGCATGTTATTGTTCAAAACAACTCAAGGTTAAATCAAGCACAAGAGAATATGATGCAACCAAGAGACACAGTAAAGAAGAGATGTATGAGATTCCTTTCAGCATAACATGGCATATTGTTTTACAGCATATTTTAAAATAAGTAGAAAGAGTAGACTCTCAAACAATAAAAAGTATCTATACTAATAATAGAGGAATATGCAAATTGTCCAGGACTTCATCACAGTAACAACCAAACAGTAGGAACAGCAGGCTGCGTGGGGCAACAAGGCTGACAGGGGGGTTAGTGAGGGACGACCAAACAACTGAACAGCAGGCTGCATGGGGCGACCAGGCCAGCAGGGGGGTTAGTGAGGGATGACCAAATGATTGAACAGCAGGCTGCATGGGATGACCAGGCTGGCAGAGGGGCAGTTAGGGGCGACCAGGCCAGCAGAGGAGAGAGTTAGGGGCAACAAGGCCAGCAGGGGAGGGCAGTAAGGGGTGACTAGGCCAGCAGGGGCAGGAAGTTAGGGGCGACCAGGCCAGCGGGGGCAGGAAGTTAGGGGCGACCAGGACGGCAGGCAGAGGTGGTTAGGGGCGATGAGGCAGGCAGGCAGGTGAGCAGTTAGTAACCAGTGGTCCTGGATTGTGAGAGGGATGTCCGAATGCTGGTTTAGGCCAATCCCCACGATGGGGCATAAACCGGAAGTCAGGCATCCCCCGAGGGGTCCTGGATTGAAGAGGGTGCAGGCTGGGCTGAGGGGACCCTCCATGCACGAATTTCGTGCACCGGGCCTTTAGTAGTGGTTGATTATCTTCACTTTGCTACTCTCAAATATCACCTTCTTGTCCCTCATTCAATCTTTTTTCATAAATCAGTAGCCTAATAATTTATTACATTATCAAGTCTTATGGACTGTAGTACTGTAGTTTCCTAGGACTGGCAATGCAGTGTGCTTGTTTACACCAGTGTCATCACAAACACACGAGTAATGCCTTGTGCTGGTATGATGTTGTGACTGCTGTGACATCACTAAGCAGGCAATAGGAATTTTTCAGCTCCATTATAATCTTATGGGTCCACAGTTGTATATGTAGCCCATCATTGACTGAAATGTTATGAGGCTCATAATGATACTGTCAATACTGCCAGATTTAACCAGCCTTGTCCATGGTGTGCTCACTGGTTTATGTCAATATGGCATCCCTGGAAACTGTAGAGTATACCAATACTCTTAAGTAACTTGATGTATTAATGTGCGCATTAGGCATAAATCCAAATTTTGAACATTTCACACTCTGCTGTGTATTTCAGCAATTAAAAAAAATGTTAACTATTAAAAATATTTGCTAATTTTCTGAGATTTTGGGCCTTAGCAGTGTTTAGTATAATATAGTATTCAGCATTTTTAAAGTCACTAGAGGCATATAAGGCAGGAAACAAATTGATTAGTCACGGCTCAGAGAAATTCTCATCAACTACCCACTCTTACATCCTTTTGTTTCATTATAGCAATGGATTTAATTTTGTTGTACAACAATACTGTCCATTCACATAGCATACTTTATCAATCATCTTGAGTTTTTAGACCAACAAATATCTGAGAGTCTTGTTACAGATGAGTAGTTCAAAGAAAATCAAGAAGGAATTTTTTACAGAAGTGTAACCAAAAACAGATGAGGTAAAGACACAGGGATTATTAGCAAGGTCAAAGCCCAGGTTATTGGCTGGACTTTAAGCTATTTAATAGAAATATAATGCACACCATAAAGGAGAGTCACATATGTTATTAAAAATTTTCTAGTAATCATATTCAAAAAATAAAATACAGCAAGTGAAATTAATAATATTTTTATTTAATCCCAATTATGAAATCAGTCTTTTGTTTGTTTGTTTGTTTGGGTACTAAAAACTCAAAATCTGCTGTGTATTTTACATTTATATAAGATCTGACTTGGACTACTTACACTTTAAGGGATTATTAGCCACACAAGACTAATGACCACCACACTAAACAGGTATAGAATTTCATGTTATCATGATCCTTTAAGAAAAAATATTTTATAGAAAAAAATAATTATTAATGCAAGAGACAATCATAATTATTTTCTCTTACCTACACAAATCTTCTTTTATGTGAAGAGAGAGCAATTCCTTAGGAACATGGAAAGAAAGTATGCTCTCAGACATCTGCTCCCGGATTCGCATCCACTTATTGTCAGATGTGGGAAATCTATATAATTTACACACCGGGTTCTTTAACACTGAGTAGAAGAAAGAAACAAAAGCATGAGGGTTAAATTATAAAGATATGCACACTATATGAAGATGAATTAACAAAATCATTAATCAAAGTATTTTCTAATTATTTATTCAATCAAAATTTGTTTTTAAATAAATCATAATCCATTAGTGTTTTTGAATTTCTAAGAATTTTGTTCTTTCATCTTATTTTTTCAGTAGCTTCTTGAACATATAGTCTTTATCAAATTAAAAAATAACATATCAAATGCTAATTCATAAATATGACAACTGTGGCCTCCAATTTATCACTTATTAATTTCTTTTTCTTCTAAAGATTTCCTTAACACATATGTATTTATAGATATAGATGAAAATACATGTATTTGTACATAATACACACTTTGAAAAAATATATTTCTGAATTTCTTCTGATCACTCTTAGTCAACTTTACCTATTTATATAGTACCGTGGTCGGCAAACTGCGGCTCCTGAGCCACATGCGGCTCTTTGGCCCCTTGAGTATGGCTCTTCCACAAAATACCACGGCCTAGGAAAGTCTATTTTGAAGAAGTGGCATTAGAAGAAGTTTAAGTTTAAAAAATTTGGCCCTCAAAAGAAATTTCAATCATTGTACTGTTGATATTTGGCTCTGTTGACTAATGAGTTTGCCGACCACTGAAGTAGATGACAAGTATAATATAGTATTCAGCATAGTAAGTTTTATAGTATTTTTTCAGTGGGGTTTTAAATGACCCCATTCCTAAAAACTATTGATTTCTTAAATGTCAGAAAATTTATTCCATGGTTTATGATCTATTAAAATCCAAATATCATACATAGTTTAGTGCCAATGAGTCAATAACACACTTTCCTGGAACTGCATATTATCAGGAGCAAGACAGGGAGACTATGAACAAACTGTATATTCAGAGTAGTGGGCAGTGATTAGGGGAGAAGTGACAAGATCATGCCATCAAGGGCTTTAAAGATTTAAAGAAAATGTGTAGGGCCAGGTATGAAGATAATACTTGATTCTATTTGTGTGTGAGGCCAGCACTCCTCCCACATTCCCAAGCCATGTATTTCAGGGTAGAATTTTATTTCTCTTCCCTCTGGCAACCACCACACTGCTGTTTGGCCAACACTTATTTCTTGTATTTTTTTATAATAGTCATGCTAATAAGTGTGAGGTGATATCTTTTTGTGATTTTTGATTTATATTTACCTGATGTTTAGTGATATTTAGAATGTTTCTATGCACCTGTTGGCCAGCTGCATGATTTATTTATAAAAATATCTTCATATCATCTACCCAGTTTTTAATTGGATTGTTTGTTTCTTTTGCTATTGATTTGCATGAGTTCTTTATATATTTTGGATATTAGTCCTTATCAGATATATTTTCTTTTATCTGAAATATTAAAACTTACAGCAAGTCTCTGAAAAAAATCTATGATATTTCATTCATTTTTAATGTGACAATGTTTCAAAGATATAAGAATTTTACTACAACATCTATTGTCATATCTCTAGAGTTGGAGAAGGAAAAAAAGGTATTGAATTCAATATAGTGTCAGTCAGGTTAAATCACTCCCGGGATCTCATGAATTCTAATACAGTTAATATGATCAGGAATATAAATGCATCCTTTTATAGTAAGACAAAAACTCAATCTCCAAATGTCCAATTTTTTTCTTACTAACCTAAGTAAATATTCAGCTATTTGGTTTATCTATACTCAGTATATGTGCAGCTTTTTAACCTCCTTTATTGTTAGGAGTATACAGAATCACAGCATCCTTCAAACCATGATTAAAATCCTTGCATTTTTCTTGCCTTTTATCCTATCTAAATAAAGAGGGAATATGCTAATTGACCATCACACCCTCACAAAGATGGTGGTGCCCACAGCCAATAAGGAGGGAATATGCTAATTGATCGCCACGGCCTCAAAGATGGCGCACCCACATCCACAAGTTGGTGACTCCCAGTCCCCTCAGCCCCGCTGGGGCAGCAGGCTTGCTGCACAGCTGGGCCCTCCCCAAGGTGGGTCTGGCCGCTCTGTGTGCCTGCCTCCTGAGTACCCCAGTCCCCTCAGCCCCCAGCCACTCAGGGCTGGCCCGAGGTGCAGGCAAGCCTCAGATGGCAGCTTCCCAGCTGCCCAGGGCCGCCCGAGGCTCAGGTAACCAGGGCCGGCTGAGGCTTGCGCTGCTGGCAGTGGCAACAGCAGAGGTGTGATGGGGGCGTCGCCTTCCCTTGATCGCTGGGCTGCCTCCTGCTCCTGAGGGCTCCCAGCCTGTGAGAGGGGGCAGGCTGGGCTGAGGAACCCCCCTCCAGTACATGACTTTTCATGCACCAGGCCTCTAGTAAAATAATAATTATATTTAGAAAATTTATATTTTATATTAATTCATAAATGTAACATTCTTCATTTTCTGTTATCACAAAGCTAGTCCTTCAACTTTTGATTTTATTGTTTTTGTTTTAATGCTCTTCAATGCATTCTAAATATAAACATTTGTTGAAATGACTTCAGCAGAAATCCAGGGCAGTTTGATTAATGAGCTCCAGTGCTGTTCTCTGACCATCCGGTGCATGACATGCAAGGATCCTATGGGAACCTGCTGTTTATAAGGGAAACACATGGGGCAAATAATTTAAAACATCAGACAACTTGATCATCCAAAAAAATTCCGAATACTGTCTCCTGTCTAACTTTTATGGTATGATTCTGAACTTTTGAAACTCAGAGATCTCCAAATACCAGTACTAAATTTTATATATTTGTCAAGATCTCAACTTAGACATAGTATGATATTCTTTATTCCAATTTCATCCATCAGGATTCCTTATCAAACACCTACTATGTATAAGCAAGAACACACCTACTCTGTATTCTGAAATAGCATAAAAAGGTGCATGACTTAAAAAATAATAATAATGGCCTGACTTAACTTCCATGAAAATTTGTTTCACTGGTTACAAAAATGACCAGATAAGATGTTCTCAACTCAAATTTCTTATTGGGTGGATAGTGGGGAGATTTTGACATCCTTACATAAAAGAAAGGCATGGTATTCATGCATCAAATATTGAACAATGAGCCATAAGTGATGAATGTTTTTGTCACTTTTTAAAATGCTTCTCCCCTATCGCAGAGATAAAATTCTGACAGTTCTGCACATACACTCTGGCTGTGAACTAGTAAATGAGTCTGTCATGTTCAGCTCTGGCTTTCCACAGATGCCACGACTTATCTCCAGAGCTTCCCAGACAAGAAAAAGCTAAAGGAGTTCATGACCACCAAACCAGTATTACATGAAATGTTAAAAGGTCTTCTTGAAGAAGAAGAAAAAAAAAGATTAAAAATATGAACAATTAAATGGCAATAAAATACATATTTGTTGACAACAGAATCTAAAAAACAAAATAAACGAACAAGCAGAACAGAAATAGATTCATAGATACAGAGAACATTTTGATGGTTACCAGATGGGAGTGGGCTTGGGGGGATGGGTGAAAAAGATAAAGGGATTAAGAGGTGCAAATTGGTTGTTACAGAATAGTCTTGGGCATGTGAAGTATAGCATAGAGAATATCATTAATAATATTCTAATAACTATGTATGGTGTCAGATGGGTATGAGATTTATCTGGATGATCACTTAGAAAGTTATATAATGTCTAATCACTGGGGTATACACCTAAAACTAATATAATATGCTAACTGTAATTGAAAAATAAGAAAATGATTTTTAAAAAAGAGATACGTTTCTGACCATACAATAAGCTCAACCCAGCAATAATATCTATCTAACATCTATTATAAGTTCTTCTTAAAGGCAGCCCTATGTATATCCCCTGCTTTTTCCAAAACAATTACTAAAAATATCATGTGACATATTCTTCCAAGAGAAGAGTGGTGGAGACATTCTGGACCATATCTTGGTCTTGTGATGACTTAATAAGGGTAAAGTTCTAAGCTGGTCCAGAGAGAGACACATTCCCCTTCAGGCCTACCCCGTAAGGTGAACAAGCATAGGGACAGAACGTATATGACAGATTTTCCCCACAAATTGAAGCACAACTCAAATTTCTTTTTTGTCTCTTCCAGACACTGTAACAGGGCGTACTTAACAAGATAATGTGCCCCCTATGTTTTCATGGGCATCAGAAATTGTGAAAGCCCAGCTGCTCCAAGTCTGAATTACCAAAGTAAAGATGTCAAGAACATGGCCAAGCTACCACATTGACAACATACACAAAAAATCTGGCTGTGGAGGCAACCTGCAGGAAAAAAAGATAATCCAGAGAGCTATCACGGGTGTGATTTTCTCTTTTTTGTGTCTCTGTTAAAGTTGTCAGTGGATTGGACAAAAAAATTTCAGAAATCTGGATTCTGGGTCAAGGGGATCATCAAAAAGCCTCATTCCATCAGGTTGTCTTTCACATATTTCTCCAGAGGAAGCTCATCTGTGATTATCTTCATGTAATTCCTTGCTTTCAGGAGGTGGTTAGAGTCACGTATTTAAATGGAATCTGACTTTATTGGCTTTAAGCCTTACAAAATCATTATTTTAATGTACTACAGGTTCTTGTAGAGAATCTATTCATTCTGTAGCTTTTAATTATGCAGTTGTTTAATAGTTCAGTTATTCAGCTGAATGTACATGCATTGCCTATTCTCCAAATGCTACCTTATACTTACTACAGATAAGTCTGAATAATCCAATTAGACACTGACACTCTGTATTTGTACTTGAAGATATCTTAGATTTATATCCATCTTAAATGTAGGTTGGTTCTGTTTAAGAGTGGGTGAGAATCGAAAAACCTAACAGAAATCACTAAAACACTATCCTAATCATGGCTAATAGAAAAGAAAAGGTAAAAAAGAACATGACAGGAGCTCTGAAAATACATCAAAGAAATATATCTTTAAGAATACTAAAGATGAGGAAGGAGGCCTGGGGGGCTGGGTGAGATGGGTGAAGGGATTAAGCAAAAACAAACAAACAATCTGGCTCCTTGGCTCAGTGGTCTCAACCTATGAACCAGGAGGTCACATTTCAATTCCAGGTTGGGGCACGTGCCCAGGTTGTGGACTCGATGCCAAGTGTGGGGTGTGCAGGAAGCCGCCGATCAATGATTCTCTCTCATCATTGATGTTTCTCTCCCTTTCCCTTTCTCTCTGAAATCAATAAAAACATATTTAAAAACAAATAAACAAAAAAATCTCATAGACACAGACAACAGTATGGTGATTATCAGAGGGAAAGTAGGGAGTGTAAGGAAGTCGAAGAAAGGAAAGGGGGCATAAATGGTGATGGAAGGAGACTTGACTTTGGGTGGTGAACACACAATACAATATAGAGATGACGTATTATAGAATTGTGTACCTGAATATAATTTTATTAAGCAGTGTTACTCCAATAAATATAATAAATTAAAAATAATAAATATGAAATTGTTAAAAAAGGTACTCTGAAGAAAATTTTCGTTACTATTCTCAAGGTTTGTCATAATATCTAAATTGTTATTGTAAGTTGTTGTGTTTAAAACACACACACACACACACACACACACACGGTAGAAATAGGATAAAAACTGAGTTGGACAAAGTGCTAGTCTAGCTAAAACCATAAGCTCTTAACCCTCCATCTTCAATTCAAGGCCAAGAATAAGAAAAACTATAACAAATATCAGAATAAAACATGAAAATAATAGTTGTGGAGCTTAGTCTCCAACTGGAGATCACATGTGAGTTTAGTGTGCAGAATTTAGATGTTATATTTTTGGTGGTCAAGAAAATAATTTGTTTCACTCCTTCTAGTTTGATTTGTTCTCTTTAATTCTAGTTCAGGCATTAAATCAGGGACAAAACTAGAGCAGGTAGAAGTTGGCTCATATTTCATGCTGAGCAACCTGGAACGACCTGTAGTATACCAAACTCACACTGGTTCTTGCCAATGTGCCTCTGTTCAAGGCATTCCCTGCAACTCAGAGAAGCATCCCTCTTTCCTGGTCACCTTCCTATGTACTCAGCTCAGCTAACTTCTCCCCCAGGAAGCCTCCCTTGGCTTCCATCCCCTGCCTCCCCACAGGTGTCTCTCCTTGGTACTCGCCATTCCCATCTCCTTCGTGGTTCTTACTAGTTGTGCTCCAATTTTCTGTTTACATTTTTGTGTCCCCCATTGGAATGTGAACTTTGTAAAGGCCAGGCCTGTGCTATTTTCCTCGTACAGTAAATGCAAACATTCCACAGAAATGAGCTTAAACCTTGCAACTCAGATGTTTCCCAGCATCGCTACCCCCAAGGAGAACAGTGAGAATGCCAACTGTGCATGAAGAGGGGGAAATGCAAGAGGGAAGGACATAAGTAAAACCTCACTTCAAGGGAGAGCACAGGCATCACAATGAAGAAAGGAAAAACCTCCCGGCCGGCGTGGCTCAGTGGATGAGCATTGACCTATGAACCAGAAGGTCAGGGTTCAATTCCCAGTCAGGGCACATGCCCGGGGTTTCGGGCGGGTTGTGGGCTTGATCCCCAGTGTGGGGCCTGCAGGAGGCAGCTGATCAATGATTCTTTCTCATCATTGATGCTTCTGTCTCTCTCTCCCTCTCCCTTCTCTGAAATCAATAAAGTATTTTAAAAAGGAAAAAACATAGTTAAAAGAAAGGCCTCCTTACATTTTAGCCACAAAAACTTTTTGACTACATCATCTTCTTGCCTTATTTTTCTTCTAGTTTACCTAAAGTGGGCAATGGAGGAAATAATGTACTACTTAGAAACATAGTGGAAGCATTTAAAGGTGTCTAAGAGATCACTCCATTGATTATTAATTAGATAGTGAAATTCACTCTTCCATTGAAGCTACTTAACATCCTAAATATATTAGCACATAGTAATGAATATATATGGGAATTCCAAAAGAGCAAAGTTAATGGACTCCATCGCATTTTGTAAAACAGCAAAGGGCAAAGAAATCTGTTGAGTAAGCATATAGGATCAAGGGCCAATGTTATATGCCAAAATGACTCCAAATTTTACATATTAGATAGTTATAAATACAAGGGCAAAATTGATTTAAACTAATATGGATGAAATACAAGAGATATTTTTGTTGATACAAAATGATATCGTCTAAAATTTGACAAGGTAGTAAAGTTAGTGCCTAATGAATGAAAAGAAAAAAAGAAAACTGGGGATTTGTTTTTGCCTGGAATTCATAAGGGTGCAAATAAGTATAGAGGGAAATTTCTAACAATCTCTTAAAATATTCTTAGTCATGCATTGCTTTTGATGGGGGTATAGTGAGGAGAATGTGACCCCAGTATTTAGCTCAGTTGTGTGATATTGTGAAAGGCAATTAAAATCTGTGCTGTTATATGAGGCAGAAAACATTTCATAAATGAGACTTTGGGAGTGATCTGTAAGAAAAGCAATAAATTATTTTATTTGAAACCTAAATAATTACATTTGAACATGTTTCTCATGGAGGGAATAACAGTGCAGTTTTTTATTACCTGAAGAAAATATTCAGAGATATGCTTGTTATCAGCCATTCGACAAGCATTTATTGAGTTCCTATTGTATTCTGGCCCTCGAGATACAGAAATAAATAAGCGATGTTCCGTCTTCTTAAATAGTTAATAATCTAGCATCTGCTGCAAAGCAGCAGCAGTAAATGACTTAATATTATTTTTGAGGAAAAGAATCAAAGATATGGTGGCCTATTTTGAGAAAAAGGTGTGATTCATCTGTGAAGCAAGAAGTAAAAATACCATGAAATTCTCCAAATCGGGAGCACTGCATGGATTTAGGACCCAGGGCAGGGAGTCCCCTCACCTTTGCTCAGATCCCGGCTTACACAGTCATGAAAATTATTGCTGTCAGACACGCCCTTTGTGAATGTGAAGGACAGTATCCACGTTGATACACAGTATGAAAGTGGTCTTTAGAGAATAGAAACGATAATTTCATGACTCAAGAAGTAGGGAATTCAACCGAGGAAGATGCTGTATCAGATATAATGCTTGCTGACAGGGGGAAATGCACTCAAAAATGTGAAGATATTAGGAAACTTTGGGATGGGGACCATTAGCTCCACAGTTCTGGCATAGTAAGATAAGGGTCCACGGAAATACTTTTACAGGGGAAATTGGGAGAATTTAATACAAAGAGAATTGTCATCCTGACAACAATGTAAAAAGATATATCTACCTGTGGTAAGGCTTATTAAGTATAAATAACTCCTGAGAAAGACAACTGTCAACGACAAAGAAGTGATATATGCCTCCATGTGCAACTGATTACAATGAAGACCTGTATGAGATATTTATAAAAAGAAGAAAGTCATAGCAAAAACTAAACTAAGCTATATCTGTTCCAAACATCTGTGAGCCAAAAAGGAAGTCAAAGCCTGTCCAAGCTGATCTAGTCGTTTTTAAAAAAAAACTGATGTGCAGAGAGGTTGACCTTTCTGCCGGGGTCACACTGATGGTTGGCAAATCCAGGCTTCGACACCAACTCTCACAGCCCGTCCACGGCTCTTACACTGTAACCGCTGGAGCACGCTGGTTCCTGTTTTGCTGGAGACAAGGTGTCTCCGTTGATGTGATTTAACGGGACAGATGAGAGACCTAACTGTCTTGTGCTTCTCTATGTTCAAAATTAACTCCCCCTGTGTCCCCACCCCAGCAACAAATAGATTTAAGTGTTCTTACTACCATTTTGCTTAAGGGAATGAGCAAAGAATTAAAGAGGTAGAACTAGTGTTTTAACAACTTTATGAGTTCTATAATTAGAAAATCCAACTAAATAAGAGCTTTACATTTCTAATACTTACTGTCTTGCAGTGTGTCTTGTTTCAGAGAATATAAAATCCAAGAGCTAAAAGGAATTTGGTTCCCCGTGTAGTTAAGGTACTGCTATATCTTTCTTATGGAATTGTCGATTCCGCCCACTCCCCCTCCTCATCTTTTCTCTCCTTCTGCCCTCCATTCCCCAGACTCCCAAGTACACATTCAACTTGCAAGACAAAACAGGGCACGAAAGAAGTGAGACCTTAGGGGGAAGAGTTTTTTCTTTTTAGTCTTACAATAGATAAGTGAATTTCCTGAATTATAAATGAAGCCTCTGGAGATATAAATAGAATAGGGAAGAGCTGCTGAGAGATATGACATTCTCTTCTTCTCACTCAATAAGTGCTTCATAACTCACTGGAGGCTGGCAAGTTCCACACAATACATGAAGGCACAGGCTGAGAAGGATGTCAATAGCTCCCTTTCCTTCAGATTTTTAAAAATGCCATATGGGAATATAATGGGTTCATTCCAAAGTCGCCAAGTGTAGATAGATAAATAAATAGAACAAAAGACAAAGGTACACACAGGCCAAATTCATACATATTCTATACCTGCACAATGCATTTTTATATTCTGAACAGAAACATTTTATGGTGGTACTTAGTTGTTTTTTTAATACTTTTAAAAATCTAGTACACAGTGAATTCGATGGTTGATGTATCATAAAATTGTATACAGCCTATATAACTTTGTTAACTGATCCATCCTAATAAATTTAATTTTTAAAAAATTTAAAATAAGTGAGATCATGTGATATTTGTCATTCTCTGCTTATCGTATTTCACTTAGCATAATAGTCTCTAGGTCTATCCATGCTGTCTCAAAGGGTAAAAGATGCTTACTTTTTACAACTGCATAGTATTCCATTGTGCAAATGTACCAGTTTTTTAACCCATTCATCTACTGATGGGCGCTTAGGCTGCTTCCAAATCTTAGCTATTGTAAATAACTAGAGGCCTGATGTATGAAATTCATGCAAGAGTAGGCCTTCCTTCCCCTGGCTGCCTGCACCAGCTTCCAGATGGCACCTGGGACCCAGGCTTCCCTCACAAGCCCCGGCTTTGTCCAGAAGGTCATCTGGAAGGACATCTGATCTAATTAGCATATTACACTTTTATTATTATAGATTCTGCTATTAGCATAGGGGTGTATATATTCTTTCTGACTGGTGTTTTTGGGTTTTTAGGATATATTCCCAGAAGTGGGATTGCTGGGTCAAATGGCAGTTCCGTTTTTATTTTTCTTGAGGCAATTTCATAGTGCATTCCCACCAGTAATAAACTAGTGTTCCCTTTTCTCCATATACTAGCCAGCACTTGTTGTTTGTTGGTGTGTGGGGGGGAGGGGGAGGAGGGGTTGGGGGGAAATGAAAAGAGATAAGCCAAAGAACTTATATACTTACTAGAGGCCCAGTGCATGGATTCGTGCACCCGTGGGGTCCCTCAGCCTGGCCTGTGCCCTCCTGCAATCCAGGACCCCTCAGGGGATGTAGTAGTGCTCAAAGTGGCAGGCGGCCGGGGAGGAGCAGGAGCCCAGGCCTGGCACCACACCGCTCCTGCTCATCCCAGCCCCGCTGCACCTTCCACGGGCTCACACTCAGTCAGTCCCAATCGGGAGAGGCTCACGCCACCACACCGGCGCTCACCAGCCATGAGCCTGGCGTCTGGCACCCGTCAGTTAGCTAAGCAGTGCTCCCGCTGTGGGAGTGCACTGACCACCAAGGGGCAGCTCCTGCATTGAGTGTCTGCCCCCTGGTGGTCAGTGCACCTCATAGCAACCAGTTGACCAGTTGCTTAGGCTTTTATATATATAGATATGCATAGCCCATAGACAGAGACAATAGGGTGGTGAAGACCTGGAGGGGGGTGGGGGAAGGGGCTGAGTGGAGAGGGATGAGGTTGGGAGACATCTGTAATACTGTTAACAATAAAAAATATATATTTTTTAAAAACACAAAAAATCTAGCTTTTATAACATTTGACTGTCATTTAGTCTTATCTCTGCCTAATAAAAGAAGGCTAAGAGAAAATGTGTGTGGCAAATATCCTTGGTTCGGAGTGCTCCTCTGGGTTGACTAGACTAAGGAGATTGAAAAGTGTCATGGAACTAAGTGGAGCATCACCACCAAAACTGTCACTTCCATGAAAAGAGAAAAGCAGTAATCAATCATCTCTCACCCCACGAAGGAAGTATATTTGAATTGCAGAATGCAGCTGCTCCCATCAATTCCATGGCAGCTGTCTTTATTATATTGCAATTTACACATTAGGAATAGTACCCTCATAATTTGGAAGAGTTACTGCAATTCCAAGACTCATGCCTTACAGATTTTACTGCCCAAGTGCTAGGAGGTGCTGATTTATTTTTCACTCTGTTCCCTCTGCCTCTGCTTCCTCAGATAATATATTCCCTTACTTAAGACATTTTTCTCTTTCTCTTTGAAATTTATATTAAATCAATCAGTATTTCAAAATGGCATTTCTTTTTGTGTGCATAAAAAATTACAAGGTTCGCATGAGTAAGTCATTTAAAAATTATCGTATTGTGTACATGATTTTGGTGATAACCTGATTCATTCAAACTGTATTGAAAATGAACTTAACATCTCCCACACTCAGTTTTGTTTCTCAAAACTGACATTTAGTAAATGAAATAGATTATCTGGATATATTACAATAAAGGAATAAACGTTTATTTAACCTTCAAGTAGAAAAATAAATGTGAGTAGGACCCTTTGAGGATACATTAGATATTTTAACTACACAGATAATATATCAAGTACTTTTATGGTCCAGGGCTGATCTAATTGTTGGTTAGACCCTTCACTTTTTAATGAATATCTCTCTATTATTAAATCCTAAGTAAAATAAAAATTTTTTTAAAGAATGTCATTTGGTTATAAGTTGAGGAGCAGCTGCTCTTCTTTGGTATAATCCCTCATTCTACATAAGTGTAGTTAATGATTTTTTGTTATTGTTAAATTTTATTTTGAGTTCTCTGTACATATAAACATAGCCAAATGGTTGCCTTCCCTTTTTCCATTCCCATTTTCTATTATTAGTGACTTCCTTCAGGGAACAACTGTCAATAGTTTGGGGTTATGTACTAGTAAGCCTTTGAAGTACGGTGTCATTCATTCAGCTGATTATAATGCTATGTATGTCTTTGTTTAAATGTACATCATGGCAGGGCTAGAAAAACATTAAAGCTTATTCTGTTATTATACCAACATATTAATTAATGTTTACTTAGTAATAGCATAGCCTCGTAATTATGAGCAAAGGCCTTGGGATTGAAACTGGATTTAAATTCTGAACCTGCTATTTGCTAAGTAGGTGAACTTGACCAATTGCCTTATCTGTCACATGGGGATAATGGTAGTACCAACTTCATAGCACACATCGGACATCAGAAAACAAGGTAAGAGAGGCATACAAGGCATTGAGCACAATGCCTGTCATTGTAATAGTCATTATTTACTATTATTAGTGGTATCGTAATTTACATTTTCAAATACTAGTTTCATAATTCACATATACATTTTATCACACATTTTTAACTGTACCATATATCTCAGTTTTATGCACAAGCTCATAATTTAGCACATTGTTTAGTGCCTTGCTGAAATTCAAATATATTACTACTAGATGCCTGGCGAACGAAATTCTTGCATGGGTACGGTCCCTAGGCCTGGCCTGCAATCAGGGCCATCTTCCCTGGCTTCTGGCAGCTGGCCCCGCCCCCTGCCACAACCCACCCCCGGTTCCCTATTAGCCATCAGGTGATCAGAGCCTGCCTGCCAGGGGAAGGGACCGAGAGGTTGGCCGGCAGGCCCCAATTGGACAATCAGGGCCTGTGGGCTAGGGCAGCTCCCACGTTGAGCTTCTTCCCCCTGGTGGTCAGTGCACATCATAGCAACCAGTGGTTCCGTCATTCGTTCGACTTGCATGTTACCCTTTCATTATATAGTACTAGAGGCCTGGTGCACAAAGTTCGTGCACTGGGGGGGGGGGTGTCCCTCAGCCCAGCCTGAACCCTCTCCAATCTGAGACCCCTCGGGGGACATCACTCTCACAATCTGGGACTGCTGGCTCCCAACTGCTTGCCTGCCTGCCAGCCTGATCACCCCCTAACCACTCCCTTGCCAGCCAGATCAACGCTTAACGCTCCCCTGCCAGCCTATTTCCCCCAACTGCCCTCCCCTGCTGGCCCTATTGCCCCCAACTGCCCTCCCCTGCCGGCCTGGTCCCTAACTGCCCTCCCCTGCCAGTCTGGTCACCCCTAACTGCCCTCCCCTGCTGGCCTGGTCACCCCCAACTGCCCTCCCCTGCCGGCCTGGTCACCCCCAACTGCCCTCCCCTGCTGGCCTGGTCGCTCCTAATTGCCCTCCCCTGCAGGCCTGGTCACCCTCAAATGCCCTCCCCTGCTGGCCTGATCACCCACAACTACCCTCCCCTGCCGGCCATCTTGTGGTGGCCATCTTTGACCACATGGGAGCAGCCATCTTGTGTGATGGTATGAGGGTCAATTTGCATATTACCTCTTTATTATATAGGATAAGTAAAACAGTACATACATCCACACCCAAGAATGTGTAGATATGTGTATGAATTTTTCCTACCAGATCCATATATCTACTGTTTTAGCAACTTCATTTTGAGTTCTATAATTAGAAAGTCAAACTAAATAAGAACTTCACATTACTAATATTTACTCTGTTTTCCAGTGTGTCTTGTTTCAGAGAACATAAAATCGAACAGCTAACAAGAATTTGTCATTTAGCCAAGGTATTTATGCATCATTCTTGTGGAATTGTCAAGTCTCCCCCCACTCTGCTGGCTGCTCACGATTACTGATTCAATGACTAAGTTTTCACAAACGATTCTATGAGAATGCTGCCCAGGCTCAGCGTTGACTCCACAGGAAATTAAAATGTATGCTCATATGAAACTAATGCAAATTTCCAGAACGAAGGTACATACCTGCATTCAGAAAAGGTAAGTTGTCTTTTCCACTCACATTCTCTGGTGCTGAACATTCACATACAAGTGCACACTAGGAAAGAATATAAGAAAAGGAAAAGAAAATAGTTGAAAGTAATCAAAATAAGAAAATTATTTTGTTTGCAGAACAAGAGGCTATGCACATAGTTTCAAAAAATTCTGAACAAGATATTTTGTAACACTATTTTTAGCATTATCTCTATCATGAAGCTTGCTTAACTTGTGATTATTTATGTATAATATGATTGTATTATATGGTCATAGAGTACATTTTGGTTCTAGTTAATGACCATTTAGGAAAGAAAGTATAAACTGGGAAAGGACTGTCCACGAATGTTCCTAGTACAGCAAATTAGATTTGACAAGCTGAAGGATTTTGTTTTTCTGACAGCTGGAATGATTCTGAATCAATAAAAAGCAAGTTATTTTCTAGATTTTTAAGTAAAGGCAACTTTAAATAAAATATATATATGTTGCAGCATTTAATTACATAAAGGAAAAGGAGAGTTTTGTCTCCAGCAAAACAGTGCAAACACCTGCTCATACAGTATGAGGACAATTTACAAATAACCTGATCCAGAGATGGGCAAGGCCGTGAGCCCTTACAAAACCTACACTTGTCTCCACAAAGAGAAGAGGCCCGGAGGAGCACATTGCCGTGTTCCTGGTGAGCGAATCTTGCGTCGGAGACAGTATCCCAGACACTCTATTAGTAAGCGTGGGACTGTTCTTCAGCTTCCCATGAAGCTGTAACTAACAGAGGAAGCAAAACTCTTCTGACCTCAGTGACCTATTTTCACACAAACACCAGGATTTGTTTCTTCAAATGAATTTTCTTCTATTTCTAGCCAAAAAAAAAAAAAAAAAAAGCCAGGGGAAGGAAAACAATAAATTTTCAGAGCAAATATTTCAAACTGAACAAATAAATGCAGATAAAAAGAAAACAAACAAAAACCCAGCAATTTCTTCTGGTGATGAGTTCTGTGGGAAACAGCCACCCTTCTAGAGTGCTCGGCCTTCCTCAGAAGGTTCCACGGACTCAGACCGCTCTCCCCAGAAGAGGGTGTCAGAATTGCTTGGGCTATTTCCTAACTGTCCAGTCTGTCTCCCTCCACCCTTCCTTCCCCAGGCACTGTCCCCTATTTGAATCACAACCACTGAGGTCGCCGGTAATGATGGATTATAGGTATATATAGATAGATAGATAAAGAGAGAGAAATAGATGATATAGATATAGATGATATATAGCTATAGATATATAGATATAAATATAGATATAGAGATAGAGATATATTGATATAGATCTATCTATCTGTGTGTGTGTGTGTGTGTGTGTGTGTGTGTGTGTGTGTGTGTGTATGTATGTATATATATGACGCTCATGAATTTTGAGATATAGGACTTTAAGTCAGGTCACTGGAAGGCTTTGGGTTCATACTCTCAGGGAGTTAAGGAGCCAGGAGGAATGGCATGTTCTGTGTTACATTTTAGTAAGTGCTCTGCTGAGAATAGACTATGGTGGGGGCCAGTGCTGGGAGGAGGAAGGAGGGAATCAGGGGGGCATTTAGGAGACTACTGTAAAAATGTAGGTGACAGTCAATGTTGGTAACAGGGAAAGGGTCAAGAGTCCTTGGATTCTGGATTCACTTAGAAGTCACAATCAACAGGATTTACTGACATATTGACTGTGAATATGAGACAAAGAAAGGAGTAAAAAATGACTTCAAATTTTTTTTTTAAAGTTTGGATACCTAATGAAATATTTCACCTAATATATTGGCTTTGTAAAATACTAATAAAGTGTTAGTATTTCTTTTGTGAATTTTCTTTCTACTGCTATGTAATATTAACACATTGTCTTCTAGTTCTATGTATACATATATCAAATAAAAGCTTGAACCAGAGTAATATGGTGAATGACCATCTGCTCTATCTTCCCTGGATGAAAAACATGCATATAATAATAAAAATATAATTTGAGGAAACAAGTAAGTATGTGAGAGGAGAAAGTTTGGATTTTTTTATATTTTACTTCATGCTCTGAAGGCTATGTAAAATTCAAAATTAAAATGCTGTATTTTATATCAGAGGTATTATTATGAACTGAAATGTGTTCCTTGAAATTCATATGTTGAAGCCCAAACACCCAATGTGACTATATTTGGAGACAAGACCTTTATGGAGGCACTTAAGGTTAAAAGAGGTCATAGGGATGGGGCCCTAATCTGATAGGGCTGGTGTCCTGCAAGAAGAGGCAGACACCAGAGCTCACCCTCCTGTCTGTGCACCTGCACCGAGGAAAGACCATGTGAGGACACAGCAAGAAGCCTGTAGGCCAGGAAGAGAGGTATTGCTAAGAACTGAATTATCAGGCATTTTAATTTGGAACTTCCTAATTCTGAGAACTGGGAGATAATCAATTTCTGTGTAAGCTACCCAGTCTATGATATTTTATTATGGCAGCTGAGCTGATTAATATGGGTATTAATATTTTATCTGCTTCAATATACATGAGAGATGATGTGTCATGTACCCACATGACTACGGGTCTAAGTGCAGTTTCTTTTCTTTCTCCGCCATAAATGCAAACCAGTGAAAGGGATGTTATTTTCAGGATATCCTTTCTTTCAGTGACTTTGTCCTTTCATACGTTTCAGTCATTCACTAACTTTGGGATTTAAATCCCCATCGGTAACAAACTGTGTTAATGCACTTCACCGATTTTGAATACGTGAATCTGCAAAAGGGTGTCTGTGTTTGCATTTCTAACAAACACCCCGGATGATCCTGACCGCGCTTTGAAAGCACCGAGATAAAGTTATTCCCACACGACTCTCCTAAATGTCACGCAGAGTGGACTTACTCCATGTTCTCTTCCCATCACCAATATTCCCCGGGACTTCCAACAGAGTTTATAGAAAATTTTATTTAAAAAAATTTGCAAAAGGTCAAGGTTTACTAAGAACCAGACAGGACGAAGGCGCTGCCGACAAAGCTCGCTGTGTTTACCATTTCTGTCACCTGTGACTCGCACACGGTTTGTGCTGACACCGCCACCTCCTATTTCCAGAACAGCTCGGTAAGGTCTCTTTTAAGTTCACATGACTAAGCCAGAAACATAAAGCAGGACTTGGGTGGGGCATATTCCTGCGTATCGAGTTCTCCAGTTATGAAAAGATCATGATTCAATTTGCGCTACCTCAGAATAGAATAAAGAAATAAAGGGGTAGATGGACTTTGAGAACAGAGAGGCAGCTAGTAATGGAGTCAGAGGCAGGGAAAGTAGCCTAACTTAGAAACGGGACGTGTGTCTGCTCCTGGTCTGGCTCCTGGCCACAGGTCCAGGCACCATCATCTGCCCATTTCTGACCTCAGACCCTGCTTACCCTCAAAATCCTCCCTCCTTAATTTTGATACACGTGGTGCTAAGATGAGTCTTATATAGAACTCCGAAGGACACGAGGACCAAATGAAGGGACTAACACAAACCCTAAGAGGTTCTGCTAAGAAACTTCATCTCAGCCCTGACATTTGGAAGCAACCTGATTCAAACTCCAGGCCTCCTTGGAATATTTTCATGATCCGGGATATGCTCCAAGGGAGAGCAGGAGAACAGAGAGAAACAGGCTTTGCCTATCCTGGGGCCAGAACTATATATATATATTTGAAAAAGAGTCTTACATTTTGTAAAGTTAATGATTCATTAAGTGTTACATAAACACCATCTTCCATGTAGATGTTTCCTTACCAACAAAATTCAAATGTTCCCAGATAAGAGTCACTAAGCTAGAAGTTAAGTCAGAATAAGCCTTGTCATTAAAAAAATGTTCATTTATGAAAAGGCAGGAATTACAGTGTGTCTACAAGCTCATGTTCCTGAAAAGAACTATTAGCAGTTTTGAAGCCTGTCCCCTATGTCTCAATAAAATAGGCAATTGCATTCCTGAGACAGGAATTTGGGCTAATACTCGATACCAAGTTTTCATCTCCTGCAGAAAAGGGAGTAGAAAGTAAAAGTCCTGGCCACATCTTGAGAGGCACTGGAGCCTTTATTCTGGGCTTCAAGGAAGCCCCTTGGCCTCCAGCAGGCATCGCCCCTCCTCCAGAGCTGTCGCTCCGCTGTGTACAATTCCCTGCTTCTCTCTCTGCAGTTTCATAAAGCACAATGTTATTAAATCTGCCTCCTTGAACATAAGAATGAAACCTAAGTTCAAACTGCATCTTTTTCCAAAGAGGGTTTTGAGAGGAGGGAAATGGTTACTTGTGGTAATAGTCCTCCAAGAATTTCCTGGGCATCTCCTGAAGGGTTAATTATGGCAGAATGTAACAGTGATCAACTGAGAAGAGGCAGCGTGGACACAGGGGCGGGCGGAGAAGAGGAAGATGTTTCTGAGTGGCACCTAGCTTTGCATAGTTCCATGCAAACAGCCTCAGCTTCAGAGGATGAAACACACTTCTGGTACTCAAATTGCAGAGCTGATTTCTCATTTAGCTCTTGAAGAATGAGATTTCATACCCCACAGAGGTGTTGGTGATTCAGACATCTGGTGAAGATGATCATTTCTAATTTAATTTGTGCAATGAGCTGGCTGAGACCCTACCTTTTGTCCCTGCACATCTGCCGTGATGTGGTCGGCTTCCCCATCCTCAATCTCCCCCATCTTCACGACACTGACTTCTATGGTGCCAACAACTTTGCCACCATCTGAAGTTCTGCAACCAAAAATAAATGACATGGAAAGGTAAGACTCTTCTCTCTTCTTAAATTGCAGTAATCCCCCCTTACCTGTGGTTTCTCTTGCTGTGGCTTCAGTTACCCTGCTATCAACTATGGTCCAAAAACATTAAATAGAAAAGTCTAAGAAATAAACAATTCATAAGTTTGAAAAATGCACGCTGTTCTGAGTAGCAGGATGAAATCTCATAGAGTCCTGCTCCATCCTGCCCAGGACATGAATCATCCCTTTGTCCAGCCTCTCCATACAGTACACACAGTATAATAAGATATTTTGAAAGAGAAAGACCACATTCACATAACTTTTACTACAATATATTGTTATAAGTGTTCTATTTTATTATCAGTGTTATTCATCTCTTACTGTGCTTACTTATAAAGCTTAACTTATAAAGCTTACTTTATAAGTTAAGCTTTATCATAGCTATGTATGTACCAGTAGAGGAAAAAGCAGGAGAACAGTATACGTGGGGAGTGGTACTATCCACAGTTTCAGGCATCCACGGGGGATCTTGAAATGCATCCCCCATGGATAAGGGAGGGCTATGCCCATACTTATCTGTTTCTGAAAACCACTAACATTGCTATTTACTTCAATGGTTTTAATTAAACAAATCTGCTTAAACCACAGCAAAGCATGTTAATGTTGGTGTTGTTTTTAATTTCAAAAGAAAATGAACCATGAATTTGCAAGGTAAGTACATGGATTGTCAAAACTGACTCCATGAAGGTGAAAGCCCCTCCAGGCTGGCAGGAGTGGCCTCAGCATCACGGGTCAGGGCCCTGCTTGGCAGCCTCCACATCTCTGCAACAGCGTAAGCCACAGCCCCTCTAAACCAGTTACATAGGATCTTGTGTGCATCTATTACAGAAAACACAGCTGAATAATAGGCGAAAGACAACACACATCCCTATCTTCCTCTATGACTGGGCCATTGGCTACAAAATTTGATTTTGTATCATTTTTCTTTCTAAGAGATCAGGTAAAGAATATTCTCTGCTAGCAAACATAAGAAAGTTAAGAAACATGCAGAGCAGAATTTAATCATAGAGATTGGTTAGTACAACTTTTTACTTTTTCAGATAAAAAACCTGAGACTCAAAAAGATGGAAAGGCTCGCCCAAGGTAACAAAGCGGCAAAACTGAAAACCCAGGTTTCTGTCTTTTTCAAATGTTGGTCACTGAGCAACTAACTCTTCTCTATTTAATGATGATGATGATGATGATTATGATGATGATGATGATGTTATTATTAAGATTCCATCAACATTATTATTTTAAACATGCATATTTTATGGTTGACAATAATAATGAAAGCTAAAAACAAAATGAACAACCACCATCTTTTAAGATTATCTAATTTCTTTCTCTGGACAAGAAAATATACAGAATAAATGATGCCATCCTACCAAGGAAATACTGTCACAAGTAATGGATATTTCTCCCTTTAACCTTCTTGGAAAATAGATAGCAAATCACCCCATAGTTATGATGTACTGCTATAATTTCTAAGACTAACTAACAAATAGTAGTCACATGAAAATTGGTTTTTTTATATAGTCATGTTCTTTTCTGAAACTTATTTTTAACTTTAATTTGAATACCTATACTGTCTTTCTTTCAACCAATTCCTTCTACGTGTCACTACTTTATTGTTACAGGTATCGGAGAAGAGGAAAATTAGTAAAAGGAATTTGCCAAAATGCTAATTAAAATAATGACTAAGTTAAGTAATAATTATATTACTAGATAATTGATTATGCTTTTGAGAAAACTGAAATAGAAAATTCTGGTGAACATATATAGCTAGTGTTATAATGTAATAAAATAAAGATTATGTACATTAAAAGTTATTTACTTGTTAAATAGCATATTAAGATTTCATATTAAAATATAAATTCTTCTTGGCATTTCTTAATCACTAAATCATAACATTGACTCAAGTATTTAAAATTAATATATAAAACTTAATCATTCATCACAAAAAAAGATGTGTATGTGGATGACAGTATAATCTTTTTAGTGAAAAACTATATTAGCTTCAATTCTGGGATGGTTATAAATAATTAATTATACCATTTTCCAGTTGAAAATGACATAAAAACTTGTCATAAGTTATGATATGACATAGCTCTGTACAAGCTTTCAGTACCTGATAGTAAAACAGTTTATTAACAAGAACCTTCATTGGCACTACCCATAATTATTTTTCTAAGAGATCTGCAGACTTTATCCTCCTAATCTGATCATTAATAACAATTAAACATACCTGTTTCTTCCTTGAGAATTGTTTAAAAATTTGTGCATGAACCAACTGAGGTAGCTTAATACAAAACCTATAATAACATTCTAATTTTTTCCTTGAACTAAACCAAGGAATGCACATAATGATTTGAAACAGAAGGCAGATGTTCCACAGCCTATCCCAGGACTGCGTAATAAACCAATATGTGCCATAATGGTAAAAAGTGTGAACTCAGGAATTTGAGCTATCTGCTAGCTGCATAACTGTGGGCAAGGGACTTAGCTATGCAAAACTTCCTTTGTAAAATGGAGATGATGATAACTTTGTTATAAGGATTACATTGACATTTTTGTAAAGTGCTCAGCACAATGCATTATACAAGATAAGTGCTTCTTCCTTCTCCCCCACCTAGTAGTAGAAGTAGCAGCAGCAACATAATTATTATTGCCATTAATGTATTATATGATATTTAATTTTATTCTCTCCAGAAGTATTTTATTAAAATTGGCATTAAATATTATTGAAAAAGATTATAAGATCTTATGCCATATATGAATTTCAACAGTGATTATGTACTCACTAGAGATAGAAAGCCTTACTAATAAAAGATGATGTTCTAAAGCTTACATTCCTAACAGTGCAAAAAGCACAAGTTTATAAATAATTACAATGACAGCAAGCATTTCAAAGAGCCAAAGCAGATGACTGAGCAATGTCCTCTGGGAGTAAGCTTCTGAACCATATTTCTATCTGTTTCCTTTGAAATAGTATCTGGCTATTTTTTGAATAATTTTTATGCCTTTGGGTTTCCTACTTCTATTTATCTACTAAGACTTCCACTTATTCCCAGAGCAAACTTAAAGCAAGGGGCTTGGTTAATCTAGCGACACTAGAGGGATTGTAGAATCAATATTCCACCTCCCCCTGAACCATTGTGTTTAGAACACTCTAAATATCCTAAAGGATGCCTCTTCATCTGAGATTTGTGGGAGACGGAATGGGGAATCCAGGTTATAAACTAAAGAATTGAAGCCAATGAACTGGCATTTAAAATGCAGAACAGTTCATTATTCATTCTGTATCAATTTACCACACCCAGTGTATGGCTATTCAACACTTCGCTCCAATCAGGAGAATCACAATTGAACTATCTATTCCCTTTCTCCAAAGGCTGTTTCAAAGATCATTTAGTAGAAATTTAGGAAAAGTTTATATTCTTAAACTCTTAATTATGCTTTCAACCCATCAGGTTGGGGAGGCTAGTGATAGTTGCTTAGCCATTATTCATCACAAAAATTCTGAGTTGTCTGTAATGGAAATTCATCATATCTGTATGAAAGACATATTGAAGAGAGTTCTGGATTTGAAAGCAAGAAACCCAAGCACTACTTCCAGCTCAGCTGCTAACTAGCTGTGTGACAAAAGACATATCACTTAAATTATCTGGATTTTAGTTTCCTTTACGGCAAAACAAAGAGTCAGTTTCTAATAGCTGTTCTATAATATCAGCAGGAATCACTAATCATGCACTAATCACTACTGTAGTTCCATAATATTATTCTATCATAGGTACCATAGGCCATCATAGGCTGGTGCAACCTTGGGGAAAATCTGAGACACATTCTAACCTATCGCGCTCACTCCCACCTTCCTGTCCAAACTTTCCCCAAAACAAAGTACATGATAAACCTGGGAAGAAATTCCAAAATCATAGCCCAATAAAAGAGCGACTTTTTCTTATTTGATCCAATGTATACATATGCATTTTTCTGGCATTATGTCATTTTTACAAGGATACAAATTTGACTGAGCCAAGAAACACTTTTCGAAAAACTTATTTGGCAATAAAAACAGGCTGTAGTAAGAAATAACTACCTCAATCTACGTGAAGGGGGAAGAAAACAACACTCTGCCATTTCAAACAGTCTATTGCCAGGTCATTACCACTAGTTAATGCAGACAGCTGTAAGAGAAATAAAAGATGGGGTAGTCCATGGCTGCTAAAGTATTTCCATCACAACGTTGAGTTCCTATTTATTTCAGCAGGTACACTTAAATATTCAATCATGCCAACAAGATGAAAGACAACGAAGAGGAAAATTTCAGCAATACAAATCCATACTCCCTTCTCACTTAGGTTTTCAGCATGCATAATACATTCGTGATTAAGGCTTTTTAAAATCTGCCTTTAAAATAACTCCCCTAATGCTTCCTAATGACACATTCCATTTCCTATGCGGAAACATACAAACATTTTTACAAGACTGGAAAAAGGTGATGGGGACAGTCTTCTAACAAAGGACAATTTCATTACATCCTTCCTCTAAGCTTCTCCACCACCTACTATATCTTTCTCAGTAGAGCAAAAAGAAAAAAAACAAACCTACCATTGGAAATGTGAAACAGTAACATGTAAATCATCCCTCTACTATGGAAATGCCACAGAGAGACAAACCAACAAGTGACTTTGTAAATACCCAGGGGGAACCCATCATTAGCACTGTCAGTCCGTGTGAATATAAAGTAAGCCTGGTGCTATGCGCAGGACTCTTCAGCTGTGAGATGTGCCTTGCATTTAAACCACCTAGACAAGTAACTGGGAAACGAAGGTCTCACCTGGACAGAAAAATAAACAAAGGCCATAAGTAAGCAGAGTGAGTGAGTGCCCCCTGATGATCTTCCTGGTGAATTTATTTACCTGGCAACGCTAGATTTACTTAGGGCTCACAAAAGTGAGGGTTCTATTTAAGTATGTATAACTAAACATACCTCTATCCTGGCTGAAATTCAGAAATGCAAGAAGCCATATAATACTTTCAAACTAGAACTCAAATAAAGTGTTTTAGTAGTTCTATTAGTACTTGCACACTAAGGTTTAGTCCTTGTTTTTTTTTTTTTTTTCTTTCTTTTTTCTCATTACAAGCTGGCCTTCAGAAATTCCATCTATTATTATGGGATTCAACTATCTCTTCTATAAGACTCTACAATTCTATATTCCCTACTCTGTCCTGATTTCCTGATTTAGAACTCCAATTTCCTTTTGTCCTGACATCATTATTTCACACTCTGTAAGCCTGAAATCTATCATTTCCTTTTCTTAAACTCAACTCACATCGACAGCCATAGCATTCTCCAAAGACCAAAAACCACAGACTATTCCACCTCTACTTTTGCTTTGCCCTGTCACTACCTTCCAAGAAGTCACCCCATCCTGTCCATAAAGTTTCTTCCATGTGTTCCTCTCCAATGGCAATCTCCCAATTAGTTTCATCACCTCTGTTATGTTACACCTGGAGAACCTACCTCCCATCTGCCGGTATCTTTCTCTTCTATTCCATTCATGTCAGGTTTTCTTCTTAAAGCCTTGCTGTCACTATTTCACTTCCTTTCCTGTGTTCTTAGATATTGCTCAATGCCGATCCAGAGAGTCTGAAGTATAGCCTCTCTTCAAAGACCTTATATCAGGACTTATCATGAGGTGTGGACATCTCGGTGTCTTTGGTTCAAATTGGTTCATATCATCACACACCATTAAATAACAGAGTGTGCTTTAGTGGAAAATGCCGTCAGCATTAACAAAGTTCTCAGTCATGGTGTTGGCGCTTTGCAGTAAAGAGCTATGTGACCATGAGCAGGCAACTCAGACTCTATAAAATTTTCCAAATTATACATATGAAGATAATAAACATCCTACTTATCTCAGATTTATGTGACCAAAAATAAAATCTTAAATTTAAATCTAAAAATGCTTTAGGAGTCCTAATAGTCACACAGTGTGGGCCATGAAGCTTCAAGAGCACAGCATGGGTAGGTTGACTCTTTGTTTTTTAGACTAATTGGCTTGTAGAGTTCTCTTTACTGCTAAATACTGCTAAATTACCCCTATAAAATTAGCTACAGCAAATCTTTGCCTCCTTGTGACTCTATTTGGAAACTTCTTGTTTCAATGTGAAATGTGAAATACAAACCATCTCCTTGAATGTAAGAAATATATTGCTGAATAACAAACGACCACAAATTCAGTAACTGAAAGCCACACCATTTGTTATCTCACAGTTTCTATAGATCAGATGTCTAGGCCAAGTCCTTTACACAGGGTCTCACAAGCCTAAAATTTATGTCAGCTAAGCTGCATTCTCATATGTTAGATCTAGAAAATAATCCTCTTCCCAGCTCTTTCAAATTTTGTTGGTAGAATTCATTTCCTATGGCTGAGGTATGTCTCTTTATTCCCTCCTAGTTATCGCTGGGATGACACTCAGCCCCAGAGGCCACCCTCAGGTTCTTACCATGTGGCCCTCTCCATAGGCAGCTCACCAGATGGCAGTTTGCTTTTTCAAGGTCAGCAGGAGAATGTCTCTCTCTAGTCTGCTAAGAGGGTGTCAGTCTGATATCTCAGATACCAAGTGAAGAGTATGTTTTAAGGAGGGAGTGATCCACTGGGCAGATATGCTAAGAAAGAGGAGCATGGAGAATTTTCCATTGGATTCAATAATATGGAAGCCATTCATTCCTGATCATGACAAAAGCTATTTAGGTGAAGTACTAGGGATGAAAGCCTGATGAGAATGGGTTCAAAAGACAATCATAGGAGTCACAGTAGAGACAGCTCATAAAATGGTTCATCTATGAAGAAGAGCAGAAAAAATGGAGTATAAGTTAGAAGGCAATATGAAAGATTTGGCAGCATTTTTTAATGCTACTAGACATGATCTAGTACAGAGGAAATAATTATAATACAAAAGTAAAAGGGGATAATTGTGGAGTAATGTCTTGGATAGGTGAGAAAAGATGCAATCTAAAAGATGAGTAGAGGGGTTGACTTTAGACATGAAGCAGAGTTCATCAACAGTAACAGAAGGAAGGCAAAGTAGATGTTGGTAAGTTGGTAAATAAAGCGTGAGAACTTGACAAATTCCTCTTCTCAGTGAAACAGAAACCAGATAAATACCACTGAGAATGAGGAAGAGGGGAGATATTTTGGAGGTCCTTGGAATAAGGAGGTGTGAAATAATGGTCAAAAAGGTTGGGAGGGCAAATGGACCAGGGGAATCAAGTAGGAATATAAACTAGTAGTGAACGCACCCAGGAAGTTAGGGGATCATGATCCCTAATGGAACCTAGAAGCATGGAAGTTGGGCTATCCTAGCCCACTTGAACAAAATGTTGGATTTAAGCACAGTTTTTGTTGTTGTAGCTTTTATCTTTATTCCATCCATCCATCCATCTTCTGCTTAGAAAGTATAGTTATAGAAGAGGGGCACAGCGGTTGAGGGTGTGTGCAAGGAACTTGTTTTGTTATTTCTCAGCAATGGACCATGCAACTTCAGCTATGAAAGAAGAATTCTGGATATGGGGGAGGAATCTGTGAAGAGTGAAGACATGATTTTAGATCAATAACTTGATACAGTCAAGGAGCAACTAGGAAGATACTGGAAAGATCTGATATGGAAATTAGAAAATAGAATACAGTACTTAAAATCAAGACTCTGGAGGGGTGGAATTAATGACAAAATCTAGGGAATGACCATGGAGTGGGTTGTGAAGGAGGGCAGAGAAAATCCTGAAAGCCCAGTGAACTGAAAAGATCATCTACATGGCTATGGAATCACAAGATGTGTAAGAGGAGCAGTGCTGAAGACGACACAGTGAATTTCAAGTTAAAATCCTCATCCAATGGTGACATCTTTAGGTCATATCAGTAATGAGAGAACCCAATGGTATATCGGAGGCTGTGAGCCTCAATCCAGGAGAGTTTTCAGAGGATGCTCATTCTACACCAGGTAGCCACTTAGCAGAGCTGTCAGGGAGAGGGAGCCAGCTCCCAGTTAAGTAACGAATAATGACCAAGGAGAGGGGATGGGGCTGAGGAGGCACCTCAGGTATCAGGATAGAGTTGGGAAGCAGAGGCCACCAGGGACAGATTAAAAGTGGACAAACAGGGAAAATGATGGGCGGCCATGTGGATGAAGGATATCTGCACGGGGACCCAAGAATGAGTAAAGGTTATTGACACAAGAAGGAAATTCAGTTTGGCTAGGCAAAATATGCAAGGACAGACAGGGCAGCACTAATTTTAAAATAATATAAAACCTGAAATTTCCCATTCTCTGAATTTAACTTGTTTTGTTACATCACCTTGACACTGCATTACTAAATCCTCTGGTAATTATTTCATAGGTCAAAATGTGACTGATTCACAGTTAAAGCAGTGTAGGTAGAACAATAAAGGTCCCTACAGAAATTTTTGTTCAAAGGAAGGAAAATAATTAAAGCAAAGTTCAAGACACACTGTTACATAGAAATTATATATCATTCTTATTCATGCCAAACGGAATCTGAAGGTCAACAGAAATAAGTCAAATGCCCTGCACCAGTTTTTCATTATAAAGTGTATGGGAAAACAATACTTTTTATCAAAAAATCTCCCTTTTAAAGCATTATTTTTAAATTTTTTATTATAAGAGAGCGTATATATCAATAATTAAAAGATATTTATCACATCTCTAAAAAAATCCATGTAAGAAAAATAATGGGTGTGAATATTCAGTAGGTTAAGGTTCTCAAAAAAAGTAGAAAGAGTGAAAATGAAATCACAGGATTAAAATTTTCAACGCAACAGAGATTTCTCTATATCCTTTCGTAAATTTTTGAGAACTGAATTGAAGTTAGTATTCCAAATAAAAGTTTCACTAGCTTGAAACAACTCTGGATGTAGCTATTTTCTCCTTCATTCCAAGATAAACTCCTGAGAACTCAGTATCAAAATTGGATAAAATCTGAGAATGCTTGAGCAGAAAGTAATCTTAAGTATCATCCAATTCATTTTGTAGAAACTGAGGCCCTGAGAGGTTAAGTGAAAGGTTCAAGGCCACCTCACAAGTCATCAGCAGTAATGGAATTTGTCTAAGAACATTAGCAATCAGAAGGCAACATCTGATTTTTTAAAATTTATTCTGAAAATCAAAATATGAAATGGTAATTTATTGATCAATTTATTTTTAGCTTCTTGGTCAATAAGTAGTAAGGTTACTCATAGCTTCTGTCCGAATTGGCTACAAATCCGGTACTCATGATCTTCTTGGATTTGATCATTTGGTAGAACAGTTCACAGAACTCTGAAAAGTACTTATTTCACCAGTTTATTATGTTATAAAGGATTTTATAAAGGGTAAAACCAGATGAAAAGATACATAAGATCCTGAGTGAAGGAGCTTCTGTGCCGTGGAGTTGGAATGTACCACCCTGCCACAACATGAAGGTGTTCACCAACCCAGAAGCTCTTTGAACTCAGTACTTTTGACATTTTTCTGGAGGGTTGCTCACATAGGCATGATTGATCATTCACTCAATTTCCAGCCCCTCTCCATCTCAGAGAGGATAGGTGTGGAGCTGAAAGTCCTAAGCTTCTAATTATGTCTTAGTCTTTCTGGTGACCAGCCAGCACCCAGGAGCCCAGCTGTCCCTTACCCAGAAGAAAGATAAGGTATCTCAGAAAGCAGTTTCTTAAGAGCTTTGGAGTGGGCTGTTAGGAGCTGAACTAAACCAACACAAGTCAATGAAATTTTTTTTTTCAAAATAGGACAATAAACATATTGACCAATATTGAAGAACAAAAACAAAAAAATCTACTTCCTGGAATCATATGTCTAATTAATGCTAGAATTTGGACCACAATCCTAAGCAGTCATGTGACTTGGCTTCCAGTCCTAGTTAATGCAATAGGCAATCTACATGGCCATCCTACAACCTGCACTTAAACTGCATGAATCAGCATTATGCACTGATTATTAATATGCATAACTCAAACAGAAGGGGAAACTCTTGCCCAGAATGGGTAATCATGAGCACTTGTGAAATGTTACTTGTTCCATTCTCGGCCTCTCTTCTAGCTTAAGAGTTGCCCAGGATTCCATTCTTCAGATTAGTTCCAGAAGAAAACTCTCCTGATACTTGTAAATTCATTAGCTTTCCTTTATGACTCCATCTCTCTGTATCTCTAGGTGGAACATTTGAAACTATTTCACTGAGGAATGAACCTGTAGGTGTAAGAAAGGAAAAACTACCATCCAGAAAATATAGATATTCCTTTATTTATTCATCTTAGCTCTGAAATGCAATGAATATTGGACTGCTTCATTTTATGTCCATGACTAGCATTTTTGAACTTAAAGAATTTACAAAAACAATATTTGAGGAAAAGAAGCAATTTCATAACAAATATTATAAAACCAGTTACACATATATTTATTCTTTTCCCTTCACTGGAGCTTCATATATCCATTATTATCTCAATATATTTTTCAAATGAACTTGGCAGGAAAGATAATGTCATTCAAACAGTCCTTCAAGGACATGAGGGATTTGAGGAAAGCAGAGATGGCATGAAAGAAAAAACAGGGAGTAAACTTTATTTTCTATTAAAGTATGAAGGGATCCATTCCTTAAAATCTGTAATATGATTCCATAATTTAAGTTCACCTCAGTGATATTAATTTCATTAGTAGGCAGATGGGAAATTTTAAGCAAAGTAATTAACTCCTGGTGGCAGTTATGAAACTTCGTTTCCTCCAGTATCACAATCACAGTCTTATCCTTAAAGTACTTTAAAGGTTCTGTCATTTGGTCATAAAAGCAGTTTATTTCTACTAGTCTAAGAAATGAGGCTCAATAGCTAGGAAATTTAGTGCTAGTTGGCAGTTGGCAGAACAAACAAACAAACCCAAGGATCCTTAGAAACTGTCTCTCTTATTTACTATGTAAATCACTAGAAAAACTTGATTCTAGATAAGAGAAAATTAATCCCCATTATACATCATTTCTAAATTGAGGATTGAAACTTTTAATCTTGCTTTGAATTAGAGAAACTACATCAATATTGGGGAAGATAAAAATAAAATAAAATTTACGTTATCTGCCATATCTTTGATGGATGGTTGAGTATTAAACCAAGTTTACCATGGCACTTTAAATTTGTTTTTAACAATAGTAAGTTTTAATGGAATGTGTTTGTTTACTTTCCAGTTTACATATGTAAACATCAGAAAGATGTAACATTAAATACACACACACACACACACACACACACACACACACTAGAGGCTTGGTGCACGGGATTCATGCACTAGTGGGGGGCGTGGCCCACAGGGATCAGCCCACTGTGGGAGCGCTGCTCAGTGGCACTCCCACTATGGGAGCGCACTGACCACCAGGGGAAGCTCCTGTGTTGAGCATCTGCACCCTGGTGGTCAGTGCACATCATAGGAACTGGTTGACCTGTTGTTCTGGTCATTCTGCTATTAGGTCGCTGGGCTTTAATTATATAGGATATATGTGAATTTGGTCATTTCATTTGCTGTTGTAATAAGTAACGTAATATAGGCTCGGTAGTACTTAGGTCAGGTCCAATTTAACCTGCCTTCAATCATTCCAGTTAACTTTAGAAGCTTTCTACGCAAGATGGTAAAATTGTCCCATAATATAACAAAGTCATCAGTGCCACACAATGTTATAAAGAAGAATCCTAAGTTACCTGATTATCTATTGAATTCTAATAAGCTTAAGTATTTTCATCAAGGGACCCAATGGATCACCCATAATAAAGCTGGGCCCATTGCTAGAAACACCCCTCCCCCCATTGTAACACAGCCTTGAGAAAAATAGTCTGTTTATATTGGTGCAAAATGTAATAATGTGAAGTAAAATAAACTTGCCTATTCCTGTTTATCTCTATCATTTTATCTTTGATCCCATCCTTCTCTTCTGCCTTGTTAAAATCGTTTATCATATTACTTTTGTGTGTTTTCTATTTCCTTATCTCACATTCACAAAATAGTCTTCTTCCTTTTCCTGACTCGATTCCTTATCTTAATGAAGTCCTATCGCAAAGAATCTCTTTCAACCACACTTTTACCACAAGACAGCCATGCTGTGACGCAGAACCAGAGGCATCAGTGCATTTCATTTAATGGGTTAGGGTAGACAATCCTGAGGTAGAGCATCCCTATAGAGGAAAAGCATTGTCAAGGGGAAGGTCACTTTCTATATTTTCTCAGGCATAATACCTCCAGCACAGTTCACTCATATATATTAAGAACTGACAATGTGCTAATGCAAAAGCAAAGTCAAACCTCATTGGAAACACAGTTAAAAAATTATGACCTTCTAGGGATCATTAGCCTCTGTTAGCTGGAGCAGGAATGAGTGGCTCTGACCTGCTTCTTCTGGTACCCACTCCCAAGCCTGATGATAGAAACATGGTCCTTTGGTGATTGAGGAGCTGATGGTAAGCGGGGATGGTGACCTGACCTTGTCACGGACATGCTTGGAGAGACTGGTGTCTCAGTTTTTAATGATAGTAAATTTGGAGAACACCAGGGTCTTCTGGATGTGCTTATTCCTTGGCAAAGGGTATCACAAATGGAGGAAAAATAATCCAAAGGCAGCGTGGGCAACAATCGAAGTTGCAACACTGACACACAAACATTGTTGTGCTCTCTTGCTGCCCCAAGTTGAAACTGGGCTCAGAGAAACACAGGGACTCTGACTGTACATTTAGAAAATGCAAAGTGCACAGAAGTCATTATAAACAAGAGAGGAAGTGGGAGGAAGTGGTGATTAGTGTCGAGAGCAATGTGTGTGGCAAGATGAGGCTGAAAAGCAGAGGTGCTGTTTTGTATATCTTGGCCAAGATTTTTGCATATATTCATGTTCACATTCTTGCTTATTCGGGTGTGAGGGGACAGTAGGAAGGGACATAAAGTTTAAAATAGGAGAAGAACATGGTCCAATAAGAATTTCCTATCATTAAAATTACTAGAAGCCTGGTGCACGGAATTCATGCACTCAGGGGGAGGGGGGTGTCCCTCAGCCCAGACTGCATCCTGTTGCAGTCTGGGAGCCCTCAGGGGATGTCCGATGGCTTCAGTCAAACATCCTTAGCACTGCTGCAGAGGTGGTAGAGATTCCCACCACTGCTGCTGCGCTAGCCAGCCATGAGCCCAGCTTCTGGCTGAGCGGTGCTCCCTCTGTGGGTGCACACTGACCACCACGGGACAGCTCCTGCATTGAGCATCTAAACCCTGGTGGTCAGTGCATGTCATAGCGAATGGTCGTTCTGCTGTTTGGTTGATTTGCATGTTAGTCTTTTATTAGATAGGATTAACATCAGCCCGGCCGGTGTGGCTCAGTGGTTGAGCATCAACCTATGAACTAGGAGGTCACAATTCGATTCTCAGTCAGGGTACATGCCCTGGTTGCAGGCTCGATCCCCAGTGGGGGGCATGCAGAAGGCAGCAGATCAGTGATTCTCTCTCATCATTGATGTTTCTATCTCTCTCTCTTCCTCTCCCTTCCTCTCTATAAATATATATATATATAATTCTTAACACCAAAGGATGAGTTAAAAATGATGATTCTTAGTTTAACCCAGAAAGAAAAAGCACCAAAACGCAGAGCTTTCAGGGGAAGAGCTAAGCTCAGTTTGGGACAGTTATATTAGTAGGTGATTTGTGAAAATAAGTGTCTATCCACTTATGCAAGCTTAAAAATCTGTCAATGGACATAAAAGATAGAACATGTCTTTTGTCCCTTTTTTTCCATGTTTTGTACAAAGTTCACAAAATGATGTCCATATAGGACATGGCATGAATGGAAGGAAAAATACCACACTGTTGGCAATGCCTGTGGATTTGTGGGGAATAGGAGAAACAGTTGAGTTACTGCATGTGGATATGGGCATGGTGTGTGGGAGTGAAAGTAGCGTGCATAAGAGCGAGTATTCATTTGGGTGAAGACTACATGCCTGTCTATTGATATGTGTGTTAAAGAATGTGCTTATGGTGGGTAAGGGCGAACCCATATCTACAGTGACACATGCATTTCTCTGGAAAATAAGTTGATCTTGTTTTAAACCAGCATTTTCTAAATTACGTAGCTGTGTTTCCTGGGACACGTTGTCTGCTACGATGTGAACAAAGAAAGCTTATTGGTTCAGATTAGTTTGGGAAAAGCTGCAGGTGACACCTGCCCTCTGAGAGTCCCAATGGGCCAACAGGACTCATTAAGGCTCTGAGAAGTCCTGCAGCAAGGAAACCCACCTCACTTTTCTAAAATATAGCATTTTCAAAATTATTTGGCCATAAAACGTCTTCGTTCAATAAACATATACATATAACTGAAGGATCCCAGTGTTCCAAAATAACCTGTTGGGAAAAGCTGCTATAAATGTGTCCAGAGCAGCAGAAACACAGGGTGATAATAAGGAAAGTGACTTTGGTAAGTGTGGGCGAATCCAATACAAAACTTTCCGGTCAAACCTAATTCCTTGCAGGCCTAATCATTCCTGAAAATTACCTTCAAAGCTAAAGTAGCTCTCCAACTTCCTAGGCAGGTAGGTCTGTGTGTACAGCTATTAACTGGGTGTGATATGCATTTTAAAAGAGGGAAGATTTCAGGCTTTTTTATACAAATGGGGTTGCTGTTGAAGTCCTCTAGGTATGTGCTGTCCCTTCAGTGACTGAAAACTCTACTTTGCAATCTGACAAATACCATGTCTTTTGAATAATGCAAACTAAGAAAGTGCTATTTGGTTTCCATGGTCATACCTACATAAAAATGGATTAGGAACATAAAGACAAATGCAGACTATTTAATTGTAGAACCATTTAAATGATAAATAAAAGGCAGTCTAGTTGAATGAAATAAAAATAACACTGATGATAATAATTTTAACATTAGGAAATAACCATGATGAACACCTTGCTTTGCATCAGATACCATTTCAGGTACACAACATCGGTCGTGTACAATCTATCTAACCCTCACCTGAAAACACACACACACACACACACACACACACACACACAGCCTGAGGCTAGAGAACTAATCAATCAAATAAAGGAACATAAAAAATTATAGCTAGCATTTATTGGGCACTTACTATGTGTTGGGCATAATTGTAAACATTTTACATTAATAATTCATGTGAGCCTAACAACAACCCTGTGAGGTGGGCACCAGCGTTGTCTGCATTTCACAGATAGGAGCACAGCAAGGAAGTCCTGCAGAAAGGAAACCCACCTCACTTTTCTAAAATATAGCGTTTTCAAAGCAATCTCAGAGCAATTGGCCATCCTACTGGGCAACAGAAGAACTGGGGTTTGCTCTCTGGGCTGTTTCCAAATAATGTGCTCTTCCCACTTTTCTACAATCCTAATCTGAAAATATCTGTATACTTTGCATTCTCTGATTTTATGACAAATCAATGTAATTGTAACAGTTACGACCAAGTGGCTCATGTAGAGACTTTTGATCATTATAAGCAATTGTGTCCCTAAAGGACATTCTCACAGTTACTTTTAGTAAAAGAATAAAATCAGTTTTAGAAGCCAATACCCATACTTCTAGGCTTCCTTCATCCTCCTGAGAGGTCTTACTTGAATTGACTTCTGTTGGCTGCTTTTGATGTATTCAGCAATAAAATGCATCAGTAAACTCTAAAAGCAGCTGACACTCTGTGATGCATTTATGAATTTCTGTCCTGAGTTCAGTGCTATATTGCTAAAGTATTAAGTCAAACAAATTTGATTTTTCCCCAAGTCTATTGGGATGCTGCCTGTTTCAGCCAAACAAACTGCTCTCCGTAGGCCTCTTGCACGCATCTGCGCTTAAGAAGTCAAGTCTCATGTCACAGTGATTAAAGCCGGAATTCAGGTTTCAGGTAAGTATCCATTCCTCAGGTAATAAAAATGGTATGTCCAGACCGAAGGTTAAATCAGCTCCTCAGCCACTGACCAATTTGGAGAATTGTTGATGTCAAACTAAGCAAGAAACAAGGAAAACAACCTCTATAGAGCATTTTTTGCTAGTGCAAGGAAGTGCACTGCACATGATTACATTTATTAATTGCCCAGAATCACCCCGAGAGGGAGGTCATTACTACGTCTATTAACAGACATTAAAGAGTAGATAAGCCTGGGGAGACACAGTTGTTGACAAAGCTGGTACCTGAACCAAAGTCTGGTATGAAAACCTGTTGTCCTTTCTGTTAATTACATTCTTTCCTGAGAATAAAAAGGAGGAAAGACTTATTGTTGGACAAAATAGCTGCTTTCACATGTGATCACAGAGAAGAAGCTGGAGACTTGTTTTACTTAACACCATGCAAGAGAGCTGGGACCACGGCCGGGCAATAAAACTTGGGATAAAAAAAGAATACTTTTCTAACACTGACCTGTTTGAAAACGGAAAAAAAATGCTTGGCTTCCCGAGTTTGAGTCCCTGCCAGTAAATGTGTCCAAGAAGAACCTGCAGTGCCAAGGCCTCTTCTGGGCTCTACAATCATTTAATTCTAAGGTTCTAAGCAAAACGTCTCTTCTCTAGGAAATCCTTGCTATGAGAATCCTTCTCTCCCAGCCTCCATGTTTCCATCCCATCCCAGCTGTGTGACCTTAGCAAGTCCAACTGCTGTTCCTCAGCTTACTTAGGAGTGAAAAAGGAATAATACCACCTTCCAGGCAAGGTTATTAGAAGATCAAAAATGACAAGATGTTGGAAATGCTAACCCTCAGAAAGCTCAAATAGTGTTAGTTACCTCTTCCTACACGGCTATGAGGTCAAAGTCAGTGTCAGAATCAGGATCCATTCTGGGAGAGCTTCAATCGCACCAAATGCACAGGGAAGGAAGCGCGCCAGAACGCGAGGTCTCCCCTTAGACATGTCTGGGTCAATCATGAGTGTGCACTTGCTACTGACTTGTCTGTGTCCCTGCTTGCTCAGGCCCAAGAAAATAGTGCAGTGTTCTTATGCATACTTCCAGGCTCTCTGATGTGCATTTCTTAATAAATTCTACGTAAAAGCATCAATTAACTTAGCTTTTTATATGCCATTCACATCCTCTAACTTTTCCCTTGATGCATTTAATAAAGTATAACACTATTCTGTTTTATAATTAATCATGAATATTTTCTCTCAAAGAGGGTTTGTTGGCCACCAGTCAATGTCTACAGCCCTTATCCTATATAATAAAAGGCTAATATGCAAATTGTCCCCAAGGACGGGAGTTAGATGTTCACTGACCACCAGGGGGCGGCACAGAACATGGCGGGTGTCAGTGGTGCTGGCAGCGGACTGCAGTGGAGGCGCCGGCTCTGATGGGTCCCAAGGAGAGCAGGACTGTGGCGGGATGGTGGAGCAGGTGAGCAGGCAGTGCCAGGCCAAGGTAGGTGCGAGCTGGGGCCCCTATCGCCCCACTGGCCACCCCACAGATTGGCCCTGATCGCCAGCCAGGCCTAGGGACCCTACCGTGCATGAATTTCATGCACCAGGCCTCTAATTTAATATAGAAAATGTTTTAGACATACAGAAAAATTAGTGTTGCCAAGCCATCAGAACTTTCGGCTGCACTCCTGCTTTGTAGTACCAAAGAAAAGCTAACTGGAAGACTTTCAAAAGAGAGTGGAATGTATTCAAAATAGATATAACAATTAAGACATATGGAGGTGATTTTTAAAATTCAGCTCTGAGGTTCAAGTAGCTATTGATAAGAAAAGGTGCTGTTACAGAAGCATTCCATCATACATAGAACTTTAAAGAATACATCCGGTGTTTAAAGTAAGATGATGTATATAATCTATATGTCTGTGTAGGAAAAGCATAGTAGTAGGAGATTAAAACTCTAAGCAAGTTTAATTCCATTTGAATAGAAAGAGAATTTCTCATTTAAAACTGTATTGTCAGACTATGGCCAAGGTGGGTCTCAGGTTACTGTGGGGGTTCACAGGCACTCATAGGACTCTAAGAACAAACCTATTCAGATTCACTGCCCTCGGGTGTCTAGAACACACATGGGCTCCCAACATGTGAGATGATGGTGGCAATTTCGTGTCTCTATCACGCTGAGCACACTGTGGAGAAAACCATATGTCATAGTTTAAGGAGCCTTTCCTGATCATTATTTCCAGCTCTGGAGTGAAGAACAAGCCTTTGGGGGATTACATTTCAAATATGTAGGGTTTATCTGTTGTTCTTTTATTTTTACAAACAACAGAAATGAAGTGTGTATGTGTGTTTATGAAGGTTAAATTAATAAAATATCAAATAATAAAAATTTAAAGACATTATAATTTGGATCTTAACTTCTCTAAGCACAAATATTTGATGGTAGAAAATAAGTATTTATGGTTTATGAGAAAGCAAAATACTCCTAAAATCAGATATATAAACAAATACATATGCAAGCACACAATCTATGGTACATATGTATATGCATGAATATGTACACCTATAAATGTTATATAAAATAGGGAAATCTTAAAAATAAACAGAAGTCTAATGTTTATTTCTTTAATATACTTTCTCATACATCTCTATATTTTAAAACATAACAATATGAGAATTCTATTACATTAAAATGTCTGGACTATAAGTGGAATAAAAGTCAGATATAATCAGTGCAAGGAAATATTTAAAACAAAACAAACAACCAAAATCAAGCTTTTTGTTCCTGACCTAATGTTCCCCAGCTCTGTACCTCAGAGACTCCCTAGTCAGTGGAGAGAAGATGAATTACATCGGAAGTAAAAGACATGAAGCACCAGAAATCACAGGCTATGATAAGTCTACTGTGTCTGGTTCATAGGGAGGGAAATTGAAAAACTTGGCAAAGCACTAAAGGAAAAAAAATAATAACCTAGCCATTTCAGAATTGATTTTCAAAAATTATTTATTCTAGAAAATGCAACTCATTGTTGTTTAATTTGTTTTTCTTAAACACAATCAAACTCAACTAAACAGGAATTAGGAGTATTAAATCAAAAGTGGAAATTTGTCTTGTTAGCCTCTAAATCTGAAATTATTATATTCCTATTTCCTTCCAAGGGTCGTACTCTAAACTTGACCATTCTTTTCCTACCCTCCCTCAAAGGCACTGTATGTAGTCACTAATTTTCATTTTACCAACAATTTCCAGTCCCGATTTCGGTTTCCCAAGCAGTGTCTAAATGCTGTGGAGCACGCCGCTGTTAGTGACAGTTATGATAAAATCACAACTGTTGCTTGTGAGTCAGCAAAAGGAGGAATAAAGTGCTCAGCTTCTATCTAGAAAACATGTGACCTGTTGGTAGTTCTAAGTTAGCTCCGTGTTTGAACCCAGCAGCACTCTGGTCAGATCTAACCACCACGCTAGGCTGGTAACAGGTTTCTCCAGGGCTCCAGTGCCTTTGAAAGCTAACCTTTTCAGCCGGCCCGTACACCCTTCAGACTGAAAATAAATGCAACAAAATTTTATTGGGAATAACACCTCCCAAACTATCAATATTTTAAATGTCTTCCCAAATAAAATACAACAACAACAAAATAACAGATGTTTATGAGACAGCCTAAGGGAAGCCAGAGAGAGGATAGTGGTTTCAATATTTATTTTTAGACATGAATATAAATTCCTTTAAATTGTGTACTACCTATTAAGTCAAAATGCAAAACTGTATGAATCAGGACAAATCAGAAAAGGAGACAGCCAGCAGTACAAATTCCAACAGAAGTCACAGCATTTTTACTAAAATAAATTCTTGGTAATAAGTGGTCCTTGGGGGCTGGGCCAGACAGCAAACAAACTTAAGATACTATCTTTTCCCTGAGAGTCAGCTTTATATTTCATCAAAAGAAGGGCATCTTAAGTTTACAACTAGGATTCTATATAATTTTTATACTATATAAATATTGCAAGGCAGTATTCTCCACTCCATGTACACATAATTGTAAAAGTTAGAATACAATTATATAGCACCATATTATTGTTTCAAATTTATTATAAACTTAAAAATAAATATTTATTTTTAACACTCTTTTTAGTATTAAAACACTATAGAACTTTCTGAAGATTATCTCATCTTCTATATCAAAAGAAATTGTCCTTATACTATAAATCAGCTCTATCTATTGTCTGTTTCAATATGAATCTATTTTAACTTACGTTTATATTTAAGAGGATAGCAACAAAATAAGCTTTAAAAAAGAAAATAATCATTTTACCCTCTAGTATCAAAAAATCTGCAATGCCTCTAGCCAATATATTTCAATCCTAGAAAGGCACTTGATTTTAAAAGTAATATTCTGATAAGTAACACAAATTATTTAATAACACTGCTCATCACTTCTATTGCTTTCTTACTTTCAAACAAATGTTATCCCTTTAATGATAATATGACTCCCCCTTGCCCCAAGGGCTAATAAACTTTGACAATCTAAAACGTGAACTTGAATGTGAGCTTGAATAATTGCTGTTTCAATACAACCTGTTGCAATGGAGAATGTAAGCCCTTTGAGAGCTGACATCTAAGCATCTGCGAGAACCATGACTGTCAAACCCAGCCAGTCCACTGTAACGGTATTATTGCAGACAGAGAGACCCACCTCAGGCTCAGGGCTAGCAGTTGCTCCTTTGACCTCAGTAGCTCCCCCACTTTAAAACTGGCATAGCCCAGGAAACTCCGCTGAAAATGAAAGAACAGTTTTCATTAACTTCTGAGGTTCCTAATACATCTGCTATCATAGCGATCACACAAAATTAGTCTCTAGAAGAAGAAAATGTTAAATCTCTTAGTCTGATAAACATTTCACGGACAGAAATACAATCATCACTGATATATCCACCTCATGGGGTAAGTCCCAGGGGTGCAAATGCATCCTTTTCATTAAAAACAAAGACAAATAGCCTGAAAAATAACAAAATGTGTGACACAGAAGCCAGGACTGTTCCACTAGCTAATTTTCTCCCCGTATGAAAGCTGGTGTAAAAGAAAGATGCTAAACTTTCCATATTTACCAATGCCACTGTCGTTCTTAGAATTCTTCGTCACTGGCAGCAACAATGTTGTATTCCAGATATGAGCAAATCTGGTTGTTGGAGCTATTTTTATGTGGGACTCTGGACAAGTTATAAATAGAAATGCTCTATTTTCCCCCCATCACAGCAATGTTTAAAAGCATTTGTTTCCTTTGTTATTTCTATACTAGCATGGGACAATTTCATCCTGACACACAAGAAATAATGGGACTTGTTCAGTTACGTTTTCTAAAATTGCTTTTTTAACCTATCATTCCGGGTGTTGACTATCTATGAATATCTACTTTCTCCACTCTTTGACTCATAATGTGAGGAATAAAACTCTAAATGGGTTGTTCTTTTCCCAAATAAAAATCTTTCATCTCTTTTTAACATTCCTGGCTTCTTCTGATTTAAAAGTCACAGTATTGTGGTATACCATAAATAGGATTTCTCATTCTCCCCTCAAGGTCAAGAAGTAAAGATGAAAATATCAAACCCATATTATTGTCTGTGCCATTGCTGCCTAACACACTGTAATATGCTACAAGATCAGCACTACATCTTCCAGAACATTCTGCATTCATAAGTCTGTTATCAGGCTTCCCTAGAATGAAAGACTGGAGGCCAACTGGGTCTTTTCAGAGGAAAGTGTGCAATTATTCCAAGCATAAAAGGCTGCGTCTACACCGAGTAATTGTTGATAACAAGAAAGGAAAGCTTCTGGTCCAAACTTTTCTCCCTCTTTTCCAAGTTCTAACCTAGAAGAAGTGTTCCAAAAGGCTTCAAGGCAAACATTTGAAATGAACTCAGTTTTTAAGTTAGAGATGCTTATATGTTAGGGATGATAAACCCAATTCATTAACTTGAAACTCAAAGAAATGGTTTAGACACTGAGTCACCAAAGCCAGAAGCATATGATGCTAAATTGTTAGGTGGAGACTGTTAGGTGAAAACAGAGGGCTTGTGAAAATACTGGGTCACGGAGGGATGAAATGAGAGTGAACCGAGGCACAGAAGGATGTCCAAGAGCCGTGTGAACAAAGCCTGAAGAAATGTAGGGCAGAGCGAGCCCACGAGAGATCAGCTGAACAGAAGCACTTATGTGACTTCATCAGAGATACCAAGCACAACATCCTACATACAAGAGCATAAGACTCTGCTATTCCTGGTTCCTTGTCCTGCTGAGTTTTTCTTTATTAGCACTTATCACAACACACACACGCACACACCTGCTTATTCTGTACCCCCCAAATAAGTGAGATTTGAGGCTTCTCAAGGAGCTTTATTCTGTTTTCTGAAAGCCCCCCCACAATCTAGCATACAGTAGGCATGTGATAAATATTTACTGACAATGAATAAATGAATGAATGAATGAGATAGGCAGAGCTTCAAGTAAGTTATTTTATTAGATAGAAGAGAAATGCTCTTTCTGCAGATATTTATAAACTACTATAATTCACTGAAATGTGAGAAATCAAAACAATGTTATTGTGCAGATTGTATGCTGTTGTAGTAAATTTTATTTAACATTTTGTATTTTAAAGAGGTTTCACTTTCTTTTTCACTGATAATCAGCGTCTTTCATTTACATTACACTTCTCACTTATTATCCTTTCTCAAAGAAGACTTTTAACTGATCAGAAACTTCATAATACCTCAGCATTTGCCTTTTGAGATTCTGAAGATACAAAGCATTTTGGAATAAATTAAAAACTACACATGTCATGAATTGTTACTGTGGTCTCTTCAGCAAGAAAAAGAGCAAATGCCCCAGACGGGAATGCAGCAAGGAGACAGGTGGAGTGGCTATTTCCAGACATGGGCAACAGACACGCCACGAGGCACAGCTGCAAGTAGAGATTGTGACCATAAGCCACTGCCTGTCTCTCCTGTCCACCAGACCGGGAGCTGCTGTGCAAGCAGGACCCTGGCTTGACCATCTTTGAGTCAAGCCCAGCACCTGGAACATAGGGGCTGCACCGGGAGTGCCTGCAATGTGCCAAGAATGCCCGTTAGTCAGTCTTCCATCACAACTGTCAGCCACATGCCTAATCTCAACGGATAATAAAGAGATCTTACAGAAATAACACAACATGTTAAAAACCAATCTGGGGAAAAGGCATCCTAGCATTACATTATAAAAATGTACCAAACCAGAGGACGTGTCATTTAGGTATAAACGCTACCATATTTATTTTAAAAATAACTATCCTGGGACTACATATTGCATAAAATGCATGAATGAAACCCCAAAATTTCATGACAATGTATAATTGTTTCACATTGCAACACCAACAATGGCATTGCCTGCCTATACGTTTATTTTCTAGAAGGTTTTTATGTACTAGTTTTACTTCAAAATAAATAAAACTAGGTTCCTCTGCACCTGCCCCCTCCCCCGAAAGAAATGGAAAACACATCATTCATTCCATGAATATTCATTCGTCTCCGGTAAAAGAATGAATTAGAGGGAAAAGTCTTTATTTTTGAAACCTGAATTACCATGAGGGGAAATAGCAGACAAAGAATGTAAAATAAATAATTTTTTAACCCGATGTAAAAGAATAACACTATAAAACTATTTCATCTTTGCTGTTACTGTAATCATAATCATAAATTATTTTAATTTTTTAATATTTCAAGTTGAACTCAAGGAACAATGATTTCCATCTCTCCATCAGTGCTATTTCTAAAATTCTCACCTTAAAGGTTTTTAAACTGGAAGCTCTAATATCAGGGGGACATTAAAAAGACAAACAAAGCATGTCAGCCTCACTAGAGCTGGAGCTCAGAGGTCTGAAGTGTAGTCCTAAAGCAATCATTCTGTTTCAAACGGAAACCAGGCAACTCCATCATCCGCCCAGGCCCTGGGTGGGCTGTCCACTGACGGCACCGCCAGCCCTTGTTTTTCTGTCTTCTCTTTTACAAACCTGCGCTCCTGGACAAGTTACTCCACCACTCTAGGCCTTAGTTTCTGTATGAAAAAGGTGCATATGATCATTGTGTATCTCTCTCTCTCTCTCTCTCTCTCTCTCTCTCTCTCTCTCAAACACACAACACACACACACACACACACACACACACATACACACACACACCTGCTTATTCTGTACCCCCAAAATAAGTGAGATTTGAGGCTCCTCAAGGAGCTTTATTCTGTTTCTCATAGTCATTGTCTTGGATTGGAGTCGGAGCTATCCAGGAAAAAAGCACTTAGTACGCTGCTCAGAAAGAGGAGCATTCCATAATATCAGCTGTCACAGTGATTAAGACAATACACTCAAGCCCTGGCCGGGTTGCTCCATTGGTTGAAGCATGATCCTGTGCACCCAAAGGTTGGAGACTCGATCCCCAGTAGAGGTGCATTTGGAGGCAATCAATTGATGTTTCCCTCTCATATCAATGGTTTGTTTCTCTCTCTCTCTCTCTCTCTCTCTCTCTCTCTCTCTGCCTCTCTCTAAATAAATAAATAAATAAATAAATAAATAAATGAACATATCCTCAGATGAGGATTTAATATAATAATAATACACTCAAAAGTCAGATGACTTAAAAGTGTTTTAAGTCTACTTTAAATACTTTTTGGAAAAGTCAGAGTATTTAAAAATATACACATATATTTTCTCATATAGTCTATGAGAAATTCCTGCAATAAAACACACACACACACACACACACACACACACACATACATATATATGTTTAAAAATAAACAATAGGTTCAGAAAAAATATAAATTAAAAGAAATACTAGATTACAAGTGCAAAAAACAACAACAACAACACACAACAAAAAGTTTGTATGGTCCTATACAATTACTGTTGTTGCATGTTACCTATGATTCCATATAGCTCAAACTTTTGTCAGATCATGTGGAATGTTCAGCCGTGCCCAAGAAATGTCCACCTGGAATCAAATGATGTCAGGGTTTGTGAAGACACTGCCAGTTTGCAAGGGAAGAAACTGGGGCCCAGAGGAGTTAACTGCTTACACCTGGTCACAGGCCAATTCGAGTTCAGGCTTCCTGCTTTTTGGTCCAGCATTCTTCCACCTCCATCACACTAGGCCTCATTTCTAAGACAGGTGGCAATGCCCTTCCTTCTGACAGCACTCTGCCTTCACTGCACGCAGCTCTGACCTTTCTAGCCCACTCATGTCAGGGCAATGATCGCTCTGGTCAAAGCACCCAAAGCAGATGATCATTAAATGGCTTCATGCACGATTTCAATCACTCACTTGGCTGGAGTGTGTGATATCAAGTGGAGGAAAAAAGGAAGGCACCTGTCTCAATCCATGGCTCCTCTCCACAGGGACTGTACAAGTAAGCAGTTTATCTCACCAGCCTTTGCAGGGACTCTGAGCAAGTCACAGATCCTGGATGCTCAGTGGGGTTGTACACCCCCCTGGAGCAGGTCCTCAATGGTCCCTTGGTCGAGCACTACTATATAAGGAGGTAGAGGATATACAACCTCATACACATGGCCATGAGCTGGGAAAACCTCCATCAGGTACATTCATCTAACTAAGCCTTTATCCAGAGTACAGGCCTCCTTTATACTGTAATTTGCATGGAATCTCCCAAGATTTTCCAAATACTGTCTAGAGCTGCACAATCCAATGTGTAGCCACCGGCTTGAGCCCTAGCTTGAGCCGTAGCTCTAAATTAAGATGTGCTCTAAGGGTGAAATGCACATCAAATTTATAAGATGTGGCATGAAAAAAAAAGAAGTGTGATAAATAATTTATTAATAATTAATTATATTGATTACTAGAGGCCCGATGCATGAAATTCATGCACGGGGGAGGGGGTGACCCTCAGCCCAGCCTGCACCCTCTCCAATCTGGGACCCCTCGAGGGATGTTTGACTGCCTGTTCACAGGGATCGGGCCATGGGGGTGTGGCCAGCATGGGTGAAGGGCTTAGGGCTGTTTACAGGTTGGCCACAGCCCCCTCAGGGTGGGGGGTCCTGCTGGGGTGCCTGGCCAGCCTGGGTGAAGGGCTGATGGCTGTTTGCAGGCTGGACACACGCCCTGGCGACCCAAGCTCCCAGCCCCTCCTTTTTTTTTTTTTCCTTTAGCACCTCCTTGAGTGGAGGCCAGGGCCAGCTGGAAGCAGGTATCTGGGATTTATTTATCTTCTATAATTGAAACTTTGTAGCCTTGAGCAGAAGCCAGGGCTGGCCAGGGTGGGCGGGAAGCTTGGCTTCCTCCATCACCGGGGACAACCCAAGCCTCCTGCTCGCTCCAGCTATATGGCCGCTGCCATCTTTGTTGGGTTAATTTGCATACTCGCTCCTGATTGGCTGGTGGGTGTAGCAGAGTGATGGTCAATTTGCATGTTTCTCTTTTATTAATGTAGATATTTTTGAAATTATAATATTTTGCAGATAGTATTAAAATTAATCTCACCGGGTTTTGTTTTTTGTTTTGTTTTTTGTGTGTTTTGTTTTTACTTTTTTAAAAGCCTGGGCTCCTAGGAAGTTTAAAATTACATTTATGGTACACATTATATTTCTTTGAATAGGGCTAGCTTAGAGTTTAAATGGGTACAGCAATAATACTTTGACCTATTCTTATAAAACTACATACAGGAACTGTGGTGTAAGTTTTCAAAGATCTCTGAAGAGCTGACGGCGACATTATGAGGTTGATACACAACATCTTCCCTCACATAACCTACAAGACAGGTCCTTTTTCAGAGCCCGGGTATTTTTTTCACTGTCAAGCCTAATAGTTACGGTTACATGGTTTCCCAGCCGACAGGAATGGAAAGTGGATACATGACCTATTCACACTGAAAGAAAGCATCCCACCTATGTTTGTGCTCACAAGAGGGCCAGCATTTCAATCATCTGCCACGCAGAGTACTCTGATAGCCAGCGTTGACCTGAGAAACATCAGAGCCAGCAGAAAGGGACCCTCACCCTCACCGTGGACAAGCACAGAGGAACTTGTCCCCTTGCCTCTCCCCTCACCACAGCATGAGCAACAAGAGCAGGAAAGGGTAGGACATGCGTGAGTATCAGACTATGCTCGCCCCCCACCACAGGCTGCCAGAGGCACAGAGATGTCCAGCCTGCAGTGGAAAACTGTGTCAGGAGAGGACAGAAGAAAATACTTTAAAATCAGAGAAGAGATTCAAGTCTTATAATGAATAAGATGTGTTCCAAGAACCTGAATGAGGAAAAAAAAAAAAAATAGTAGGGAAAGTCATACAATTAGGTCAAGATAGCAATAAAGCTTCAAGCAAGGGGGATGTAACACACAGTAGTTGGGGGAGGAGGTGGACAGTAAGAGGGGGGAAAAATTAAACCACCTCATCTTGAGCCTCAGAAATAAATGGACTTCCTTATAAAATAATTATCAACATTTTAATAGTTACAAATTTCAAAAGGCCTTACACTTGATGAAGGACAAGTAAAGGGGTGATAACAGTGCGCAGTGGAGGCCCTAGCTTGAAGGAGGGCGTCTGGGGTGGACATAAACAAAAGGTGTCTGACCTCAGCCCAGATCAGGGAGGGAGACAAGTGCCTGAGCAATGAAGGCCTGAGGCTGGGAAGAACTTGCTAGTCCCATTGGATAAGTTAAAACGAAGGCCCTGTAGTCTGGGCACAGAGACTGGTAGTGAAAGTGAGAGCAGCCCAAGAGGTGAAGCAGAAAACAAAGCACAGAGATGCTCTTGAGTCAGAGGTATTCACCCAGTGCCCAGGAAGAAACAAGAAGCTTGTGTGAGGCATGAGAGAGCACCAATACCCTTCTCCTTCTACCCTACCAGATTCAGAGATGGCTGGCATTCTTCCCGGTCATATTTTTGGAGGGCTGCCTTGGCAGGTTCAGGTGGCATGTTTTGACATGTTTAAGCAGCAAGAAACAGAAAGCATCACAGTCCTGTGGCTGGTTGGTTCTCTGCCTCCTTCCTGAGGAGGTAGAACTCACATCTACAATTTCCCCAGCCTCCCGGTGGTCTAGGAGTGTTAGCTGGGAATTGCATCTCAGTTACCTGCAGGGCAATTTCTAGACTCCTCTCTAGCCAGCTGCCCTAAATACCGACTCAATGGAGGATTATTTTCAGAAGATAAGAAATGTATTCCATGCAACTCAGCAAATATGTGCCAGAGCTTCCTCATATACTCACACCCTGTTAATTTAACTCAATTTCATTTGTCAGCCACTAGGCAGGAAGCCAAGGAAAACCCAAATCATAAACTTCGAAGTGATGTGTGTGCCTTTTGGAAACAAAAGAAACACTTACCCCAACCTCTGGCAGGGTATCCTTATGTTCAGGCAGGACACTGGTTCGAACCTATGGAGAAAAACAAGCATTTTCTAGGTGATTCTGGAGTAGAAACCAGTGTAGAAGCTTCACAGGTGCTGGCTTTTACTTTGCTTCGTCTGACGTCAGTCCAGACGCTCTGGTTAATCATTGCTGAAGTACCTGTGTACAACCCCCACTGCAGAGCAAGGAAGCTGTCCTTTTATAGCTCCCAGCTTTCCTAATGTTCGCGAGTACACAGAGCTGCCTGGATCCTCACCCACCACCACCTGTCAAACACAGAGATATCTGGCCTGTACGTGAATCACTTTTAATTTCCATAAAAAGCAACCCCTCATTCAATATTCCAGGGAAATGATAGAACTGGTGTAGAGGAAGTTATTCATATATGCTCAATCGATAGTTATTCTCTGAATGAGCACCCAAACCCACAGTTCTTATAAGTTAACCCTCGCACTCGAGAATTCTGGGCCAAACTGTCAGATACCATTATCTAGATTCACTTGAAAACGAATTCTCAATTGGGGGAGAGGGAAACAGTGTAAAATAATTAGTCATCTGGGTAGGCTTTTCACAAGTTGGAAAAGCATTCCAAGTGAAATATCAACACCTTAGATAATAAGTGTGAAAAGTGTCCCAAGTGAACTATCAGCATCTTAGATAATAAGTAGACACCAGTTTTCTGCTGAGCGGTCATGCTTTGCTTAGCCTGGCTGGGCATTAGAATTACTGGGGACCTTTTCAAACTTTGGTGATCTATCCTGCTCTCAGACATGGACTTTATTTTTTTTTAATCAGTACAGAGGTCTTTTATTTTTTTACACTTGTCATGCCATGAATTCATAGGGAATGGGCTCCCGCAGCTCAGGCTCCTTTCCATTGGTTCTCTGGGTGGAGCAGGCAGGCACTTCAGTTGAACCCAGGTACCTTTCAGTTTGGCTTCCTTCTTCTTCTGATCACGTTCCTTCGCACGTTTCAGGAGGGTATCGCGACTCTTAGAGTGCTTACTATGCTGAATCCATACATTAATTCTCTTGGCAAGAATCTTGCCCTTGTGTGTTCACAACAATGCCCACTGCATGCTGGGTGACACTGTAGACTCTTCCGGTTTTGCCACGGGAACAGTTGTGGGGCCTTCCATTTCGAGCAGTGCCCATTCCCTTGATGTCCACAATATCACCTTTCTTACAGATCCGCATGTACGCGGCCGAAGGAACAACTCAGAAAGGCCTAGAGAACACAGAGCGGGTGCCTCCCCTCTTTCCCTTTGTGTTAGTCATTTTGGCAAATTAATGGAAGATAGTGGTTCCAGCCGAAAAGCCAGATGTGGATTTTAATGTTAAGTGGCTGAGTCTACGGTTCTCTATGTCAGCAAAAGAATGTTCAGCCTAAGAAACGGTTTTATAAGAGTTCATCTGATCCCGACTGATGACAACTGCCGGGAAGCAAAATCTCAACGGACTGAGAAACTGCTCCAGAGAATGGCAGTTTTGCAGCTTATTTTATACATTAGAATCAAAGGAAGAGACATAAGGAGGGTCACATGAAATCTATTGGTGGTAGATTAAGGGGGCAGGAGAAAGCAAAGCGAGAACTCTCTGGGATTGGATAAAAAGCAAGAGGGAGAGACACTTCTTTGATAGTGTTGAGTGCAGGATGGTTAACATTTACAGCTCTCAGAGAGGATATACAGGGGATAAGATTACAATGTGGTGTCCTGCCCTGCGGCCCCTGGTTGTACCTTTGCTGGGGATAGAAAAGAAAATGACTCAGACACTTCAAAGGTATGTTAACTTAGACTCTCAAAAACAAAGACAATGTCAAAAGTAAAGGTTGACCCGTGCCAGGGAAGTTAAAGGCCCAGGAAGTGGCTACCACTGTGACCCGCTTTCAGTCAGGAATTTCTACCTGCGGGCTTCCCTGCGTGGTCATGTTGGGACTCTGGGTTTGAAAAGCCACAGTGCAGGACTCGCAGGTTTACTGTGTGGCCTCTTTTTCGTCCACATCTACTTAAGACAAAAATGTTTCAAATGAAAAGAAATCATGACTACCTTTCTCACTTAAGAAAAGGCTGGTAAAAAGCAGGAGGAAACATAAAGCCTAAATTTAACATTATTTCAGTTGAAGTAAGGATGAGATAAACAAGGTAATTTTGTGAGCCAATGTCAGCCCAATAAATTCCATTAAAGTAAATAAATACAGATCTACGAGTGCATATTAGCACACTCTGTTAAACTGGAGAGCAGAGGGTTGGGAGGGCTGATGGAACAGAGGGACCCAGGACACCTGGACCAACGCTATAGGGGTCATTTTAACAAAATTCCTCCAGAGAGACAGTATTGCCGATCACATTGCTTTTCAAATCCTTTCACCCCTGACATGCCTGACCCTGCAAGGTCAATGTTCCCTGGTTGAAGGGATGTGTAAAATGACCCTCCTAATGTCCAAACATGTGAACCAGCTCCTAATGGCCTACTCATCTTTACCATGGTTTCCAGTTCCTTGGAAAAAGCCTCAGGCCGTGGTGAAACAGTCCATTTTAACTTCCAGCTTAGCACTCTTTCTCTGCTTCTTTATGACACATCCAGCTCTATCGTGGGCACAATTTGTCAGTCATTATGACACAAAATTGTTCACCAGAGCACAAAATAAATGACAAGAGAGATGGACCAGAGTAAACAACACAATTTGCAGAACACACTCGATTTCATGAAGATTTCATGACGCAGCGCTCACTGGAGAAGAGCATTAGCAGTTTGGTAGCTGCATCAGTGTTCTTTAGTTCACAATGTTCAGCTGCACTATTCAGCCTCATTAGAGGGAAATCATTAGCTGGCCTCAAAGGATGAGGAAACTACATATTAATAGTGGCCTGTAGTGGACCATACAGTGTGTATGTGCATATGGTGTCTTTCACTCTCCCCCACCCTCTTTCTCTCTCTCTCCATATATACACTCTGAGATATATATCAGAATGGACTATATAGGTAGTAGATAAATATTCACACACATGCAACTCATTTTTTTGCATGTGTATATTTATGCATCATTTAAAAAATATTTTAACACTCAAATATCATTATCCAAAGGTATATGCTTGAATTTAGAAATAAAGTGAGAAAGTCAGAAGCTGGTGAGGGTCAACATATGCAGAAATGCATAAACTACGTGATATATAATGTTGGACAAGTTGGATTAATAGTAAAAATTCCTGCAACATAGTCATTAAACTCCAAAATTTATATTGATTTTATCAGAACACTTATTCCTTGTAAATATAAATAAACTAGAGAAACAAGATTCTCAATCCAAATTTGTGCACAATTTAAAAAAATCTAAAGATATCCATAGACAAGATTGCCATATCCAACATGTGTGTGAAACTGTGTTACTTTACTCAATAGAGGCACTTTTGAAAAGTACACATATGTCACATTTTCCTAAATTGAGTTATGTTTACCAGTAAATCACTGATTTAGAGTTTCTAATTTTGAGAAATTAAAAGATAAAACTTGTAAACCAATTTTAAATTCTATAAAGTCAGATTTTCATATGAAACATTTATTTATATTAGTATGTATGTATATTTCTAAAACATTTATATTTAAGGCCAACACTACTGATATCATGACACATAGGTTACACATCAATGATGCATTTCTTTTTTTATTGATTTCAGAGAGGAAGGGAGAGGAAGAGAGAGATAGAAACATCAGTGATGTTAGAGAATCACCGATCAGCTGCCTCCTGCATGCCCCACACTGGCTTGATGTCCACAACCCAGGCATATGGCCTGACCAGGAACCAAACCCATGACTTCCTGGCTCCTAAGTTGATGCTCAACTACTGAGCCACGCCAGCCAGGCCAATGATACATTTCTTATGTAGTATATACCCCTCATTACAGTGAACTCAAACTAGGTGGCCAGCACCGAGTTTGCTAGTGAATAAGGTCCCATTTGGGATTTCAGAGTCTAGTGGGTGAGGCAAGTGTATGAATAATCCAGTACAATGTAATAAAGGCTATACTGGAAATGTGAGCATTTTCCTGTGCGCATCCAGAGAGAGTAGTAACTAATTCAGACTGTGAGTGTCAGGAGAGGTTTCACAAAAGCGGTGGTGTGGGTTCTGAAGGATGACTGGGAGTTTTAGGCAATGAAGGATATGACAAAGCAAGCCAGATGCTATATAAAAGGCATGCATCATAGAGTTATAAAAGCCCGTTTGTGGTTGAGAAAGAGTGGGTATTCCTTGATGCTTATAACATGGGGACCTTCATGAAAGGGGCAAGAGGTAAAAATACTCGAGGAGACAGGTTGGGATCATTTGCTATAAAGGGCCATCTATCAAGGAGCTTTATGCAATTTATAGGCAACAAGAAATCAGGGAAGACATTTGGGTAGAGGAGTGATATGATCAGAGCCTTGAATTATCCCAACTCTGCACCCAGTCACGCTGGGAGAATTATTTAACCTCTTTATGCCAGCTGTCTTTTACCTGGATGTCAGTTATCTTTAACATGGAATCAGTTGTCTTTTTCATCTTTATAGGACTTAGGAGAATACCTGATACAGAGGAAGAGAAGAAGTAGTGAGGGAGATAGGAGATGAGGAAGGAAGGGAGAAAAATAAAGGAGAAGAGAAGAAGAAAGAAGGGAGGAAGACTGAAAGACAGGGAGATAGATAAGGAGGGAGAAATATTTCACTGGGGGGAAATATTTAAGCAAAGGACAGATTTAGAAGAGACTTCTTGATGAGGAAGAGATGAAGCAATGGTTGTCACTGTAGCATTTGGAATTTTTCAGTTCATGGGTAACATCAAGCCTCCTGAGATTTACTGACCTTCCTCAAGAATTAATTTTCCCTTTTTTGGTCTTGTTACCAGTTCTTGTCCATGTTTGTCTTCACTATACCCCTCCCCGGCCCTCCTCAGAACATAAGAATGTTTGTCTGACTACACATTTAAAAATTGTATAACTTCCTTTAGTCTAGACTTTTATGATATCAAATAAAGCAAGACAGAATAATTAATAGGAGTGATCATGTAGAAGATTATATATTCCATCTTGAATATGTCACCAGGTTCATGTAAAACACATTCATTTCTTTCTCTATCAACTTCTTAAGCAAAATCCTACATACTAAATTTACCTTGAAAAAAGAAAAATCAAAAGGTAGCATATAGTGAGTTTATACTCACTGTTTCATCAAATCCCTGCAGACTGGGTCATAAACTTTAATTGTTCCCAAGCAGGAGGCTGCTTGGACTACCACAGTGGCTGAATATAGCACTACTCCAATGCTCAAATCCATGGAGAATTCTCTAAACTAGTCAACCTTGTTACAAACAGCATGGGCACTACTCCCCTGAGGGTGGGAGGAGGGTGAGGATGGCAGTGCTTTTCACAGTAACTATGAATGAGGCAGTGCCACTGCCTCAACTGCCAGGACATCATTGGGTCCCTAGATCAAGGCAGAGAAAGATATGCTGCCTTGCCTCTGTGTAGTAGTGTCTGTGCCCTGGTCTCATGCAAATACATCTCCTCATTGGTCGGTGAGGAAAGAGAAATCTTCCCCTGATCATTCAACTGGAGGGCAGAGCAGAAGATATTGGCAATAGTGGGACATAGAGAGCCCAGATGCTGTTCTTAGACTATTGTCACATCTGGTAAGGTCTCTGATAATGAATATGTCATTGAAACACATCATTTTTTACTAATTAAAATGTTACTCTAATTCTCTATGTATCTCAAATTAGAATGCATAATATCACATTTACTGGGTATGAACACATAACTGCCTTAATATTCAAACACATAAAAACCTGAAAAGTTTATCCACTTTTCATAGTAGGAATAGGTTGCTTAGTCAATACTTTATTTCCTTATACTGAGAGATAGCCAAAAATATTTTTTTAAAAGGTTAACAGAATCTCAATGCTGGAAGAGGTCTTGGATATTATCAGACAATGTTTCTTAAATGTCCCTGTGTATACTCAACACCTACTGGTCTGCAGTTGGTCAGAAACTTGTAAAAATACAGAATATCAGGCTTACTCCAAACCTACTGATCAGACTCTTCATTTTAACGAGGTTCCCAAGTAAATCATATGCACATTAAAGTTTGAGAAAGTATGACATAGAAGAGAGTTTATGAGTGAAATAAGTCACAGATGAGAATGGTAGATAGTCATTTGCACATAAACATGAGTGGGATAAGGAATGGGGTTTAGTCGTCTGGTTATGAAGGTGTTTAGTAATTTTTTTCAATGTCAGGCATCTGTAAAAGCTCCAGATAATATTTTCGATCAGTGATGCCCTTTCCTTTGTTATACAAATGAAAGGGATTGCTCTGGTCATGAAATCATTGATTGATTTGGGTCAGAGCTCGGCTGGAATTTTGGTAAAACCCTATGTTAAAGGCTAATTCTCCACCTCCATAGACCCTCCACATCCCAAATTCATATGTTGAAGCCCTAGACACCAATATCTCAGAATGTGACTGCATTTGGAGATAATGTGATTAAGTTAAAATGAGGCTTTAGAGTGGGACCCTAATGTAATAGGGTAGGACATAGAGACACCAGTGATGCAAACACAAAGGAATGACTACATGAAGTGACTCATGAGGGTGGTCACCTGCAAGCAAAGGAGAGAGGCCTCAGAAGAACTCATCCCTGCCAGTACCTTGATCTTGGACTTCAAGACTCCAGAAGTGTGACAAAATAAATTTCTATTGCTTACACCACCCAGTCTGTGGCATTTTGTGACAGGAGCCCCAGCAAACTTAGAAATTCAGACTATCGTTGTTGTAGGGTATGGCTTTCTGGGACTTTCAACCGAGAGCACAGCTCTTCTTTGCTCTTCAACCCTGAAAGAGTGCCGGATATTCTCAGAAGTCTCAGAGCAGTCTTCTGCACTGTACCCCATACGGCTTGAAAATCTGGCAAAGGTTTTTATAGGCAGATGAGCTGTGAGTTGGAGTTCCCTGTAGTCTCCATATTTGTCACTTCAACTTCACATAAAAACAAAAATCTCCGATGGCTTCTCTGTGTTTAGCTGCGACCTTGTGTTTATAAAGCCCTGATACTCTGACTTCTGCTCAAGGGAGAATCTGTAAATGCCCTCAGGTGAGAAATGGCCTGTTAGTGCCCAGTATCAATTTGGCAGCCATTCTTAGGACTTTGTCTCTCGCTTGTTTTCTGCGGTCCCTGGTTTCCTAAGCACTGTGAAACAGCGGGAGGTTTCCCTCAGCTTTTTATAGGCATTTGGCCTGGTTCTTTAGCACCCTCCCTGCAAAGCTCTGAGTTCAGAAAGCCTCTTCTGAGAACAAATGACATTGACCTGAGGCACCTGAAGTCATGATTTCTCATTTAATTCAACTAACTGCTTGAAAACTGCTGATTCTCTCTCTGAGCAGCAATAGCCCTGTGTCCATGCAAAGGCCTCTTCTTCAGCCTGTTCTTATTAATCAGCAAATGCCACAGAGGAAAATCCGCAGGCTCCTGATAGCTCAACTCCCAAAGAACTCCTTTCTCTAGAATTTTAGTTCATCTCATAATTATTTTCACAGCTTGATGATGTTTTCCAAACATGATTTCTATAACATGTCTGGCTTGTTTATAGCTTGTTGTCAGAGGGCTCATGGCTTGTCCCACCCCCCACATTTGACCCGAAGTAAATTTTTTAATATATGAAAGCTATTGGAAAGATAAGAAATCTTCCAAATGTGCTTGAGAGATGAAAAGTAATAATTAACAGAGCATACTGAAATATGATCAGAGAAGGAGAAAGTCCCATTATATGTTGGTCTGCCAATTGAGGAAAGTCTTCGATAAACCAGTTACAAATGCATAACTGCAGGGAGTTCTCTTAGTTAAAACAGGGTTTCCCCTAAAAGCTGAGCACTGTCCAGAAATAATCCAATAATTATTTAGTATGGCACGCTGTTTGGGTCTTTATTAAGTAAGTGTGATTATCTTTCACATGTCAAAACATATCATTCAAAATTATGTACACAAGAACATTCTATAGACTTTCAGCCACAAAGAGATAACAGGAAGACAAATATAAGCACAGTTTTAGGTTGGATGCATCTAATCTTAGAGGTTTTCCATTTCTCTAAGGCAGTGATGTTCGCATCACATCTCTCTGGTCACATGGGTCCCTTTATGCTTAATTAGCTGCTCTTAAAGACTTCTAATTTTGTGATATGAATGCGCCATTATACTCAATTCCACCAATCATACAGGAGTCATGTGGTTCTTTAGGTTAATGGTGACTGCAAATGCAGCTCCAGAGGCACATAACTCTGAGTATCCCTGCCATTACCCACATTTTATTCCCTTTCCCTTTCCAACTATTACCGAGATCTATTACAGGCAGTTGAAAAATGACCGAAACAGCAAAAAATACCTTTAGACATTCCCTTCCATTGTCAGAAGATCTCTGAAAGATAAAGGCTCTGCTAAAACAAGAGGTACTGACACTGAGGTCTGGTTTTCATGGAAGTCGAAGAGGTCTCCCTGCCACTGTACTGAGAGTTTAGTTTATGCCCTGCCTTTCCAACACGTGAGTTCCGCGCCTTCCTGAAAGGGACACTGGGCTGAGGAAGGCAGCCTTGTTCAGACCCCATCAGGTTGCTTGCTCTGCGTGTACAAGCCAAGGCCTGTCCTGGACACTCACCTAAAGCCAGAAAGACGAAGCTCTAAAGAGCTGCACAATTCAAGACCACAGACTTAAGTGTTAAGAGATGTTCAGGTATTTTTAACAATGAAAATAAAGAACAAAGGAGCTCTTTGCACTGCAAAAGCTCTGTGAACTGATACTTTGCTGAACTGTTCATTATAAGTTGAGTATTCTATTCCTGTTGACTTCCAAAGCCCCACCTGAGGAAATTATTAACATGTGACATATATACAGGGTTCAATTCAAATGTGGTACATGTGTATGAACAGTTTTTTTGTCAGGTCAAATCTCCATTACTGCTTCCATCTCCCTTCCCCCCCTTCTCCACTATCCCCATGTACAAGCATAAGTGGGCCATTATTCAGAAAAGTGGAAAGAGAGTCACAGGATTTGATCCCTTGATCCCAACACTAGACCTGGACTAAGTATGTACTAGCCCAGAAGAAAATAATATAAAGTTTATAATAAATAATGATAACAGAGTCAAATTTCCATGACCTATGGGTTATTTCATAAATACACATATTTATATTTTCACTTGTTACTGTGGAATTAATGTTTTGCCCATTTTACAGATGAGGAAACTCAGTCTCAGAAAACTGGCGTCATTTGCTTGGACCCCTTCAACAGCAGGCTGTAGATAGACATTACAGGGTGTGCTTCCAAAGTCTGAGCCTATCCACAGCAGTGCCCTTCCTGAGCCCAGACTGATGGCGATTTTAATTGTCTTCCTTCAGGCAGCTTCATGAGAGTTTTAAAAACCAAACATCTAATCGCCTCAAGGAATAGAAACACACACTATCACATTGCCAGACTAAAAACCACCATCCTTACGTAGTATCAGCCCTAAATTAAGACCACAGTCATGAGTTAATGAACAAGCTATTCATCAGAGAACAATAATATCAACACACACACACACACACACACACAGACACACACACACACACACACACATCTATTAATCTGATGCTCCCTGAAAGTCATTAGTCCCAACACTATAAGGTTAAATAATTCTATGTAGCTATAAAACAAAATTGTTGTGATATTACTCAGTGTTTTAAGAGATCATTTACAACCCAGAGTTTTGTAACCCCAGTCAAAAAAAGATCAATCACTAAGCCCTAGGTAAAGATCAATTGACTTATACAATCAATCCACAAAGTATATTTCTTATAAACTGAGGTAAAATAGTGTATATAGGTAGGCAAAGAGGAGAAGAGCTTTCAATGCAGCTGTCCAATGAAGTATTTGTCACCAGGCCAAGAGGCAGGGCTCTAGCAATATAGGCCCTATATTCTAATCACAATGGAAACTCAACTGCAATAGCTCTATTCTACTATCACACAAGTTTCTTTCTCTATGGAATTCTACCAACGTATCTGTATCAACTTGAACAAAGGGTCTCAATGTTGGCTGCACATGAGCATCACCTGGAGAAGCTTTAAAAATGCTGATGCTAGGGCCGCACTTGTTTATGTTCCTTTAATTGATGTGTTTCTAATCACTCAAAAAGACTGCATACAGAAGCAGACATGACAGTGCAGTCCTCCCATTAATCAGACAATAAAGAGACTTGCAAAAATATTAAACAGTGCCGCTCTCTCAGTATATAGTATATAAATTTCCTATACGTGTTTTTAGTTTTCCAAAATACACCAATTTTAAAAACACGTATTACTTCTGTTAACATATAATGGGTTTATTATTAGCTATTTTAAGTGAATTATCAGATGCTTTAAAATTCTCTTAGTTTTAATTTCTAATGTGGTAAACATCATAGTTTTTAAATTCCACACAAACAAAAGCCCTTCGGGATTCTTGATAATTGTTAAGAATGTAAAAGGGTCCGGAGATCAAAAGTTTGAGAAGCACTGCTATTGGTGATCCTCACATTTAGGATTTGTCTTTCATGTTTACTAGGTCAATCCTACTATTTTAAATATTGCAGAGTCTCTTTTAGAGATGAATGTCATGTTTACTCTATGCACCCACTAATCCCGCCTCTCTGAATCACGTGGTTCCCTGAACATGCCTTGCTCTCATCTCTCTCTATGCCTTTGCATATGTTGATGTGTCATTGTAAGTGCTAAGGTTATGGGTTGAGGAAGGAATAGTCACTTCATGGACTTACAGTCTAGCATCAGGAAGAGATTGTAAATAGCAAAAATGAAAGTAAATAGGGTAACCGAATAAAGTGTTAACACGAGTATTTTGCCTATATTGTTGAGAATGGTTTTCTCTGAGCAAGTGATTTGATTAAGACCTTCATAAAGAAAAGGAACCAGCTCAGGAAAAAAAAAATGACGGAATAGTATTTTAGGCCAAGACAATATCAAGTGCAAAGTCCCTGAGGTCAAAATGGCTGAAAACAGTGATTGAATTTAGGAGAAAGAAATGGACGATAGAGTCAAAGAGAGGCAGGGCTCTAGCAATATAGGCCCTATATTCTAATCACAATGGAAACTCTAGCAGAGTCTTGAGCCAAGAAGTGATGTGATCTTTTTCATGCTTTAAAAATATTACTCTGATTCTATATGGAGAACAGACTACAGAAGGTCAAGAGTAAAAAGAATGAACAATTTGAGTCATTTGCAAATTAGTTTTATTATCATGACTCTACTTTTTCTATAATCAAGGTCAAGCTAAATGCTTAGGTATTACAGAGATAATCATTGAGTAGCCTTGAGTCATTTACTGTTTCTGAATATTTATGGAAAACACTTTGATAATAACAGAGAAATAAAGTCATTATATAAATTTCTTGTATGTACAACTACATTAATCTATAAGGATAATAATGCTCAACTGGTCACAAGAATATTTGTGGATGAATAATTATCTAAATGCATTTAGTGATAAATAAAAAATGTTGTACTATTTATATCCTATTTATCTTATGGATATTAAGAAATAGAATAGCTATTGAAATACAAAAATATTAAAAAGAAGCATGGTATCTTAGAGCATGAGGGAACTCAATTCCCTGAAAAAAAAAAAAATCAGTAAGAAACTGAGTGATGACAATCTATCTATATAATAAAGGAATATGCAAATTAGCCAGGAAGCCATTATGTCACGACCAAACAGCAGGGACCTGAGGCTGCATGGCACCTGGCCGGGGCGAGGGACCTCAGGCTGTGCCCCCCGCCCGGCGGGGCTTGACAGGGGACCTCAGGCCACGCCCCCTGCCCCAGTGCCGGGCTAGGGGACTTCAGGCTGCACCCCCTGCCCAGAGGGGCTTGACAGGGGTGGAGCTGGCTGGGTCTGGGTCTCACCCAGTGGAGGTGGGGCCAGCCAGGTCTGGGTCTCCTGTGTTTTTGAAGTGCGTGCGGGTGGTGGGTGGGGACTTGACTCTGGGTCCCACAGCGCACCCCAGACTGACAGGAGGGAGATTTTCATATACATTTTAGTAATTATCTTTCATCTCTGACACTTCTATTATAGAGAAAGGGCAAATAGCAATATTAAAATATTTCCTCTAATTAATTCCCTTTTAATGTGCACAAATTTCATGCACCGGGCCACTAGTCTATAATAATAAAAGCATAATATGCTAATTAGACCGGACATCCTTCCTTCCAAACAAAGCCGCAGCAGGTGGGGGCTGAGGCAGAGGCAGCAGAGGCCTGTAGCCACCGTGGCAGGCGGGGGTCAAGGTCCTTGCACAAATTTCGTGCATCAGGCCTCTAGTAGAATTATAATTACTAAAGAAAGCCCTATGAATAAGATTGTTTAAGGATGGATTGAGCACTTTTGGCAGGCACATATGACAGCAGTATTTAGAAAATACCTTCATTCTTACATCTTTGCATCTGAACCATATCAGCAAGCAATGATCTGAAGACTCATGAATATCAAATAGTGATGCATGTTTGAAAGAATATAAAAGGGAAAAGCAGCACCTTTAATTGTCCAACCAAACCCTTTCTTTCCAGCACAAGAGACCACTTAACAGAGGTTCTGAACAGCATCTTTCCACTGGGCATAATTTTGCACGTCATTGGGCTCAACTTAAAATACACTTTGGAAATCCAACTCTGGGCTTTTTAAGTTAAGGTTGCGGAACATTCTACATCTGTACTGGACCACTAGCTGCCTATGAGATGGCTCTTTTATTTTCTATTTAAAGTTTTTCTGTCTGTTTTACAATGTAAACTGGCAGTCAGAACCAAGTACACACACACACACACACACACACACACACACACACACACACGTACACACTCACAAATGCATAGAAGTATTTGGCAAAAGAATTCAATTCCATTACACTATAACTAACAAATGCCAAAATATTCCTAGTCTCTCAAACCACTCAAAGTTTTTAAAATATATCTTCTTGGATGTCTAAACACTTTACTGTCTCAAGGAAACATCTGAAACCTAGAATCTTAACAAATTTCTTAAGAGTTGAAATATCTCTGTCATTTATAATGCATGTTTTATACTTAGAGTTTCTGCTTGGTATTTTTGCTGTCTTGGTGCCTAAAGTGGCAGGCAAAATTGGAGCTACTGAGTTCAGACATCTGAGAGGAAACTATTTCAAACCAGGTGCTCTAAGCAAAGTTCACTCAAAGAGGTAAGAGAAACAAGGGGCATTTTCATATATTCTCCTTATTCAAAGTTGTACTTTTACCTTTTGCACTTCTTTCTTTGATGCTGCCAGGAAGAAACTTTCAAACATTCTCAGATAGGGGTGCTCAGTATTGCACAGACAAGATGAGACGGCCATCAGGAAATGCAGAGAGTTTAATTATGCGGAGTGGGATTCTGCCTTCAAGGACAGTGGTGAGCAGGTTAATGTTTAAAACTGAGGATGGGGATGGGAGGGAAAGCTATGGTTGACAGAGTGGGCCAATTTCTGTGGTGTAAATACTCACACCCTGGCCCATTTCACTTGAGACAACTAACAGTCGAGTTGGGAGATGCACAATGCCAGCTCTCTGGGGCTAGTGGAAGCAGACTGCAGCACACCACCACGGGGCCAGGATGCGGAAGTCAGTACAGCAGAGGGCCTTCGGACCCAGACACGCTGATATCCAAGTGTATTGTGAGCCTAGCTGAGGCTAGCTCAGGCATCTATTTCAGGAAGAACTTAGGATAACACAATTCTATTCCCAACAGTAATTAAAAGTAAAACCACCTTTAGTCTCACATCTCAGGGGATAAGACCATCTCTCAAAAACCAATGATTTCTATTAATTTTAATCTCAGCAGAATTCAATTGTGTGTCCAAGAGGTGACCAGCACTATCTATTCCATCCGATTCCCAGTAGCTGCTGAGGAATTCTTTTCAAATCAATGGAAACTTTGACCATGGGAAAGATGCAGAAACACACTAAGAATCTGGCTCACCAGAGTTGGTCTCATGACATCTCTGGACTCCAGGGTCAGGTTTGAGTGCCCTGGCAGCGAGTACTGGATGTTTCAAAATTTTCTCTATCTTCAGAGTTTGTGATTATGGTCTTGACCATGTGACGCATCAATGTTTAGAAAAGTATTTTCACTCAATGCGCCGCAAAGCTGGAAAAAAACCGAGGTTGTCAGCATATCCCCTGGTCCATAAATAAACTTGCTCATAACCAGGACTTCTAAATTATTGTCTAAACTCTTAGGGAGTCTTCTACTGAGGAATTTTAAAGTTTTATTCAAACAAATTTCTTTAAAGGGAATTAACTATTCCTCATACTTTCATCTGATTAAGAAAAGCTCATTTTTAGAACAGTTGTTCTGTACAAGTTTTACTTCACGGTTTATTCCAAACTAAGCTACATGATATGATAGTCTGTGCTTATATGACCAGGTTTGAGACTTCAGACATTATTACATTAAAAAAAGTATGAAATTATAATGAGACTTTATTCTTGTTTATTTTCCTTCTTTTCTTCAAGTTAAGCATCAAGGTAAGTAAGCATAGCTAGACCTTACAGGTTTTGTAATAATAGGTTACTAGCATTCATAGACACATCCATACTCATAAAAAGAACAATGGAAGAGAAGAGTATTAAATGCTATTCTTAAAAAAAGAAAGAAATACTTCTCATGACATTGGGAAGTGGATATTTAAACTTATTAAACAGGGAGAAAAATAAAAACACATATAGGAAGGAAGTAAAAAAAAACAGGTAGGAAAAAAGATAGGGTCACATTCATCATCATGAAAACACACACTGGGTGCTCTATCCTTTATGCGTTAAGGGGTGCTGTGCTAGAGGAGACATTAGGAATGATTTAATCTAACACCTTAAAATTTGCAAAATATAATTTTTCCAGCTTTACTGAGGTATAATTGACAAATAAAAATTGTATGTGTTTCGGGTGTACAAAGTGATGATTTGATATACATACACATTGTGAAATGATTACCACATTCCAGCTAATTAACACTCCCATCCCCTCACATTAGCTACCATTATTTAGTGTGATGAGAGCACTTAAGATATACTGTCTTGACACCATTCAAGTATACAGTGCGGTACTGTTAATTATAGTCACCATGTTTTCATTAGATCCCCAGAACTTCATCCTATAAGTGCACGTGGGGATACCTTGACAAATGTTTCCCTGGTCTCACAATTAGCTCAGAACAGAGTAAGGCCTAGACTCAATGCTCTATTGTTTTCCTTTAAAAACGTATAAAACCACGTGCATGTATCTCTAAGAAAACCTCGAAACACAAGACAGAATACCATTTCAGGTACATCCTTATCACAGCTGTGAGGAGGGCACGTGGGCTTGTCTGATTGAATTAGCTGGGACCTTACATTTGATCTCTGTGCTCTTTGCCCTGAAACTCAGGCCCTTGGATCAGCAGCTTTGGGATCTCGTGGGTACTTGTTAGCAATGCAGACGCTTAGGTCCTGCCCCAGACTGCTGAGTGAGAATCTCAGGTGACCCTGAGGCAAGTGCATTAGGTTTGAGAAGCCTTGAAACAAAGGGCACATTCTTTCAAAATGAAGGATAGTTTGCTAAATGACCAAATCTTTCCTTTATATCCTTTACCTTTTTCAAATTCTATTTTGTAGAAATCAGGAGGATTGGAAAATAATAATATATTTTGTACAATTAGTTAAAATATATAAATATATATTTTATATGTTACATCAAATAGGGTTCTCATATATGAGAAGAAAGGAAGACTTGTTCATAAACACCATATAATTCAACAGCATAGCTTCATTGCATGATCTTTTACTAAATTCACATGGTTTTTGTTTGCTTTGTTTTGTTTCTAATAGATACTATATTAGGCAGTGCATGAACTGCTTCTAAATACTGAATGGGTAAATTATTTATGGTGCAACCCCACCTGTGACAAATACTCCTCTGAAACCCCTCTAGAATTCTGGTCTCTCAAGATCTCCCAAAGATGATGCCTATAACTCAAGCAGGCTCACTAATGCTCTGTCTTCTAATTCCTGGGAAAAATGCTGAAAAAAGTAAGTCTCTGTAGGGATCCAAGAATTTCCAAAGCCGCTGGAAGTTATAAAAAGAAAGGCATTTGTCCATTTCCATGGGAGCTTCTTCGCTTCTCCACTTTCTTTATTAATAGGAACTGAGATTTAACCTTCCAACAACAAAAACAAAAACTCGAGTGGACTGGTTCCTAACATTTGCTTGGGGTCCAGGTTGCTTCTCTTCCTGAGCTTCAGCTTCCAGCTTCGGGCCTGTTCTTTTTCTAGTCCAAACTACCTTGTGTTCACTTCTCACCATGTCTTACCTCAGCTGTCTTACTCTTTAGAATTAAGTCATTACTAGTAGAATTGATTTTCTTCCTCATAACCCCAAGTTTCCCAAGAATGCCTTAAGGATGTCTTTGCTTTCCATATGCCAGAAGGAGAGAAATACAGATGCAAATCTAATGGATATTTACTGTATAATCACACTTCCTGTTATGTTATTCATGTTTAAATTTTCAACCATGAAATGCAATCTGAAATTTAAAAACAGTGGCTTTCAACACCCTTGGGAGACATGCAGAGTCAATCATAAAACTGCAGAACATGAAGAATAGAGTCAATTGACTTTTAAAAAATCGTTAATCTATTTTTATCAGAAAGAAAACTGCATGATTATATACATATACAGTTTAATAAGTGCAAATCATCACCAGTGTAACCACCACCTGTGGAAGAAATAACTCAGTCAGCAACCTAGAAAACCTCCTTTTTGAGCCTTCCCCCGATACAACCCAACCTTCACCAGAGTAACCACTGTCCTTTTGTAATGATTTCCTTTCTTTTCCTTATAGTATTATGACTGCAGACTGCACCTGTACACAGAGTGTGGCTTTCTTTCTGCCTACCTTTCCACTTAACATAAAATACAGAAATACTGTATGTATTCCTTTGCCTTGCTTTGTTTACTCAACAAATTTTTGAGATTTATCCAAGTTGTTGCATGGAGCTAAGGTTCATTTATTTTCATTGCCAGATAGTAATTTCTTGTAGGACTATACCACAATTTATTTATCCCTATTATTGCTGATGGATATTTGGATTATTTCCACATATTGGCTGAAATGAACTAGAATGAGCTGCTGCTTTGGAATCTTGCACAGATTTCTGGAGCACATGTACAAATCACTTTTTAGGGGAATTGCCCAGGAGAGGAACTATAGGGTCTTTAGAGATCACATCTTCAACTGGACCAGAATGCAAAACAGTGCTTCAAAATCATTATATCATTACTGTCAACCATATGAAAATCACACATACATTTTTATACTTGAAACTATTCAACATTTTAATGTTTTTCAACTGTTGACATGCAATTACATCTCATTTAACATTTTTCTGCCTACTATTAATGAGAATAATTCTCAAATGTGTACCAGTCAGTTGAATTTTCTTTTTGGTGAAGTGCGAGTTTAAGTAGTTTGTTCTTTTTTTTTTCTATAGCGATTTGTCTTATTTTTGTTGATATAGGGGTGGCTTTCTTTTTTGTTTGTCTGTTAATCCTCACCTGAGGATATTTTTCCATTGATTTTTAGAGAGAGTGGAAGGGAGGGAAGTAGGGAAAGAGAGAGAGAGGAGAGAGAAACATCTATGTGAGAGAGACACATTGATTGGTTGCCTCCTGCACTCAGCCCAACTGAGGCTGCGGATTGAACCTGCAACCCAGGCAGGTGTCCTTGACCAGGAATGGAACCCTCAACCCCTTTGGTGCAAGGGCTCATGCTCCAACCACTGAGAAACACTGGCCAGGGCTGTAGGGGTGGCTTTATACTTTTTTTGAAAATTGATTTTGAAAGCGAGACAGAGGAAGGAAAAGAGAGAGAGAAACATTGATTTGTTGTTCCACTTTGTTATGCATTCAGTGGTTGAGTCTTGCATTCTTCCCTGACTGGGGAGCCAACCCAACACCTTGGTGTACCCAGACTAGTCTCCAAACAACTGAGCCACCAAGCCAGGGCTACATATTTACATATTTTATAGACACAATGGGTCTTAGTCCTTTGTAATGTGTATGTGTGGCAGATAGTGTCCCCCACTCGACAACTTGTCTTTTCACTCTTTCTATGGTTCCTTTTTCACCTGACTCTCTTAAACGTCCACATTTGGAAACATATGACAATGTGAGGGAAAAGAACTATATAATCATACACCTTTCAAAGACGATATCTCAAGAATGTATCCAATATCATTATCCCCAATTTTGCATCCTAGAAGTGATCTGTCAGCACTTGCTGTATCATCCTAAAATTGCCTATGTGTTACTTTGCAAATGCTTTCAAGACTCTCCATGTATCTGAAACCTTCCCTTTCACAGAACCCTAACACCTGGGCACTGACCTACATATCTAACAAATACTCTAATAAAAAAACCCCAGTTGCTTAAGTGCCACTGGAGAGACTAGCTGTCTGACTGTCCTAGTAGATTAGAAATGCAGAAAACTTCGAAAGAAAATAACATATCCTGCTTGGAGAACTCTGCTCATTTGCCTTGACATAGGCCCTACAAATGAGGGAGGATTTTTTTTGTTTTGTTTTGTTTTGTCCTGCCTTTCTCATTCAACAAAGCAAGGCTCTCAAAGCCTTTTAAAATGCCTCATAAGTATTAAATATTTGCTATTAATTGATTCTGACTATTACATCCTATAGAAAACTTGCATTTAAAATATTCTAATTTCCATACATTGGAATTCGTGCCAAATCCTATTTGCTCCTCCAGATCCTACTTTGCCTTCTGCCTCTGAGCTCTGTGTACACCATCAAGTGGCGTCCTTGTCCTCTGAATGTCAGTTGGGGTCTGACAGAGGGGCCCGAAGGGGACAGGGAGGTGGGGATATATATGCCTTTTATTCCCTTCCTGCCAGGTAGCTTCTGGTTGGCCATGTCCTTTCACCAAACTGGCCTCCATGCAAGGCCCTCTGTTTTCTGAAAGCTGCTCCCCCTTCTCTCTCTTGGGCCCAGGAGTGATAATAGCTCTATCATTATTAGACCAGGTTACTGTGCTACCCTTTGCAAACAGTCCCTTTGTAAATAAACCCTCCTGGAATTATCCTCATTTGCAAGTGCCATCTGTTTCCTATTGGGACTGTGGCTGATACAGGTTTAATAGCCATGCTTGTGAGCAAAAAAAGAGAAGCAAAACAAAGCATTAAGGTAGATTACCGAAAGTGCTGCCTTCCTGGGCTCCTCTGTGCAGCACACAGAAGCAAAGTCCTCTTTTCTATGGAGCTAATGCCATAATCAGGGAACACAAAGATTATGTTGGGCCCTGGGAATATAATAAATAATGAAGAACAAAATTATTCTTCCCTTGGAAGGACAGGTTCTTTATACCAGGACTAAGTTGTAGACCCTAATCATTACCTGCAGCTGCAGCCTGAAAGCACTGAGTAAAGCACTCCCCACATACAACAACACTTTGCACCCTCTTCTCGAGCTTATTCATTCTCACTGCCGCATTTTGAAACATTATTTAGTGCAGGAAAGTGAATTATGTTTCCAGTGACCCCATGAATCCTGGATCTGAATGTCATTCAGTGTGGTTTTATTTTTCCTTTTCTTACTGTGTTTTTTTCTCTTTCTTTAAAGTAAAAAAGGCCATTCAGCTGATGCTTGTTTATCTATTAAAGGCCCGGTGCACGAAATTCGTGCACAGGTGCAGTCCCTAGGCCTGGCTGGCGATCGAAGCGCTAGCATCTGACATGGAAGGGCAGGTCCCAGCTGACCTCTGGGCCCTGGGCAGCACCTGGGCCCCTGTTCACACCCACTTTGGCCTGGCGCTGCCTGCTCCCCTGTTCCACCATCCTGCCACTGTCCTGCTCTTATCAGGGCCCATCAGGGCCCATAGCACCTCCATTGCCACCTGCTGCCAGTGCCGTGTTGCCGACACCCACCATGTTTCATGCCGCCCCCTGGTGGTCAGCGCACGTCATAGCAAGTGGTCGAACTCCCGGTCCCCTGGTCAAACGATCACCCAAGGGGACAATTTTCATATTAGGCTTTTATTATATAGCATTCCCCATTGTATAGCTCTCTTATTTTCTCATGCTTTGAGATAGTATCAATAACAAAAATTTCTCTTATTTGTAGTTCATACAAAACTAAAAAAGCAATGATTAAGCTAGAAAAAAATGGAACAACAAATAATAACTAGTTACACAAATACATGCCTCAGGATGCTACAAAGAAATGTTTTTGTTTCTCAGCTACAAGACTGTTTTTAAGGAAAAGCCTTATTACTTATATACTGTGGAAATGAAAGTCCCTCCAAACTAGGGTATGTTTAATACCACAAAAAGCACATCAAATGGAGAGATTTTATTAATTGAAATTACTAAGTGGAAATGCATATGGTGTATCTGATGAAGGACATACAGTGGGGGCTGCTGAGGCAGCCTCATTTCCATACTTCCATGGGAAAAGATCAGAAAGGCTTAGTTTCAGGATCTCTTCGAAGACCTCAGGGTGGCTCTCATGGCGCCTGCCCCCTGGTGTTGCTGCCCTGTGTAATCCCCTTGCCTTGGGTGTGGACAACACCTATAACTTACCTCTAATCTAGAATATGGCATAGTAATGATAGAATATTACCCTTGAGATTGTTATATTGCATGGCAAAGGTGCTAAGATGCTGGCCTGTGACTACATTATGTTACATAAGACTTTTTTAGCAGATTGCAGCCAGAGACCCTTCTTGTATGGAGTAAATGGCCATGTTGGAGAAGCTCCCAGGCAAAAATCTGAAGTCAAGAAGCCTCAAGTCAAATGCTGGCAAATATCGAAGGCCCACAGTCATACAGCCACAAGGAACCAGATTCTGCCAAGAACTGGAATCAGTAAGGATCAATTCTGCTCCACTTGGCAGCCTAGCCAAGACCTTGATTGCAAACGCTGGGCACTCAGCTAAGCGCAAATCCTAACCCATAGAATTATGTATTGCTTTAAGGTGCTAAATTTGCTATGATTTGTTATACACTTCTCTGGCCCTCAGATTCCTTGCATGTAAAACAGAAATGATACAACCTCCCAGAGTGGTTGCAAACTTTAAATGCAATACTGTGTCCAACGCACACTTCCCAGGACGTAGCTCCCCAAAATTGGTAGCAACACGATTACTACTAGTATAGCAGAAAGTTAAATCTCAGAAGAGTGAATACAAGAGGACGTCTCAGAAAGAGGTGACTTCTACTAATGTTAATAGTGAAGATGCAATCAAATAGAGTAATGATTAACCAAAAACTTAACCAATTTAATTTTATTACATCGGATTTTGGGACTAGTACTGAACAAAATCGAGAAATGGAAGACATTGGTCTGGAGCACCCTCCTCTTACCCTTTCAAGTCCTCCCCACTGTCTTCCCACACTCTCTCAGCTCTCAGGTTTCTCCTAGCAGTGGCCGTTGTTGAGGACTGGGAAATCTATTTTAAGGTAGGTAATCTCAAAATCGCTTATGCCGCACCAGAAACACAACTGCCTCTTCTGCCTGAATATAAGAACTGTTGCATTTTTTGCACATGTTCAATTAAAATTACAGAGAAATGTTTTTAAGAATGTGAACATTTTTATATATAACAATTTGGAAATAGAATTCATACATTGCTGAAAAAGCATTCATGTTACTTAATAGCAGTCTGAACTACTTTTCTTACTGCCTGGATCTCTGAAACTGAGCTTTATTTATGATTCTCATTTTGATTTCAGATCACTTTAATTACCCATAAAGAGCAAGTACCAACACTGAATGGGTTACTACTTATGTTGATGCTTTTAAAGCTAGAATAGCTAGTGGCCTCATTCCAAAGGTTCTATAAACCATTTCTATATGTGCGTGCTATCATAAAATAAATTGGATAGAAAACCTATTATTAGTGGAGAAATGCAAAGCAAAGAATAACTACTAGTACTTTAAGAGTGTCAAGTACAAATCAACGCCACTAACTTAAAAGTGTAAAATTTCATCCATCCCTCAGTTTCATTAGAAGAAAAATCATCAGTGAGGAGATGAAGGATTTCATTTCTATCCTGTCCACTCAACCATCTGAATGAGAAGAAATTTGAATATTAACAGCATGGTAACTGAAGTGAAACATTTTTGTGGTTTCAATTTATTCCTATAAGGCAAACAGGATGTTTTCCAACATAACCACTCAAACAGGAACCACTGAAATTGATAACCTAACTGGTCAATTAACCAGACATCTCATGAACTGAATAGACTACATAGCCCATTCTAAAGGGTATAGTTCATATTTTGTAGAGACAAAGATATTGATATTCTGGAGATGGAGGAATTGACAAATATAGGACATTTATTTAATGTATGTAAGTACATCCTTTGCTTCTGAGTTCACATAAATTCCTATACCTGTGAAGGCTTTAAAAACACCTGCAAATTTGTAATAAATCAAACTAATATAAATTGGCCTTTTACTAACTGAGGAATTGGAGTTTTGCCTGTTTTTTAAAAATATGAATCCCATAATCAGAGTTCCTAGTTGACTGAACAGAATAATGACTAATAGCTCCAAAACCATTCCCGTTACCTTTTATGCCAACTTTTATTTACCCTGTAGTCTGATTTATTTACCTCCTCAACAACTAGAATACTAAGTTCAAATAGTGATTAGCAATAGCTCATATCACTGATTAATTGTAAATTTGTACAAAGCACCTCATCTTTTTGACCCTTTGTTTGTCTCTCGTAAAAGAGAGAAACTATTCTTTACTCTTTTCCTTTGCTTAGAGACTCAGATGCGAGACTACATGTGAAAACACAATGAGAAAAGTAAGGCACTATACAAACTTAATATAAGGTTAGTATAAAGATTAATACTACATTTCTGGCTCACAGGTAGCTCACTGAGTATCACTTTGTAAGTAATTAAGCTGCAACTTAATAACATAAACAATGAGATTTCCTGTGATTTCAAGATGTCACCATTTAGCTGTTTTTAATATTGAATATGCTTTGGTTATCTTTCTAATAATTGCTAGAGATTAATTTTTATCCATTTACATTATATAAAACTAGAGGCCTGGTGCATGAAATTCATACACTCAGGGGGGGGGGTCATTCGCAGTCCGGGACCCTTCAGGAGATGTCCGACTGCCATCTTAGGCCCACTCCCCATGGGACATCCCTCTCACAGTCTGGGACCCCTTACTCTTTACTGCCAGCAGGATCAGGCCTAAACGGGCAGTCGGACATCCCTCTCACAATCCAGGACTGCTGGCTCCCAACTGCTTGCCTGCCTGCCTTCCTGATTGCCCCTAACCGCTTCTGCCTGTGAGCCTGATCACCCCCTAACCACTCCCCTGCCAGCCTGATTGATGCCTAACTGCTCCCCTGCCAGCCTGTTTGCCCCTAACTGCCCTCCCCTGCAGGCCTGGTCACCCCTAACTGCACTCCCCTGCAGGCCTGGACCCCACCAACTGCTATCCACTGCAGGCCTGGGTCCCTCCCAACTGCCCTTCCTTGCAGGCCCGGTCACCCCCAACTTGCCTCCTCTGCTGGCCTGGTCACCCCTAACTGCCATCCCCTGCAGGCTTGCTTGCCCCCAACTACCCTTTCTTGCAGGCCTGATCCCTCCCAACTTCCCTCCTCTGCTAGACATCTTATGGTGGCCATCTTGTGTCCACATGGGGGCAGCCATCTTTGACCACATGGGAGCAGCAATCTTGTGTGTTGGAGTGATAGTCAATTTGCATATTATTCTTTTATTAGATAGGATAGAGGCCTGGTGCATGGGTGGGGGTCAGCTGGTTTGCCCTGAAGGGTGTCTCAGATCAGGGTGGGGGTTCCCTTGGGGCGTGGGGTGGTCTGGGCAAGGGGCCTGTGGTGGTTTGCAGGCAGGCCACCCCCCCCCCCCCCCCGGTGACCCAAGCGGAGGCCCTGGTATTTGGGATTTATTTATCTTTTATAATTGAAACTTTGTAGCCTTGAGCAGAGCCAAGCCTCCTGCTTGCTCCGTGGCTGCAGCTATTTTTGTTGGGATTTATTTATCTTCTATAATTGAAACTTTTTAGCCTTGAGTGGAGGCCTAGGCCAGCCAGGGTGTGCGGAAAGCTTGGCTTCCTCCATTACCAAGGAAACCCAAGCCTCCTGCTTGCTCTGTGGTCGCAGCCATCTTGGTTGGGTTAATTTGCATACTCGCCCCTTATTGGCTGGTGGGCGTGACTTGTGGGGGTAGCAGAGATATGGTCAATTTGCATATTGCTCTTTTATTAGATAGGATAGCCCCACCTCTCTTGTGAAGGGTATCATGCATTTAAAGAGAAATAAACACAGAAATAAATAAAAAACTTTGCAGATGGGAAAGAGAGCATTAGTCTCCTTATCAGAAATATAATATAGCCAGATCCAGTCTGTAAAACAGGGAACCCAAGGCGGAGGGTAAAACATATTTTTAAATAAAGTGTTGCATAGACTCTCTACTCAAACTAGGTTTAGCAACCCAAAGGATGGCACTCTAGTGGGGAAAATAGATGTGGCAAATTTTCCTATTTCCATCATGCCTGTCCCCAGGTAGCTGGCAACAATCTTGCTTCTACCAGGTGTAAATTTGCAAGAATGGAAAAAGATATCAGATAGAGCAAGAGAAACCAACTCTTTTTCCAGCAATACACTCATCAGTCACTCAAGAAACAAGGATATAACTATTTTTTTACAAGATGACAAACACTCACATCACTGAAGATGTTTATAGTTTTTCTTTAAAACATAAAGATGTAAAATAATCCTTAATTTCTACATTTTTTTCCATTTTGTGTCATTCAGTTAGCACACAACACTATTTTATCTAGGTGGAGTCCTTTAAAATAAAACATTGTTCTCTTGGTGTCGATCATCTCATTTGATTTGTATGGAAGTGCTTTATAAGCACTCCTTAAATTATTCTAAGCTAACATTGCTTGGCTCTACTTATTTCTATGCAGTCTCAAATTCACAACTTAATAACACTGAAGTGCACCTAAATCACTTATATTTGGGAAAATATGCACAACAATAAATTCTTTATGGAGGTATCTATGCATTGCAAAATCATAATGTCATTCTTTAGTGCAAAAAGAGACATTATATAGCCACAGAAATACTTATAACTAATTAAATTATATTACAAGACACACTAAAGGTGACAAATCTCTTGAATAAAGAAAGCATTTCTTGGTTAAAAGGATCTGTATTCACTATCACATAACTCTTTCCTCATTTTTAAAAATGCCAGAGTGTTTTTGTGTGAGGGAATAATTGTTTGCAAATCAAGCACTTGAAAAATAGTAATAAAACATACAGAAAAATACAGTATATGACATACATTCATTCATAGAGGTGTGACAGGAGAACAGGAGATAGCTATGGGTAAAGGAATGTGGTTACATACTCAATGCACATAGACTTTTGGATCAGAAATAATATATATACATACAACATCAAACCATGAATCACAGCCACATTAATTAGAAAGGGTAGAATCTGAGCAGAGGTAGACAATGCAGTGAATTCAAGTCAAACTTAAATAGCCCAGTTCCAGTGGTCTTCATAGGAAAAGTCACAGTAATTCATATTTAATTTAGCAATGATCAAAAGAACCAGAATGGTCAAAGAAAATAGAGGGCTTATGCTTACATAGATTTAGGGCTTACAACTGTACATTCTATCTAATAAAGGAGTAATATGCCAATTGACCATACCTCCGCTACATCCACAAGCCACGCCCACCAGCCAATCAGGAGAAAGTATGCAAATTAACCCAACCAAGTTGGCTGCGGCCACAGAGAGCAGGAGGCTTGGTTTCTCTGGCAATGGAGGAAGCCAAGCTTCCTGCATACCCTGGCTGGCCCAGGCCTTTGCTGAAGGCTACAAAGTTTCAATTATAGAAGATAAATAAATCCCAGAAACCAGGGCCTCCACTTGGGTTGCCAGGGGGCGTGGCCAGCCTGTAAACCACCAACAGGCCCCTCACCCAAGCCACCCCACGCCCCAAGGGAACCCCCACCCTGATCCGGGACACCTTTCAGGGCAAACCAGCTGGCACCCACCCATGCACCAGGCCTCTATCCTATCTAATAAAAGAGTAATATGCAAATTGACTATCACTCTAACACACGAGATTGCTGCCCCCATGTGGTCAAAGATGGCTGCCCCCATGTGGACACAAGATGGCCACCACAAGATGGTCAGCAGGGGAGGGCAGTTGTGAGCGATCAGGCCAGCAGGGGAGGGCAGTTGGGAGGGACCAGGCCTGCAAGGGAAGGCAGTTGGGGGCAATCAAGCCTGCAGGGGAGGGCAGTTAGGGGTGACCAGGCCAGCAGAGGAGGCAAGTTGGGGGCGACCGGGCGTGCAGGGAAGGGCAGTTAGGGGTGACCAGGCCTGCAATGGAGGGCAGTTAGGGGTGACCAGGCCTGCAGGGGAGGGCAGTTAGGGATGACCAGGCCTGCAGGGGAGGGCAGTTAGGGGCAATCAGGCTGGCAGGGGAGCAGTTAGGCATCAATCAGGCTAGCAGGGGAATGGTTAGGGGTGATCAGGCTCACAGGCAGAAGTGGTTAGGGGCAATCAGGAAGGCAGGCAGGCGAGCAGTTGGGAGCCAGTAGTCCTGGATTGTGAGAGGGATGTCCAACTGCCCGTTTAGCCCCGATCCCACCAGGATCGGCCCTAAACGGGCAGTCGGACATCCCTTGAGGGGTCCCAGACTGGAGAGGGTGCAGGCTGGGCTGAGGGACACACACACCCGTGCATGAATTTCGTGCACTGGGCCTCTAGTTTTCTCTATAATTGCTAATACTTTGCCTTCCTTAGTGTATACATAGCTAGTGAGTGAACTTTGGGGTAAATGGCTTCTTTAGTTTTCTATTATGTGATTGTGGCAGTCTGGGAAACCATTTTCATCTCAGCTGTCTACCTAAGTTTGCTGATGTAAAAATACAGTAGCAACTCATTTAAGTCATGCATATATAGTCAGGACAATAAGGAAATGGAATTGTAGAAAGAAATAACAGTAGAAATAGCTCTCAGTTATCAGACAGCATTATCATCATCTTATGTGCTGAGCTGGGCACTTAATTTAAATGGCGTGATCTCTGCAGCCTAGGAATTTATGAACTAAAACATAAATAACACACTCTTGTTCCTTTGCAAGAGAAGAACAAGAAAAGAACAGAGATCTGCCCTGGGAGCTTGCTAATTAAATCCACACATTTAAACTCTAGGATAAACTGGTGATCAGCTTTTATTTCACTTTTCTCCTTTTTAACTCTTGCCCTCTGTCACCCCATAATTTAAAACGATTTTGGTGACAAAAAACTTATAGAAGGAATAAAAAAGGCAAATAATCTCAATCATTAAATAACATGAACAATAGACGCTGAAATGAGACTGAAAAAAAGTGACATATTGATGATGTGGGAAAGGATAAAAATCTCTTTCATTAACCAAACTGGCATCCGAATAAACAAAGGTGGTAAGAGAGATGATCTGGATGAACAAAGATAATAAAAAAAACTGTACATTAAAGTGAAGAACAAAAGAGGAATAAAAAATGTTTAAAAAAAATTAAAAGAGAGGGTTTGGAAGCTGTTTAGCAAAATAAATTGTCCTACATGGAATTATGGCTGCAGCAACTCAGCAAAACAAACAAACATTAATTTAAGCATACACTATCTAAATAATTGAAATATTTGGCTTAAATTGGATCTTTTAACATTTAAAGAAAACACATTCTTATTGATTTTTATAGAGAGAGGAAGGGAGAGCGAGAGAGAAACATGGATCAGCTGTATCCTGTACTACCTCTGCTGGGGATCGAGCCCACAACCTCGGCATGTGCCTTGGCCAAGAATCAAATCTGTGATCTCTCAGTGCATGGGAAGATGCTCAACCAACTGAGCCACAATGGCTAGGGACTTTCTAACATCTATAATAATAAAAGTGTAATATGATAATTAGACTGGACGTCCTTCCAGATGACCTTCCGGATGAAGCCGGGGCGGCGAGGAAAGCCCAGGTCCCGGGTGCCTGCCAGCGGCCAGAGGGAAGCCTGGGTCTCAGGTGCCAGAGGGAAGCTGGTGCTAGCAGCCGGGGGAAGGAAGGCCTACTCTTGCACGACTTTTATGCATCGGGCATCTAGTTTTTATATAAAGTTGCAATGTTAAGTAGCAGTAGCATAAAAGTGCTAAATAATGACAAGCAGAGCAAATCTCCAAATGAAGGTCCCCAATTAGAAGTGACATAAAAAGGTAGGGCCCGGTATCTCTGACCTCCATAGCATTGCCCAGGTTTAGTTTCATGACTGATTCAGATGGAACAGGTAAAGATACCAGGCTCAACTAAATTATATGGTTACTTTAATTTTTAATTTCACTCTATGTAGATACAACCAGTCCTCCTTTACAAGAACATTGAAGCAATCTTTCTGTTAATGAATGTGTGGTCATGCAATGCCTAGATAAGCAACCATGTTTTCAAAATATGAAGAAAAGACTGAGTTTTGATAATTGATTTCATCACACTGAGTGCCATTCCCTTGTATGATAATCTATTTTCAAATTAACCAAATGAGTGCTTAAATAAAAGATTTATATCATTTTAATTTCAACTTTAAAAAGATATTCAACAGATCGGAAGTCCAGCCTTACCTTCAATTGGGGAGACCTTGGATACTTCCTGGGACCCTACAACCACATCACCCAGGGACCAGCTGCCTCAGCTGCAAACCCATGAACACCAAGACTCCAGCTTCCCCAGCTGGGGGCACCTAAAAAGTTTGTCCAGGGGGCCGAAACCGGTTTGGCTCAGTGGATAGAGCGTCGGCCTGTGGACTCAAGGGTCCCAGGTTCGATTCTGGTCAAGGGCATGTACCTTGGTTGCGGGCACACCCCCAGTAGGGGGTATGCAAGAGGCAGCTGATCGATGTTTCTCTCTCATCGATGTTTCTAACTCTCTATCCCTCTCTCTTCCTCTCTGTAAAAAATCAATAAAATATATTTAAAAAAAAAAAAAGTTTGTCCAGGGGGAGACAAAGCAACACCGAATAGGCGGACAGGCCCTGCGCCTTCTCACAGAGCAAATAGCATTTAATCTACAAAATTTACAGAGTACTCATACAACTTAACAAAAGGAAGATAAATGATCCAATTAAAAAGTGGGCAAAGGATCTAAATAGACACTTTTTGAAAGAGGACATACAGAAGGCCAAAAGCATATGAAAACATGCTCAAAGTCACTTATCATCCAAAAGATGCAAATCAAAACAACAATGAGATACCATTTCACACCTGTCAGAATGGCTATCATCAACAAATCAACAAAGACAAGTGCTGACGAGGATGTGGAGAAAAAGGAACCCTTGTGCATTGCTGGTGGGAATGCAGACTGGTGCAGCCACTGTGGAGAACAGTATAGAGTTTCCTCAAAAAGTTAAAAATGGAACTCCCATTTGACCCAGTAATCCCACTTCTAGGACTATATCCCAAAAAAACAGAAACACCAATCAGAACGGACATATGTACCCCTATGTTCATAGCAGCACAATTTACAATAGCAAAGATTTGGAAATAGCCTAAGTGCCCATTAGCAGATGAGTGTATTAAAAAATACTGTGGTACATCTACACAATGGAATACTATGCCGCCATAAAAAAGAAGGAATTCTCATCATTTGCAGCAACCTGGATGGAATTGGAGAACATTATGCTAAGTGAAATAAGCCAGTCAATGAAAGAACAATACCACATGATCTCACTCATTTAGGGATAGTAAAGAACATTATAAAGTGGTGAACAAAAAGATAGATACAGAGACAGTAAAGCACCAAACAGACTTTCAAATTACAGGGGGAAAGTTTGGGAAAGGTGGGGGAGTTTTGAAATCAAACGAAGGACTTGTATGCATGCATATAAGCATAAACAATGGACGCAAAACTCTGGGGGGGAGGGCATGTGTGGGTGTGGGGTGGGGGGGTAATAGTAAGATATGTACACATATAATACCTCAATAAAAATATATAAAAAAAAATACTGTGGTACATCTACACAATGGAATACTATACCGCTATAAAAAAGAAGAAACTTTTTCCATTTGCAACAGCATGGATGGAACTGGAGAGCATTGTGCTAAGCGAAATAAGCCAGTCAGAGAAAGATAAATATCACATGATTTCACTCATATGTGGGATATAATGATCAACATAATTTGATGAATAAGAATAGATCCAGAGACAAATGGCAGGGGAAGGGAGGGGGGTTAGAGAGCAACCAAAGGACTTGTATGCATGCATATTAGCATAACCGATGGACACAGACACTGGGGTGGTTGGGGCTTGCCTGGGGTGGGAATGGTTGGGGGGGAGGGCGAGGTCAAGAGGGGAAAAAGGAGACATATGTAAAACTTTAGACAATAAAGAAAAAAAAGACCAAAAAAAAAAAAAAGATATTCAACAAATATCTACTGAATACCTACTATGTGCCAGTCATGGGAACCAATATTCTTCACCCAACTGCTTAATAATACAAAGAGTGTTAAAGAGCCAAGGCTAGTAGGCATTAGTTTTCAGATGAAAATGCCACATGTATTCCAATTACCTGATTATGACTATTATTTAGCCAGTGCTCTGAGGAGGAAGTGCGGCCCTTCTCATTGGGAATCACTCACAGTGTTGCACCGTGGCTGACACCATATGAAGATTAGAGTAAGCCAAGTCAATATTGGTTTGATCAACTCCCACAGGGGTCAAAATATTCATAATAAAATTAATATATTTACCTTTTGCTGAATTAGCAAAGATGCTATTATGTTTGTTTAATTTCCAAATTGGAAATATCAAAATTAAAAATATTAAAAATCAATAAAAACATTATTACAAATAACCCATTAATTAAAATATCTGAGTGAATACTTTCAATGTGGACTTTTCTCCTGAGGACTCTCTGATACCACAATATAGAAGATTGAAAATGAAATATGAATGAATTTATGAGACGAAGAAGGGGTCCACTAGGTGAATTGTTTTTTTCTAGATTTAGGTGCATGTATAACAGCAGAGGTGGTTTAGAAAAGTGGGACAATCTTCCATAAAGAGAAGGAAGGGTCTTGGCACATACACTCCCTTGAGGTTAAGTATTTACATCCTAAATCACAACAATTTCATGATACCCTGAGGGAAAGAGAGAGGATTCAGAGAATTATAATTGTCAGAAACTTGACAGAACATCTGAATGGGACAATCTGTAAACTCTGCTATATAAATTATAAGATAAAATCAGAGCTCCATTATGTGACTGCATACCCATCTGCAAAATATACAAAATATACATCCATAACAAAGATAAACTATGAGCTCCAACTTGTGAATGATAACATTCTTCCATCCTGAAGCCTTTGCTTGTGCTATGGCGGCGGGGGAGCCAGAGAAGGGGCCATTGTAAAGAGACCAATGTGAACCCTAGAGGTCACCAAGGAAGAGCCTTTGTTTCCATTGGCCTCTATATTAACTGTTCCATTATTAATTCTCTTGGATTAATAAGAGGATAAGAAATGGGTTGACCTTTGCCATTTTAATGAAGTTAAAACAATCACCACCTAGTCACTTCAGCATTTGGTCTCATTTAGAAAAATATTTTCTTTCTAGTATATTATACCTTAGAGGAAGAATCATTAACCAGTCAACTTTTGAACCCAGATTGTGGACCCAAATTGGGTTGAACCTGGAGCCCCAGTCCCAGCCATTCGCCTTGCCTTCAAATTCTTCCTCAACATAGTTGATGAAGGAGACACTAGAAATTGCTAGCATGTGGGCAGCTCTTTCCCTACGTTCTTTTTTTGCATCCTCACAATTGACAAGTGCAAACCTGGGATATAAGGAAATGAAAGAACATCTCTCTCAATGTGAGTTCGGTGACACACTAAAGGAACATGGCTTCAGGCCTGCAAACTAGAAAGAGCTCAACCCAAGGCAACAATTGTCTAAAACATCCCTAGTGAACAACTGAAAGTAAGAGTCCTTTCCTCTGTAGCCCCAGAAGATTCGCAGAGCAAAGCCTTGCTGTGTAAGAATCCCCCGTGTCCACTTCAGTGAGTGCCCGCTCCAAGAGCTGTTCTGCCAGAGGGAAAACTGACTTCATGCACTTCACAGCCAGCTCAGTGCAGGGAGCCTGAGGCTGCTGCTCTGGGAAGCTGGTGTTTGCAGCTCAGCCTTGCCAGCACCACTGAGGAACACAGAGCAGATGCTATTTTCCTCCCGTGTTGACCCTCTTTCGGGAAGAAAGGTTCCTGTCCTTCCAAATTTCTACCTTATTTGGCTCTTTATTAGCTATCACTACATACTCTGTCTAGGAGCCAAGATTGTTATAGCAATAGCCTTTTATTGACAATCTGAGTAAAAATAAAGTTGGGTCCATTGTCAGCAATAGATCTTCATTTAGATATAAACTTTGATGTCACAGAAGATAGCCCATTCTCAGCATACCTCTTTTTAGTTCTCCTCAAAAACGAAAAACAACTGATAAAAGATAAAAGAAACATTTGAGAACCACTTTCTAAATGAGGGTTACAAAGAAACATGACATAAAGGGGGAGCTATTTTTTATGTTGTCTGTTGGCTCTCTTTGTAAGTTAGATTCTTGGGAAGAAAGATTGACTTTCTCATAGTAGCTTAGCACTAAATGGTTCTCCAAGAGAATGAAAGTCAAACTACTTTCTCAGCAAATATGTAGCTGAAGAGCAGAGACTGATTTAGACACAGGGAGGATCTCATGGATCAGGTTTTCCATTGTCTTACAGAGGCATGAGAATATTACTTCCCTTAAAAATATAAAACATGGCTGAAACCGGTTTGGCTCAGTGGATAGAGCGTCGGCCTGCGGACTGAAAGGTCCCAGGTTTGATTCCAGTCAAGGGCATGTACCTTGGTTGCGGGCACATCCCCAGTAGGGGTTGTGCAAGAGGCAGCTGATCGATGTTTCTCTATCATCGATGTTTCTAACTCTCTATCCCTCTCTCTTCCTCTCTGTAAAAAATCAATAAAATATATTTTAGCCGAAACCGGTTTGGCTCAGTGGATAGAGCGTCGGTCTTCGGACTGAAAGGTCCCAGGTTCGATTCCGGTCAAGGGCATGTACATTGGTTGCGGGCACATCCCCAGTAGGGGTGTGTGCAAGAGGCAGCTGGTCGATGTTTCTCTCTCATCGATGTTTCTAGCTCTCTGTCCCTCTCCTTTCCTCTCTATAAAAAAATCAATAAAATATATTTAAAAAAAAATAAAATAAAATATATTTTAAAAAATATATAAAACATGGACCTTCTTTCAACATCAATAGTTTATTAAAATAAAATATTTTCTAAACATTATGTATCAACACAATACTCTTTGAAGTAGACAATTTTGTGAGAAAAAATAGTAATCACTCTATCTGAATGTAATAGCAAGAATTGTCTTCCATAAAAATCACATGATTAGATTCCCCCACCCACCCGCAACACCAAGGGGTCAAGGAACCATACATCACTTCTTTATTTTTCAGCTATACTTTGCCTTCCGTATGCATCTTGACCAGGGATCGAACCGGCAACATTTGGGCATACAGGATGTCACTCCAACCAACTGAGCCACCCAGCCAGGGCTATCTGCTTATTCTTTTCAATGTAAACAGAAATAAGAGTTGTTTTTTTAAGATCCTCAATGCACTCTAAAAATAATCATGCTTTAGGACATACACCGTTATCATCCCAATCAAAGTCATTTCTTATGCTCTTAGATTCAATAGGCCATGGAAAGAAAATTAGCAGGAGATGTGGTGCTATCTGTTACTTAGCCTTTCTCTGAGCATCCAGGGAGGTGTTACATCAAGAATATATGGTACGCCCTTGCTTTATTTAAGCAAAATAATGAAAGTGGAATAATTGTTACATTCTCTGTTCAATAATTGGTGTCCACATTTCAACTGCCACTTCTCTAAGATAACATAAACATAAATCAGAGTGCATAATAGTCACCTTCTTAGCAAAACAAACAAAATAATTAAACCTAAATCACCAATACTAATATCATTCAAATCCACACCCCACTTCCACTTACTTTGGATTTACCTCATTCTGTGCTAATATTGTAATTCTTTGTTACAGTAAGATAAGAATATTACTCAGAAACCATGGAGTCTCAACCCTTAGAGGGCTCTGTGTGGTGTAAATATTAAGTGCCCTGCTATTGTAAGATATGTGATGATATAGAAGTTGTTTAAGAATATCTAAGCCACTATTATTTTTCAAAATTTAAAAGAGCAAAATGTTAATGATTATAGCATAAATAATAAATCCTACTTTTACATTGCAAAACTACCCTATATTTGCATCTCAGTTTTCAAAGCAGTTTTATATACAACCGTGCCGGTAATGATCTGTCAGTCCCTAATCCACTGCCTACACTCTGCCTTGTGAAGTTGAGGCTGGGCCTCTGGAAACACATTTTTGCTTTCCCAGCTTGGCTCTGGGTTTGGCTATTCTAACAAGGAGTACTAGCTGGATATGGAGAAGTCTGGAGGAGGAAGAAGAAACAGCTAGCCTGGGGGCTAGATGTCAGTCTTCTTGTGGTTCCTCAGAGCTTTGCCCTAGCTATACTTCTTTACCCAGGGAGCAGGTTTGTGGTTTTTTCCTGTAGCAGGAGCCCAAACAGCCTGCAATACCCCCACCACTTGCAGCCCTGTCGCACCCTCTCACAGACACAAGTGCCAGCCTTGCCTTTAGACAGCAGAGTGGGTCTTAGGCCTTTGGGACTTCTTAAAATATCTTTATTATTGAAAGGATTATATACAGTATTTTCCAGCATATAAGACAACTTTTTAACCCAGACGACTTTCTTCTCAAAAGTCGGGGGTCGTCTTATACACCGGGTGTCATCTTATAGGGCAGGTATATCCCAAACTCTATATTTTAACTGGAAAAGTTGGGGGTCGTCTTATATGCCCAGTCGTCTTATACGCCGGAAAATATGGTAGGTCCTCCTTTTCCCCCTATTAGCCTCTTCCAGCCCTCTCCAGTCCCCTCCTCCCTCCAGGCCCTCACCTATGGGGGAGAGGGGAGGGGACAGGAGCTGGCTGAAAGAGGTTAATGGGGGGAAAAGAAGGACCTATGTAATACTGTCCACAAAGCTCATCAATAGTGAGCTAATAGTCTACTGGTCCTTTCCTCCAAGGTTCTGTTTTCATAATTCCAAACTCTTCCCTTTGTTCTTCCAGCTCTAAAGGTGAGCCATCGTTCATAGTTGCCATCTTTGTGATAATTTTACTTAGTTAAACATGATATGCCTACTTGGTTCCTTATATACCATATCTATGTCCAAATAACTGGTGTGGTTTCTATCTCCCGACTGAGCCCTGGTTGATTCAATAACCCTATGGGGAGACAGATGGGCAAGCGTTATTGTTACCCATTCACAAATGTTCACAAATTTGATTCTAACCCTGGGAAAGGAAAACCTGGGAGTTGAACTCATTCTTCAAATGCCCATCCTGGCACTCTTTCCATAGAAACTGCTTCCATGCACAACCTTCAAAAAAGTATTTCTCAAAGACACTCTCTATGCGCAATCAAGAACCATAGGTAGAAAGTATGCAACGTGACTCAGATAACCGTGGCTATTTAACATCGGCTCTCTCCTACAAAGCCCCAGGTGAATTTCTACATCAAAGTTCTTTCATTTCAATCCATTCTAATAGTTTTAAGAATTTGAGTTAAGACATATACTTATTCCTGTAGTATAACAAACAGTCATGATCCATTAAAATCAAGCCCATTAAAGAATGTCAAAACCATACTTATGAGCTGATTATTTCCTGTGGAGTTTTAAGAGTGAAATTTCAAAAGCAAAAGCAAAATACCAAATAAAATGTAGTTCTCGGTACTGCATTTGCTTACTGCCAGATAGTCTATAAATATGAAAATTGATCTGGGGAGCTGCTGCTTAAGATGAAAGCAATAAACGTTTCCTGATGGGGTGCTCAGCGAGATTTTCCAGACATGGGCTTCCTTACTCTTGTTGGCCAAATAATATGTTTTTTCCTCCTGTCTGCTCAGTGAAATGTGTTTCTAAAGGCTGCTTTGTGTTCCTGTAAATCACAGGAATTCCTTCACGGTACAACCGGAGGACCAGGCGGCACAGCCTGATCAAGTTGAAGAAAGCCGCGAATAGTTCCCAAATGGCCTCCTTCCACAACTGGCTGCCTCATGACGACAACAAAAAGTGAAAACAGAAACAACACAAGCAAATACATCAACTTTTGTTCTTCCCTCATTTCTTTTTAGGTCGCCAGGACTGAAACATGGGAAAAACAGATTACAGGGACAGTATCTGTAGTGCCTGCACTATATAATATATTAACATACACATCCTGTATGACATAAATATAGCAAAAGCAAGGAAGGGAAAACTATAGATATAATTTTTCTACACTAAACAATATTCCCAAACCATATGTTCATATGTCTCACTAGGAATTAAACAAAGTTACCAGCTAATTTATTAGGATCAGATTTCACTTCCCTTTTGGAGGCTTATGGCACATCACTCACAGAACAAAGTAAGAAATGCAAAAACAAAAGGAACCCTCCCACCTCACTCAATTGCTATTACTGAAGCCCCTGTGAAAGAGCAATGTTCACTTTATAGCCCCAGCATCACAGGATTTGCCACTGAGAAACTCATGTTAAATGACCGCATCTGAGTTGCCTCTGTTTGTGGCTAAATCCTGCCTGCTGTGTGCAGGCCAATGTCCTACAGTAGCAACGTGCCAGATCATCCATGGGGCTTGAACTGATGACAAGTGGCCTATTCATTACCCATAAAATAGCTTCCAGTATAGGTGGTGTCTTCCCAAGTCACTACTCAGATGACTAAACCCTTGTGCACTTGACTTTGGAGATTGTCTGATACTTTGAATCACAGAACTTAAATGTGCTGTCATAGAGCACAGGTTAAAAGGTGAAAAGTCCCTAACAATCTTTTTTTAAATATCCATCATAAAAGAAACAATATTTATGTCTTCAATCTTTAACTGATGAGATATAACTGTGAATATTCTCCCTTTATTCTGTTAAAATTGGTAACTGTAGTGACTAGAGATCATGCTAATATAGTCAGTAGGGAATTGTCAAGACTGAAAACACTAAGATCCTTATGCTGCAGTGTTTTTTTTTACATCATGTGTATAAATATTAGCCTCTAGGGGGAACTCTAGGCTCTTCACCTTAATTTCCCTAAAGGCTATGTCAGGAAAAGAGGAGAAATCTCCAATCCTCTAAGGGGAATGATGGCACTGGTCAGATTCCAGGACATTGACTGGAGCATGTTTTATAGGACTGGAGCTTTCAGCGGGGTTAAAAGTCAGCCTAAGCGGAACAGACTGACAGAGGTCAGAAGGGAGGGAGGTGGGGGGAGGCACGTCCTATAGGGATATGGGATGGGGCTGAGTGGAGGTTGGTAAGGGGGGTGGGGATGAAATAAGGAACATTTGAAATAGTGTCAACAATAATTTTTTTAAAATAATAAATACATAAATAGATAAAAGTCAGCATAAAAAATTACTTTTTTTCTTCATCCTTTATTCCTTTCACAGGGCAAGCTGACTGAGTCACTGTGCTGGCAATCTCCTCTCTCTCTCTTTCTATATATCTGTATGCCTATATACATATGCATATGTAAATATGTATATACACACACACATATGCATATTCACACATACCTGGGGTTATTTGATGACAGCCTTTGCTCAGCCATCCATGTCCATGTTTCTGAGGGCAAATATTATGCAAAGGAATATTTGGCGTTCCTGATGCACTGACCATAATGTCACAGCACTCTAGATCTCTCTTCGACTGCTAGTATGCAGGAATATTCTAGAGTGTTTATTTTTGAACTGCACAGAATATCATTAACTAGTTTTGTAACTTTGGGCATCTCACCTTGTTCTGAGTTTAGAAATGTAAATGGTTTCTAAAGTGCTTTCTGGCTCTGAAATGTTATGCATTTTATCTCCATCAGTTTCTTTCCAATGGTAAGTGAAATTTAGTTCAACAACTCTTGGCAGTCTGAGTAATTTTCCTTCTGGGTGATTTCAATGGCACAATGCCATTCAAGGTGATAGAGCAAAACCCCAAACATCCAGCAAAGCATATTAGAAAGAACTCAAGTCAAATGCATATGACCAGTTGCATCACTACATGCAGAGACTTGGAACACAACAGCCATAACCAACCTAACCAGGCAAATCTCAACAGCAAAGCCGCCATGTACCTTTAATCCAGCATATTGGATAACATGGGCGATGAGCTTCTTAGAGTCCTGGGACTTAGGCTCAGCAACTGTGTCTGCTGACTCTTACATCTACACATTCAGTGGAATGCACTGGCATAAATCATCTTCCTGCCTGTGCTAGCAGCTTTTCATCTTCCAACTATGCAACAATCCAGAACAGGGCTGGATGAGCACAACTCATCTAAGTGTAGGAGGAACAAGATTTTCACAGAAAAAGCAGAATCAGAGAATTCTTGTCTCCCCCCCCCCCCTCCCCAAACTTGGAGCTCTCACCATTTCCATTTTGTATATTTTATATATATGGACACTCAGGGAATAAACTGGCTAGAACAATTCAGGCAAAGGACAAAGAAAAAAAAATAGAATCATGAATTCCCTAACTATCAAAATGAATTGGCATTATGGAAAGTAGACCAAAGAAAGATCTTAAATGCATTTAATCAGATATCCTCACTTTACAAACTAGGAAATTATAACTCAAAGAGGTCCAAACCTTCACTGGAATGATTTTTATTTTGGATTTACTGTAGATGCTATTATGCAAATGGAAAATCCTGCTTGTGCAACTCCAGAGTTTAGAGAAGAAAGTGAAAGTACACCTAGCATTAGCCTACTGTATCAGTTATCTATTTCTGCAGAGCCAAACATCTGGATATTTAGTGGATTAAAATAATAACAATGCATTATTCTTCATGATTCTGAGTTTATTGCGCAGTTCTGTTCATTTCACCTGGGCTCACTCAGGGGGGCCAGTCAGCTCGAGGCGTGGCTAGTGCCAGATGCTCTAAAATGGCCTCACTCCTATACCTGGGGCCTCATCTAGGATGGCTAGAACAGCTGCAACTTCTAGGACTCTCTGCATGCCATCTTTTATCTGGGCTTTTTACATGTTGCTAGACATACTCCATGAGGACAAAAGTAGAAGTTGTAAGTCCCTTTATGTCACTTCTGCATTCTACAGGTCAAAGTAGGTCACAAGGACAGAGCAGACTCAAGAGGTGGGGAAGTAGACTACACCTCTTTACAGGAAGAGCTGCAAAGAATCCAGACATGTGATATGGAAGCAACCTAGGTCTCCATCCATAAATGAATGGATAAAGAAGATATGGTATACATAAACAAAATAATATTAGTCATCCATAGGAAAGAATGAAATTGTGCCACATATGGACAACATGGATGGACTTAGAGGGTATTATACTAAGTGAAATAAGTCAAAGAAAGACAAATACTGTGTCACTTCACTTATATTTGGAATCTAAAAAAAAGTAAACAAATAAACAAGCAAAATAAAACAGGTATGTCCATCTATGCAGTTATTTTATATAGTTTCTGTGCATGTGCTATTTTTTGTGTATATTCTTTGGGTGTCATCCTTGATGCTTGCTCTTTACCTCAGCTACTTTATCCTATGGCTCACTAAGTCTAGTTGATTTTTTCTCCTGAGTTTAGCTACAATTCTCCCCATTCTGCTGTGAAGATGCTGATCCAGCCACCATCATCTATTCTACTTGCTCAGCCCAATCCCCTTTAGTCCATATTCCACAAAGTAGCTAGAGTTATCATTTAAAAATACAAATAAGATTATACCTCTTAACTACTTAAAGCACTTCAGTGGTTTCCTAAATCAGATAAAATTAAATTATCCTAAGATAAAACTGAATTAAAATATCTTCAGACTAATATCTAAAGACCCTACTGGTATCACCAGACTAATCCCTAACAAAGGTCATGAATAGTTTGAGTAGGTGGGATGGGCACTGCTAGTTGCCCAACTCAATTTGCCACTTCTTCCTTACTGCCATACCCCCAACTTTGTTAGGGTTGGCAATTTCCCCAGCTTTCCTTGTAGTTAGAGTTGACTGCCAGATTTTAGTCACTAAGGCGAAAATGGATGTATATGCTGAGGAACTTCCTTCAGGTTTCCAATTGAATGTCTTCTCAAAGATGCTTTCCTAATTACCATTTATAGGATTAAATTCTCTCCTATTAATATCTGTCACAGAGTCCTATTTTGCCATAGCATTGATTGCAATGTGTAATTAGATAATGAATGTGTTGGCTGGTTTGCATCTCTCTGACTCCTCTGCAGGTTCTGTGAGAGTAATGAACACTTATGCCTGATTTACAGCCGTGTGTTGTCACCTCTCACAGTAGTCAGATTTAATGGACAAGAGAATAAATAAAATAATAGGTTCTGTAAGTTTTTATCAACATTACAAACTATTATTATAAGTCCATTATGTCAGCAGACATTTGTCTCATTTTATTTTGTTAAGGTATCATGCTTGGTGATGTGAGAAATGTAACAGTAAACACAGCATGCCCTTAAATGTATACACTGATGCAAAAATAATCATAAAGGGTGACAGGTGGCATCTACATGGCAGAGATGCTGTGTGAGCTCAGGGAGAGGGAAACCCCTAATGATTTTAGTGCTAGGAACATATCCTGGGAGATTATCTAAGTTGACCATGAAGGTGAGCATCATGCCAATGGAGGTAGAAGATGAGGGTGAGTGGGGGGAGAAAAAGCAGCTCAGACAGAGAAATACTCCAAAAGCACTTCCAAAAAGTACAGGTTGGTGTGAAGACAAAAAGTACCTCATTTAAAAACAAGAAAGAAAAAAAGAAAAAAGGAAGATAAGAAAAGAAAAGAAAGGAAGAAAAAGGAAAAAATATGCCAAGTAAATATATCTTTCCTAGTTGTATGCTTCCTATAACACTTTACTTGAGGCAGCAGCTGGTAAGGACTCAGATTGGTCTTTGGAGTAAGGAAAACTGTGCTTGAATAAAGCTAATTTAAGAAAACACACCGTAGAGGTGGAAGAGAGAAACTGGAAACAGAATATGCAGTTCTGTACAAATTCTACCAAAATCTTCATTGGGGGGTGGTGGTATGTAAGAGGTGGGAGTAGTTAATACAAAATATATGTATGTCCAAATTGGGAATCAGTAAAGACTGAAAAGAAATCAGTTAGTTATAAAGATAAGAACACTGATTAGACATTTAACAGAAAGGTAAAACAAGAAAAATGAATCAAGTATAGTTTTAGAATCAATTTTAGTTACCTGTGAGAGAGTTTAGTATTACCAAACTTGAACATGTACAAACACACACACACACACACACACACACACACATGCACATGCATGCATTCATGGCAGATTTTAAAATCACTATAAATATATGTTGCAGTGAACTATGTAATTCCAATTGTGCCATGTGGTTGACATAAATGGAAAGGATTATGTGACATGTATGTGTGCATATGGAAAGACATAAAGTATTCTATCTAATAAAAGAGTAATATGCAAATTGACTGCACCCCACTACACCCACAAGCCACGCCCACCAGCCAATCAGGAGTGAGTATGCAAATTAATCCAACCAAGATGGCTGCGGCCACACAGCTGCAGCAAGCAGGAGGCTAGGGTTTCCCCGGCAATGGAGGAAGCCAGGCTTCCTTGTCACCCTGGCTGGCCCAGGCCTTCACTCAAGGCTATAAAGTTTCAAGTATAGAAGTTAAGTAAATCCCAACAAAAATGGCTGTGGCAAGGAGTGAGCAGGAGGCTTGGCCCTGCTCAAGACTACAAAGTTTCAATTATAGAAGATAAATAAACCCCAGATACCAGGACCTCCACTTGGGTCGCCGGGGTGTGTGGCTGGCCTGCAAACCACCACAGGCCCCTCGCCCAGGCCACCCCATGCCCCAAGCGAACCCCCACCCTGATCCGGAACACCCTTCAGGGCAAACCAGCCGGCCCCAACCCATGCACCAGGCCTCTATCCTATCTAATAAAAGAGTAATATGCAAATTGGCCATCACTTCAACACACAAGATGGCTGCCCCCATGTGGTCAAAGATGGCTGCCCCCATGTGGACACAAGATGGCCACGACAAGATGGCCAGCAGGGGAGGGCAGTTGGGAGGGACCAGGTCTGCAAGGGAGGGCAGTTGTGGGTGATCAGGCCAGCAGGGGAGGGCAGTTGGGAGGGACCAGGCCTGCAAGGGAGGGCATTTGGGGGTGATCAAGACTGCAGGAGAGGGTAGTTAGGAGTGACCAGGCTGGCAGAGGAGGGAAGTTGGGGGCGACTGGGCCTGCAGGGAAGGGAAGTTTTTTTTGGGGGGGGGACCCAGGCCTGCAGGGAAGAGCTTTTGAGGGGGACCAGGCCTGCAGGGGAGGGCAGTTAGGGGTGACCAGGCCTTCAGGGGAGGGCAGCTGGAGGCAACCAGGCTGGTAGGGGAGGGCAGTTAGGCGTCAATCAGGCTGGCAGGGGAATGGTTAGGGGGTGATCAGACTGGCAAGCAGAAGTGGTTAGGGGCATTAGGAAGGCAAGCAGTTGGGAGCCAGCAGTCCTGGTTCGTGAGAGGGCAGTCAACATCCCTTGAGGGGTCCCAGATTGGAGAGGGTGCAGGCTGGGCTGAGGGACACACACCACCATGCATGAATTTCATGCACCGGGTCTCTAGTATTATATATAATTACATAGAGCTATATTATTTTCTATGTACATATACATACATAGATACTCATATATCTCAAAATGCATTATATGTATCACAGACTACTCTTAACCCTTGTGTCATTGACCCTCACAATGCCTCTGAGGGTAAGTAATATTATTATTCTGCTGAACACTTTATAAATATGGAAGTAAACAGAAAGAGATGATATAACTTGCCTAAAGAAATAGTGTCAGCTAGTGCTCAATGCGAAACAGAACCAAGATTTCAAAACTCGCTGAATCCATGGGACTTTCCGTTACATTTAGAACAGCATGAAGACATCTTGTCTTGTAGCAGGTAGAAGAATGATTAAGGTGGTGTCTCATATATAATACCGCCCTAGATTTATACATCACATTTCTTCCAGAGGCTTTTCAGATATGCTCTCATTTGTCTTCCAACAGCACTGAAAGATAAGTCAGAGCAGGTAGGTTCATCTGCATTCTCCGAGACAGATTATCTGAGAGAGGGAAGGGTGAAGTCACAGTGAACCACAGAGCTCTGCAGTGTTCAAACTGGTATCCGAGTGGCTGTTTCCCTCCCAGGGCTCTGTCTACTAATCGGGTAACAGGTTGGGGAAATGCCAGAAAAGGGATATAATTCTGTTATTTCACTGTTACTCTTTCTAATATCTCTCTCTTGTGCCTCTGCCTACAGAAATATGAAAGAACAGGTAACAGGAGCTTAAATTAGAGTTTTTCTTTTGCTCCAAATTAATGGCTAACACTTGTGTAATGCTAATAATATAAGTATCCCATGTTCTAAAGATAACTGCAGACAATAAGGGCTTATTCTCTTCTTCAGAGCTTCCTAAGGTGGCTGAAGTAGCCCTACTACCCCCAAACATTTACTCTGCTGATGTCTTTTACCTGTCCTTTAAAAAGAAATTGGGAAAGGAGAGAGCAAAGAAGTTATCAAGCACCATAGATTTTTGGCCTAATGGGAAGTAACATCTCCTCTTGTCAAACAAGCTAAATAAGAGGAATCTGAGAGAATTACTTAATAGAGATGGGGATTCCAGTCACTCATTGGTTTCCCTTAGTACAGAGTATTCCTGATCTTCCCTGTATTATCTAAGATGAAGGAGAGGGAACTGACAAAAGACAAAAGAGAGAAGGAGATTATTTCAGTATTTCAGCTTGTACTTTCAGTATTTGGTTCCCACTGTCAAGTGGGTACGTTGGAAGAGAGCTGAACTGGAGCCATCCTATCAGCACCCCAGAGAAAAGGACTGCTCGCCAGGTGAAGGGCCTCTGGTAGCAAGAGATACATGAATGGGATCAGGTTCAGGAGACTGTGCAGAAGGGAAGCCCCCACAGAGCTCTCCAACAAACTCATGCATGTTCCCCCTGGTACAGCCAGCACTGCAGTAACAAGAGAGGGATAGAAAGCCTGGGAACCAGCAGTAATCAACAAAGAGGAAGTTAACAACGGCTCCAATCAGGAACAACCATTCTTTTTTCTTTTTCTTCCTATCTCAGCACACAGAACAGAGTGAGAGGAAGAATGTCCAAAGGCTGACTAGCCAATCCTCCTCTGGCTCCCAGGTGAGGAACTGGTAGGCAAAGTAGACAAGAAAGTCACACTGCCCTCCCCAGGATGTTGGAGGGGAAGTTTTGTAAACAATAATATTGGAATTTCCAATGGGAGATGACTTGAGAGTCATGGTATCTGCCTAGGATGTCTTTTTAAAAAAAAAAAAATATTTTATCAATTTTTTACAGAGAAGAAGGGAGAGGGATAGAGAGTCAGAAACATCGATGGGAGAGAAACATCGATCAACTGCCTCCTGTACACCTCCTACTGGGGATGTGCCCGCAACCAAGGTACATGCCCTTGACCAGAATCGAACCTGGGACCTTTCAGTCCACAGGCCAACGCTCTATCCACTGAGCCAAACCAGTTAGGGCTGCCTAGGATGTCTTAAGGGATCTGCTACCCATCTGTGCCGAGAAATTTGACAACACAACAGGGGAGCAAAGATTGGTGAAAAATAAAACCATTTCATGTGTGTTCCCTACTAAGTATACACAGATGCAAAAATCAACTGAGACCAGAAAGGGTTTAGCAGTGAAAAAAGAATATTATTTATGCTCCTTATGGTGATGATTTACTAGAATAAAAACAACCCATAAGCAACAGGCAGAAGAAGAAATACAATGAAGGGGACGTTCACAGTCCATGGTTTCAGCAGAACCTGCAGTTTTCAGATTCCTGCCTTTGCACTGAGATGGGAGCAGTGTACAGCAAAGAATCTAAAAAGGTTTACACTTGACACTACGGAGAACATTTATTTCAGACATGCAGCTACATCAATTAAATACGATGACTATTCACAACATTATTCATTTCACCCAGCAGCTCATTATAATGCATGCACCTTGCAAAAGCAGCCAAGATTCAGTGAGGCAACAAACCACAAAACATCATTATAAATCACCTATCACTATTTTTTAAAAATATTAAATCTTTACAATGATCTTCTCCAAATTACTAATAATGGTCAAAATAATCAATGATTTTCCCACTTACTCAGAGAAATTTCCATTTGATCTAGCATCCTGATTATACAAATTGATCCTATAATTACCTTCATTCAAAAATAATTTTAAAAACTGTTTTCCAACTTTAGAAAATAACAATCATAATTTTTGCATAATTATTAAAGAATAAATGGTTCTAATAAAATATTATTAGAAGCAGCTGTTTTTTATTTTAAGAGATAATTAATTAAGTTGCTTCATGAGAATAAGGTAAACCACACAAATTAAAAAGAAGAAATAAAATGTAACATGATTATAAAATGACTATTTAGTGTTATGTAAGTAAATTATCACCCAATAATCCATGTGCAGCTTAGCATTATTGCTCATGGTAGCTGATGCAATACAAGTAAGAATTCAATTCAGTTCAATTGAATAAATATTTCCTTAATGCAGCCTGTGAGGGATACAATGTGTTGAGGGTTGATGTTGACTCAGAAATGCAAAGATAAATAAGACATAGTCAATAAGGAGAAAATAGTGGAACAAATATAAATGTCCTAAAGCTTGAAGGTATCACCATCATCAAAATGCTAGGTAACAAACAATGCATTTCCTGTCTAAAGCAAGTCCTATATGCTGTATCAGTCAGGGCCTACTAAGAAACATGGCAAACACAAAATGTTTCAACTGAAGAGGATTAGAGAGAGGAACCACTTATACAGGCATGGGAGTGTCAAGAGATACAAGAAGATCCAGGAAAGCATCTGGGTATCATGGACCCTGAGGAAAAAGATACCCACTAAGAAGGGCTCCCATGAGCTAACTTGGCTCAAATTTAAAAAACAGAGCCTAGCAGTCCTTTCTACACAGTGGCTCTCACACAAACTGCATTTTAGAGAGAATCCTCTACTGAATTATCCACTTCTGCACTGAACTGCCTGCCTGCACTGTGTTTCTGCCATCTGAGCCAGTCCTTTGAAGACTTCCTGGAATCCTATTTCAACCAATAGGACTGAGGCTTTCCCCCATCCAATCAGAGCTGCACAGCTATTACCCCATCCCTCCCCAGCAGCATCTTCACCAACCAACCAGAGCACTCCATTCTGACCAATCAGAACAGTGCCTTTTGGACCAATCAAACTGTGAGGGTTTGAAGTCCTCATTTGCATGAGGATGGACCAATTAGGATGAGGGGCTGGAACTTCTGTCTATATGTCAATTCCCCTCTTGTTCTGAGAGTGCACTTTCTGTTTCTACCAAACACTAAAGGCTGCATTTCCAGGGCTGGAGCTGAAACACTGGAACTGCAACACAGAAGACGTCTCACTGGAACAGAGCAGACCCACACAGAGAACAGGTGTGCTGAGCAGACCAGCGCAGGGCAGAACAGAGCTATCTAGGCAGAGAGGGGCCTGGCCCCAGGACCACCTCACCCCCAGGGCCTCCTAACAGCCATGCTGTTGTGCTGTACCACAGTTGTGCTATTTGCTCTGAATAAAGATCCCTTCTTCACAGCACCCCAAATTGGGCATTCCTGTTGGTGTTGAATTCTCACTGATGACCTTCAGTTGACATTCTGTAGCCACAGTAGTTGGTCTTCCTCATAAAAAGATAAGGGAGGGACCATGTTTACTAGGGACCTGCTGAGAGATGGGCCAGAAGTAGTGCTGCAGGACCGAATAGGAACTGGGGAAAGAGGAAAACAGCCAATTCCAGAGCCACAGTTAGGCTTAGGGGTGGGAATGGAGGCTGTAACTGTCAGGTTTCTCTCTCCTTCCATACTCTGGTCACCAGCAGGGCTGCACCTGGGCTAGGCCCCATTGAAAGCGGAAAGCAAGGGAGCTCGAGGTCCTGAGATTAGAGCGGCCTAAGCAGGAAAGAGACAAATGGAGAAGGGCTGTGGTGGAGCAGGCACATTCAGGGCAAACAAATAGCCAGTTTATTTGTGTTAATGTGGAATTTAAGATACGGTAAATCAGACTTGTCTTAATTGACACTTTGAGGTTTCAAAACCTGTTTTCACAATGAATGAGGTGCAACATGGAATATAGAAAACTTAGAGATTAAAAAAAAGGTATTAAAATGCTGCAGTCTCCCAAATATATCCAACATTTGACATTAAGAGTCCATATCACAAATCATAAATTTAAAAAACAAGTGCCATATTGCATGAGTTTCCTTCTTCCTTGTGCTGCTAGGAAAGGGCTATATAAGCTTCTTTGGTACAAGAGGCATCTTCTCATCCCTAATTCCACGCTAACATCCTTAACTCCACCTTTCCTTGTTTTTAGACAATGAATCTGTCACACAGTAGTCACTTAAGTGACAATTTATTCTATATACTTTTGTGGATTCAGGAAACATATAGAAAATATAGAGTGCTAGAAAATGTAATATATAATTCTGATTAAATGAAATATTGATATTAAGGACAAAAGATGGTTAGTGTATTTAGGATAAGGGAAATGAGAGTCAATCTTGAGAGCTGCATATTTGAGTCATGGAGGGATTTAGCCCAACATTTACATCATCATAGCTTCCTGTTAACAAAGGTTTGGTGAAGGTTTGGTAAAGAGAGATGCAGAAAAATAATTACTCTATACCTTAGTATTAGTTACAAATATTAGCTCTTTATTATAATCTAGGTACATAAAAATAAGATGAAGTTCTATCTTGTAGGTGATTTGATCTAAACAGAAATCATCATACAACACACAAAATTCAAATATTAACTGGCCAATTATATTAGAGGTCTTCATAATTAACAAGGCCCAATAATTAGTTTGGTACAATTTCATAAAGCTCTATAAATAAGCCAATAATTTATAGTGGTAATAGGTACTATATAAGCACATTTAGAAAAAAAGGAATACTCACTGGGATTATTTAAAAGGTTGGGGGTAAAGACCTCTTTTGTTGATTTTTCATTTATGAATAGATAATGTCAATCTCTGTGCTCTGGCAGGCTGTCATTCAAAACCATGTTATCTGAAAAGTATTGATGGGCTACTTACAGTTTCTAATTCACAGAAGTACAAGGTTACGAATACAGCAAAAGTTAATGCAGTTTTAAAAAATACTTTGGAACAATCCTTAAACCAACAATATTTGTTAACACAAGGATTTACATTTTTAGGTTTTCTCTCAGGGAAAATGCTGATTAGACAACTAATAACCTTCCTCAACTAACTTTTTTTTTTAATCCCTGTGAGAATATTCTCTTTACATCATGCCACGGTCCCTGGTCGTGGCTTCACTAAATGCTATTAATTTCTTCTTGTGTCACATGAGAACCCAAGAGGAGATATGATGATTTATATCATAAAACAAAAGTATCTGCATTTGGAATGTTTCTAATTTGCTTCTCTAGGATAAATGTCCTATATCTATTTATTAATTAACATGTTAGGTTAGTTTGTTCATCTATGTGAATATGTGTATATCTGCAGTTATTCGAGGATGTCTAATTTAACTCCATTAACTCCTTTTCCCTCCCAGTTATTTTCATATCCACCTAGACATAAGAGCTCAATAGCTCTTATATATTTAACAACTGCTTGATTTTTCCTACCTTGGTTCAAGCAGATTAAAGATGGAAAACTAAAATTTCTTTAGTACACAATTTCCTGGAACTTCCTCTAATTCTCAAGCTCAAGCTTTATGTATAGATATTGTCCAATGTTGAACAGCAGTAGTAAAAATAATTATATGGATGGAACCTTGTGTGCCAGGAACTCTGCTAAAGGCTGGGAATGACTAATACCCTAAACCTATGAGGAGGATTCCATTCCTGTCTCCATTTTACAGAAGAGAAAAGTGAAGCTTTGTTGATGTTATTGAACCTGCTCAAGGCCACATGGTTAGTAACTAGTATTGTCAGGACTCAAACTCAGATTTCCTTATCACTAGGGTTTGTATTCTTTACCTTACACTCTACTGCCCCCAATTAATGCATACATTACAAACCTCACTGAGCCACACTAGAGATGTTTGGCTGGAAGTTTCAGAATTTGTGCCAGTTCCTGGCTCTGTCACTACAATGGGATCAGAGATCAGCCATTGCTATGCATTGCATGTAGCTTATGTATTTTGTTAGAACCCTATGTGTTCTCTGGGCTGGGAGATTATGGTTTGACCATCCAGTATGAGTTTAAGATTGAGTTAACAGCAGTGAAGCATGGTGTACTGCCATGTCAGGCCCATCCAATGAATGAATGAATGAATGAATGAATGAATGAGGAGCAGCCTACCATCCAGTATATATCCTGTCCTTCTCTATTAAGATACCCAAACAAACAAAAGGCTGACCATTGTCTGAAGCAACCCTTCTACTTAGCCACGCTGCCTCTGCAACCACACGAGCTCTCTAAGACTGAACAGAAGTCATTTACAAATACAAAATAACCCATTAAAACACAGATCACTGCTTCTGGAGTTGAAACAGCTAATTCCCCCCTCATACATCTTCCAAATAACATTCTAAAACAAAGTCATAATTAAAATAAGAAAGGATTTGTATCTCTAATTCCAAACATTGAGTTAAAGTTTGGTATTTTCATAGTACCATTACCAACTTAAATTCACTGTCTTCAAACCCCCAAAATAATTTCTTTTCTAATATTCAACATTTTGGACAATGGCATCTCTATTCCTTCAGCCATGAAATGTTAGTAATTAATGTATTTTTCTTTCATGTTCGGTATAATAACTGATGCATATATAGCATGTAACCAAAGTTGTGCATATTCATTTATTTATTCATTCAGAAACCACATAATCTGAGAGACAGTAAAGCTACAAAGTGGTCAAAGACACTACCTTTGACAACTCTTGGGGTTCTGATTTCCCCCCTTTGTGCATGTTCTGATACTTCCCAAGAGACACCAAAGCTGTTGAGAACCACACCTCATATCCTAAGGAGGGCTTCTTCCTCCAATGCTTCCAGGAAAAACAGAATCCTGGTATATCAGACAATGTTTCACTGGCCTGGCTTAGGTCACATGCCTAGGAAACTTATGATAGAACATACTGAGATACCACTAGTAACAGATATATTGATTAATTAATTAGACAGTATCAGAGCTTTCATTCATGCTTTCATTTATATCTCCATTTATAAATGAGAAAACTTGACCCCCAAGATTAAATGCTAAAGGTCACTGACAGCCAATACACAAACCCAAGTTTGTTCATCTACAATGTCCATGTTCTAGATATTAATAAAATTGCCTTAATTCTAGTCAATTACCAGCCTTGGACAATGTCCAAATATATGCTTTAAAAATTACCCATTTTCACCTGGCCAGCATAGCTCAGTGGTTGAGAGTCAACCTATGAACCAGGAGGTCATGGGTTTGATTCTCGGTCAGTACACATCTGGGTTGTGGGCTCGATCCCCAATGTGGGGCATGCAGGAGGCATCCGATCAATAATTCTCTCTCATCAGTAATGTTTCTATCTCTTTCTCCTTCTCCCTGTCTCTCTGAAATCAATAAAAATATATATTTTTTAAAATTACCCACTTTCATGAAGCTCATCAACTATTGCACAATGAGTCCCTGTGAAGTTTGTCCAGAGTTCTAAACTCTTTTAGATGTTCCTTAAAAACAAGTCACATTGATAAAACTAGTTCAGACTAAATAGATTCTCCAAGTCTTATATCTACATAATATAATGCTGTGCATTAAAAGGAAAGTTTAAAAATATATAATAAAGGCATCAAATATCACTTGGATTTGGTTCTGTAAGTATAGAGAGGTTTGGAAGGCATTTCAGTGGTGGGCAAATTTCCCTCCCCAAGTCCTTCCTTCATTTCCAGTCTGACTTCTGACAGTCGGTGGGAATGTGTGCCTCTGATTGAACAGCTTGATACATTCCCAAGGACAATAAATAAGGCTGATGACATCCTTTCATTCCTAGATCCATCTTCTAGCACTGGCAGTGAACACAGTTACTTGTCTACATTGACTCCTGCCGCCGTGACATCACCACAGAGTGTGTCACATGATGGCTGAAGAGATTCCTCCTCCATTTCAGCCCTGAACCAGAGGTTAGCCTCTGTATCTGCCTGCAGATAAATAAAATAGAGGGACATGCAGTGCACTTCTCTTCTGAACTTGAAATATAGAGGGTTTTAAATGAAATCATTTCTGCTCCCCCCGCCCCCATCCCCAAATAGGATCAGTCTCAAACAGCCACAGGCTCTAACAATTCCTATTTTGAAAATATGACTCTGTGTTATGCAACGTAGAGGAAAGAGCTCTGATGGAAGAGGCAAGACCTGCATGTGTCATAAATTCTGTTTTTGCATCTATATTGAATGGATTGGTGCCCTTTCATAAAGCGGAAAGTGTTGGAGAAGATGAATAGAGTAACGTTTGACCTTTTCAGGTGCTGAAAACCTAAGATCATAAATTTCAAATGCTTAGAGAAAAAATACATCTTACTAAAATTGTTAGAATCGCTCCCTTTGAGACCTAAAGATTTACAAGTAAAAACACCCTTGTGGTAAAATGTAATAGGCAGTAAATATTATTTACCATGTTATTTATGGTCATTTAAAATGTAGTGATTAAGAAGAGCACCAATTCTCTGGAGGGAAGCATCCTGATTCATGTCCAAGCACTTCTACTTAGGACTTTCTTACCTTTCTGTGCCTCAGTTTTCTCATCTGGAAGATGGAGATGATACTAATAGTACCTGTCTCTTTGTATTTTGTGAAGATTAAATGAGCAAATATGTGAAACCTAGAGAACAGTGTGTGATACAGATTAGTGCTATTAAGGGATTGCTGTTATTATAATAAGGCGGATGATGATTTCATATTAAAAATATAAATAAAACATATTTAAATATAAATATGTAAGGTAAAGAGTCATTTAGAAAATACTATCTTTTATCATATACCCAGTTGGGAGTCTTTCTGCAGTTATTGTTAAAGCAAACAAAAAATAAAACTTTTTCTGAAGTTAATTATGATACTAAAATATAAATATGATCATCATCATCATAATATTAAGAACAGCAGGAATAGCTGCTAAGTAGGAGAAATAAAAACTAATTATTTAAGCTACTATTTGACAGTGGTTTCTAGACAATATAAATCTTGTCACTTTCCCTTAATTCCATGCACCTATTTCCAAATGATTGCATAGATATTTCCACATAGATATCACACCTACATGTTGAATTACCATAGCAAAAATCAAATTGCCATAAAGACTGTGTATTATTCATCTCTTTATGTTCTGTTAATACATGCAACCTTTACAGAATAAGTATACAGACATTTAAGTGAATTAATAATTTGTGACATGACTAAACATGGTATAGCAAATAATCTCTATGAACTTCCAATTAGAAGAAAAATGGCATTGAAAAACATAGTTCTTCTCTTCACTTAAATATTTTTATCTTTTTTAATATACTTTATTGATTTTTTTACAGAGAGGAAGGGAGAGGGATAGAGAGTTAGAAACATCGATGAAAGAGAAACATTGATTCAGCTGCCTCCTGCACACTCCCTACTGGAGATGTGCCCACAACCAAGGTACATGCTCTTGACCAGAATCGAACCTGGGACCCTTCAGTCCACAGGTGGATGCTCTATCCACTGAGCCAAACAGGTTAGGGCTAAATATTTTTATCTTGATCAGCATTCTGGGATAAGATATCATGATGACTTGACCACATAGCTCCTGAATATCAGTTCATTAATACTGAAGTCTCATATGCTGTATATAACTCAGCTAACCTAAGACAGGTACCAAACAATACAACATATAATTGTCACAGCTATTATACAGCAAGCTAAGGTAGGCTTATCTAAATTAAAATGAACAATCAAAAGGCCGTCAGGGCATTTTAGCTCCTATGCACAGATACGCTGACCCCAGGAGCAAGATGCCCTAAGGAAGTTAGTTACTCCTAGGTATTCACAGAACCTTCAAAAAGTAAACTCCCCCCTCTTTTCCTTACTGAAGGTCAACTTAAAGAGGAAGTTCTTGACTATATTTACAAGTGTGGTTATCTTCAACATTGGTTTGATTGAAAGTCATAATAAAACTGAAATTATTAATAAAGTTAGGAACTATAATACTGCTCCTGAGAAATTTGTGCAGTGGGATTCAATATCAGAAGAATTAGATTCTAGTCAATATTTCAATATGACCTATAACAAATTATTTAAATTTACTTTCCAGCATTGTGACACAACAGGGACCCTATGAAGATCAAATGTGACCTTGTATATATAAATTCTTTTAATTACTGAAATTGTATGTTATTTATTTGTTCTTTGTTTCCTGTGATGTCCCAAATACAATTAGCACTTCTGTAAAGGGTGATGTATAAGGTAAGATAATCCTTTTACTCACTTAAAGATACTTTGAAATCCAGTCACAACACTTGTACTCTGGTCTGATGTTTTTTCTAAAAACACTTAAGCCCTTTTTTTTTTTTTCTATTTTAGCTTTGGTGTTTCTGAAAGTCTAAATGGTTAAATCATTTTCTGCATAAAATAAAATAAATGTGTTGGGGTTTTGGGGGGTTTTTTTTGGACAATTTTTAGTTGCCCATGGTCTTAGAAGTTCCTTCAAACAAGCTCAAATAGCTGGGCATTCAGGAATTCCTTAAGGTCAGGCTAGAGAAGACACAGTCTGCTCATCTCCTGTCTAACAAGTGTCCTTAGAAAGAAAGTGAAGACAGTAAGGACGGTGGACAAGAATTCTTTATTCACTGCTTCTACTTTCTGCTATAAACAAGGTCAAAGAACCCTACAAAAGCCTTTTGCTTGCAGCAGTTTGAATGACATCTCAGAAATCAAACTGGATGATGACTCAGAATTGGAAGAATTTGGCAGAAGAACAGGGTAATTTGCTGGTCAGCCCGTCAGGAAAGAGTGCGACCTGAAAAGTGAATCTTAAAAGAGAGGGTTCTTTACCTCTCTTATTCTTTGTCACCTGTGGCTTCAGAAGACAGGCTTGCTGTCTGGACCCAAGTCAAAATCAGGCAGTGAAATGACTAGTAAATGGAAACTGGGGACAGGCCTTCGCCGTCATCATCTTTTCCAGTTCTTTTTCTCACCTTTCAGAAAGAAATACTCAGGAAATGAATGCTGGAGTATCAGAACGCAAAGGATCAGATTAACAAAATACTAAAATAAAAACATACAATAGCTTCTTATTCATTGCTGTTTATATGTTTCGATCAGAAACATCTCTGGAGTGCTAGCGTAGGCTCTGCAGCCAGCCACAAACCACCTGACAAGAACAAAGATGAGCTATCCAGACTGATCAATTCGCTGGAAATGTAGTCAACCTTGTGGAATCTGATACCATGAAATCAATAATCCTTCTCTTGGAAACACACCAGTACCACGCAGCAAAGGAAGACCTGAGTCCAAGACTAAAATCTGCAGTAAATAGTGCAGACACCTGCATTTCTAGTTTCCAAAGCACTGTTACAGGTGTTGGCCTGCTTTCCTTCCTCCAGCAGTAGACAGAGCAGGTATCGGGGTCTCTATTTTAGAGCTGGGGAAACGGAGACCAAAAAGGGTGACTTGTTTAAAGCCACACACCTAAGTAACAGATCTGAGAGGCGAGCTTCTGGATATGTTCTTAGTTCCCCAGAAGGAACCCTTGTGGGGACAAAGAGTTGTATCCTTGATTCCAAGTTTGGAAATGTCCTTGCTACAGCTGTTTCCAGCACTGTATGTACCTGATTTTCCCACAGTGGCATTCAGGAGCCCTGTTCTTAACATCCGCTGGAGGGGTTTTCAAACGCCTCAGATGGTCTATTGTCACTGTTGATCTCCAGTTTTGTAGTGTCTTTTCTCAGATTCATATTCAGGTTGCAAGTTCAAAGTCAAAGAAGCTAGTACCAAAGGAAAGCAACTTATTTATTCCAGATGCGTGCTGAGGAACGCGGAGTGGGAAAGGCAAGAAAACAATCTGAAGGACGTGCTTTTTACCTTTAAGCCCACACTTCACAGAGAAAAGAAAATGTCTGTGAAGATTAACACTGCCCGGAGGATATTTTTGGCTTTGGGGTGCAAGAATGAAGCTGGTCCTGGAATTTAGTTTAAAGCCGAACTTAACGTACATGTATACACACGTCTGTAAGTATTACTCAGGGTGCATACTCACAGGTAAAGCCGTGTGCCAATGTGCTTGTGAATACATGAGCACATGAGTTCAGCTTCTAATAAGTGGCCCCAGGCCCTTTGTTGCTCTGAGGCCAGAGCCAGGTGCCCTGCCCAGGTCACTAAGCCTCAACTTCAATTCAGGAATGCCAAGACTATGCGGAAGCTGCACCATCTGCCTCAAGTTCACTGAGAGAGGGAGGGCTGGGTTTGAGGAGGGGCATGAGCTCTTGTTTATATTGGAGTCTTACCCAATTAAGATCGTCTTGAGAAACTGCTTTCACACATCCCAAAACACTAATATGACTCTCGGTGTCCTTTTCAAAAAACCCAAATAGCAGTTTAAAAAGCATTAGCATCCTCTTTAAAATTGTAAACACCCTTATGACCCCATATCTGATTCAATGGAATCTCTATCGTGTCTTCCAGAAGCTGCTTTCTCTCCCACGGTTAAAAACCATTACCCACGTTTGGGTGAAAGAACAATATATGACTTCACACACTCAGCTCCTTAGGACATGGCCCAAGGAGCAGCCACCACCTCAGCACTTAGCTCATCCTCAGTGGTTACATCTTAAAAAGACAGCTTGACTTAATGCCAGGAAACCGAAGTAACCTGGCTCCGGCAACATGAAGAGAAAATCTTGGCGATGTGGAAGCAGATGTCCCTTAACATTTTTCAGTGTGACGTCATTCTCTGCCTTGGCATACACGACTTTTCTCAGTAAGTTTAAAAATAATTTTCACGTGAATTTAAATACCAGCCTGAACCTAGCGGTGGCTATCATCCATTCACACGACTCTAAGGGAAGTCTATGTTTCTACAGAAGTTCCCATTGTTCCCGCTTGTGCAGCAGCGTATATAAACTTAGGGTAATTAAAAGCTATTCCTAGCTGCAGCAGACTAACCTTTTAAATCGCTGGTTTCCGCTCCTTTCTAATCAGAAGGAATGTTTTGGCAACACCTGACATTTCAGCTGTGCAAAACCGGGAGGGAATGGGAAGCCAGCGCAAGGCCCGTGTCCTCGGTGCCCACGCAGGTCTGCTTCAGATCACCCCCGCCGGACAGCACGGCGCTCACTAAGCCTCCACCTGCACTTGCAGCTGTGCCAAGAACACTGCTGTGGGAACCAGACAGAGCTGGTCAGTCAGGTGCTGCCGGCTTAAGCCACTGGACAACTGGTAACCCCTGGGAAATGCTGGAAAACTCTGAGAATGAGGTAAATATCCCAGAGTGGAGAGAAGTAAGGTCAAGCAGAAATACCTCTCAGTTCAGGGTCCAAGTTAGACATCACAAATCTCAGTGGTCAGTTCTCAGATCGCTTGACTGGTGTTAGCAGGTAAAGAGACAGATGCTCCTACATGGGCCGTGAAGCATGATTTCATTACCCAGCTTCCTGACACAAACACCCACAAGAAGTGGGTGACACTTGACACTGCAGATCCTAGAGTCCCCTGAGAGTTCCCCTCATTATTTTTGGGGAGTTCCCATAGGTTTCATCAAGTATTGCAAATGATTGCCATTTTCTTCCTCTTCTGCTCTGGGTGATGTTTTCAGTGGCTGCCTTCATTCCCTACAGATGATCCCTGACAGCAGGTCCCTCACATCTCCCCAGGCACTGAAGCCCCGCCCTGCCCCACCCCCTCCAGGCTGTCACTTGTTCCTGGCAGTTCCCTTCCTTCCAGGACTACTGACAACAGTCCCCCAGTATAACATCAGTACTTTCATTAAAATACTTAGATTCCAATGCTTTGCTCAATTTTTCCACCCTTCTTCTGAACTCGGAAGAACTCTTTAAATATCATAGAAATTAATCCACAACCTCTGACTTGCATATTATTTTTCATCTACCTTTTTCTCTTTTGTTTAGGCCATGTATGCTCATCCAAAATGTGTAGATTTCACCTGGAGAGCATTATGCTAAGCGAAATAAGCCAGTCTGAGAAAGATAAATATCACATGATCTCACTCATTTGTGGAATATAATGATCAACATAAACTGATGAACAAAAATAGATCCAGAGACAGAGAAGCATCGAACAGACCTTCAAACCTCAGAGGGAAGGCAAGGAAGGGCTGGGGGGGAGGGGGAAGGGGGGAGGGAGAGAGTAAGAGATAAACCAAAGGACTTGTATGCATACATATTAGCATAACCAATGGACATGGACACTGGGGCAGTGGGGGCTTGTCCTGGAGGGTGGGAGTGGCCCGGGGAGAGGTCCATGGGGGAAAAAGGAGACACATGCAATACTTTAAACAATAAAAAAGAAAAAAATATATTACTTAACAATATAAGGAAGATCTACAATTTAATTGCATCCACAATTTTTTCTGTTTTGTTTATACTTTAGATAATATTTTTAGATGTCTGCAATACATATCACAATAAACTTGGACAATTAAAATAAATATAAATAAAATGTGTAGATTTCTATATAATCAAATGCCAGCCTCCCCGTCCCCCGCCTCTAGATGGTACAGTCTCTTCCATTATTTTACCAGAGCTTTAATGTAATTTAGTCTATACACTTAATTAATCCACTTGAAATGTATTTTTATAAGTGAAATGAAATGAGACTGTAATATTATTTTCTTCCAGATCGATAGTCATTTAATCATCACTTTTTTATATTAAATAATCAATTCTATACCTGCTGAGTTAAAATCATCTAAATCACAGAGTTAATTATCGTGTATCCTGGTATCTGCTTCTGAATTTGATATTTGACCTCACTTCTATTTGTCCATTCCTATGATCAAACCATGTATATTTGATTACAGTTTGCTTTATATTTTGATATTTTCATGCCTGAGAGTCTTACTCATTAGTTTTTAAAATGTCCTTGCCTATTCTTAGATATTGACTTTTTAAAATAAACTTTAAGATCATTTTATCCAATCCCCAATAAAAATAACTTTGACATTTTATTTGGAATTATATTAAAATTATAAATTGAATTTGGGACAATTTCTATTTTACAATAGTCTTTTCTTCCAACACAAGTATGTTTTCCCATTTGTAAAGACATTATTTTATATTTTCCAATAAGATTTTATACTTTTCTATGTAATTTTTGCTATAAAAGAGAGAAGTTATTGATTTTTAACTATATCTTGTAACCAACCAACTTACCAAATTATCATATTTGGTCTCTTAGGCTTTCTAGATATTTTAGAGAAATAGTTTTGTTTCTTGCCTTTCAAATTTTATATAAGTAATATAACTTTCCCACTGTATTTTCTACAGCCTCCAAGAAAATGTTGAATAATAATAATGATAGTGATTAGTTTGGTCATTAGTTGAAATGATTTTAGAATATTGTTGTTCAGAACATTGATATTATCTTATATAGGACAGATTTTTATTATATTCCTATAATACTATCTATTTTATATTAGATACATGACAACTAGATTTATTAAATGCCTCTTTGGCATGTAATGACATAATGAAATGAGTTTTCTCCTTCAGTTATTAATAAAATGGATTATTTTGGTACATGTACTTATAGGAACCACCTTGCTTTCCTGAAATGAACTCTACATGGTCAGAGCATGTTTTGCTTTTTCCACATAGATGAACTCTGAATACTATATGTAATTTTTGTACCTATGTTTTAATTGAAATTTGGGTATATTTTTTTCTTTTAAACACTCATCAGAATTTAGCATTAAACTTATCTAGCCTTCAGAAAATGAATTGGGGAAGCTTTCTATTTCTCCCCCTACTATTGTCAGGGCATATTGTTTATGTACCAATGATTCATATAGATTTCTAGCACAATGCCCACAAAAGTTCCTTGACAGAGTAACTGCTCCCCACCTAGGCTATATTTCTGGGTCAAACCTAACTTCCTAAATGTCTGTTCCTTTATGATGAGGGATCAGAGACCTTCTAAAATTTCTGGACAGATACCCATCAAATTAGATTTATGTTGATATGACTAAATTTCAATCTGTGGACTCAAAAGGCTCAAACTAGAATCGCCCTGCAACTCCCCCAACCACTCTTCATGATGCTTCAAAACAAAAGTGCTCACTGCTCAAAAACTTAAAGAGAGCAAAAGATTAAAAGTCATTCTGTGTGTTTGCTGGAGATAGGACTGAGAGGAATAAGAAGAGCCCAGCATTCCATTAGGAAACACAGTCTGATTAGGCGTCTCTATGTTTGTGATTAACATTAATAAAGTTGCCAGCCTGGAAAAGAGAATGGGAAATGGCCTTCCCTAATTGTTTCTACTTTAATTGGAGAAAAGCAAATTAATTGTAGATATTATTGTTTGTCTTTTTTAAACTAGGTTAAACAATGTTTCTATGGCTCACACATCTGTAGATAGTGAAGGGTGAACATACTAACCTACACTTCTGCTGATCTCCAGGAATGAAAGACGTGGCCACTTCACAGTCAAGCAGCTGTTCTGCTATTGCCAAAAAAAAATTTTTTTTGTAGGAAACTTGTTTTGCTTCACGAGTAAATTCATTTTGTTATTTCACTGTGAAAGAGCCGGTTTTTCTTCATGCAAACAGAATCATTTTCTTGGGGGAAGTGAGGAGGTATCCATGACTACCCTTCCCTCTACTGTGGGAGCCCAAACAAAAAGAAGAAACTGACAAAAGCCCTGAATAGATGATACAGAACAAGAACTGTGTGAGTGCCCATGACAGTAGCACAGAGACAACAGGAGGAACATGCCAGGAAAGAAAAAAAGGATGTCAAGAGCAGCATAGAGTGTAATGCACTTGATATGCAAACTACAGACAAGGGGAACTAAAAGAGATAGAAATGCAAATTTATAGAGAGGAGCATAAATGCTAGAGGGATGAACTTAAATATGTAGCAGCATTTTTGCCCATTGTAATAGTGAGAAGAAGTCAGATACACTACCAACACTTTTGTTAAGCCCTTCAGAAAACTGAGGGTATCAATAAACCAAAATGAAATAAAGTCCAGGGAGTGACAGACTCGTCCGAGAGGAAGAAGTGCCTATGGCTGGTATTCCTGGCTGAGCTGCAGGAAGAAGAGGGTTCTCCATAGAAACCAGCTGGACTTGGAATGACCTTTACATGAGTACATGTGACCTAGCATAAGAGGTCTGAATCCTGAGGAGCCTTAGCCACAGCATGAGTCTCACCCATCCACCTACTCTTTCTCACCAGACTTCACACCATGAAGGAGGGTATTTCGATGTGCAGGAGAGCTGAGAGAGTCACCACTCAGCTGCACAGGGCTTTCTCCAGTGCTAGGGCAGGAGAGCAGAGCTTGGTTTGCCCATGCCCTAAGCTGGAGCTCGGAAGAGAGAAGCGGGCAAACTGTGAGTTGAAACATTGCCCCAGGAATCTGAGTTTGGTTTAACACGTAAAAATGAATTAATATAATTCACTACATTAATGGAATAAATAATAGAAACATTTAAGCATCTCAATACATACCCAAAATTATCTGACTAAATTAAACATCATTCAAGATAAAAAAAAACTCACAGAAAATCAGGAATTGAAGGAAATTTCTCAAGCTGATAAAAGGCATCCATGAAAAATCTAGAGTTAAGGTTACAATTTAAGATGAAATATCAAACACTTTCTTTCTAAGTTTGGGAACAAAACCAGGATTTCCACTTTTCCACTTCTATGAATATTGCCCTGAAAGTTCTATTGCACTGAGCCAGCGCAATAAGGAAAGATAAAATGCACAATGACTGGAAAGGGAAACATAAATCTTTCATTATTCACAGATAACATGATTATATGTTTACAAAATTCTATGTAATCCAACAAAATCCTTTAGGATATAATGTGTGAATTTAGCAAGGCAGCAGGATACAAGGTAAATATTAAAAATTATATTTCTACCTATTAGTAAACAAGTGTTGAAGACCATGTTTTAAAAATTATCTTGTATGATAACATAAAAAATAAAATGCACATAGAAATAAGTCTAAAAAGATATCACCACACACAAGTGATCTAAACACAAATACATTGCTGATAAAATTTAAAGATCTAAATAAATGAAATGTTATATACCTACCAAATTTATAGATCAACAGATTACATATTGTTAATATGTCCATTCTCTCCAAATTGATCTATAGATTCAACATAATTCTAATAAAAAATTCCAACAAGCTATTTGAAGAAAATGACAATTTATTTAAAAAGTTATAAGCAAAGACAAAGTGTCTAGAATAGGCAAAACAAACAAAAGTACCAAAAACCTTGATGAAAAGAACAAAGCTGGCAAAAATGGAGGACTTATGTTCTGATTTGGGGACTTACTATAAAGCAAAAATAATCATGTTATTGTCACAAACAGATTAATGGGACAGAACAGAACATCCAGAAATAGACCTACATGTATCAGTAGACAATTCATTTTCCGATCAAGGCAGCAATTAAATTCAGTGGAGGCAAAAATATTTTTATTTTATTTTTTGTTATATTTTTATTTATTTCAGAGAAGAAGGGAGAGATAGAAACATCAATGATGACAGAGAATAATTGATCGCTGCCTCCTGCACATCCCCTACTAGGGATCACGCCCGCAACCCGGGCATTGAACCTGGGACCTTTCAGTCCACAGGCCAACACTCTATCCACTGAGCCAAACTGGCCAGGGCAGAGGCAAAAGTATTTTTAACAAGTAGTGTTATAATAACTAGTTATCTACATAGGGAAAAATAACTTTGATCCCTATTTCATTCCTATCACAAAAACTAATTTGAGATGGATCTTATATCTAATTATAAATGTTAGAACTACAAAATATTTTGAAGGAAGACATTGGAGAATATTCTAGTGGCCAAAGGTAGAAAGATTTCTTAGGGCACAAAAAGCACTAAGTATTAATGAAAAAAATCTATAAACTGGATTAATTATAATTTAAAAAATTCTGATCAATAAAATATATCATTAAGAAAATTATAAGGCATGGCTAAAACTAAAAACAAAAGCACTTATGTTCACATATATAAATTCTTAGAAATCAACAATAAAAAGAAAACTTCTAAAAAAATAAAAGACTTGAACAGACACTTCATTTAAAAAAGATAGATGAATAGCCAAAAGCACAAAAAAGGGTGCTCAACATAATCAGTCCTGATGAAAATGCAAACTGAGACCATGATGAGACACCACTTTACACCAACTAGAATACTAAATAAAAAAGACTGACAATATCATTGTCTGGTGGAGTAACTGGAGAATAAAGTCATACAATAACTATGAAGAACAGTTTGACAGTTTCTAGAAAAGTTAAACATGCATTTGCCCTATAACCTATCAATTATAACTCTTCAATGTTTACCTCCAAAATAAAACAAAATACCCACACAAATGCTTGTACTCAAATGTTCATCAACACTTTATTCATTATTGTCAAAAACTGGAAACAATTAAACGTCTATAAAAAAGAGAATGAATATTACTGTGGTATATCACTACAACCAAACACAGTATGAAATTTTTTTTAAAAAATTTAAAAAGCACACTACTGAGTCACTCAGCAACATGAATGTATCTCAAACATAATATATCATGTTGAGCAAAAGACACCAGATGCAAGAAAGCACATAATATGATTCCATTCACATACATTTCAACAAGCAAAACAAATCTATGTTGGTATTTAGGAGAAAGTGGTTGCCCCTGGGTGTGTGGAGTGGCAATTGACTGGGAAGAGTTACAAGGGAACTTTCTGGAATGATGGCAATGTTCTAGACCTTGTCCAAGAGCTGTCTGTTTTAGCGTATGTAAATTATACCTCAATAAAATACAAATATGCTCTCAGTAAATATATACTACCTGTCAACTACTTGTCACTTTGTTCTCAAAGTGAAGTTATTTAGGAAGGACAGCAACATATAAGAACCCTGAACCACTTCTTAATGAAATCGTAACTCCCCTTGCATACAGGGTCACCACACGGACAGGAGCACTCCAACAGGCAAAGGCTGAGTGAATGAATAGGTTGAGGGGACCACGAAGTATTCATAAAAGAAAAGGAAGAAACAAGGTCAGGGGGCACAAAAACAAAAGTTTAAGACCTAAACTGAGCCATTTCATAACAGGTGACAATAGCTATTTTTTCATGAACAGTAGTTGTCCACTTCATTATAAAATTTATTCAGATATCAGCAATTAGTTACATGCTTAATAACAGTGCTTCAGAATTTTGGACATGAGTGTTTTTCCTATAGTTGAACACTGATTTTTTTCCCCACTTAATCAGTTTTTAAGCTATAAATCAAGAATGCTTTAAAAATGCCAGTTGAAATGAAAATCCCATACTGTTGGAGTGAAAATGGGGAAAATCCTATAAACAATATATGTATCACAGCACAGGCTGGAAAAAACAAAGGTCTTTGACTTGCCTACTTAAGTTTTCAGAATCCCAATTTCTTCACTTTAAAGGGCAACATGATACTTCCCTCAAAGAATTTTTATGGAGACTATAAAAGAAAGTACACATAACACATTAAACAGAGTGTCTTGTATGTACCTATTAATCAGTAATCTCAGCTTCATTTTCCTTATCTAATGCATCATATCTTCTAGATAGAGAAGAAGGCCAGCTCACAGAATCTGCATCTCAGCAGTCTTAAAGTTGTAAGAAGTCAGTGTAGAAAATCAAGCCAAGTCAAAGGGTACTAAATGTAAGTGATTTTATTTTCCATAAAAGTGAACTGGACACTTCTGTGTAGAGAATTGTACTAGAATTGCTTTGGGTATAGAACACACAATGCAATAAATTTGCATCCAATATTGATGAATGCACATTTTCTGAATGACCAGATTTTTTTTTTTTTTTTGCGGGGGGTGAGGGTGCTAGAAAATGGTAGTAAACAATTTCTTAGAACATATATCCTCCCTTGAGAAACATTCCGTGTCTACTAGAGATGGAAATCTGTCCTGTAAGCTGAATACCTAACAAGTTGGAGATAGATTCACCCCCACAGCAAGAGCAATGGAGCAATGTGCACTCCTGCAGAATACATGAGAAATTCCAATCTCTACCAAGGGCAAAACAATTCTGTAACCTAATCATGCTTTGCAGAGCGATAGCTGTGCTAACCTGGGTGTTGTAAGAGCCCTGTTCACTACCTTCCAAAATATCACTGCATGGCAAGAAGGGAAAAAGAGACAAACTTTGATGGTGATGTTCTTTTCCTCTAAGAACTTCTTCCTCTGAGATTTTTTCTGTAATTTACGAAAAACCCACTTGAGTCCCTAGGGCTGAGCACTGTAAATGATGTGCTGAAAACACTCCTGCCTGTGCTTTTTCAGTTTCCAGGAGCTTTAAAATAGAGCATACAACCAGCATATATCTAGAAGGCAGCGACTTCACCATGAGAACTGGGGCTCTCATGTTCTATCACTGGGCTCTAATGTCAAGCTTTAAAGTCCCCACCAAACAGCTGGATGTTTGATTAGCCCATTTTTAGAAAACAGATAATTTCCTCTTGGTGAGGAAAATAATAAGCCACTCTAATTCTCATAATGACCTTACCACCCCCATACTGCACCTCCCCATACTGCAATGAATGGGAAGGCTGAAAGATGGAGTAGGAGGAAACAATAGCCATTCTGATTCAACAGTTAGACCCTTCTCATTTGTTACAATGATTAATTGCATTTCTACTAACCTTAGTAAAATAATCAATCTCAGGTCCAGTTGTGTAGAGGAGTACAAGAACAACAACTGGCTATATTGAAGGCACAAATAACAACTTATCATTTCTCTTTAAGAAGATATATTAATACTTCTGTAAAAGAATATGAAATGGCAAAGTAACAAATTTATTTGACTGCTTAACCATAAGCTCAGTAGGAAAAGATAAGCAACTTAATCACCGGACTCAACTAACTAGAACTCAGCCAATAAACAGACTTCATTATCCTCGGTTAGCCTAATATGATCAATGGTTACTAGGAGCAAATATTAAAGCTACTTTTAAATACATGCACACAATTCATTAATTTCCCCAAACACATAACTATGCATAATCTAACTTCTTAAGCCTTAAAAGTATTATGATCTTAAAATACTTAGGTTATTAGGTGTTCATAATCATAAACTGTACTTTAAACACACTTCCTGCCACCTCCTTCCCCACCCCATTCCCACCTCAAAGAAAAACTTGAGAAATGAAAGAAAAAGGCCAGGATGAAAAGTCTATGTCCACGGGGACGATTAGCAAATTAATGAACTGTGTTCCTATTTACACTTCCATCACCAGAGCTAATTGTTAGTTATTTTAAGGAAGAGGCTATGCCTTAATTAACAGCACTTGGTAAGTGAAAGCTGGTTGCATTTCTCAAGTATGTTCAAGTTCACAAGTCTTGTTTCACAGCAGGGATTCCAGTTCATCCACTACTCTTATGTGGTATTACTTCTGATCAAGGAAGAAAGTCTCTAAAAGACCCTAAAGAATTAGTTTCCAGAAATAGGAGGCAATACAAAGCACAATTAATGAGTAAGCTAATTATTTATCCCTAAAGCAGTAACATACTGCACACTGTAAATGAGGGAGGTTGAAGGAGATAGAAACACCTTTGGTGTTTAATATTTCTAACGCTGATATTTCTGAAAACTTATCAAGCCCAAGAGTTTAGGGGCAACATTTTAATTCCTGTAGCAGAGCGTTTCTGTACCTCTGTCCCTTCCATACCCTCAATCCTGTCTATGCCTGGGGTCTGTAGGGAAGGTTGAATCTGATCATGTGCTCAGAAGAACATAAAACCCATGGTTACTGCTTTGCTTTCCCTCTCTTCCTGATCATTTCTCTGCGTATTACTCCTCTGCACAGTTATATCACCTCTTCCCACCACCCATTGGAGCCATCTCTCTCTCCTTCCCAACTTTATGATTCTTCCCCAGTCCCTTCATTTTTCTGTTCTCTGGCAGAAGGCAAACAATAAAGAAGGGACAGCCATCGATCTGCACATGGCCTTGTGCAGAGTCTATCAAACTGGTCTAGACCAGTCCATCCCTTTTCCACAGGCGGCCTCAAAAATCAAGAAAAGTAGAAAGAAAGAAAAGAAAATGCCAAAGAAAACAGTTTTCGTTGCCGGTTTTAACCCCAATTTTGTGTTGCAAAGTATTTTTGTCTTTCCCCTCTTCTTTAAGGAAGTCAGAAATAATATAATGCCACTTAAGAAAAAAATACTATTAAAAACAGATTTTAGTTAATATCCCCTTATTTGAGTTTTACTATTTATGAGGGATTGTGAGGCAGCAGCCAGAACAATAACAACAATAAAAGCAGCAATTTAAACTTATTAATCTGTAACCACCTTCTAAATAATTTACCTAGGTGACTTATTTAACCCTTACAACAACCCCACGAGGTAAATATTACAAGTGAAGAAACAGAGGCACTGAGAATGAACTCTCCCAGTGGCACAAAGCTGGTAAACATGACAGGAGCCAGACCGTCAGCCTTCATAATAGACGTACCAGACCACCACAACTATTTCTATTTGACATACATGCTGTGTATTTAATTGAACATTTTTGCTGCAACTTTGAAGACATGAACTTTTCTGGGACTAAGATGAGTAGAAATTGCTTCAGTGTAGAATTTTTTTCTCCATTAAATACCGCCACCATCCATCTATGCTATATATTTTATGGTAAAGAATGGAAAGAAAAGAGAGTCAGGAGCAAGACAGAAATGCCTAAGTGAAGGCAGAGTTTAAAGTTAAGTTCCCCTGGACCAGGTGCTGTGTGGTTCCCCAGGTCCAGCAGCATCCCTGGACTTCATCCAGGATCCCCTGGAACCCACTGGCCCACCTGCTTTCAAAGTGTCTCCTGGTTTGTGCTTCACTGTTGACCATCAAGACCCCCGCCTTGAAAACAGACTAAAATGCATGCTAAAGGGAGAGACTTAAAGGAAAAGGCTCATTTTTTAAATTTCCCCCTTATCAATCAAGCCTCCCCAATAGCATTCTCTCCAGTCCAGAAATTTTAAGAAAAGCCTCTAGAAACATTGCCTGGGTACTTCACTGTCTACCCAGGAGGTCTGGTTCAAGTGGAGGAAAAGTCAGACCAGGTAGGAAGACTTGACGAAACTAGGACAAAATAGTCATTGGGCCTTTATATGACTTTCATGGAAAGAGGACAATTAAAGCTTCTGTCTAGTACTTGCATTACCTTCTGTTTGCTTTGGTGCCAGGAGTAACTTCAGGAAATACAGAGAGAATGTCTCTCTCTATACATTATGTAAAAGAATAAATTGCAAAAGTAGAACACTTTGTCAATCCGTTTTAGAGTAATTACAATACCAAGACAGTTTTAAGCCATTATTTCATTTCTTCCACTCGCATTCTACCCACAGTATTACACCTTCAGCAACTTCTTAAAACAACAACAACAAAATTATAAACCCAGAGATCAAGCCAGCCTTCCTGAAAAAGAGAAAAATCTGTTCTGGAAGCTTTTGCTCTTACCCAATTGACAATTTGGTGTTAAGCCAAATGAATTTTGAAAAAAAAAAAATCCTAGCAAACTATAAACATCAGACAAACATCAACCCAATACAAACACCATCTTTGAAAAATGCCAATTACATTAAAAAAGAAAAACTACACACACACACACACACAGACACACACACACACACACACAAAAACAACTAATAGTTTGGAAAAGCACACCTCCCTTACTCCCTTTCCCAAAGAAAGAAAGCAGTACAAGTACTTACGGTATCATGAGACTTATCCTTGACATCATAGACTGTGAGTTTTATTTTGGTCTCCTCATAGATGGGATACTCAGATGGGAAAGTGACACCCGTCAAAAACAGTGGGTCTCTTGTTCCCTGTAACAGCACAGGCAGGCAACTTTAATTCAACAAGGCAGCAACTGCAGTGGGCAGCACGCAGTGACACATGAGAAGGCAGAAAGTGTGTCTGGGTGCTTGTTTTTCTAGGAAATAGTTCTATGAAGAAAGATCTGAATTACCAAATAATGCTCAGCGGCAACAATATGGCCCGAGGCCCCAAAGAACTAATATAGCTGTTGATAGTAAATGGCCCTGTCTCCTTGTCAGAGCTGCTAATAGTTTGAAAACCAATGCTATTTTCATTATATGCAGAACCCTTCTTTGGGGTCAGCTGTTCAGTCCATTTAGAATACAGTCAATGCATATAACCTGTAATTTATGCATATAAGCTAAGATATTGACTGATCAAATTAAGATGAAGCAATTTTCTCATGAAGAACCATTTGGGAAGCGTATGCTATCCATTCATTTCCTTTCTGAAATGATGCAATAGAGAGCCATGCTCTGATAATGCCCATTTGATTTTAGATGTTCTGCTGGGTGTGTTTTCCTCAGACTAGAAAACTAATGACAGAAACTAAATGTGATGGATTTGAGCTATGAAATTTCTAGCTCAGGATATAGTGCTCAGGATATCCCAGTGTCTCAGAACTTACATTTAGAGAGCTGATATCCAACATTAAATTTTATATCTACATTTAAATATCTATACAAGGTGGCACAAACATAGGTTCATAGTTGTCAATATGGAAAGTAATTAATAAATAATAATACAAGAATAAACTATGTTTTGTGTAATCACAACTGTAAACCTACTTTTCGCCCCACCCTGTATTGCTGAATATTATTGAGATGTTTGCTAGAGTTTTGCTAACCAATTGTCTATAAAAGTTTCTGAAAGCCCAAGTAATTCATTTATTCATTCATTCTTTCTTCTTTTTATTCAGTAAATACTACTTTTGTTCCTCACTGTGTCAGACACTTTAGAACAGGAAGTGAATAAAACAGCCCCAAACAACTATAGAATCAAATATAAGAATTTGAAGTATGTCAAATTTTATATTTTGGCAATATTTTAAAAATAATGAAGTTGAAGTAATACTTGAAATTTTTTTTCACATAAATGAACCATTTTACAATTTCAGACAAGTTTTCTTTAAATGAATAGGTTATATTTTGTTTGTTCAATTACAATATTCACCACAAATTATACCAGCATATTGGAAGCCAAAGTTTCCACAGGGCAGACTCAGGGCTGTGTGCAGGCCCTGGGTCATTGCCATTAGAGAAAGGAGAGGAGTTCAGTCTGAATCATTTATTCCACCAACTGCATCAAGACTTGCAGGTCAGCACTGAACCAGCCGGGCCTGAGGTCACTTCTCACAGAGAAACTCATTCTAAACAGTCAGGGCTCACTAGTCCAAGAAAGGCAGGCAAAGCTGAAGGAGTTCAAAACGCACTTTCTTTAGTCCCAGATGGTCTAATAAGTTCTCTCTCATCCACCAATGTTGTAAAATATGTGTGATAAGAACAAAATAATCAAAAGGGAAACACTTCCTCGTTTGAGTCTGATCCAACACAATAACAAGTTTCCTATCGACACATGTTGAATGTTGTATTAGTAACAATAAATGTAAATAGGAAGTCTCTCATCTGATGAGTAATATTCACACCTTTTGCCTAGAAACATTTTAAAAATCATTATGGGCCCTTCTTTGAAAAATATTGTCCTTTCAAAAGACAGTCACAAACAGCTGAGAATATAGTTTCCACAGACAGACTGAGGAATACAGGAAAAATAAAAAGGGGAAAAAATTTAACAGGTTTAAAATTTCTCTGAGTACTTTCATTTCATTTAAATTTACATATATAACACTATATATATGACATTCTTTTGGAAGATTCAAAGTGGGAGATTTTCTATTTACTAAATAAAAATAAGATCTTTTATGAAAAATGCAAATTCTTCCCTCATTTGTTTATTCTGGGAAGTTACTGTGCATGCTGAATGACCTCAAGAATGCCTTCCTAAATGACAGGGGATAGTAACACAGCATAGCTATAGCCCATGAGCTAACTGATTTCAGCTGCTTGCTCAAATCCAGAGAGAGATAGAGAGATAGAGAGAGAGAGAGAGGGAGAGAGGAATGCAGGCGAGGAATGCAGGCGCACAGCATGCTCACCTCCACAATTTCTGTGCTGGAGTATCTTGTCAGCCCCTGCTCCGAGGGGTGGATTACAGAGATCTGCACCAGGGTATTCAGCTTCCGATCACGGACAGGAGCCACCAGATCCTTGCAAGCTGGCAGAGGCAGGGCAAAGAGAAAGAAAAGAAACTGACACCATGTCTCAGGGAAAACTTCTGTCCCAAGCTGGAAGTAAAAACTTAGCAGCGGCACTGAATGAAATCTCCCTCCGGGGACTTGGCTGATTTTACAGAGGAAGTCCCTTGGAAGTACCTTACAGAAATAGGAAGTCACGTGCTGCGGAGCTCAACTGAGAGTTCATTTCCACTGACCACATCTGCAGCTCTTGCAAGTCTCTGCCCTGGGATCCCAGCTCCACTGTGTGACTGCACACGCAGCTCAGAGACTTGAGTGACTTTAGTCATTAACACCCGGGCTTTAATTCACACTCTTAGACCAAGTAAACGGAGTCAGGCGCTATCCAGGAAACTGGCTGTCTGGTATTGACACTGGCTGGATTAGTTCAAAGGTTGGAAGGCTCACTTGCTCCTTATCTAACTATTGCCTCGATCTAGCTAGCCTCCTACCGTCCTGCACAGGGACAGAGACTGGGCGGAGAGGCTAGCCTGACAGTAGCACAAGCCACAAGAGAAAGGCAGAGGAGGGGTTAAAAAAAAAGAGAGAGAGAAAAGAAAAAGAAAAAACACCGCCCTCTGTCTGGGATTCCAGCCAAGTCTGGGAGGGAGAAATGTGGAGTAAAGATGGGTTAAATTTCTGCCCAGGGGCCACAAATGTAAGAACTTTCCTTTGAGACACCAGGTTCATATTACAGACTCTCATCGCTATACCATATTTACTGGAATATTTTCTCCTCCCACATATCATTCCTATAATTTGATCAAGAAAAATAAAAGGATTCCTTTGCAGCAAGCCCAGCATCTTCTCTCACCGTGTTTCCTCCCTTGGCTTTGAAGCAGTAATTTTACTACACACTGTTGCATCTTGAAGTATGATGCAGTTTCCTCACCAGAAGGGGCTCAAGGTAGGCTCAGGTGATGGCGAGATGCAGGCTGGAGCAGTGATGGGGAAGTGGAAAAGCAATTCTGGTCCTGGGTTCATGGGGGGAGCAGGGGGAGGGAGCTGGGCTCTGTAGCATGCCCACCCCATGCCTGGGACCAGCACAGAAAGAGAAGGAGGGATGGGTGTATTTAAACTACTGGAACAAAGGAACTAAGGCTTAACTCTGAAACTTGAAAGCAAAGGTCATTATCACCTTTCAATGGCTTACAGATCACCTCATTTTGTAACTGCAGAATGGGAGTAGCAGGAGCTTTGGAAGAAAACAGGCCAGGTTTTCCTCTAGGTACCCCAGCTTAGCCATGCTAGGCAGGTTTCACTTAACTCCTTCCTGCCAGACTTGGAGATCTTTTCACTCCTGTACGGTATTTTGTCATCATTTTCCTTATTTAAACCATGCTCTCGGTTAGGGAAGCGTGTGTGGAAAGAACAATAGCTGCAGTTCATTTAACCCTCACTATTTTTGAGGCATTTTGGTATTGATCTCTTTATTCCTCAAAATGGTGCTTTGAATTACTTCAGTTTTGCATATGAAGAACGAGTAGCGTGGAAATATTACATGCTCACGTTTACATTACCAGGCTCTCATCACTTGCTTACATCATGGACTGTTAGCTTCCTTTCCTTTCCTGACATCCTGCATTCCTCTCCCACACAACAGCACTGCTCTTTGGAAGGCCCATTACCAGGATTCTTTATTGCTCAACCCAAGAGATCTACAGTTTTATAAAGTACAGATGTGAGGTTTTTCAACAATGTCAACATATCGCCGGAAGGGGGAAAAAAGTTAGATTTAGACTTTACTGTTCTTTGGTGGTTATTTTGATCATTTCCTCCACTTGCCTTATGAATGTGTTTAATTTATCACTCTCTTTCTTTTCTGCTCACAACATATAGCTCTCTCTCCCTCTCTCTTCACTTACTGATACCAACATATATCTGTCCTTGGATTTTAAAGCTGGGGTCAATTTGTTTCAAACACATGCATCTCACACTCTTTCTGCTCCTAGCCTTGTCGCTACCTTATGACACTTTTGCTCAAAGTAAGTTACTACTTTGGTGATTTCTTATCAGGTGTGAGTGTGGGCTGTGGTTATTTCCCAGAAGTGAGCAGCTGTTCTCCATTTTATCAGAGAAGCTCTCAGACTCACTCCTAATAAAAACAGAGAAAAGCTCCACTCAACCGCAATGTTCTGTCCAAATTTTCAGATCCCCCAATACTGATGAAGTACAAGCAATAATGGCACTTTGAGTTTCTTTATATTCTACTAGAGGCCCAGTGCACGAAATTCGTGTACTCAGTGGTGGTGGTGGTGGTGGGGGTCCTTCAGCCTGGCCTGTACCCTCTCGCAGTCCAGGAGCCCCGTGATTGATCACCCCGCAGAGAGAGGCCCCGCCCACTGTTGCTGGCCGGGCAGCCTGGGCCTCCCTCTTTGGGGCGATCGTGGAGCCATCCAACCAGTGGCCTGGGCCTCCCTCTGCAGGGTGATCATGGGGTGATGGCGGGGACCCCCAACCAATCACATCGCACCCGCCTAGGCGGTGGCAGTCAGTACTGGGTCGCCGTGGTGCCCACGACCCAAGAGGGACTGAGAGGTCAGCAGTTCAGTCCGCTCGCCAGTCCCCGCCCACCCGAGCCTGCTGCGTGCACAGCCTGGCATTTGGTCATCCTTTCGGTCGTTTGGACATTACGGACCCTGGCTCTTTATATATTAGGATAACTAAAAACAAGTATAGAAAACAACTCAAGTCATAATCTTGGGATACACATATCTCTTTTCTTCTCAACAGCCCAAAGAATTTACTGTTCTCTAATGCATGTGCAGCAAAATGTCATGCAAGGACCCTCAGATGGGTCAGAATTCCTGAGCTGTATCCCAGATTTCCTGTTTCCTAGTTATGTGCCACTAAGTCCCAAACCCTTAGACACTCAATTTCCTCAAATGTCTATTTCTCAGGGTGGAGGTGAGGAAGAAATTATACCCTTCTTATGAATGGATTTCCTTTTCCATGCAAAATAAAGTCCACTAATATTATTATACTAATACATATTAGTATTAATACCAACATTTACCAATATTTATTGTTGTGTTATACTGCAAAATAGTTTTTTATTGACTCATTCATATTCAGACAGCCCCATAAAAGCTATCACTAGGCCCAATATTTCTTTGTAAATATCAAACCCATTACATGAGTCATTACATTTCATAAAGTGAAACCCACACCCGCCATGGATCTACTAGTATACATATACTGAAACTATATGTATTGAGAGGTGAGGGGTGATAAGTGTTGAGCAACTGCATTGCTTCATGAAGAGATAACTCACTGGGGCACAGTAAAATCTAACCACAGGAATTACGCAGTAGCCAATAAGAAGCCTGAAAAATCTGTTTCAGAAATAAAACAATGTTCTATTGGTCTGCCAGCCATACTTACCACTGCCCATAACCCAACCAAAATTCTACTCTCAGAGTGACCTGCAAAAATGGCCTGCTTCTGCTGTTTTGTTTTGTTTATTTAAGAATTCTTGAATCAAATGGGTAGTGAGGAATCAATGCAATCAATTTTTCATCAGTACATTTTTACTTTTCTTTAGGCCTTTTTACTGGCTTTGATTTGGACTGAGCTATTTAAAAGTATTCTCAGAGCCCAGACGAGTGAAAATACACAAGATGCTGACAGGTTGGGATTTGAATGTGCTTGTGTCCACTGAATTGACTTTTTTTTTTTTACTGAAAAGGGAAAAAATAACAAAATAGAGTAATTAGTAATTTTTTAAAAGTATAATTTGAAACATTTCTTTAGGAAAAAAAAACACGCTACAAGAGACTATTTTTCCTGTTAACTGCTATAATTACTAGCAATGTGAGGGTTCACTTTCTATTGTTAGTGATTGTGAGATGCCTATAGGTGTCTCTAGCTCAGACCTGGACAGGAGTCAGGAGGCTCCCACTCTCCTAGAAGGGAATCCTCAGTAGATGTGCAATGATAAAAACAAATGGAGCTTCACTATCTCAGGGAAGGGCCAGGCACTGAGCCAACTGGAAAGCAGAAAGCATAGGCTGCGAGAGAAGAGGGGACCACTATCTACTCAAAGTCACTGCCGGAAGGAATGAAAGCCCATTGTGGCTTGGTTTGAGGATTTGTCCAAAGCTTGAAATCCTAGTCACGATAAGAGCTAAAACTGTCAGAGCCACACAAAATACATCTGTGACTAAATTTGGTCAAAAAACCAGGAGTGCCAACCTCTGTTCTGGATGCTTAAAGCTACTCCCTGAATTCTTAGGAAGAGAGCACGGATCATCTTTTGCCCAATAGTTCAAATATTTGAGAGTCCAGAAGTTAAAGGGCAGGGTCTTCCAGGTTCATATAGAGTTACTATTCTGTCAACATAAAAATACTGTTTTTATAAATGAGCAGCTTGTTTCATTCAGCCATCATTTCTAAATCATGGCAAGAGCTCAGTCCCAGCAATAATCAATTTGAAGTGGAGTACATGTGTTCTTTCAGGTGCCTTTGAATACAGCAGCACTGACTAAATCCTAGGAGTCCTAAGACCTGCCTGGATGTGGAATGCACAAGTAAGAGGTACCTGCCACAGGCTTGCACAACAGCAGTGCTGTGACACGCCAGGCCAGCTTGAGTTCCCTTTGACACCAAGCAACCATCTCTTTCCCCTTAAGAACTCAGTCTTCTGTGAAGTCAGCTCATTTTTCTTGCTTCATTCCATTTCATCTCTCTTCTTGCCATTCAGTGTTAGTGGCATCTAACAAAGTTCCTGCTTATTAGTATTAACTAGAGGCCCGGTGCATGAAATTCGTGCACGGAGGGGGATTGTGCCTCAACCCAGCCTGTACCCTCTCCAATATGGGACCCCTCAAGGCATGTCCGACTGCCCGTTTAGGCCTGATCCGGGATCGGGCCTAAATGGGCAGTCGGACATCCCTCTCACAATCCAGGACTGCTGGCTCCCAACTGCTTGCCTGCCTGCCTTCCTGATTGCCCCTAACTGCTTCTGCCTGCCAGCCTGATCACCCCCTAACCACTCTGCTGCCAGCCTGTTTGCCCCCAACTTCCCTCCTCTGCCGGCCTAGTCACCCCTAACTGCCCTCTCCTGCAGTGTTGATCACCTCCAACTGCCCTCCCTTGCAGGCTGTGTGCCTCCCAACTGCCCTCTCCTACTGGCCATCTTGTGGTGGCCATCTTGTGTCCACATGGGGGCAGGATCTTTGACCACATGGGGGCAGCTATATTGTGTGTTGCGGTGATGATCAATCTGCATATTACTCTTTTATTAGATAGGATAGAGGCCTGGTGCACGGGTGGGAGCCAGCTGGTTTGCCCTGAAGGGCATCCCAGATCAGGTGGGGATTCCCTTGGGGCATGGGGCAGCCTGAGCGAGGGGCCTGTGGTGGTTTGCAGGCCGGCCACGTCCCCTGGCAACCCAAGCAGAGGCCCTGGTATCTGGAATTTATTTTCCTTCTACAATTGAAACTTTGTAGCCTGGAGCAGAGCCAAGCCTGGGGCTCCCTCCGAGGCTGGCAGCCATTTCTGTTGGGGTTATAATTGAAACTTTGTTGCCTTAAGCGGGTGGGCCTGGCCAGGGTGGGCAGAAAGCTTTGCTTCCCCTGTTGCCGCTGGCAACCCTGGCCTGCTCTCTCAAGCTCCATTCTGCTGCCATTTGTTTGAATTTGTTTACCTTCTATAATTGAAACTTTGTAGCTTGAGTGGATGCTTAGGCCTGGCAAGGGCAGGCAGAAAGCTTGGCTTCCTCTGTTACCTAGGAAACCTTGCTCTTTGTGGCTGTAGCCATCTTGGTTTGGGTTAATTTGCATGCTCGCTCTGATTGGATGGTGGGCGTGGTTTGTGGGTGTGTCGGAGGTATGGTCAATTTGCATATTTGTCTATTATTGGGTAGGATACCAGAACAAAGCAATGGTCACAAGCAGAGGAGATGAGGGAGCAGCACTTTAGTGAGTGTCTCCACATCTCGACAATTCTGTTCTTCAATTAGCCAAAGGAAAGTTCGGCTTGGAGGAGAAACCACACAGCATGACATATATAGAATATAGGAATTTTTTTCTACTTGAGATAAAATTGTATTTGAGACCTGGATCTAGCCTAAATAGCTATATACCTTTGGATAAATGGCTATTTGAGCCTCTGTATTCTTATCTTTAAAATGAAGTTTTTAAAAAAGCAACAAATTTCATAGATTTGTTATAAATATTATATGAAGTCAAATATGTGGAATGTAGGTACATAATAGGCACCCTAAATTAATATGAATATAGTTGTACATTGACACAAAATTGATTTTATTACCCAATAAAATTAACTTTTTTTAAAAGAGAAAGGAAGGGAGAGGGAGAGAGAAACATCAATGATTGGCTGACTCCTGCATGCCCCCGCAACCCAGAAAACTGTTCTGACCAGGAATTGAACCGGTGACCTCTTAGTTCATGGGAAGATGCTCGACCAACTAAGGCACACTGGCCAGGGCTCTATCCAATATTCTTATAAAAATCATGTGCTCAAGGTATCCCAGGTTGGTCCAGATTTTGTGTAAACTTACACTTTTTCAGTAAAAGCATTTTATTACTAATATATATATATACACACACACACACACACACACACACACACACACACACACACACACAGTATATATCCTATATAATAAAAGCCCAGTGACCAAAACAGGGGAATGATCAGAACAACCAGAGACCAGAACTATCACAGCCCCTCACCCCGGCTGGCCCCGCCCCCCAGCAGGGACCCCCACCCCAATCCAGGGCCCCCATCAGGGCAGCAGCTGGCCCCCACCCATGCACCAGGCCTCTATCCTATATAATAAAAGGGTAATATGCAAATTGACCCTAACAGCAGAACAACCACTCGACCAGTCACTATGAGGGGCACTGACCACCCCTTGGTCCCTTTCCCTGGCCAGCAGACTCCGATCACCCGATGGCGAACTGGGAACTGGGGATGGGTGGTGGGGGGCATGTGTGGTGCCAGGCCAAGGCCCCCTTCCTGCCAGTCACCCCACACAGAGGGTAACCAGCAGTGGGGGTGGGACCAGTGAGCAGGCGGGAATAGCCAACCTCTTGGTCCCTTCCCCCAGCCATCAGGCTCCGATCTCCCAATGGCGAACAGGGACCTGGGATGGGTGGCAGCGGGGGCGGGGCCAGCTGTGGGCAGCCAGGGAAGATGGCCCTGATCGCAGGCCAGGTCTAGGGACCATACCCGTACACAAATTTTGGGTGCCAGGCCTCTAGTACACACACACACACACACACACACACACACACACTAGTGGCCCGGTGCACAAAATTCATGCACATAAAAAGGGAATTAGAGGAAATATTTTAATATTGCTATTTGCCCTTTCTCTATAATAGAAGTGTCAAAGATGAAAGAAAATTACTAAAATGTATATGAAAATCTTCCTCCTGTCAGAGTCTAGGGTACGCCGCAGAACCCAGAGTCAAGTCCCTGCCCACCTACGTGCACCTTGAAATTGTGTGAGACCCAGACCTGGCAGGCCCCACCCCCATTGGGGGAGATCCAGATCTGGCTGGCCCCACCCCCATCAAGCCCAGCAGGTATGGGGGTGCAGCCTCAGGTCCCCTGGCCCAGCACTGGGGGGGGGGAGGCACAGCCTCAGGTCCCCTGTCAAGCCCCGCCAGGTGGGGGGTGCAGCCTGAGGTCCCCCAGCCAGGTGCTGCGGCAGGGGGCATGGCTTCAGGTCCCCCGGCCCGGGGCAAAGGGCACAGCCTGAGGTCCCCCGGCCCATCACTGGGGTGAGGGGTGCGCCTTGAGGTCCCCCATCAAGCCCTGCCAGGCAGGGGGCATGGCCTGAGGTCCCCCAGCCTGGCGCCAGGAGGTGCAGCCTGAGGTCCCCAGTGAAGCCCCGCTGGGTGGGGGTTGCAGCCTCAGATCCCCCGACCCGGTCCGGTGCCACGCAGCCTCAGGTCCCTGCTGATCGCTTGTTACGGGAACCCTGCCTCCGCTGTGGGCGTAGCCATCTTGTGTTACAGGAACTCCGCCTCTGCTGTGGGCACAGCCATCTTGTGATGGCATGAGGGTTAATTTTCATATTACCTCTTTATTATATAGGATATATTCCTGTGACTTTTTGTAACTTCTTGTTTTCATATCAATAAGTAAGGGAAATAGAAAAACCCTTTATTGGATTATTTGTTGAATTCGGCAATCATAGGTATCATGAATATACCACCTTCTGTGCAAACAGATGGGCACACTCACACTGGTTCATTTCACTTCTGACTAGGCACTTCCAAATAAGAAGCCATGAATAGCAGAAAGCTTTATTTTCTGTCTGCCTCAGATGTGCTACATGCAAATGGTCAGCTTCCCCGCTAAGAATGGGTTTAGCTAGGAAGTAAGTTACTAGGCTCTGTGGATAATATCTCAGAGGGCGTTATTATCTTAAAACTGCAGAATCCCAAGGGATCAGGGAAAGACTTGCTCCTCTGCTCTGTATATTCCCTTCATCAAAAAGGAAGACTGTTAATTCTAGTAAAGCTTCTTTTTCTTATAATTAAAAAGAAATGGTACAGATCGATCCCAATAGAGCGTGATGGAACCACACCTTTTATACCCTTTAAAGACCATTCCTGGGGAAAAAGAAAGACATGCATCCACGTCCCTCCAGGGCAACGAAGGCCAAGGTACAGCGCCCTGAAGGCATACTGAATAGAAAAGGAGACTAACACAGATAGGGCTGGAGGGAAATAGACATCTGGTTCCAGGCTCCCTCAACTCACCAGTCCTCTCCTCCCACCACCAAGAGAAGCAGCCACCTCCCTAAGCCTGTGGTGTGGGTAAGCCCCTCCCAGCCTAGAAAACAGTTTTTTCTTTACTTTTCAAATTCTTAACGTTGGGTCAGGTTGCTAAAAAAGAAAAATGTCACATATATGTCCTGTTCCTTGTGCTTCAGAAAATTAGATGCCACTGATCAATTGATACACCAATTTGGGTTATGTTTCCAATCCAATAAATTACTGGACTTCATTATATGGTTTCCCAGTTGCCATTGTGTACCAGTGATTACATCTAGATGAAATCAATTTACACCATACATTAAAAGATATATGTAGTCCTTAAAAAGCCTGATAGCCCTTCTCTTGACTTACTTGGCCATTATAAAATGTTTTCCTGTTAAAAAATTTATTCTGCCTTTGTTTTGTTGTTGTTGTTGTTTTTCTACTCCTTTTTCTCAGGATTTTTAATCTTCTGAAAACTAGGATCTCAACCTTGACAGTTCAGATCCCCTGAGTGGATTCAGTCCCAGGGTACTGCAATGTCTGGTAATTCATTTGTGTGTAGTAAAATGACTGCATACACAGTGTCCCTGATTCATACTAACATCCACACAATGAGAATTTCATGAGTAGTTAGGAACACTATTCCCTCTTGAATATTTTCTTAAGGCTATTTCTTAGAAAAATGTGGGTATAGAGCATGCTTAGCTAACTTATAGCCATTCATTTCTATCCTTCCATTTCATTCTGTATTCCTGCAGAATCTGTACATCTCTAATTGATTGAGCTGAGTGTCATATTTTGCCCTCCTTGTTCATTTTAGCTTAATTTCAACTGATCGAGCCTATTTTCTATAATTTTTCTGATTCGGTATTATTCCTTCGTGTTCTTCGCTATTTCAAACATCCTGTCTTACATGTTTTTCTCATCAGTCTGAAAGGTGAGATTATAGAAGTCATCACTTGCATATTCATAAGACTTGACTGCTGAGGTCAGGAATACATCTTTCTTAACAAACCACAACTTCTTCCTTCAGTTAATAACCATTTTTAAGCCTTTATAGAAATTAAACAAAAATGTGTTATTATTTTTCTTAACTATTGTGTGGGAGATTTTAATTAAGACACACTTCCCTAAATAATTTGTGAACCCTGAGTAGCTGCCAACATAAGCACTATTTTTTTTTTTGAAAAAAGAAAAAAAATGTATAAAAGTTGTGTGGAAAAAATAATTTAAAATTTGGATTTTTTTTTGTTTTTAACATATTTTATTGATTTTTACAGAGAGGAAGGGAGAGGGTAGAGAGTTAGAAACATTAATCAGCTGGCTCCTGCACATCCCTTACCGGGAATTCAGCCTGCAACCAAGGTACATGCTCTTGACAGGAATTGACCCCAGGACCCTTCAGTCTGCAGACTGATGCTCTATCCACTAAGCCAAACCAGTTAGGGCTCTTTCTTTCTTTTATTTTTAGGCATTGAATTCAAAATGTTAATATTCCAAATTCATAATTAGGGTAAAATAAATTTACTCACATATCCTGAACAAATACCATTAATTTTAGGTGTCCAGGAAGTCCGGGGATAAAAAGTAATTCAGTATTTAATGTTAAAAGATAAGATATCAACCCAAGGAATCAATACACACATACACAAACTCACACACACAGAGAGAGACTAAATAAATAAAAAATAAAGCCATCCTGATGAAAGAATTCCTTACACATATTAAAATAATGCTAGATTTTTTTTTGCTTCTATATGACCACAATAAAATGCTAATATCATACAACTTTTTTCTAAATTTTTTAAAAGAACTCTGCTGTGAAGAAAAGGCAAAGTCTCTCTTATGCAAGTTATTTTATTTTTTTAGATTTTATTTTAAAGAGAGAGAGGGAGAAACATTGGTGTCAGAGAGACACATCAATTCCCCATACACACTCCATCCAGGACCGAACCTGCAGCCTGGGCATGTGCCCTGACTGGGAATGGAACCCAACCTGAGACTCTGGTACACAGGACAACGCTCAACCAACTGAGCCATACCAGCCAGGGCAATATCATACAAATATTAAGGTTTCTCTCATTTAAGATTATACATGCCGAAACCGGTTTGGCTCAATGGATAGAGCGTCGCCTGTGGACTGAAGGGTCCCGGGTTCGATTCCGGTCAAGGGCATGTGCCTTGGTTGCGGGCACATCCCCAGTAGGGGTTGTGCAAGAGGCAGCTGATCGATGTTTCTCTATCGTCGATGTTTCTAGCTCTCTATCCCTCTCTCTTCCTCTCTGTAAAAAATCAATAAAATATATTTTTAAAAATGATTATACATGAAGCTTGCACAGAATATGGGGGTGTGGAGCAGGAAGCACATTTTACTGCACACTTACTATGTACCACGTGGCATTAGGCTTACCCTTTGCTTGTGTTAGCTCATGTCCAGAACAAAAATGTGCCTATTGCTGCCTCGTGGTTCCGTTAGTTCCATATCCATATTTTTAACTAAACAGTAGTCACATTTGTAGATCACAACATATGGCTAAAGATGAAGACTATTATTTATGTTTTGTTTTGTTTTTACCAATAGCTCAGTATTCAGCAGCCTGTGTTAATATTTTGTCAGTAACATCATTCTATCCCATCTGGTCCTATGCATGGTCAGTGGTGATTTCACTATATAACAAGAATTTTAAGACGGCCAATACTCTGATAATAGAATTCAAGTAAAACCTGAGGAAAGGATGAGACTGATGCCATAGAGAGAAATCAGAAGACAGAGTTATTGAGGAATATCGGTAGTAATTTGCAAGAAGGAATTGAAGAGATTTTGTTACAGAAATACTGCTTTCGAATTCTTGCTACATTGAGATTTGAGCACCACTGCTCCTAAATTTCATTTCAATGGATTCACTTATAAATTAAACTGATTTCTTTGATGTGGATAGCTAGATTTAGGAAAAGAGAAATAGGACCTGAAATAAAATGTGCTACTTTGCTCCCAACCCCATAACAAGACAATATGAAAATGTGCCACCATATTTTATATGGATCTGTGCATGTTAAATAAAAACATGTTGGCCTTTTACATAAAGTGGCTGAGAAGATGACATTCACTTCTTTAGTTGGGACATTATACATACTAAATCCTTAGTATCATTTGCCAGTTTCTACATCATTGAAGAATCTAGAGGGAGAGAAAAAAGGAACCTGGGCCTGGGACAGCGGTGCTCCGGGGAATTGCTCTTTTCGGGAGCAATGAAGATGCCAGCTGTACAGAAGACTGCATATTTGCATGTGAAAAGAACAAATTTGGTCTAAATCACTATTGTCAGTAGCAGAAGATTCCCATTCTCCAGCTTGTCCAGGCTCCCTCAGCTTCTCTCATGTCAAGCCTCAGCAATTTCCATTTTGTCTTATTTTCATGAATGTTACCTAGCTGGCTGAGACCCCATCCTCAAGCCATTGAATTCAAAACCAGTCTATGCTTGTGTCTCTTCTGGTGCTGATATCCCATGCTAAATGCGGTGAACCTCACACTGGTCTGGCATCATCGCCTAGCACTGTGTACAGACTTGGCTCTTTGTGTGTGTGCTCCAAATCCACGTTCCACTTCAGAAACAAGTGCTTGCAGCTTTCTGCTGCTCTTTTCAACAGGAACATATGTGCTGCTTAAGAAAAAACGAAAATGTTATTCCAAGAGTGGAAGCTGGTCCCTCTGAATACTAAAAGAAATATCTGGCGAGTCCGTAAATGGAAATCTGTAGTGTCTGAAGTAGGATTGCAGAAGTAAGAGGAAGAAACACAGGAAACAACCTTAACCCTTTTGCACTCGCTTGCTTTTTTCTCGAGCTGCTACCGATGCTAACCGTGTCGAGTCACACTCGACATCCGAGTGCAAAAGGTTAAGCCTTTTATCCACTCAAAGGCCAGGAGGACAACATTTTTCCAGAACTACCAGTTCAACATGAGAGGTAATAGGATTCCTGTTCAGGATTCCTGTTCAGGACAAGCATAGAGCCCATCAGTGGATCCAGCAGGGTGCATGGGTGAGTGGGAAGTGGCTGCTTCCCAGATTTACTTCCAAACCTAAAAATGAGGCCAGTGTGGTGGGTGGAGATAATAGTTACAGGAGGGGTGGCAGGAAAGTTAGGACCCAAGTCACCAAAGGTAGATGGCTAAGAGATCTGTGCTCAGAGTTCTTGAACTCCAACTGAGGACACAAAATGATGCCCAGAAAATGTTTGGGAGTTTGAGAAAGAATACTAATAAAGGAAATAGGATCCTGGAATATTGCCTTCAGGAGTTGATTCTCTATTGAAGGAAACTAAGGTCCATCTGTCTGGGCAGGAAGTAGTAAGCAATTCAGAAAGCAGTTATTTAATCTGGATGACTTCACGAGTAACAAACAGACTCTTGGTCTGCATTCCACCCAATCCTGACTGAAGCAATTTTTACACATGCTTTCCCAAACTAAAATGTTTTAGACAAATTTCATAGGAGCTTAAATGTTAGAAGGTGGTTCTTAAATTAAGATAATTTTAAAAATTTCATTAACTTTTCTCCTATAAATGTATTGGGCTTATTAAATGTGGAATTATTAAATGTTTCTATGAAATTGCTGTCCCTCTAATGCCAAATATTTTACAAGTCAATTGGAAGTATTAAATCAAAGCCATACATAGAAAGAGTAGGAAATAAGGGGGGAAGGAAAGACTAGGAGAACAGAAAATTCTGAGAGGATAATTAGCTTCTCATTTTATTGTCTCCATCTAGAACATTCTTCGGGGGCAGACAAATTTTGAAGAGCCCAAAAAAGATAACTCCTGTTTTTCTTGAGTCTTTTGAGTCAATCATGTATGTGACTTTCCTGTAGAAAAGACAAAATCTCAATACTCATGTTTAGCATAGGGCTTTAGGACAGTCATTTCTTCCATCATAAGATTGTTGACTCACAGGAAATGAAATAAGGTTGGTACAGATAAGCTAAAGCTAGATATGACTAGTGATCTAGGAGACCTGAGACAAGAGGGGGAAGACCAGTGAGTCTGAAGGTGAGAAGACAAATGTGGTCTAGCTGGAGGGCACAAAGGGTCTAATAGAGCAAAAGCTACGAGTTTAACACTATGTCAAACAGTGTAGATCAGATAACTTGTAAGTGAGAGAAAGTGGTTCTACAAGAATCAGAGTCTGAAGGGAACAAAGAACATGTCTCAGAATATTCGGGATCTCCAAGGAGAGCAGTTCAAAACTAAAGCTCAGCAGAGCGCCTGCTGGGTGAATGGAAAATGCTTCAGAGCCCTAGCTCTACAGGAAGTTTCAGATAGAAGGAGAAGTAGGCTATACTACTCAAATTACATGAAAGAAAAACCATCTTCTCAGCTCTTCCAGGACATGTGCTAAACTAGATAAGGTAAGAATATGAGACACCTTCTATTTGAAGGTCCCCATGGCAGTTCTTACTTGCTCTGTATAGTAAACACCCAAAGGATCAGAGTCAGAGACTACAGTCCTGACTGGGTGACTTTAAATTCATGTTGAAGTCTCAGTATCCTCCCCTGGAAATGGGGACAATAATTATAGTTATTCCCACTGAGTGCTTGTGAAGATCCAATTGAATACATGAAAAAAATAAAAAGATCTATTAAATTCCTAATAATGTATTAATAAGGTATTTCTCACTTTCATTTTATATTAGTTCAAATGCCCTATGAAATAGCAATTATTATCCACAACTTACTGATGAGGAATCAGAGTTTCTGAGAAAGTAAGGGGTTAATCCAAGATAGCAATTAGAATAACAGCATTAAGAGGTCACGTATACATCTAGCACTATTCTTAGTGCTTTAAGTGCACTACCTCATTCAACCCACAAAACAACCCAGTAAAGATAAATTGTTCAGAGTTGCACAGGTAGCCAGCAGCAGAATCAGGATTCAGACACTCTCAGGATGGCACTCAGCCCATGCTCTAAAACACTGCCCTTGTACTGCCTTCTCTCAGGGTTACATGTATAAGCTGAAATGTGACTTCAAATCTCTGGACCCAGTTGATTTCTACTATTTTAGTTACCTGCTATGCTTCTTACTATGTGAATATGTATGTTCATAAGAACATGTCCATAACAAGGTTGCTGCTTCCTGATGCTGTCATAATACAGACATCTTAAAGTGACTTTGTGAAGAATTTTAGGTGTATAACTTCTACACAGGTAAGCAATTGTCAGCTATCCAGTCTAGTTACAGAACTCATTTGTTCAGCTCTGCCTATGACTGACTCATCAGTTCTCTCTAGAAGAACCCCAAGGGCAGTAAAGCTCTATCTTTCCTAATATAATTTACTAACAACAAAATACCAATGGTTAAACAATTGGATTTCTTGAGAAATTTAATATTAATTGCTTTTACAAACCACTGTTTTAGTAATAATTATGAAATGTTTCCAAGGTACAGCTACATATATAAATTTATTTAATGAAGAAACATGAGCAGAACAAAGCCAAGGCACCCATGCATGCATTCAGTTCATGGATATTTATGGACTGTCTAAATGTGCCCAACATGATTCTAGGTGACAGTTTCATAGCGGTGAACAAGAACACAAGTTCCCTATTTTATGGAGCTTATAATCTCGTGGGACATGAAATTTAAAGAAATAATTTAGTGAGAATTTTAAACAGGATGATTTAATTGAGAATTTTATAGGACCATGGATCGGGGAAACCTTCTCTGATGAGGTGACTTTCAGCTTGGAAGGTGGAGGCAGCAATGCAAAGACTCAGAGGTTTGGCCTATTTGAGAGGCAAAAAGAAGACCAGTGCGGTTGCTGAGCCAAAAGATTAGCACAGGCAAGGAGAGAATGGATGCTCAAGATCCTTGTGGAATGTGGTAAGGCATTTCAGTTTTATTCTAAGTGAAATAGAAGCCAATGGAGGATTTTATCTAGGGCAGTAAAGTAATCACATTTACATTTTTAAAAGATTGTTCTGGGTCTACTGGCAGGAAGAAGATGCAGGGGCCAGAGCAGAAGCAAGGAGACTATGAGGACCTCCCTGGCTTTCCCTAATCAGCCCTGATAAGAGCTGATAGTGGCTTAGAACTGAAGGATAGTGGTGGCAATGGAGAGAGGTGTTCACCTTCAGAATGTTTTTTCAACATGGAAATTATAGGACATGATGGGCTTAATGTAAAGTTTGGGGAAAGGAAGAATTGAGAAAAACTAATAATTCGGGGATTTGTGTAACTGAATGGATGGTGATATATTTTATAGATGGGCATCAAGGGGGCATAAAAATGTTTTAAAGGGCAGGAATGAGAATAAAAAAATCAGGTTTAACTATCTTAAGTGTAAAATACCTCCTAGCTGAGCTGGTGGAGATATCTACTAGCCAGCTGAAAATGGGAGAAGAGAGCTCCATGGAAAAATGAGGGCAAGTTACCAATTTTGGAGACAAAGGCTCATAATTATTATTTAACATTTATGTTTGGAATTTTTCAGAGCGAGATTGTGTTTAAGTTTTTTTTAGTATTGGGATAAAACTTACATTCTGAATGGCACAAGTTTTGACCTGGGATATTTTTTTCTCCTCAGACTGACTTCTGCCCCCTCACCACTGCAGATAATGTCCAAGAGCAATCTGTGTCGTTGATAAAGTAGAGGTCACGCAGGAGTAAGGGGCACAGCACTTGAAAGTTTGGGGCTTTCTCCTACCAGGCAAAGCATTCAACTGCAGGCAAGTCACTTAACCCCTCTGAGAGTCAGTATCTTTGTTGTGAAATGGAGACAGCACCACCTTTGCCAGCTGCAAAAGGTCAAAGCCCAAGCGAGAAGCCTTTGGGGAAAGACTGTTTTGTACAATGAAACGAGAAGGGTTTTTTTTGGAATTCTGAGGCCCACTCCACTAGGTCGCTTCTCTTCCCCATGGCATGGTTCCCAATAGGGTACATTTGGATACCATCTGCTTGACAAGACAAGAAGGGTGACTGACAAATTTCAGCCCCACAGACAGCAGCATCATAACCTCATCGGCTTTTGACTTTACACAAAGCAAAGCCACCTAATGAACAAAGCCCCTAGGTAGTCCTGATCCCTCAATTACTCATCCATAGCAACAGATGCTGCAAAGGTAGACCTGATCCAGCGACCAGCCACTCTCGGTAATTAGACAGTGGAGGGAAGAGTGTAATTAGGTGAATCACACAGAAAGAGGAAGAAACTGGATGGAGCATGTTGATCATGGATGAAAGACACAAATAAAGACGTTAGAAGGTGAATATAAAAAAATAAACTCTAACAAATAATTTGTTAAACTTACGTGGAATGACCAATGTAGGCCTATGAAGTTAAACCTGGTCAAAGACCCCCTTTATTAAAAGCTTCTATGATATATTACTCAGAAAGAAATTTGACAAGAAGAGTAAATATATTTTATCACAGCAAAATTCAGTTAAATGATACAGTAGTGGCAAAAAGAAGAGAAGTTTGCTATCTCAGGTACTTCTCATTTATTACTGATGTCTGGTATCTGAACCTCCTGAAGAGGGCCAAGCTGGAATTTAGATCAATGTCAATAAGAACATTCCAACCGTAGCACACATTACATCTTCAGTCCCCAGAAGCCACTACCCACATGACAGATCTGTTAAGACCCTCTAATTGGTTCATTTTTCTCTTCTTTCAATAAAATCTCTAATTATTTCAGGATTACAAAAACATTATGCAGGTCTTAGATAACTTTTTATTGTCTTCCCTTTCCCATTCCTGTACTTTTAATAATCCACTTCCTGGCCTTATGCCCTTGGGCAAATGACTGAATTCATCTGTGAACATGAATAGCTGGAAGTCTGTGGAGGAGCAGAGATAAAAAGTGAAAAGGGTGCAGCCTAATACCTCTCCCTAAGTGGTAGCAATTATTATGCACAAAAATGCAACACCAAGACCCCCTGCTTCAGGAAGTATTCACTGTGATGAAGTGATTCATCCAACATTATATTCAAAACAATAAAGGTTAACCAATCATTAATTGTATGTCAAATACCAGTTTTAAGTGCTTTATGTATATTAACTCATTTAATCCTAACAAGAACTTTACAGTTAAATACTGATATCCTTCCTATTTTACAGATAAGAAAACCAAGAGTCAGAAACATTGTGTAATATTTCCAAGGCCACAAAGCTAGGTAGTAACAAAGACAAAATTCAAATCCTAGCAACGGGCTTTGCACTCCCCTCTTTAGCTGGTGAGCTATAGTGCCTCCCCACTCATGATTATAAACTGAAATCTGAGGCTGAAATGTAAATACATTTCTATTAGTTGTCTGTTATTTTTATTGTTGTGTTGTCAATAAATGGTTGTTTGGGAAAATATCTCCTAAAAAGTACAGTCTGTCCTCCATATAAGGAGGTTTTGTATCTTTAGATTCAACCAACTTCAGATGGAAAACAGTATTTCCCATTTTGGGGCCTGGAATTTGCAGAGATCCAATTGTATGCATTGTCCTGCACCATTTCACATAAGGGACTTGAGCATTCATGGTTTTTTGTATCCAAGGAGGTCCTGGAACCAAAACCCCACAGGTCAAGACTAAGATAGCTCAAAGACAGACACATTGGGATGATTCTTGTGTGTGAAAATTCTGCAGAGGTATGCAATTTTCAGGAGCACAGCATGGCTGCAAATTCTACAGGGTACAGCTTAGCACAGCCAGAGCTTTCTCTGAGTTTCATATCCCCAGCGCTAGTAAGACTCAATGAGTTCTTTCTGATACCCAAAAACAATTTGCTAGCAGTAAGACAATGTTTAAAAGACTTGTGTTCATTTAGAATTTTAAAACAAATTCCTAATATGTATGTAACAATTATAAAATATTGCAAGAGGATTTCTAGAGACTTAATTTCTTCTTAGAGTGGGATTAGAAGTAATAAAGAGGGAAATGTAAATGAGTATTAAATGCATCAACTTGGAAAATGAGCTCTAGGATTTTGTTTCATGTATTTAGCTACTCCCTTTGCCTGAGCTGTCCCTATGCTCCTTCTCAAATCAAATGAAACCCTGTTCATCCTTCCAGACCTGGTCCAAAGGCCACTTCCTCTGAGATATTATTTCCAATGCCTCAGTTATATTTAATCACTGCTTGTGCAGTCCTTCTATAGTTCTTGGCTTATGCTGTTATTTTGCTCTGATTGCAATCTGCCTGGCCTTACAGTTGTTTGTCTTACCACCTCCTGGAAATCCTTGGAAGGGGGAATCAATAAGGAGGGGATACAGGCTGATGGTTAAAAGCAGGAGCTTTCAAATCAGAATCAACTCAACGTGGATCCTAACTGTCACTCAATTTACATATCTGGAAAGTCGACCATTAGGAATCTTAGATTTTTTATCTTTTGAGTACAGATAATATGGGAGAGCATGCCCTGTACTGAGGTCTCCTGGTTCAAATCTGGGGCTCATTACCTTACCTATTCATGTCTAAGTTTCTTTTCCTATAAAATAAGGATGATAATAGAGCAATTATCTCATAATGAAAATTAAAGTATTTAACTTATGCAAATTATTTAGAACAATGTTTGGTGAGCAAATAAGCTCTCAATAAATGTTCCTTATTTTTAATGTTATTACCCTGCAGAGTTGTGGTGAGAAAAACATCACTTCCTGTTTGTAAGGAGGTAAGCATATACTTGAAACAAAACTATTGTTCAGTGGAATGCAATTTTTTCTAAGGAAAGTATTATACTCTAAGAATCAAGAACATGATAATAAATTTATAACAGACAACAAAATAGGGCCAGCCCAGGGCTTGTCTAATTCTTATCAGTTGTTTCTCTTATCTCTTGAAGATTATCTAGCAGCTTGTAAGAAGCAATATTTTTTATCAATACATTAAATATAAAAATATACCTCTGTGCTTGGTATTCCCTTTAGCTGGCCCTGCATATCATGTAGAGGAGAAAAATACTGAAGAAGATATACTAAAATCTTCCACTCTCCCTCTGGAGTTCTAAACAAGTCAGAGCTTTATAATCATTTATAGAACACAGACCCTCAGAAGTAGAAGTGTGGACACGAGAAAATCAGTAAGTTTGGCCTCCTAAGATTTTCTCTTTCAAAGAAACATAAAAAACTATGACTGATTCATAAAGAATAAATGGACCTGACATGTAGGTTAATGAAGGCACTAGCAAGCTATAAAAGCTGTGTCTGTAAATAGATGAGACTGTTTGGTGCCGCTTATCAATTTGGGCATATTTTTATACACATTTTCAAATTCTGAAGACAGAAAACTGATATGATTGACATGACTTTGTTTTTAACTGGGCTTATATAATAATAAAAGCATAATATGCTAAATAGACCGGACATCCTTCCAGATGACCTTCTTGACGAAGCAATGGTGGGCGGGGGGCTGCAGGGGCAGGGGCTGCGGCGACAGGGTCCAAGGCAGAGGTGGCTGCCTTGGCAGCAGGGGCCAAGCCCCTCGCACGAATTTCATACATCGAGCCTCTAGTTTAGGAATAAAAAGGCTCTATATCCAAAATCCAAAATTAGTACACATAATCTAATATGCGATCCAAGAGGAGAATAGAACATTTGGAGTCAGTATTTTCCTGAACAAAGCTTTAACAACCACAGAGGATAACCTCTCCTTACTAAAGCCACTCTAATATTTGAAGGAACCTACCTAAGAACATCTTGCCATTGACATGCTGTGATAAAACTGAATTTTAACCACTGAACACATTAGCCTTATTGTTTTGAAATTATGACATATACTAGGGGCCCGGTGCACGAAATTCATGCACTGGGGAGGGGTCCCTCAGCCCAGCCTGCCCCCTCTCACATACTGGGAGCCCTCAGAGGATGTCCTACAGATGGCTTAAGCCCGCTCCCCATTGGGAGAAGACCTAAGCCACAGTCTGGCCTCCCTTTGCTTGAGGCAACCGGGCTGATCAGGGGAAAGCGCCAGCCCCATCACCCCACTGCTGCAGCCACTGCCAGTCACCGCAGCTGCCAAGGTATTTTCATCAACACAGACTCCAGTCCCTTCATCATGAAAAAATGACAACTTTCTTTAAGCATTTTCAAGATGTGTCTTTCATAGGATATGACATTTCTTTCTTTATTTTTATCCTCACCTGAGGATATGTTTCCATTGATATTTTCCCCTTCCCTCCGATCCCAAGCTCAGCCCCTTCCCAAGCCAAAAGCTTCCTCCCCAGGTTTAGGCTTGAGAAGGGGTCCCCCCGCCTCACCTCCGATCGCAGATTTGGCCCTTCCCAAGCCTAAAGGCTCCACCCCAGGCTTTATGCTTGTGAAGGGGCTCCCTCAGGCACCTCTGATCATAGGCTTGGCCCCTTCCTAAACCTAAAGCCTCTGCCCCAGACTTTAGGCTTGGGAAGGGGTTCCCCCTGGCACCTTCCCAAGCTTAAAGCCTCCACCCCAGACTTTAGGCTTGGGAAGGGGTCCCCCCCCCCCAGAACCTCCGATCACAGGCTTGGCCCCTTCCCAAGCCTAAAGCCTCCACCCCAGGCTTTAGGCTTGGGAAGGGGTTCCCCCACCCACACCTCTGATCTCAGGCTCAGCCCCTTCCCAAGCCTAAAGCCTCTGCCCCAGGCTTTAGGCTTGGGAAGGGGACCCCCGCCCCTCCGATCACAGGCTCAGCCCCTTCCCAAGCCTATAGCCTCTGCCTGATGGCCGGCTGGGTGTGACCTAGGTGCCTAGGAGGTTCCCCCAATCCAGGTATGTATGCAAATTAACCACCATCTTTGTTGGGTTAATTTGCATACTCACTCTGATTGGCTGTGGGTGTAGCGAAGGTATGGTCAATTTACATGTTTCTCTATTATTAGGTAAGATGATGTCCATATAAAATATGAAACACATTCTTATAAGCTTTTTATTGACACTAGGATGAGCTTATGAAATAGTTCATAGAAATTTCTTTTATCTCGTTGTCAATATTAGTCTTCTCTATACATTTTCAACATTGAATTCAAGTGAAAAAAATGTACCCAGATTTTAAGAAATGATCACTCTTCTTAAATGCCAGCTTTGTTGAAATGAAAACAATTTTATTAAGCCATAAACAAAATAAGCATTCTCTGGGGTTTTTAATTATTTCTCCCTTTGTGAAAATAAAAATGGTTTCAATACACTCAAATGAAACAATGAAAGAAATGTGGAAGCAGATTTGCAGTTGTAAGAGTGAATTATTTAATTTAAAGGCAGCCAACCATGAGATATACAGTTGACAAAGGACATGAGATACTCATTTTTTCAGTACATGCTTATTTTGTGATAGCAAGATATTTTTAGTCAATTAGCTTGCTCAATTGACTAAGCATCTCCTACCTCATTTAGCTGAATAAAGATGTAGCAGAGGAACTTCAGCAAGATATAGTGATTTTATAGTGGCATACAGACAAGGCAGAAACAAATCCCCCATAGAAAATAACTTATTCAAAGCAATAGACAGCTAACAAAATCAGTGTAGCTGTTTTCTAAATGTAAAAACACAAAGCGATTGGAATTCTCAATTTATTTGAATACTTTGGTAAAAACTCAAGAATCAAATATCAAAAATTTAGTTGAAAAATTAAGTGGAAAAGCTCCCTACCTTGTTTATCCTATTTTTTGCTAAAATATTTATTTTTATTTTAAGACACTATGCTTTTTAATTATATAAATATGCACATTCTTCAACAATGATGAAAATATTTAAGAAATTATTACTCTCATTATTCCTTATGAATGAAGTTAACTACATAGCAAGTGAAGTGTTGAAAAATTTGTGGGATTAAGAAAACAAAGAAAAAAGTGATAAAAATATACACTAAAACATAGAGTATCCTTGAAAGAGTAGTTTAAGTATTTTTTTTTTCCAAGAAAAAAAAAAGTCGAGGATCTTAACATTCTAAGAGACATAACAATGAGTTTGGGGAATTTATCTTTCAAGATCAACAATTCAATTCCCTGAAGACTTTAATAACTTTCTTTTGTTTAATTGTCAGGCATTTCTTGCCCTGTGATAAGATAAAATTATCTATTGTTAAGAAATCTAGTGTACTTTTTTAATAAACATAAAAAAAGATATTTGATTGTTTTTAAATGGGAGGTCAATCATTAAGAATCATTTCCTGCAGCTGCCCCTCTTTTAGATCTATGATCCAAAGCCAGAAATTTAAGTGACAACAGCATTGCTACTGAACTTGACCGGACTTTCAAAAAAAGAGCATAGTTAGGTCTTTGAACAGGACAGATCACTTAAATTCAAATAGAAGACAGGTATTTGGCCCAGATACACTGTCTCTTGAAAGTTGGCCACCAGGTTTACCGAACCTCCTCTACCCCAACTGCGCCTGCCTCCTTCAGATTACCCCTGTTCTCCAGGATGCAAATAAGAAGGCTTATATCTGTGTTTTGAAATACACCAAATAATACAAGCAAGTTTTTACTTTTCAGAAGTCCTGTCAAAAATGTAAAATAATTATTTTTTCATTAAAAATAAAATATGGCTAGATGAAGGCTCAAGTAGTAAGAGTTATTGCCAGTGAGTCAAGGGGTGCCTAGGCCTATTTTGCTCTTCAGCTCCCTTTCTGAAAATGAATTGGTTCTATATCTGAGAACTCTAGGGAAAAAACAAACAAACAAACAAAAAGTCTAACTTTATTGATATTACCACAGATGTTTCTTGAGTTTTCACATTTCTGTTTCTCAATATTTGAGAAAGAAAAAAATCTAGAATCCTTAACTTACAGCACCTTTTAGCTACATATGTAATAAAAATGAAATGTTGAAAAAATAAATTATACCAAAATCAGGAATACTGATAACAATAAATTCGGGTGAGGCTGTGGAGCAACAGGAACTCTTACACATCATTGGGAATGTAAAATGGTATAGCCATTTTGGAAGACAGCTTGACAATTTCTTACAAAACTTAAATATATTCTTACCATTTGATCCACTAATTGAGCTCCTTGGTATTTGCACAAAGGTGTTGAAAAGTTATGTCTACACAGAAACTTGCACAAGATATTTATAGAACTTTTATGCATAGCTGCCAAAACTGGGAAGAAACCAAGATGTCCTTCAGTAGGCAAATGGATAAATAAACTGTGGTACATCCAGAAAATGGACTATTATTCAGTGCTAAAAAGGAATAAGCTACTAAGCCACGAGAAGATAAAGAGAAAACTTAACAGCAATATAATTAAGTGAAAAAAGGCAATCTGAAAGAGCTATATACTTTATGATTCCAACTATCTGACCTTCTGAAAAAGGCAAAACTATGAAGACAGTAAAAAGATTAGTGATTGCCAGGGTTTAGGGGAGGGATGGATGAATAGGTGGAGCACAGAGGATTCTTAGGGCAGTTAAAATACTCTATACGATACTATAATAATGGAAACCCATAGAATGTGCAATACCAAAAGAGAATCCTAATGTAACCTATGGACTTTGGGTGATGATGATGTGTCATAGTAGGTGCATCAATCATAACAAATGTACCACTCTGGCAAGGGATGTTGAAAATGAGGGAGGCTATGCATTTGTGGAGGTAGGGAGTACATGAGAAATCTTTACACCTTTTACTAAATTTTGCAGTGAACCTAAAACCGCTCTAAAAATTAAGCCTATTAGAAAGAGCAAACAAACTATTAAAACAAAAAAATTATAAATAGTTACTTTCTCAATAAATTATGCCTCAAAATAAAAGCATCATCCCATTTTCAAGGTGGAAGAATAAGGAGGTATTTTTGGGTGAGTGAGACTGAAAGGGGAATAAAGGAAAACAAGGAAAAACTCCACATTAGGTCGGTCTCCAGCCAAAGGAGTAAATAAGTAGACACAAAGATTTCCAGACATGTTGATTAGCAACAAAATCCGGTCACTGCATGAGATTGAGTTCTGGGCACCATATTTGTGGATGCCAGACTTGGTTGAAAGGCCAAACTTTGTCATCACTAAACCTTATGTCCTTGGGGTAGTGAAATGACCTAGTCCTCAGCTCAGATTCTTTATGTAAAAATAGGGAAACTAGCATTTACCTTATAGAACATTGTTCATAAAAAATTATAAAATATATAAGGATACAAGTAATGTACCTACAACTTGCAAACTTTATATACAAATTATTGTATTTATTGATATAAATAAGATGGAGTTTCTTACCAAGGATGAATTCCAACTGCGGTTCATTTGGTGTCTTCTGAATACCTATAAGTAATAGGTAAGAATTCAGATTAAAGATATTTAAGTCATTATAAACATTATAAAAAATATGTCATTGAATATTACTATGTTTCACCGTGCCCGTAATATATTAACATATTATTTGGCAGAATAAATAAAGTCAGTTGATCAGATTTATAAGCAGTGGGTTCTCAGGGGACATAATATTTATAACAGAACTAGATATAACTAAAAATTTGACTGAGCTATTTAGCTCCATAGCCATAAAGAATCTCAAATATTGTAAGCTGTGACAAATATAAAACATTTCCCACTGTGTCTGTTTCTTTTAAATGCATGGAGACAGAGATGGAACTTTCAAAAAAGGACAACCTCTCCAAAGCACTCTTCCATATAGAGTTTTCTTTCAAACCACTCCAACCTGCTATACACAGTGAATTATTAATTTAAAGGATATCTCTTCTTAGGTTATGAAGGGTATTATGCCGGTGGTTATACTGCCAGCTTATTGAGAGCTCAAATCAACATTCTATTAAATGCCTCTATTTCTCTTGCTGGAGTTTTTTTTAAAAAACCTAATAATATGACTCAATGATTTAAGATGCAGTAGAAGGGAAAGTAAGTCTGAGGACAAAGGTAAGGAAATGGGAACATCTAATGATTAAAGGTAGGTAGACCAGGCTGTGATAAGTGAGAATGGCAGGTGGATGCCTGAAGACCGCACACAGTACAGGGGCTTCCTAAACAAGAGTGGATGAGGCCTGGGATGCCATTTGTTAGCTCTCATGGTGGCCAAAGTGGCAAAACTAAATTATGGACAAGTAAACCATTTGGCAGTAATGTAAGAATATTATGCAAATCCTTTCCTTCTTTATTTTTACTGGTGGATTCATCAGATACTATTTAAATTTAATAGCATCTGGTCACTAATATGTTGTTAGAACCACCTCTCTGTATAAAAATCATCCATTTTGTTATTTATAGAGTTCACAGGTTTTGCATGGTAACCATTTTATTTTTCTTCCTGCTGACATTTAACAATGCTATAGTTAACAATTTTAGACTTTCCAAGAGAGGTTAAAGTGACAATCATTAGGTAGGCCTTTGTGCATTTTGAATAGTGTAGATTTTTTAAAAGGTTATTAACAATTAACTCTGCTATAAGCTCTGACAACCAAATTCCTCAAAAAATGCATCCAACCAATACCATTTTCTAAGGATTATTTTTATAATGTAAATTAAGTGAGAGGTTAGGCATATGTTTGCCAGTATTAATAACTGGTCAACAAGAACCGTCTGAAAAGAAAAGAAAGGACACAATTCATGCTAAACAATAAAACCTGAACCCTAGAATTTTGAACATGGGAGAAAAACATATAATCTTCCAACGATTTTAATTATCAGAGTAGCACAAATCCTGATTGTAATGTTCAGATGTAAATCTTGCCCAAGTCTCCAAGTTTGCTCTCTCTATGGGACTTGGAGCTCTCAGGTAGGGCAGTGACAGGAGTGCAATCATTTCACCCTAAAGCTTTCCACTTAGTCCTTGGTGTTAAAGAAAAAATGTCTATGTTCCGAAAAATAATTCCACATGAGATTATACAAATGATAAATAGAAGGGGTACTTAAGAAGTATTAGTTAGTGTCTTAATACACATTCAGCAACTTTGATTCTACCATTTGATATTTAACAGTTTCATGGACTATCATCAATCTCATAAAAGATGATAAAAGGTAAGAAGCATTTCATAGACTCACAACAACAAAAGAAGTAGTGCAAAGGGAAAACATTTTGTTAATCTTATGCCATTTGTTAGAACCCCAGTTTCTGTGTGTTTGGTCAACCCAATGTGCGTTGTCAGAGACTTCCAAGAAGGGGCACACACATACTTACTTGTCAAGTGAAAGTCCCCACTCTCATTTGCCTGGGGTGTGGGAAGGAAGTGCTGGCCTTCTTCAGATGTGCCTTCCTCTTTGATTTCCATGATCAACCTTCACAGTTGCTTACTTTTTAGTTTTCCAATGTTTCGTGTCCAAATGTCACTACCAATGATTCCTGGTTTAGTATCGACGTATCTTCACACTAAAGACCTGATATCCCACTCTAAAATCCTGCATTGAGGAAACATCAACAGCAAAAATGTCAGTTACTTTAGAGTTCAGTCTACAGCTAAGAATTAAAGATGAGTAGAGGCTATAACTACCTGCCTGCCTATTCTACTTCTACATTCAAAACCAATCCACCCAGTTAATATACCAAGAATTCTGGGTTAAATGGGTATTTTCCCTGCAATTATTTTATGGTCATATGAGGGAGTTCTAAATCTTGAAAGGTATATTCGTTCTCTTTTAGTTCATTCTGCAAAATAGCAGATAGCTACAGGGGATGCTAACTTAAATGCACCTAATTTAGCAGCAAGGACAGATAGCATCTTGTCGAAGCATTATAATGTTTTGCCAAGATGAATATTACTTTCATTCTTTCCATTAGAACTGCCCTTTATACTCATCTCTCCAACCATCCTTGTTAGAACATTATTCATGAACACATAAAGATAATTTGGCATGACATTCTTCTTCCAAGATGAGCCAACAGGTTGTGCAGGGGAGTTTCCAACCTCATCATTATCCACAAAGTCTGTTGCTGCTCTGCCTGATAAAGGTGTAATTGTTTAATGATCGAGGTAGAAGTTGAAAAGAATGAATAATAATCCTTAAAAGCTAAAGCTCAAGGGGAAATGAAAGCAATAGCAAAGTGATGAAAATTAGCATGGGGAAAGGAACCTTTCCAAGAACTTACTACCCTGTTAATACAGACAGCCTCCAAGTTTCCAATTCATTTTGATATCTAGCATGATATACATGACCAAGAATTAAACAGAAAAAAAATCAATGTAGTTTTAAATCAAGTGACCAGCTGAATTAAAATGTATAAAATCTCTAAATGTCTACCAATGCTGTTTAATGAGATTGCAGCAATAGAGTTTGGATTTGGAATACTGATTTAGTCTCCAACTACACAAATCCACAGCCTTACTCTTTGTTGTGCTTAACAAAGCAACTTAATTTATAATTCAGCTCTAGTTTTTAAGATCATCTGGCAAAAATTAAATCCATAAAGCATCTGGAATCTTTAGAAAATAATACAATAAGGTTGCAGATAAATACACATTGGGCTTCTAAAGATATAACTAGGAACACTTGCTGGGGTAAAGGGCCATTGCACCATATTCTGTCAATTTGAAAATTGTATTTTGAATTAATACAATGCTTTCTAATTTATTTTTTAACTATTTAAGTTTAATAGTCTTTCTGGTAAGGGCATGTAGTCACTGAACCACATTCTCTTCAGAACCTATGACAAATGCATGAGCATTAGTGGGGGTGATATCTGTGGAAGACTGCTATGTATAGGACTTAGATACAGGAGTTGGTTGACTTTACTATATTTCTTGACCAAAGACTCAACCCTCAATTCTGATCAGTCACCTTAAAAATTGAAAAGGAGACCTTAATAAGGTAATACGAATGAATCCTAACAAAATCCCAATTCTGCACACTCATGGTGAATAATAAAATAATGTAAGTTCTATGTGTGGGTGTGTGTAATTTGGAGGTGAGTGGAGAGGATTAAAGTGAGATGCCTAAAAGGACTTGTTAACATGGTTCAGTTTTACGCATAATATAACCCATTCAAAGCTATTCACTATCTGAAAAATAACTTCAATTTTAGAGAGAATGGAGCCACACATACAAAACTGAAAGGAGAAATCAAACCCACAATGATATACATTTTCTCTCATTAATGGAGAAGAAAGTAGGCAGAAAAACAGTGAGGATATAGAAGACTGAACAATACTGCCAACAACTTGACCTAATTGACATTTTAACACAATTCATCCCACAACAACAGAATACTGATTTTTCCCCAAAAATATACAGGAAAAATTCATTAAGATTATATCTTAATTCTAAAATAAACCTTAACAAATTTAAAAGAATTAAAATAAAAACAAGTATATTTTCTGACCATAATAAAATTAAACTAGAAATCAAAAAAATATCTGGAAAATCCCCAAATATTTGAAAATTAAACAATACAGTTCTAAATAATTTTACATATTCAGAGGTTATTCATAGGATATATACATATATGAACATATTTGAATCAGAATGAAATCACTGCCCTACATATTAAAAGATACCTGGAGGAAATTTTATATTAATGCTTATATTAGAAAAGAAGATCTCAAATCAATGATCTAAGCTCTCACCATGTAACTAGAAAAAAGGCAAATTAAACCTAAAACAAGCAGAAAACGGAAATAATGTGTGTAATAAGCATAACTGATAAAGATTTAGTCTCCAAAATATATTAAAAATGTTAGCAAAACAATCCAATGGAAAAAAGCCTATCAAAATATATAAACAGGTACTTCAAAAATATCAAACACAGATTGCCAAGAAACAACTTACTAGAGCCTCAACTTCACTAGTTATCATGGAAATGCAAATTAAAACCGAATGAGATGTAAGTATATAACCATCAATAAGTAAAAATTTTGAAGTCTCAAAAGCTCAAATATTGATGAGGATTTAGAGCAATATAAACTTTTATGCGCTGTGGTGTTCTAACCACAATGGAAAATAATTTTGTAATATCGAGTAAAGTTGAACAGCAATTCCACTTCTAAGCTATATTCTAGGGAAATTCTTGCAAACACATACCAAAACATAGAAGGAGGTTCACAGCAAATCAACTTCTAATAATAAAATATTGAAAACAGGCTAAATGCTCAGCAATAAGAAAGTAGATAAATATATTGCTATCTATTCATTCTATATAAAATGGATTGTCATCTCAAATATCAACATTGATTAACTTCACAAACGGAAGTATAGAGCAAAAGAGGAGAAAGAGTGAGGAGGAGCTGAAGGATGGGGGTGGGATGGTACTTATAGAAAGCTTTGAAACATGTAATATAATACTCTAATTTTATATTATATAGGGGTGCAATCACAGAGAAATGCATGATAAATAGTGAAATCAGAAGAATTATGATGTCTGGGAGGAAGGTTTTGGGAAATGTGATCAGGGAGAGGAACACAGGAGCCTTAAAACCAGGGCTATGACCCACATGGGGATTCACTTTTGTCTTCACTGCTCATTTTCCCTCCTGGGAAACGTCAGGGTACTTGGGAGGCTATCACCACCGTAGAATAATTATATTCAAAGTTTTGCAACTAGGCCCCTATTCTCAGGAACAGGAACCTACTCTTATTTTATATCATTCAAAAACAACGGCAGAATAAAAACAAAGGTTTTGGGAAAAGGTTCTCTTTGAGAAAAATGGACATAAATTGACAAATTTGATATTTTACCTGAAAAAACAACAATTGGGCTTTTTTTTTTTAAGGTCAAGGCCCTCCTGGCTTCTCATGAGGCCCCTGACCAGGCAGAGGGTAGCTCCTGTCAGAGCAATGGATTAGCATTCAGGGGCAACATTTCTGCCCAGGAAAACCAATTGCATCAGAGACAATTGAATTGTCCAGGCCTTCAGTATGGTTTTGCTACCAATATTAAATTCAGTGAGGGTCTGCTTTGTCACAGAAGAAAAAAGATGAGAGTGGTCAGGGCTCCAATTTTATCCAAAGCCCAGCTACTGGGGCTCAGTTCTGAACCAGCTGGCAATGTTCTTCTCAACTTTACCCCGAGGAAGCAGCCCTGACGTGAAACAGAACAGAAGACCCATGGACTTAGCAAGACCAAACAGCAACAGTCTTTTAAGGCTTTGCCACTTAAAATATGGTCCCTGGGCCTGCAGTGTCTGCATTCCCTGGAAGCGTGTTAGAAATGCAGACCGTTGAGCCAGACCCAGATCCGCTGAATTCGAATCTGCATTGTAGCATAAGTAATTCCTGTGCACATTCAAGCTTGAGAGGCACCACTTTGAGGCATAGAGGACCACCAGATTCCAGATTTGTAAACTAGGAGAGCAGAAGAGGGAGTTCCAGCAGATTTAAAAAAAAAAAAAAAGTCAATATGGTCTAAAGGGCCATGTCACTTAGCCAGTCTTTCTAGACAGATGGCAGGAGCGTTCATGGATCCTGGCCTGGACTTCAGCCTCTCCAGCCACTGACTCACTTCCAACCTCCATCACTCCTTTCTTCCCAGGATCTCCTAATCTCAGTATCTGCCTGGGACCCCTGATACCTACCTATTCTCTCACTTACTACCCAGCCTCTTGGTGATGGACTCTTGCCAGTGACCAGTCTTAACCCGGCCTAGATTCCATCCCACTCTTACTTCACTTTATCTTTGCTCTCTCCAGCCTCAGCTCTGCTGCCTGACTCTTGGCAGTCTACTCAGCTCTTGGCAGGTTAGACCCAGGTACCTCCAGGGCTAAACAGAGCCAGGTCATGCCATGCCACACTTTGAAAAGTGTTGGAGCTTGGCAAGGACACTTATATGGCAGCTCACATAAGAACTGGTGACTTAATGTCCATCCATGCAGGCGCATTGTCCAGAAATTTGCTGAAAATGTCTGGACTGTGGGTTTTAGGGCACAAAGCAGTTCAAATACTGTGACACAATGAAATAGGGAGAAGGGGATAGGATGGTGACAAGAGAACCAATTCAATAAAAAATAATAGACCAGCATCATACACTTCCTTTTGCTCCCTATAAACACCAACTCAAAGGGGCTCTACTGATATCCATCCAGTCTTCACGAAGTTCTCTTCACCACCACTTCTGAAATTCATCTTAGCCAAATTTTCTAAGGACTTATATGCCTTTCTGAGTGCACATTATGTGCCATTCTCTTTGTCATCACTCTATATGCATCAAATTAATATTCATAACAAATTTAAGATATTAACTCCAGCCTTACCAGTGAAAAACTGAAGGTTAAAAAGTAAATCATTTCAGGACCCATGTAATAATTACAGAACCATGGATGTGAACTTGCGTGTCTGATTTCAGAGCATTCTCTCTGTTCTTTTTACCATGTTGTTTAATTTTACCCTACCAAAATTTATAAACTTTTATTATCCCTTAATAAAGAAATTAGGGCAATGGGCAGAGAGAAAGAAGGGAGATCTAGGAGACATTTATTTATGCTTTCATTTACGTTACTTTCTTTCTTAAAATAAAAACCTCTGGAAAACCTATAGTCTGTCAATATAGCATTTAATGCCTAAGTGGCAGAACCAGGGAAGAGAAAACCAGGTCATGATAGATGTTATATAATTCCATTTATAATGTCATTTCTGATGGAGACATACTCATCCCTTGTTCTTTTACTTGGTCCTGATATGAATATATTTTCAGTGGACAGCCAGCATGAAAAAAAAATCAAGAATAAAAATTCTAAATAATTGAAGTTTGAAAATAGAAACTCATGATTGAATGCATCCAGTTCTCCAGGTCCAGCATCTGGTTACTTAACAAAGGAAAAATATTTTCTTCCTTTGCTTCTTTGAATCATAGGGCTCCCTTTTGGAGATCACAGTCCAGTAAAGTAATAACCTCAAATTGTGATGAGTATTAAATGATCATTGAAACTAGCAAAATCATTGTGTTCAAACGGACAGAACACAATGCAGCAATGAGAGAACTCCGTTCAGCAAGCAGAGGGACTATGTCTTTGGTTCATTATAAATCAGAGAGCAGTCTGTTGCTCAACTGTTTCAAATTAGGATAAGAACAATGTTAGTGTCCACTGTATAAAAAGTAAAATTGGGTCTGTTTTGATCCCTGTGACAAGGCAACCCATACTCCTGAGAACTCAGAGGGCTCTGCCTCAACACCACATCAGATCTGAGCCAGAATTTACATTGTTTCCCACAGTGACCTAATGTCCTGAGGTGGGGGCACCTGGACCAACTTTGGGAATACAGCTAGTCAGCCATCGGAGGTGTGAGCAAGTATCCTGTGTTAGTCATAAAGAGGAAAGCATCCTGAAGAATTACAAAGCGAGGATGGGAAGCATGCTTGATTTGATCTCAGGCATCCCTTTGCAACAGGTTGGTTACATATGTCTACCTTTAAAATACTAGGATAATATATTTCAAGAGAATACAGCATTGAAGAGACTTTAAGGAATCGGGGTCCTCCCATTTAGGGTATGAGAACACACAGGCCCAGAAATGGGACAGAAGAGCTCCTTGTACCCAGCTTGCTAATGGCCCCACGGGGATTAAAGAGACGGTTCTGAGGTGGGCTTTGTGCCCTTCTCTTCAGTGTGACACTCTTGAGTGCTTCTCCTATGTCGCCCAAAGGATCAATGAAAATGGGATGGTTCAGAAAAGACGGATGTCTCATGGAAACTTTTTCTTCTATAAATACGTCATGTGATACATTGGGTTTTGTTTACTTAAGAAAAACTTGTGAAAGCTGATCTCAAGCCCCAAATCTACTTTAAAAAACAAAAATTGCTATCACACAGCAAAGGTTTTAAAAGCTAGTACAAAGGGGTTATATAGCAATTTACTAGATGCTTGGGCACTTTTTTAATGGCCTTTACTGTCATCTGAAAAACGAAGTTAAAGACAGGAGTTTATTGTCTACACTTAAGATAACAGGGTTGTTTTTCTGATAATTTCATTTAGCCAGGGCATAGTCCATACACAATGACTCCAAGCAGCCCATCTCAAGCCTAGCTTGAGAAGCAGAGATGTATAGAGAGTGTTTTAATTTGGTGGAAGGTTGACTTTTTTCACTTTTACTAAATAAGAGTGCTCCGAGGAAGTGCTGCCTCAGCAACGTCAAAGATTCAAAACCCTGAAGAACACTGTCACCCACGCATCCAAGGCCTGTTAAATACCATGTGCTCCAGCAAAACTGAAACCGAAGCTGATTATATCCTCGGGGCATTTCTAATACAGACATCATCTATTAATTCTCAGACTGATTGAATTCCTTATGATGATACATTTCAGGTTCAAATTAGTAGGAACTAAATTACCTATAGTTTCTGATGATTAATTGCTCATTTTCTTTGGAAATTTGAAATTTCAAAGGAAGACAGATAATGAGTTTAATTAAAATTTTATCTTCTGCCTTTTATTATGACAGGCAAGAATAAATGTATATATGTGATTATTCTAATTTCACTTTAGCTCTCCAGAGAAGTTCACAGAGTGCCTGAGGTTATCTACAAGGAATATAATATGCATAGCTAAGTTTTCTCAGTCATACTGTCTATGAATTTTATTTTTCACTACCAGAAGTTTCCTTAAACTCTAATATGTACCCACTTACACATTCTACCTTAAAATATTATCCAATAACACTGCACTACAGTGTAAGAACAAACAATAAGTAATAAAAAAATTCAATTCCTAAATTTGAATTGGGCACAATATCTACAAAAAGAATAAGGCTGAGCAGTGAAGTTCCAAGCCATTGTTCCATTTGCAAACTCATCTAGCATTTCTCTGTGCCTCTCATGGAACTAGAGAAAAGCATGGATTTTTGTTTGTTTGGTGGGATGGTTTGTTTTTTATGTTTTTTAAAAATATTGATTTCAAAGAGGAAGGGAGAGGGAGAGAGATAGAAACATCAAAGATGAGAGAGAATCAAACATGGATTGTTTTAACAAATATTCTCTGTAATCTGGGCTGACATTCTGTGATCATGGGGAGTATAAGAAGGATTGCCATTGAGGCAGTATGATATTCAAACTCAGCTTTTATGTGAAAAGTATGTTATTAATTTATGCCTAAATACTGAATAAGACAACCCATGTGGGCTTTCTTTCTTTGTTTCCCATTTTCTCAATCTTAGGCTGTGGCTCTCCAACTTTTAGGATTGTTTTGATCCCAGGTGTAAGGAGAAGTAAGAAAAGGAAATACCGTAATCATCAATTTATGGGACATGTATTTATTGAGCATCTACTATACAGGATGTACTGTTGTAAATGAAAATGTTCCCTTATATATCCTGTCATTGCCAAAATATTAATTTTCAATCGTTAAATAGCACCACCAAGGTAATACCCACACCCCCACACCCATTTCTCCCGCCTGCCTCCCACCTTTAACCCCCACCTCCCACCACCCCACCAATTTTAGCATTTAACACTCCCTGGTTCTTTCCCCTTTAGTGAACTACTTTGAGAATTTCTCCACCAGGCTTTGTTCCCTTGTCTGGAAACTTAATAAATGTGGTTTTGTTTGACAATTTCTTATTGCCGTTCTGGGTCTTTATTTTATCATTTAACTCGGCATTAGCCTCGTATGCACATCTGAGTCCCCCTCAAAAGCACTTATTATTACAGTAATTTAGCGTGAGAGAGGTTATATAGCAAAGTGGCTGAGAGGCCTATTATGAATCCAGGCAGCCGAGGCTCTTCCACTTATGTTGGAACATTGGGCAATTTACTTAACCATACTGTCCCTTGGTTTCCTCATCACAAATGGAGACTATGCTAATATCTGTCTAATTAATTGTGAAGAGAAATAAATGGGTATATGAAAAGTTTTCAGGTGTTCCATCTTTTAGCAGAAATGGACCAAAGCAACTAAACGCTGTATCTCCTATTGATTATGAGTAAACACACACACACACAAAAACAAGCTACCTGAGGATTTTGAAAAATAAACAAAAGCAGGAGAATCATGAGGAGTTAAAACTTGGAGAAATTTTAAACCACATGAGGGTGAGTTTTTCATTTTCCTCTCTGTTTTTCTTGTGGTTTTGACCTGAAAGCAGACCGCAGTTTTTCATTTTTGTTTTGTTTTTTACATAGGCCATAAAACTCTGACAGATGTAAAAGGGTTAAAATCATGCAAGTATTTTCAGAACACAATGGTGAACCTTAAGCATATTAGGGTAGGCAAAGAAGCCAGACTCAAAGGGTACCTCCTGTATGATCCAAACTGCATGGCATTCCGGAGAAGGTGAATTACAGAAACAGAGAGCAGATCAGTGGTTTCTGGTGATTGGAGGAGCATAGCAGACATTGCCCATAAGGGGGTAGAACATGAAGAATTTGGGAGGATGAAGTGTTCTGGACTTTGATTGTGATAGTGAATACATGACTTTCCATTTGTCAAAAATTCTAGAACTGTACATCAAAATGTGTGAATTTCACAGTGTAAATTTTAAATACTAAATATAAAGCAAAAATATTAGAAGATATAGCACATTGTTAGTACATATAACTAGCATTATTAATATTAATATTTACTATTATTAGACATGGCTAGACTAATGGGAAAGTACCCTAAAAGCGGTACAATTGGACTGCTTTGATAATAACTAATGTGAATTAATCAAGAGGAATGCAGAGACATAAAAGGAAGCAAAAAGAAATCTGCTCCATGAAAGACTAAGAAGAATAAATTGGGAAAGAGATATTAATTTATAGGGGGCTAAGAATCCAAATTACTAAAATTTTTTAAATCCTCACTGGATGATATGTTTCCATTGAATTTAATGAGAGGAGGGGAGAGAGAAAAACATCAATGTGAGAGAGAAACATTGATTGGCTGCCTACTGAATGTGCCGCACTTGGAGAGTGAACCCACAAGCAAGGCATGTGCCCTGACCAGGAATCAAATTTGAATCCTTTTTGGTGTACGGGATGATACTCCAAAAAGCTAAGCCACCTGGCCAGGACCCAAATTACTAAGATTTAATTGATAAATTCAAGTTTGAGCCTAAGGGGCATTGATACATAGGGGATCCCTTGGGCTTGGGGTTTGGAATAAGGAAGCAGTGGAACAGGCTCTGTGGAGAGGCAGTGCCCAGCATCACCTGTGTATCCACATCATAAATCAGGGGAGGTACCTAAGGTTACAGGGAAAGGGATGCAGTGTGTTCTGGGAATTGAGCACCTAGACCACTGGTACAGAGCCGGGCTTCTGACTCTGAGAGACAGAGCAGCCAGAACTAAGGATACATTCAGAAAGCCAACCGGGCTCAGACAGCGGAGGTGACTGCAGCCTGGTGCTCACGCCACCAGTAACCCAGACACCAGTGTGGAAGCAAGCAGCACACTGTGCCAGATGTCCACTCCCGTGGTGTTTTTTTTTTTTTTTAATAAAGGTAACAGGATGGAATAGAGGATAGAGGATAGAAGGAAATAGCCATTAATATAGGTAGCGGGGCTTTCACTGGCTTAGTGTCAGGATCACAGATGGAGAATAGGAATAGTACCTGAAAACAAAACAGAAAACAAAACAAACAAAAAAATCAAAGGGGGTAAGATAATCATCTCAGGAGATACCTGAGACTGATTCATGGAGGAGATGATATCTGATCGGACTTTAAGAGATGTGTACTTCAAAAATGTGGGGATTGGTTAAGGGAAGGGAGAGGAGAAGAGAGGGAAAAGAATGAGGGATGAAAAAAAGAAACAGGGGAAAAAATACTGAAAATGGAGGCAATGCAGGCAATGACAAAAAGCCACCATGCAGAATAAGCATAAATAACAGGAAATGAACTCATGTGATGGGAGCAGAGTATGCTGGAGAAGCAGCAGGAAGTGGGCGCACTATCGCCACGTGAAATCATTCCTGCTTCAGATGTTAGAAGGGAGTTTGTAAACCAGGGAACATAACAAGCTGGGTGATCCAACTTCCTGGCGCTATTAGTTCACAGCTCCATTCAATTAAACAAATATAGTACTAATTGAGCAACTATCATGCCTAACAGCATATGAAGTGTTGTAATTCTGGCGCTATTAGTTCACAGCTCCATTCAATTAAACAAATATAGTACTAATTGAGCAACTATCATGCCTAACAGCATATGAAGTGTTGTAATTCATAAATAATATGTCGATATGCCCTTAAGTGGGGTTGACAATCTGGAGAGAGAATCCAAAATATCTACGAGAAAAAAAATAGCTTGAGTATCAGGATTTGAGGTTTTGCCTCCAGGGTACAGAATCAATAAACACAGACTATTGCAAATACTAAACTCTAAAAGCTTATTATTTGCAATAGTCTGTGCTTGATATTATAATACTAGAGGCCCAATGCATGAAAATCCATGCACTGGAGGGGGAGTCCCTCAGCCTGGCCTGCCCCCTCTCACAGTCCAGGAGCCCTCAGGGGCGGGAAGCGACCTGGCGATCAGCAGAAGGTGACACCCCATTACACCTCTGTTGCTGCCACTGCCGGCAGTGCAAGCCTCAGCCAGCCCTGGTTACCTGAGCCTCGGGCAGCCCTGGGTGGCTAGGCAGCCGCCATCCGAGGCTTGCCTGTGCCTTGAGCCGGCCCTGGGTGGCTGGGGGACTGAGAGGACTGGGGGACTCCAGAGGCAGGCACATGGAGTGGTCAGGCCTGCTTGGGGGCGGGCCTGGCCTTGCCACACACCTGCTGCCCCAGTGGGGCTGAGGGGACTGGGCGCCACCACCCTGTGGCTGTGGGCGCCACTATCTTTGAGGGTGAGACAGCAATTAGCATATTCCCTCCTTATTGGCTGTGGGCATTGCCATCTTTGAGGGTGGGGCAGTCAATTAGCATACTCCCTCCTTATTGGCTGTGGGTGCTGCCATCTTTGTAACAGCGTGAGGGTCAATTAGTATATTCCCTCTTTATTAGATAGGATATATCCTCAAATTTAGCTTTGTTTCCTTTTTACTTTCTTCTTTTCTTCCTTTCTAGACCTTAATATATCTAGATCTGCTACTACATACTGGTCAGTGGGTCGTGTCAAAAGATAAATCAGAGAGAAACCACATTGCAAAATGGGATTTAGAAATTCTATTTTAGAGATGGGTTTATTGATATTGAGAATAATTAGAAAATTTGTACAGATAGGGAACAAGTTAAGGGGCTGGGATTTAACTCAGTCCTCAAAACTTTAAAACCACTGTTTTTACACAGAGCAAAATATGACCCCTGAAAAATAACAATATATTGAGATTAAAAAGACTTGTCATTTGGTTGAGAAAATCCCTCCTGAAAGAGGAAACAGTGAAAGTTCAACTTCATGCTAGTTGGCCCCAGAGGCCAACTCACTTTAACATAGGTGATTATCTAATTTGGCTGGAATATTACCATTTCTATTTATCTCCTTATTTCTATGTTCCATGTTGGTCTTTTTGCTTTTTTCTTTGTTTTTCTTTTTTAATCTATTTTCAGTTAAGATTTCTAATTAGATTCCAAATTTGAAACACATCTCTAACAGAAAGCAAATGGCAAGAGTAGTAATTAAGAGACAGCTGTCTCTTGTCTTTCTGGGGATGGAACAGGCTTTTTTTTTTTTTTCTAATTTATGAAATCCTAGTGAATTTTTCATGATTTTTTTCTTATTTTTGAATAATAGTTAACTGAATTGAAAGATACTGAATTGATTTTAAAGAGTCAATGCCCTTTCCATCACAGATGCTAAGCACCTTTCTTCTGAAATAAGTATAGGTTAACTCTTATACTCTGGGCCCTGAAACGTTTATTGCTGCAAATACAAAATCTCCGAATTTTATATCAAATCAAGTCATTCCCAGGTGCCACATAGGCATTATCCCAAGTCATTTTTCTCACTTTAAGTCTTTTTTAACTTATGAGAATCTTACAGATCAAGAAGAATCAGCCTTTTCAGTGGAAAGGAATGATTCAGAGCTGCTGAGATGCAAACAGTATTTTTTGTGGTTTTCCTTTGTTTAAGAGAACAAATATTACTAATATTGATATTGAAAATTACTTAGTAAGCTCTTACTCTAGTGCTCCTTATTGGTACTTAAGGCTCTATTGTCACATGTAAAGTATAACTAGACTTTGAAGCAATTCACCATATAATTCAGGTCAAGAAAAATCTTCTGCCTGAAAAAGCTAAACCATTGAAGCAAACAGACTTTTTTTGTGGCTTGAATTATTTAGATTCTAGAAAATTACTCTTGTAATTTAATGTGCAAAGCCATAAAATAAGTCAATTACTTTAAAGCAGGCCAGCCTCAAGAGTATAAGGAACCTCTTAAAACACATAGTTCCAAGAAAGAAACTTTTTAAATATTTCCTAGTTAACCTGGCAATAACTTTGCGAGCTCTCAAGTAAAATTATGGTTCACACACACACACAGACACATACACATATGTATACCTATATCATATATGTATTTATTTTAGAACTTCCCAGAACCTATAATATGTTAATGTGCATTTAAAGCTCCTGAGAGTGTTACAGTATTCAGAGATTTTCAAACTTACTTGACTCCAAACCATTTTATGCAGAACATGTCATGGAATCAGTGTCCAGAGGAATGAACACATTTGAGAACCTCTTTGCAGAATAACAACACATCTACACTATTCTTTGGCAGGAGATGAAAGAAGTTAGGATTGGGTGATATATTTAAAAGCATCTATACTCTGGGGACCAGTAGAGAAGACCAGATAACACTGCACTGAAATGCCAAGGGCAGGAAGTGGCCAGGCAGAGCTGGTCCCTTACCATGGCCATTAAGGCCCTATGGCTTAGGCCAGTTCCCATATTCATTCTCATCCTATTTTCCACCCAGCTTCCTCCTATGTCTCTCTCTACCTCTAAGACTTTGCTACAGCTACGTTCCCCTTTTTTTCAATCACTTTATTTATTCAATGCTGTTTCATTTGCCTAGGACTCTCTTCCTCACACTTCAACTCTTAGATCAATGTCATCTTCCAGAAAAACACTCTGTGTGTAGCCAGTCCACAGTAGACTCCTCCCTTGCCACCCAATATGTTCTCCCACAGAACTCTGCTATTTCTCCTCCCAGAATTAATCACAGTTTTCACTCATACATTGATGCCTGCTTGTTTATTTCAAGTCACCTCCACTGTAAGCACCAGGGGTCAGGACAGGACGAGGCCCATCAGATTGGTCAGTTCTATAAAATCACCAAATATCTCATAGAGGACTGTTTGCCATATAACAAGCCTTTAATAAATATGTGCTGATTTAATAATAAATAATAATAATTACTTAGTTAATTCCTTCACATTTATGTCTAGGCCTAGCCTAACGAAAACCCTTGACACTGATTAATGTATTCATGGAAATCAATCCATCTTTAGAATATGGTCAGCCACCCATAACATGCAGTCACACATTCTAAGACAACAAACTGGTATTTTTTGCAAAATATTTTTTAAATAATAGGGGCTATAAGATTGAATTAATCTTCCATCTAAATGAATATTATGTATCAGTTACTGAGAATCACTCTTGTACCTGCTCTCTTGTTGTATTCCTCAAACAGCTCTGCTCTTCGGTTTTGCTTTGCTGATTTCAGAGCTCTGCGAAGGACAAAAGGACACAAAGTTAGGGTCAGTGTTTCCCTGGGAAGTTCTCTTACAAAAGCATCCCTAGCTAACATACTTCATATGTTGGTTATGCCCATCGTTCCAAACTTGAGGACTTACATCATCAGCATAAGATCCATGGAACAGGGCTACTTCTTTGCATTCCAAATGAACCCGCTTCATTCAGCTCACAGACCACCAGAAGGAATTATAGCTGACCCTTATTTGCTTCCATGAGCCAGCCTTATTCTAAGTTACATGGATTAACTCACTTATTCCTCATAACCACTGGAAAGGCCAGGGTTACCTCAGCAGTTCCAAGTTAGGCAAACCCTGCACATTCCAAAGAAAGGCCTGTCATCCGCTCCTGGAAGATAAGCTCTGGAATAGTCTGCCTGGTAGAGTTTTTGTATGCCTGAGGCCGTGGCCTATGCTGTTCCACTTTGACCAGATATATTTATGGTGAGCACCTGTGTTTTGCTTGGGGGAGCTGGAGTCTGAAGTCGGAATACCTGAGGTCAACCATCTAGTGCTGCAAGCTTATGTGACTGACCCCTAATACAACTACAAGTGACCCCCACTCAAACTCTAGAGACCAAAGCTCAGTTGAGCTTCCCTGGATGACCACACTTCACTCATCTTCGCAGGTATGGTTGCTGAGAGAATTAAGTACATCCCTATGTTACTCCACTGGGAAGGGACACCTAAGAGTTCGCATCTGGGTTTTTACTTTATGTGTGTTTCTATTTGCTGATTTGAATCTGTTTCCGTTAGTTGTAATTTACAACCATGGCTATAAATATAACAGCTATTCCGAATTGTGGGAGCTCTTCCAGAAAATCACCCAGCCTGAAAGGATCATGGGGGTGTCAGGAGAGGAAGAAGGTTCTTTGAGGTGTCACAGGAAAGAATTCAGAGACACACACAAGAGCTTTGATGGCAAGATTAATTAAAGTGAAAGTACACTCCTGGAGAGAGAGAGCACGGGCAGGCTCAAAGAGCAGCTGTACTGCTCCCTGGGGTTATGCTCCTTTTACTCTCAGATGTATCATGGAATTAAATACAAATAAAATAGAACACAAAAAATAAAGAAAACTGTAACTGATTATTTGTGTGTGTTTTTTGGAGAGGTCAAGTGTACTTCTGAAGCTTAAAATTTCTAAAAAAAAGTTTAGAAAGAAAATGCCTGGCAGATTAGACTATGTTAAAAAAAAAAAAAAAAACTTAACCTGAGTTAAAAAAAAAACATGTTTAAACCAAAGCAGATTACAATTACTTATAACAAATGCAATACACCAAAAATCTACCCCATATAAATAATAAGTACCAAAATATCAAAGCATACTTCACAACTTATTAATGAAGAAACATATTAATTGGCATATGGGAAAATGTCCAACTTCATTAGTACTCAAGGAAGTAACCATTTAACAGTGATCAACAATATCTCATCTAACAGATTGGCCAAAAAGAAAAAATGTTCATGTTTGATGCCTTTTTGATATTGCTCCGAGTGTCACTTTCTTACAACTCCTAAGAACTCTAAAAGTATTCCTACCCTTTCCCAGAAAAGCTAGGAAGCATTCTCACCACATATAATTTACACAAGGTTCTCATTCAGCCTCTAAACCATAATAACCTTTAGGAAAGTGACTCAATTATTCATAATGGCATCACGGGTACCACACCCAGGATGTAGGAGGAATGCAATAAATGTGTTAAATATATCAATGAATTAATGAGCTTATTTCTTCATTATTAAAGTAAATAAAAGTATGGTAGTCTTCTCAAAAAATGTTTTCATACCCTTTGATCTAAGTTACTATGCCAATTCTGAGATTCTATTCTAGGGAAGTAATGCTAAATGTATTTTTTAAAGTTCTATACATAAAGAATTAGTACAATATGTTACTTAAAATAGGAAAAATATAGATATAGACTAAATATAATAGAGAAATGTTTGAAAATATTGTTATAACAATTTGATGAAATATTATGTCAGCATTAAAAAGGAGAGCTTAAAGTTCAGATTTTTAAAGGCTTATTCCAAAATGTTAAATGTGAAAAGCAGGATTTAAAGTTGTATATTTGATATATAACAGGCATAGTATGGTGGTTAAGACTCAGCATAAAATCTCACCTTCACTAATACTTAACTATATATTCATGAACAAGTTACTTAGTCTTCTTAAGCCTCAGATTCCTTGTTTATAAAATGTATAGTAACAATATTACCTATATTAAAATGCTATTTTAATTAAAAATCAAATTAGATGATTCAAAGTGTTAATATTATCTATCATATAATAAGTATTCAGTAATTACAGCTATAGTTGATATTTAAACTATTAAACAGAAACAAAACCTATGCGTTTCAAATAGACTCTAGATACTAATATATCAATGCGTGGGCAGTAGTCTTTGTGTGGTAGATTTCTAGCTTTTTGGAGCCTTTAGAACATATCCCCTATGTTTGGAAAATATCCAGCCTTACAACTTTACACATCACTAGGATGGACGCCAGAAATCAACTTCTCAGTCTTCATTACATGTTAAGAGCCTAAGTTATCCTGAATGGGTGTATGTTGAGAATGTTTGGGTGGAAGTGTAAGACCTGGACTTTTCTGGTAAGATAATGTTGTACAAGGCTTCAATTCAAAAGCACATGCTCCTCAGAATCTCTCTGACAATCCATTCCAAAAGCTGACATCTTTGCTAGCTCCCAGAGGCATTGGAGGCACAGTATGTACCATCAGGCCCACATCAGCAGTGTGGGCGGTGGCACCTGTACCAGCATCAGAACTGGGTGTGTATCCTGGAGTGGTGCTCATATGTGTGTGGTTACACTTGGAGGTCCTGAGCCAGTGGGTGGGTTGCCTCCAAGTCTGAGCTTCTGGTTATTAAGACTTTAATGGATTCTATGCACTTTTGCCTTTAGCAGCCCTTTTCTCCATAACACACACACACACACAGGTATATGTGCATATAAAGAGAGTTTATAACTGCACTGATATGAAGATAGATATAATAATACTATGTAATAAAATTTTTCAACCTAATATTTTTTTCTTCAGTTCTTAAAAGAAATGAAAACACTTTCATGGACCCCTAAAAGCAGTGCAGGTCATTGGCATTTTGTCTACTGTGCCTGATAGGAAAGTTGGCCCAACTTAATGTTTTTAGATTAATTCCTTTTCTCTTTCAACCAGCTTGAGTCTATTCTGTTTGTAGCTATGAACACTGATGGTACAGATGGCGAAACCAGTGAAATTTTTACTTTTAAAACTTTTTCAAATTTCTCCAATACTTTAAAAAAGCAAGTGTTACTTACCAAAGGGAAGATGAGACATTAAGAAAATCTGACTGGTGAATGTCATCACCAATTTATAGCATTAAATGACAGTTTACATGCATATCTCAGAATCTCAAGCCAGAAGGGGACTGCAAAGACCATTGTGATCAATTACCTGTCATTTGAATCATCTATACCTCATATCCTGACCAAATTGTCACGTTCAGCAATACTGAGCTCAGTAGTTCACTATCTTAGGAAGAAAATGAGATATTCTATTTCTTTATAGCTTTGACTACTAGAAAGTTATTCTTTAATACTAAGTCCAAGTATCTATTACTGAAACTTTCTTTTTCCCCCCTGTATCTGCAACATCTGAGTATTCTTCATGCTCCCATTTTAAATATCCAATATCAGTGCCTTGGAATCATTGCATATCAACCCAATTCAAAAGACCTTCATATCTACTCCACACCCTTGATACTTTGATTCTGCATCAGTCTGTCATTTCCCTGGGTAACCTGTTGCTTCAACGCAGAAATGTGAATTGCTAAATAAGAGGCACTGTATCTTCTTTCTCTTCAGATCACAAACTCATCATTTATTTAACTCCCATCAAATGAAAATAAAATTGCACTGGTCCATAGTTTTAAATGAAATTTGGATCTCAATGCAAAAATGTAAATATTAATGTTTTGGAAGGAAAACTCTTCTACTTCTTTGTTTTTCTTGAAGAAGCTAGCCAAAATGGAACAGTGAACATTGTACAAAACTGGGAATCTAGAAATACTGATTCTAAGTATTCTAAGTCTTGATTCTGCTATTAAATTCTATGTAATCTATAAAATCCAAATTCCTCTGTCCCTTTAGGAATAATGTGTACGCAACATTTGATGTCTTGATTTCTAATAAAAAATTCAATCCCTATGTCAATATCTATACAAAGAAAGTAAAATTAAAATAAAACTATTGAGCAAACCATGTCATTTGTATGTAAGATTTGGCTTTAACCAACAAACAAGAGAAGTATTAAGTGTGATTCAAATCAAAAGTACACCATCATTAGTTATCCCTTGACTGCCATGAAGTCTGCATTTTTTTCTGCTCTTAGAAACCAATAGATCTATATGTTACACACTCACAGATAAGAGTTCCCATCATCCCCCCAAAATACAGAAAGAATCCATAGACATTAATGATGACAAAACCTGTGTCTACATTAACTGAAAGTCCTTTCCTCTGATTTATTTGTTCAAAACATACTGGGTTCTTGTATAAGTTGTGGTAATACTAGCTTTTGTAATAGTTAATCATGAAATCTCAGTCAGTTGTTTAAATTATTAATTCATTGATCCAATTTTTGGCTAAAGGGGCAGGAAAGGAGTTCTGCTTTATGAAGTCATTCAGGAACCAAGGCTGAGAGAGACCCACCATCTTGGGGGCAACCTGAATATGAGCATCTAGCAAGGAGACTAGAAGAGGGAGAGAATGAGGATGACATGGGAGCACTTCATGGAGCAGGTCTGGAAGTGTCACATGATCTGCACCTTGGAAGGGAGCCAGGATTTCTGATAGACAACTGCCATCTACATCACAGTCCTCTATAGTTAAAGATTGTGGCTCAGTGGTTGAGCATCAATATATGAAAAAGGATGTCACAGTTCCATTCCTGGTCAGAGAACATGCCCAGGTTGTGGTCTCCATCCCCAGTGGGGGATGTGGGCAGGAGGCAGCCAATCGATGATTCTCTCTCATAATTGATGTTTCTATCTCTCTCTCCCTCTCCTTTCCTCTCTGAAATCAATAAAAATATATTTATTTTATTTATTTTTTATTATTTATTTATTTATTTTTATTTACTTATTTTATTGTCTAAAGTTTTACATATGCCTCCTTTTTCCCCAATTGACACGCCCCCCCGGCCACTCCCACCCCCAAGGGCAAACCCCCACTGCCCCAGTGTCTGTGTCCATTGGTTACGCTAATATGCATGCATACAAGTCCTTTGGTTGATCTCTAACCACCCCCTCCCCTGCCATTTGTCTCTGGATCAATTTTTGTTCGTCAGTTTATGTTGATCATTATATCCCACATATGAGTGAGATCATGTGATATTCATCTTTCTCCGACTGGCTTATTTCACTTAGTATAATGCTCTCCAGTTCCATCCATGCTGTTGCAAATGGTAAAAGTTCCTTTTTTTTAAATAGCGGCATAGTATTCCATTGTGTAGATGTACTACAATTTTTCAATTCACTCATCTGCTGATGGGCACTTAGGCTGTTTCCAAATCTTAGCTATTGTATTGTGCTGCTATGAACATAGGGGTGCATATGTCCTTTCTGACTGGTGTTTCTGGTTTCTTGGGATATATTCCTAGAAGTGGGATTACTGCGTCAAATGGGAGTTCCATTTTTAACTTTTTGAGGAAACTCCATACTGTCTTCCACAGTGGCTGCACCACTCTGCATTCCCACCAGCAGTGCACCAGGGTTCCTTTTTCTCCACATCCTATCCAGCACTTGTCCTTTTTTGATGATAGCCATTCTGACAGGTGTGAGATGGTATCTCATTGTTGTTTTGATTTGCATCTCTCGGATGATTAGTGACTTTGAGCATGTTTCCATATGTCTCTCAGCCGTCTGTAGGTCCTCTTTTGAAAAGTGTATATTTAGGTCCTTTGCCAATTTTTGGATTGGATTATTTATCTTCCTTTTGTTAAGTTGTATGAGTTCCCTGTAAATGTTGGAGATTAAACCCTTATCTGAAATAGCATTGGCAAATATATTCTCCCATGCAGTGCACTTTCTTGTTGTTTTGTTGATGGTTTCTTTTGCTGTGCAGAAGCTTTATATTTTGATGTAGTCCCATTTGTTTATTTCTCCTTAGTCTCCATTGCCCTAGGAGCTATATCGGTAAAGATATTGCTACGACATATGCCTGATATTTTGCTGCCTATGGAGTATTGTAAGATTTTTATGGTTTCCCATCTTACATTTAAGTCCTTTAGCCATTTTGAGTTTGTTTTTGTGTATGGTGTAAGTTGGTGATCTAGTTTCATTTTTTTGCATGTATCTGACCGAATTTCCCAATACCATTTATTGAAGAGACTGTTTTGACTCCACTGTATGCTCTTGCCTCCTTTGTCAAATATTAATTGAGCATATGGCTTGGGTTGATTTCTGGGTTCTCTGTTCTGTTCCGTTGGTCTATATGTCTATTCTTGTGCCAGTACCAGGCAGTTTTGAGAACTGTTGCTTGGTAATATAGCTTGATATCTGGTATTGTGATCTCTCCAACTTTGTTCTTCTTTCTCAGGATAGCTGTGGCTATTTGGGGTCTTTTTTTATTCCAGATGAGTTTTTGAAGAGTTTGTTCTAGGTCTTTGAAATATGCCATTGGTATGTTAATGGGGATTGCATTGAATCTGTAGATTGTTTTGGGTAGTATAGACATTTTAATGATGTTGATCCTACCAATCCATGAACATGGTATATTCTTCCATTTGTTTATGGTTTCCTCTATCTCTTTTTTCAATGTCCTGTAGTTTTCCGAGTACAGGTCTTTTACCTCCTTAGTTAAGTTTATTCCTAGGTATCTTTATTTTCTTGGTGCAATGGTAAATGGGATTTTTTTTTTTTTAGTTTCTCTTTCTGTGAATTTATTATTGTTGTATAAAAAGCCCATAGATTTCTGGGTGTTAATTTTGTATCCTGCTACATTGCCGAATTCATTTATTAAGTCTAGTAGTTTTTTTATGGAATCTTTGGGGTTTTCTGTATATAGTATCATGTCATCTACGAATAAGGACAGTTTTAATTCTTCTTTTCCAAGTTGGATTCCTTTTATTTCTTCTTGTTGTCTGATCGCTATGGCTAGCACTTACAGTATTATATATATTCTCTCTCATCATTGATGTTTCTACCTTTCTCTCCCTCCCTCTCCTTCCTCTCTGAAATCAATAAAAATATATATTTTAAAAAAGACTGTGAGAGTCACTGAGTCCAATGCAGACTGTATACATTTATCTATACAAATCCCAGATGCCTAAAGAATGAAGTAGGTAAAATGATTTGAAAGTAAAGGTTTTGGTAAATCTGGCAGCAGAAATAGGTGAAGACAAGAGGATAATCAGAAGAATGTGGTGATTACATGCTGCAAGTACTTTAGGGAGGACAGACAACAGGGGTCCAAGAAAAGTGTAATCCTGGATCAGAAGCATCAGAAATATCTTTATGGCCAAAGTCGTAAAAGAAAAGGGAATTTCTAGGGGTGTTCTTTTTATACTCACAATAAAAGATCAAAATACTCCTCCGGCTGACCTTCAGGATATTTTATGATCTTCCCCTTTCCAGTCTTCTTTGATAGTTCTCTACATAGATTTGCCTCAGTGATTCCGGAATGACTCCTGTTCTGAGCTTCTGCAAATTTCTTCTATATACCGGGAAGAATATTGTTTCCCCTTGGAATTCCCATGTCATTTATGTTATTACGGCTTGTTATGTAGTTAATTATTATATATTACTACATGAATCTATTGTTTTTTATTCTTTATTCTACCATATCTCTTTTTATATAGTAAAAGGTAAATGTCTGAATAAGTAACCAGATTTATACATTAAACTAGTTGCTTTTAAACATTTTACATACCAGAATTTCTTGGGGACTCAAGAGTCTCAGTCAGTATAACTGGGGTCTTCTGCATTTTTTAAAAGCTCCTATTGAGTTGGTTTCATTAGCTTTTGGAAAAACATAAGACTCAATCTGCTGAATCTCAGGTAAAACTATTAAATCACATTTCAGACAAAGACACAGTGATCTCAGTGGTTTTAATTACCCACACATAAACTGACAGGCATATGATATAGCACTGGAAGTTTTTGAAAGAACTGAGATCCATTTCTTAGAACAAGTAGTTAAAATTGCTCAAGAAGGGAACATCTATTCCATTTGACGTGGTCTAGTGCATAGGAAGTCATGAAAGAGATGACTGTGAGGAGCCCCGAAGTCATAATCATCACAATAGCATTACCTTTAGTACCCTCATGAGGGTGAGGAAACACAAGAAATCGTTAAATGTTACAGAAAGAGACACATGGCAGCAATGTGTAGGTACTAGTTGGGAAATCTTGTTAAATTAAAATAGAGAAAGTCAGTAGCCTATAAGAATTCTGGTGATTGCTTACCAAACCCCTTCCTCTGAGCCCAGGAAAAATGCATGCTGTGGGTGAGAACCATCGGCATGGCTAATAAAGGGAAATAACGATGTCATTGTCAGGGAAAAGTACCTGGTTTTCCTTGTTCAAACTTCAACCAGCTCTATCAATTTTGAGCTAATATGGCTGTGAAATTTTGCTCTTTTGAATGGTTTCATGCACAAGCAGTAAACTATACCAGTCAAATGCCATAAACTGTCACGTGGTACAAATCATCTTTCAAAAACCTGGAAAGACAGAGTGAGGATGACAGGGAAACCTTCCAAATAGCCTCCAGATCAACCCTTACTAGGAAACAACGTTTGTTTGTTTCTTTACCAAAACAACTACACGATTATCTTTCAAGGAATGTCAAAGCAGATAAAAACACTTTTTTTTCCAATATATCAAAGGAATGGAGACAGTTGGAGACTCAGTGAACTGGTGATTATGGCCTTTCAAAGAGAATGCTTAGGACTTAGGGTTCTGGAAGAAAGGACAGACTACATCTGACAGACTGCTTTTTCAAAATAAAGATTTTAGGAGACACCACATGGTCACCCCAAAATGGGAGATTAGACGTGCAGAATAAAATAATTATACACTAATCTAACCATAAAAGTTAGCATTTTTGAGAATTTATTATGGTCAAGGCCTACGCCTGAAAACACTGTCTCATTATCATTCTTGCTTTAATTGTTTAGAAAAGCCGATTGAGGCCCTAAGCACTGAGGCCAAAAGAAGAAGGTCAAGAACTAAGAATGGATTTTAAAAATTAATAATAAAAACTGTGGTAAAATATTTTAAAAAAATAAAAATACAGTAAAATACAAAGAACAGACCAGAATAACTTCCCCTAAGGGAGATAGATCTAGGCAGGTTTTGAGATACAAGTTCTTGCAGAGTTCATAATGGGAGCAACAGGGAAACCACACCTTGAATATCTAGATGGCTCTAGAAAGAAATTTCAGAAACTGGAGTTATATTTGAGCAACAATGACACAAAAATCGGTGTCAAAAACTCGGGATGCCACTGGGCCTTTTCAATGTGGCTCCATAACTGTAGATGACAGGAAGTCTGGTGTTGCAGTTCCGGGAAGCAGTGTTTAATGCTGGAGAAGCTCATCCAGCCCATGAGAGCCACGTCTCCACCAAATATGCACTGTGTGACATCCGTTAGTAGCATGAAATCAGGCGCAGTGCGAGTATTTATACTTGAAAAATGGGCAAACATGAAAAATCAGGAAAACAAACATGTTTTCCTTTCTTTTCCCTCGAGAGATCCAGTTTGCCAGCACACCAGCACCCTAATGGAACGTGTCAAGACCTTTGTGAACTATGACTCCAAAAGAAGGAACAATTTAGAGGACACGCACTAAAGAAAATCCAAGCAGGAGGATGATACAGCTCACCTGGGCCTGCGTTAGATTTCTCTAATCGGATGACAAAATACTGCTGAGATAATGTTATCCCATTCTGAGAGGTGATAATAAATTACATTTGTATGAATATTAGATGCTTTTGGTATATCCAGAAAAAGATGATTTGATATGTCTCACTCTAAGAGCCCCTCTAATAAAAACTGAGAAGAGTGTGTTAGGAAATCACATGCCTGTACCAAAATAAAAAAGAAAGAAGATACTCAGATGCAGCAAACTGTACCTGTGCTATGTGAAGCAGAGAACAAAAAGTGCCAATTTAAGAAGCAATGAAATGGTTTAATCTTCATCTGAGTCTTCCTCCAAAGTGCGAGGGATCAGTATGGGGGATGAACATTAGAGTTAGATCATTCTCCTTTAGAAAACATGATGCAAAACAAAATATTTCTACTGTCCCTAAAGAGATAGAAAATACTTAAGGCCTAAAAAATTTAAAAGGAAACCAGAAAAATAATTGTTAGAACATATGGTCATCACTAGACTGACTGCTACAACCACTAAGGAGGCCAATTCTACCCAAGCTTCTGAGTGGACCCTCCGAGCTGAGACTGAACAGAATGAGAAATCGAGAGAAGAGAAATTTCGAAGTTTAATTTATTTGGGTTTAACTTCATATATTATTTCTCCTTTGTTAGTGGTTTTATAGCATTAAAAAAAACTATTTACATATTATTAGAGCATCGTTAAGTTGTCTTATGTTACAATTATACAACTTTGATAAAATATATTGGACATGTAGCTAGGCATGAAAAATAAGAAAATGAGTATATTTTTAGCTTAGGGCACAATAAGGTTCTGGAATTCATTAATACACAATACCAACCTAATTCAATGCCCTTTAGAGTACTGCTATCCAATAGACGGTTCTGGAAGGTGCAAATATGTTCTAATCTGTTCTTTCTAGGGTTCATCTACTAGTTACAACAAGCTATGAGTACTTAAAATGTGCCTAGTGTTACTCAGGAACCGAATTCTATTAATTTGACTTTAGTTAATTTGAATTTAAATAGACACATTTGGCTAAATGGCTACTATATTGGACAATGCAGCTTTAGAAGTAAAATTAAATTCCCCACCAGCTTAATAAAGGAGCAGTATCTTTCTTAACTTTGTAAGTAAAGAGCAGGACTTCCTACACCCCAAAAGTGTCTTCTTTCATAGGGGCCAGGCTCAACTCTGGTGAGCCACAGACTGGTTGTTAAAGATTAAGAGTATAAAAAGAACATGGTTGAGGTGCAAGGGGCTTCCATCCCTCAGAGCTCTTATTTCTAATAGAATCACACTAGAATGGCACTCCTGCCTTTCTCCTCCCTCCCCACCCACTTGAGCTTCTCACTCTGTTTTAAATTAGAAGACATTGTACATTCTTTTCTGCTTCCCACCTTGTGGTAAGCCTAGAATAGTGGGCTCTGTCCCATGCAGGAAGCCTGCATTTGTCCAGCTCTACCTGATGGGGTGGCCAAGTTTAATTCCATAGTGAAATATTGAAAGCTCAATCTGACATCAAGTATGCTATATAACCCAATCAATATTTTATCAATAATACAGCTGTTATTTAGAGCTCCATGTGTCAGATTTCTGTGCCTACTAATCACTTCCTTCCAAAACATGGAGGGGAAAAAATAATTTACGCACCACCACCTCCTTCCTCAGAATTTTAACACCAATATTTCTGATCATTTAATGGCATCAGAAGTAAAAGGTAGAATCTGTCTTTTTGGTGAACTCTATTTGTTCTGAGAGGGACTACTTGAGTGACACTTTTAGGCATATATACAAGCTATGTGTATATTAGTTGTATGAAGGCCAGAGGCATAAGTCATCTAAAAGCGCTTTGTACTGAGATGAAAGCCTTTCCTGACCTTCTTGCATTGGTCCAATCTTGCATTATTTGCTTTCATAGCATCTATTTCTTCTCCTTTGTGAAACATCATATCTTAATTTGTGCTATTCATTAATGAATAGTGTACAATTCCCACTAGATTGCAAACTCTATGCTTCATAAGGAAAGAGACTACACTCATCTTTTGATCATCATTTCATTTCCAGCACTTGGTAAAATGACTGGCACAGAGATAATATGCTCAATAAATGAATAACACAACATTTTATTTGATGACATAAAAGATTACTTTAGTATGAGCAGAGATTATGATGTAAATTTAATTTTTTACTTCTTTTCTGCATTGTCCCCAGAAATAAGGGTCCTATAAAAGGAGAACTCTTGTTTGGAGGAGTGTAATAATCTCTAAGAAGAGAAACCTAATAATGGTCATAATGATAGGAACCAATAATAATGACTGAACTCATGCTATGCTTTTGCTTCCATTCCACAGGTCAATGACAATAGAGTTAGCTAGATTATTCAAAGTACATAATCACAGTTCTCATGCCAGAAAAACAGCCTCCATTTATTGGGTGTCATTATGTTCAGACACTGTGCTGAGCACTCCAGAAAATGTGAGAGAGGCAGGATAAGAACAGTTTTGTGAGCCAGTTTAATCTCTACCACTTTGCCAGAATACCTCCTTCTCATGGCCATTCTTTGGGTTTCTAGAGGAAAGGCTAATGAGAACTCTCTGTGAGTAGATATTACTAATGACTCAGTTTTAGATTTTCACTTTTGCATCAGTTTCCAGAGGTCTCAGTCAGGTTTGTGAACTTGAGATCTTGTGCTTTATGGACTAATGTAGAGCCTGTGAATATATTTTGCATCAAATTGGAAAGCGAGAAGCTAAGACATGATTGATACAATTATATGATTAGAGACAGTGGGAGAGGCACCTGGTCTAAAGTGATAGATGAGCAGCAACCAGAACAGATCTGTGGGATTCAAGAACACTCACAGATCCAGAGACAGAGAAGCATCAATCAGACAGACAAACCTCAGAGAGAAGGCAGGGGAGGGTGGGGGGAAGGGGGAGAGATCAACCAAAGGACTTGTATGCATGCATATAAGCATAACCAATGGACACAGACATTAGCGGGGAGAGGGCATGAGCAGGGAGGGTGGGGGGGCAATGGGGGAATATCTGGTAAGGACACATATGTAATACCTTAATCAGTAAAATAAATAAATAAATAAATAAATAAAAAATAAATAAATAAAACCCTAAAAAAAGAGATGAAAAAGAAAATAAATAATAATACAAGAATTAAAAAAAAACACTCACTAAGTATTGGGTTTCTTATCATCATATAGAATAAGGCCTCGAGATTATTGCTACTTGGAAATTAAAGGAAAATGTGATATGGAAAAGGTGACCTACCCAAATAATCTGGGCTGTAAAGTAATTAGAAAGGACTAGGGTAGGGTCGGAAAATGAACTGAGACTGCTGCTTGGGAACATGGAACAGTTTATTAGAACTAGAGAATGTGGTGCATCATGAGAGGGTTTCTTACAAATATCAGAAAATGTTTCCTGCCCTAGAACATCATTACAGTTCTTAACACTGTAACTTAAGAAGATGCAGAGAACAGCACCTAAAGCCATCAGGAGTATGAAGGCTGTCATATGCAGTCAAATTAAAAAGGAAAACTCTGCTAACTTGAAAACAGAAACTCAAGAATAGCATCAACATAAAAATGCGCAACTTAAAAATCAATATAACTTACAAACTTAATATAGATTTGCTCAACAAATTTCAGTGTATTAAAGCAAAGAAATAACACTTTAAGGAAATACGATCACCAGCATTTTATTAACACCAATTAGAAATACATTCTGGAAATACACATACATCTGACAAGAATTGGTCAAATTTATTGAAAACTAAGCCATAGGCAGTTATTAATGGAAACCTCAGATATAGCCTCTCTTTAGGGTTAAAAGCTACAAATTCCAATAACCATACCTTAAGGAATCCAATGTCAATCAAACATTAGAATTAGAAGGGTCTGAACACATCAGCAATTAAATTCCAGAATATTTAGGGGAGAAAAAGCAATTTAAACAAGAGCTGATATCTAATATTTAAAAAAAGAAAACATCTGTAAATTAAGGAATTCCTCAGGGGGGGGGGAAAGGTATTTATTCAGACATAAAAGCAATTGCAATTGGGAGTCTTTAATTTAATTGTTAATTAATAATGATTTCTCTTTTTAAAATATCTATGCCATCAATGTAGATATGTCACTTGGGGCATAAAGCAGAGATACCGGACTACTCATGTGAGAATCCTGGCTCTGCATGGGATTTCAGGAGATTAGTCTGCTCCTTTCTGGGGGCTGGAAATAGCTTTCAGAAAAGGCATGCACAGATACATTTTTTAACTTGACACTAGGGAGATATAAGGTTACTTTGGTAGAAGAGACTTTGATCTTGGGCCAAAAAGCTGAGAGAAGAGAACAAAGCAATCAGAGTCCAGGCCTAGTCTCAATCTTCATTTACATGTTTTTAGGAACACATCACTGGAGTGGAAATTTTCTCATTAAAAAAAAGAAGAGAAAAGAAAAGAAAAAACATGTATTTACATTTCAGACTATCGTCTATCTCTGAGTTACAAAAAAAAGTAAATAATGATATTCAAAAAGGGCTCTGTTTTATGTTTTATGTAAACATCATATAGATCAATACTCCTCTGTTGGCTAAGGAGGAAAATAATTTCTTTTTCATAGCCTTGTTCAGAGATACTATCTCATTTGACCTTCAGAACAATACTAGAGTGCATAAAAGCGGGTGTCATGATTTCTATTTTACAAAGGTAAAAACAATCTCTAAGAATGAATAAATGTATCAATAGCTGCCTATTTTATAATGTCCACTGCGTGAACTGGTTCAATTAGAAGCTCAACTAGGCTGAGAAATTGGGATTTGAATAAATCCGTCTAATTCTAAATCCATGCTCTTAATCCCTGTATTTTCAATTTCTTGTCTAAAGTAACACGTTTTTACTACTAGAACGAACAATTAAACTCTTAAACTAGTGTTCTCGGTATACAAATTGCCTCCCATATCCTTTCACAAGTAAATAGCCATGTGAATATGGCTAAATATTAGGCATTCACCAAACCCTTTACCCTTTGCGCCTAGGCCCACACCTAGACTAGCAGGAATCCCAAGCCTTTGGTGTAATGAAGTGCAGCCACATGACTGAGATAGGGCGATGGAGTATAGGTACATGCTCCGTGCACATATTGCAGACCTGGACTCTGATATCTCCCATGTTCTCCCTCCCTCCCCACAAGCTGACTGAGGAAGATACCAAGGAGTGCAGAGCCACCAGGGCAAGGCTCCTGGTTCCTACATGATCACACAGAAGGTCATTTCAGACTCACACCAGCAACGCCTGAGAATTCCACTTGCTTCACATTCTCACCAACATTTGGGGATATAAGTCTTATTAGTGTTAGTCCACATGTCCTGACAATAGTGGCTTTAATTTGCCTTCTCCTGATAACTTATAAACTTTATCATTCATGTTTGACATGTTCCTTGAGACTATCTATTCTAACCCTTTTCCCAATTTTAATTGGGAAGTTTACCTTTTCCTTATTGTGTGATAGCAGTGTTTATAATCTGGATACATTCTTTTGTTAAGTATATTTTTGTTGGAATACATTTTGTTAGGAATATTTTCTTCCTATCTGTGACTTGCTCTTTTGTTTCCCTAATGCTATTTTTCAAATAGAAGTTTTACGTATTTATAAACTTTAATTATCAGACTTCCTTTTTATGGTTTGTGCTTTCTTAACATATATTAGAAATCATTTCCTACACAAGTTCATGAGAACAGTCTACTTTGTTGGCTTTTAGAAGGTTTATGTTTTAGCACTTACAACCTGGAATATAGTTCATCTAGTGAGAGCAAGAGCTGATGTTCATTTTGTGACATAGATTTATACAGTTCCAGCAACATTTATTGCAAAGAATTTCCTCAAGGGATGCCTTGGTGCCCATATCAAAAATCAACTGACCATTATATGTAGGTCTATTTCTGGACAGTATTTTGATCCATTGACCTATTTGTCTTTATTTATGACACTACCATAATGTCTGGATTAGAATAGCATAAGAGTAACTTTGGTGCATTTTCATATAATTTTAGTATTAGCTTGTCAATTTCTACTCCCACCCAAAATACAGTCTGCTGGGATTTTGATTGGATTGCATTAAATTTGTAAATGAATTTTTGGAGAATTGACATCTTTTTTTTATTATTATTGATTTCAGAGAGGAAGGGAGAGGGATAGATAGAAACATCAATGATGAGAATCATTGATCAGCTGCCTCAGCATGCCCCCCACTGGGGATGGAGCCCACAATCCTGGCATGTGCCCTGACCTGGAATTGAACCGTGACCTCCTGGCTCATAGGTTAAAGCTCAATCACGGAGCCATGCTGGCCTGGGAGAATTGACATCTTAATAAAATTGAATTATTGAAGCCATTAATAGGGTTAAAGGCTTTCTTTAATTTCTCTAAGAAAAATCTTATAATTTTCATTGTAGAAGTCTTGCACATAATTTGTTAAATCTCCTGGAGTATTTTCTGTTTGGGGCGTGCTCTTACAAATAATGTATGTAAAATTAATTTTCTAATTGTTTCTGCATGTATATAAATAGATTTGTGTAAAATTGGTCTTGTGTACTATGACCTTTCCATATACACTTATTTCTAGTAGTTGCATTTTAGATTTGTCAACTTTCCTACATACATATGTCTTCTGTCAACTAGGACAGTTTTAATTATTCCTTTGAATTGTTAAAACTTTTATATCTTTTTCTTGTGTTTTTTGATTGACTAGGACCTCCAGTACAATGTTGAATAATTTGTTTGTTGAATAATTTGTCTTAGCTGGAAAATATTCAGAATTTTGCCATTAAAAATGATGTTTGCTGTAGAGTTTTTTATCATGAATGAGTATTTAATAAGCATTTGAATTGATCATATAGTTTCTTCCTTTCTTCTACTAATTTGGTATAATATAAAATTAATTCTTGAATATTATAATCTTGTATTCCTGGGATAAACTCCAAATACTCAAAATAAATTAACTTTTTTTATATATAATGGAATTTTTTGCCAATATTTTATTAAGGTTTCTCATCTCTGTTAGTGGGGAATAATGGAATTTATTTTCTTCTAATGTCTTTAGTTTTGGAATCATGATGTCTTTGTTAAGTTAATTGAAATAGTTCAGTCCCCTTATACTTTATTAAAGTCTGTATAAGAATTGGAATTTTTTGCTCCTTAAATTTATAATAGTACTTATCAATGACACCATATTGGCCTGGAGTTTTTACTATGGGAAGATTTTTAATTATAAACTTAAGTTGTTTACTGGATACAAGACTGCTCATATCTTTTATTTTGTGATTTTAAAGAAAATTCTCCATTTCATCTAAATTGAAGAATTTATTAATCTAAAAGTGGTTCATTTTTCATAATATTCACTTACATTTCTCTTAATAACTTTGGGATATATACTATCATCCTCTCTTTCAAAACCAATATTGATCATTTATACTTCCCCTTTTCTTGATCAGCTGTGCTAGGGGTTTATCCACTTGATTAATTATTGTTTTTAAATCCTTACCCAAGTATATGTTCATTGATTTGAGAGAGGGTGTCCCAAAAAATGTATACACACACTTTGAATAATTATAAAAGAATTGTTTATTAAAATACATTTCATTTTCAAAATTGAGCTATCAGCTGTTAAAGTGTACATACATTTTTTGGGGACATCCTAGATATTCTTTATTTTTGTCTGGCTAATTTTGCACAATATTTTTCTTTTTAGATATTCATACACATCCTTACATGTTTTCTCATGCTGTAGAGATTCCATTGCATGATCACACCAAAATGTATTTATGCTTTCTACTGTTAAGGCGTATTTGAGAAATTTCTACTTTCCAGCCATAATGAATAGTGCTGCTTTGAAAAGTTTTAAGACTTTTTGTAAAAAAATAAACAAAAACAACTTTTTGTGAATATATATATATATATATATATATATATGTGTGTGTGTGTGTGTGTGTGTGTGTGTGTGTGTGTATATATGTGTGTGTATATATATATATATATATATATATATATATATATATATATATATATATAACAGCCTAATATGCAAAGTGTGCCCTCCAGAGTTCGACCAACCGGGAGTTTGATCGCTTGCTATGATGTGCGCTGACCACCAGGGGGCGGTGTGGAATGAAAGAAGGCCCTGGCCTACAGTTTGAATTTCATGCACAGGGCCTCTAGTATAAATATATGTTCATTACAGGTACATGGTAGCACTGGGTCATGGGGTATATATGTGTTTATCTGTAGTAGTTCTTGCCAAATAGATTTTCCAAAGTGGCAGTTTCTATTTACATTTCCACTATTAGTATAGGAGAGTTTCCATTTTTATTTTTTTTAATATAAAATTCTCTCTATTTTTTTGTCCTCATCTGAGGATATGTTTATTGATTTTAGAGAGAGATGAAAGGAGAGAGTAAGAGAAAGAAAGACAGAGAGAGAAGAAATATCGATCAATTGCCTCCAGTATGTGCCTGACGGGATGGAACCTGAAACATAGGCCTGCGTACTCACTGGAAATCAAACCCACAACCTTTTGGTATACAGGATAATGTTGCAATCCACTGAGCCACCCGGCCAGGGCACATTCTCTATATTTTTTATATAAAGTATTAAAAGTATATTATAAAAGTATATTTTAATTGATTTTATTTTTTTCTAAGACCCATCATCATATCTTTATTAGAATACTAGAGGCCTGGTGCATGAAATTCATGCACTCAGGAGTGGGGGGGATGGTTCCTTAGCCCAGCTTGTGCCCTCTCACAGTTTGGGAGCCCCAAGATGGATTGCCCCTGAAGAAGGAGGCCTAAGCTACCTGTCGCAGCCTGCTGGTCAGTGGCCTGGGCCTCCCTCTTTGGGGTGATCATGGAGCCCCCTGACTGATCAATTGCCTCACCTGCCAGTGGCCTGGGCCTCCCTCGGCAGGGTGATCATGGGGCAATGGCCGGGCCCCCAACCAACTGCATTACACCTGCTTTGGCTGGACTGGTGTCAGTGGGTGCCATAGTGTGGTCATCTGAAAGTTCGTCCACAGGGTCATTCTGCTATTTGGTCATTTGGTTGATTTGCATATTATGCTTTTATTATTATAGATTGTATTTTCTATTGTTTTATATAAATCCTTTATGTAATAAAGATATCTACTGTTAAATTTACAGCAAATATATTCCCACAGATTCTGTGATTTGTGTTTTAATTCAACTATGCCAAACATAATGTGTGATTCTGGATTGATCATACTTTGAGTTATTTACATACCTGCTCCAGTCCATTAGGTATGTTATGTAATGATATGAAATATTTAATGTAATGATGTGAAATATCACTTTAAGATGGATATTTATAACACAAATGAAACAATGTAGACTCACGGCTACTCTTTGGAGAGATAGAAGTACAAACTGGTAAATAGCAAATAAAAAGAGGAAGAACAAAGAATATCTGTATTTAAAAATATTTAAAGGTATATAATTAGAGTAAAATGAATCTATAATGAATAAGATGAGACATTCGTTTGTTTTAGTATTGTTTTGCCTTTCTTTGGCCTTTCATGAAATACTGTATATGAATGCAGTCACCATGTCTCTCTAGCTTACCCAGCTAAAATAGGCCTTTTTAACTGATACTTTATTAGCCATGTCACATTTGTCACTACAGTTGTGACTAATGCCAGGTGATAAATACTGTTGAGTTCCAGCTCTCTGAGCCTACTATTAACTGTTTGACTCACAAAATGCCAAACCAACAAACTATGCAATATGCCCAAATTATATTCATCTTGACATTTAGTCAAACCAGTTTCTAGTCTAATATGTTTTCATAACATTATCTTCTGAAGAATTTACATTTAAAATTAGAGAATCAAGGCGACATCTGTTAATGATAAAAGCCTCAAATTTATACAGAAAAGACTAATAAGCTCTAAGACTTCCAAGCAGGCTTTTAAATCCACAAAATGAGTCACAGTATTTAATCTCTGCCTCACCTAAAGTATATTTTAAGCAAATGCTTTATTGGCTAAACACAGGATAAATAAATCAAAGACCAAAGTTGTATATAGAAATAAAACCATTTCTAAATTCTAAATTCATGATTTATAGAAGTAAAACCATTTCTAAATTCTAAATTCATGGTTTGCTATCAATGTCATTGACTTTTCTAACATTATCCTGAAGCAACAATATTTTCCAATAGGAGACTTCATCATTTCCTACCAGTATATTACCACTGGCTTCAGCCTTTGCACTGAAAGCCTATAACATTCTTGGCACATTGCCAAACAGAAGGAGGCCAAGATTTACCTCTAATATGTATCCACCCACCATCCACCTAAAACATGTAGAAAAAATGAAAAAAAAATCACTTCAAAATAAGCTTAAGTAGATAACTGCTTGCAGTGATGAGATTTGCCTTGACTCTTCAAGGATAAAGAAAAAAAATATCTATATACATATAAAACCCTAATATGCAAATAGACTGAATGGCGGAACAACCCAACAACCGGTCGCTATGACCACCAGGGGGCGCGTGCAGAACATGGCGGGCATCGGCCATGACAGGATGATGGAGCAGATGAGTGGGAGCACCAGACCAAGGCAGAGCACTGGTTGCTGTCATCAGAGCAAGCCTCTGGCGGTTACTGAAATTCTTTGCTCCTGTGCACCACGGTCCCGCCTGGTGCTCGCACCTGCTGCCAGTGCCAGCCCTGCCCGCACCCGCTGCTGGTGCCAGAACTGCTGCTTACACCCGCTGCCAGGCCTGACGCTGACCCCGATCACTTGGCTGCGTCAGCGGGTGCGAGTGGCGACTGCTAGCCCCAATCGCCCCTCAGGGCTTCTCCACCTCCCCCTGCTCCTGAGGGGCAATCGGGGCCCGGCAGCCGCCTCTCGCACCCGCTGCCAACAATGGCCCCACTCGCACCCACAGCCAGTGCCAGAGCTACCATTTGCACCTGCTGCCAGTGCCCAGCGCCGGCCCCGATCGCTCAGCACCATCAGCAGGTACAAGTGACAGCTGCTGGCCCCAATTGCCCCTGAGGGCTTCTCCACCTCCTCCTGCTCCTGAGGGGCAATTGGGGCAGCAGCCACCACTCACACCTGCTGATGGCGCCAGCCCCGCTCGCACCTGCTGCTGGCGCTGGTCCCAATCGCTCTGCGCCTTCAGCGGATGTGAGCGGGGCTGGCGCCTTTAGCGCATGGGAGCAGCAACAGTGGGAGCAGGGCTACCAGCAGAGAGAGGACTGGGGGCTGCGGCCAGAGGGACTGGGCAGGGGGGGTGGAGGATGGGCCGAGACCTGCCCCTGTGCCCACCCAAGCCTCATGACCCACAGTTCCTTTCAAGGTACACGAATCCGTGTACTGGGCCCCTAGTCTATTCCATAAAAAAAACATTCAACCCATCTGGGAAACTGGAATTGAGGTTTCATACCAATCAGAAAAGCTCTGGTTCTTTACTTGACTTACCAAGAAGCAAACAACTCAGCAATCTGAGGGGGTGGGGGGGGGGGGGTAATTAATAGAGACCTCAACTATGCAAAATCATAGGAAGCAAATACTTGAGATCAGGGAGTTATTTTTGGCATATACCACTTGATTTAAAGGAGGTTTAATCAAGAAACACAATGAGTTAAAGTAATGCAAAATAAAATTTAGAATAGGTCTTAATTCTGTTGATCTAAATGTATATATAACCTAATTGTGTATTTTGTTGGAAAAACTCAAGGAGGAAAACTAAGGTTTGATTATGTCACCCAGGTTATGAGATAATTTTGCGTGTTTTTTCTAGTGATTTTATTTGCAAGCTATCTTTTGCCTAAGATATACTGCATAGGAAAAGAAATTGCTTTTACTATGAAACTGAGTATGTGACTGTTCAGGCATCTCATGGAATTAGCTAGCACGAGAATGTTGTGACCATCACTCCACATGGGTCACTATTGCTGAAAGACACCAATTATATTCAACAATCCTCCAAGCAACCTTCTCTTTTAAAAAGATCAAACATGCAGGCTGTTAAGAAATTATTTAAGTTTTACCATATCTTGAATGACTCATCTATACACCCCTGGCCTTTATTTCCCGCCCCCCACCCCAACCCTACAATTTGACCAAAACCCAATTATTCCATGGAATGACTTTCACTGAGATCACTAATGATCAACATGCTTCTCTGTAGCCTTAGAAAACGTTATTCGCTTTGAGAAGTAGACTGGATTCTGGAAACACAGCAAAATAAACTCAGGAATAATCTTTTCCTCCACAACAAGCTCTAAGATTTCTGCCAATTCTGAGTCAAACCAACAGCTAGCACTCTAGAAGCTAGGGAGGCCAAGCAGGGAGACTAATGCATGAGCTTTCTTCCTTAAAGGGGGGGCTTGGCAAGATGGTGAGGAACTTAATTGAAGTCCAAGGGCAAAACGCAATAAACTGTACTTTTGAGGACAAACTTGGTACTCAAAAGCCTATGTATTTCTGATAAGGGTGACTGAATGAACTCTGGTTTCTCCTGGACACTATGGAGTAGAGAAAATACATCAGGGGGTTGAGTCTCCCTGCTCTTAAGGTCAAGAGATTACAGAGAGACTTGAGAACTGAATGGGTTTTCAAGAAGCAACTGAAACAGTAAATTCTTAAAGTTGTAAATTCATTTGGTACTTCTTTAATATATAAATCTTCCCCCAGTCTCTGGCCAATTTTACAACCTAAGAATGTCTTTCTCAAGGACCTGGAAGCCACCCTTCTGAAATAAAATTATTGAGGGGGGCTGCAGGGCTGGGTGAAAAAGGTGAAGGGATTAAGAAAAAAAACAAAACAAAAAAACACCTCATGGATACAGACAACAGTGTGGTGATTACCAGAGGGAAAGGGGAGTTGGTGGATGTAGAAGAGGCTATAGTGAGGATAAATGGTAATGGAAGGAGACCTGACTTGGGATGGAAAACACACAACACAATATACAGATGATATATTATAGAATTGTATACCTGAACTCTATATTATTTTATTAACCAATATCACCCCAATAAATTCAATATAAAAAAAAAGAAAGTTCTATTTCTAGTTCAGTCTCTGTGGGAAGGTAGAAGCCTAACTACCAGAAGCGTCAATTAGCAAACACAGATAGTCTAAACATATTGCATATGGACCCACCTCCCCACTAATGCCCTCCAGGACTTTTCCAAGGGCTCACCACAGTTACAAACTCTTCTTCCTTTCGTTTCAGTTGTGTTGAATTCAATCTCTCTCCCATTGCAATAGACTGCATTAAAGTCTGCCTTGCCTGTTTAACTTTGCCGGTATAATTTTTCTTTGACAACCACTGTAAAGCACTTCAACCATAATGTAGTGGTGGTAACAGTTGTGATTAGTAAAATATTCATTCAAGTTTATTGGCCCTATAAGCCAGCAATTCTCAATTAAGGGGGTTTTCATACATCAGGGAACATTTGGTCAAGTCTAGAGACATTCTTGGTTGTTACCATTGGGTTTGCTCTTGGCATCCAGTGGGTAAGGTCAGGGATGCTGCTCAACGTTTATAGCATACACGGCAGCCCCTGGATAATGTGGTGCAAATGTTAATCATGCATGCTGGAGAAACCCTGCCTTAAACAATTAGGATCCTAAGAGCACTCTTTCCTAAGTCTCATCTGATTAGGTTATGCCAAAAAAGCATGTGCCATAATAAGTTAGATTAGTTCCTACAACAAGAGCAGGCAACTGAAAAGAACTATAAACAACCTTCGAAGAGCCTATCATTGGGAAAAATGCATAGAACCAATGGCATTTACAGAATATTGAATTATTTTCACACCAAATGAGCCCATATTTCACATGAGTATATTGCTGATGATGAGCAGGTTCTACCACTTCCTAACTATGGCAACACGGGCCAGTCATTTAAATCTCAGGCTCAGTTTTCTCATGGGTAAATGAGGAATAATAGCCCCTGCCTCACAGGGCCATTGTAAAAATCCGCCAAATATGATGCACGTTCGCTGCTCAGCCTGGTGTAAGCTCTCAGTATATGATGATGATTTTAAAACTGCAATAAGAAAGGAAAATAGGAATCCCAGAATTGACTACTTAATTAACAAACGAGGAAAAAAGTGACATCTAATTAAGTCCTAAGCTTATCATTTAATATATTTTGAGACCAAACTAACTCTTCAAACACCATTATTTTTATGAGAATGTAAGATCTAGATAATCCAATCTGTGGGCTCACTGAGTCACTTTGGACTCATAATCACTTAAAGGTATTTCCTAATAAGAATGTAATTAGATGTTTAATTAGCCTGCATAGGCTGATGAACTGCCACTCAGCCATTATCTCCTTTAGAGGTTCATCTCAATCAATTTATGTATACAATAGCAACTATGATTAATCCAATATAGATTAATATATAGGTTGCCACCACCTATCACTATCTCACAGACAAAAGAATGACTCTTCAGACCCCTTAGAAGAAATACTAAGTTTGCAGATGCTCTCAGCAAGTTAACTTGTTACTGTTAACAGATTACTGCTCTCTACAAGATAACTTAAACACATTACCTGATTTCCTTTTCATTTACTCAAAAAGCAGTTTTGTAGCAATTATAAAGAACAAGCATAAATGTAATTAACTTGTGACACATTGATCACATTTTATTTGGCAAGCTCACAATAAAAAAATTAAATACTTTCCCTCCTCCGATTTTGCATACAGCTAGAAAATTCATATCAGGACAAACTGACTTAAAATGGTTGCATGAAGTTCAGATGTAAATGAATTTGCCTTACTTTGTAATGTAAGGCTCTAGTGCATTCTCAACTACACATTGAGTAATAGACCTAAGATATTATGTCTTATTTTTATTTATCCTGCATTAATAACTTCTATTATTAATATTTATTTTATACCTTCTTGGCAATGTGCTAAAGATTACCTGAGTTTCCTCAGAGCTATATTTTAAATTTAGAAATGCATTAGTATATGAGAAGTAAAAGCATGAAATCCCTTGTCTCCACTCAATAATTCACTATCAAATCAATATATAAAGAATATTTTAAAACCGTCAAACTAAAGGAAGCACAGTTCAAAAACAATAGGTATCTTTCCCTGAAATTTTCTAAACCAATTTTTCTTTCAGACAGACTTGTCAGCTCCAAACTGAACAGGACTTGGATTCCTAAGATCCTGGGAAATGGAGAGTATCTTGCTTCATTTTCTATTCTATATAAAGTAGAGCAGTATTACAATTTTTACATTTTTCCCGTCTTTATGAGTTCCAGAGGGCATATTTTGGTGACTTCAATATGCTATTCCTTCTTCAACTTTCTCATAAGCTCATTTTCCAATTTTATCCTAAAATTGTGAGTCAAAGAGCTAGTGCTCTCTAATGTACTTTCGAAAAGGGGAACATTAAGTGTAACTTCAGAACATAATGCTAAGAAAAACTTTAAAAAAATAATTCTTAAGAGTGGCAAAGCTATAGAATTACCCTTTACAATGACCCTAATATGAAGACAAATGATCTGTTTGGCATTCCATCTAAAAGGGAAAACTTTGTCATCTATAAATCTTCCATAGACATTTTTTGGAAGGACTTTTTTTGTAAGACACTTAGTACCAGTATAGAGGCTGACCTAACTAAAGCCAGCATGTTAGTTTGTTTGGAGAACAAGACCACTAAGTAGATAAGTGTGTTAACAATTTAATCAGTTGCTCTCATCTTTGGTTGTGAATCATTTCTGAAGCTTTTAAATACTAGGATGCCCAGACTTCCCCCAGATCAATTAGATCAGAACATCTAGGCTGGGAACCAAGCATCAGTGTTTTCTAATGCTCCTCCCAGAGATTTCAATATGTAGTCCAAGTTGAGAATCAATGTTTTAAAGAAATAAAAGATTTCATTACAATTGTCATGATAGCAGAGAGTTAAAAGAAATATTTGGATACATTTTCATAATTGAAAGTATAATTGATTAGAGTAGGAGAATTACCTCTCCATCCCCTGAAATAACATTTATAATGAGGTGCAAAGCCACTACTGAAATTGGTTTTTAAATTTCTACGCTTTTCCTTATAATAATCCAGCAAAACACTGAGATCATTTCTAAATGTGTATATTTAAGTTGATGCAATTTGATTGGCATAGCCCTTTATAAGACTATAACAGGTGAAGGTTAATATTGTCAACCCATTCAATTGACTCTAGGTGAAATAGAAGATTCAGTCAGTGGTTAGGCAACTTTTTTCCTCCAAAGCAGAACAGTATATGAAATCTGGCATAAGAATATCAGAATAAAACAGAAGCAGTAACTTTTATTAAATCTTGTTTATAAGTACCATGACAAGTATACTTATTAAAAAACTGGGGACACAAGTATCTGAGGAAGTGCTGCACCTGTCCTCACTGACTACTGCCCCACTGGCTGACGTGTTAAGTCAGGCCAAAGACTTTGATCCCATTTACACACCCACAGTAAGCCCAAGATATTATTCAACATTAGCCATAGATCAAGTTCCAAATGAATTGCCATTTGTCCATATAGTAACATTTTCAGAGCATCTTGGTTGATATTTTTTGTCTTTCTTTATACCTCATTTTCTAAAAGATCAAGAAAAAATATAAACATTACTAGTTGAATTTGTGTAGGTTTAAGCAAAAAAAAAAAATTAAATGATAAACAATTCTTATATTTCCACTTCCTCTAAGTTTACTGTTCCTTTCTGGCTTTCTCAGTATCTCTTTTTTTCATCACCATCATCATCATCATCGTTGTTGTCATCATCATCACGAATATCTAGATAGAGTCGCTAATATATAATTTCAAAATGTCTGAGGGTCCTTTTAGTTTTCTTGTTTCCTTTTGTTCTCAAAGCCCTCCTTAGCTGACTTTCTCCACAGTAACACAAATATTTTTAGGGAGGCTGTCTGGAGGCCCAGAACTCTGCATTTGGACTAGAACTCTAATGAGATGACTGAGTCCTTCCCCAAAGGAAGGGAAATAATTCTGAAAGAAATGACTACAGTAGCTTTCGTACTGTCCTCAGAAATATAGCACCCCTCAATCAGAGTTACCTCAGAGTAGGGAAAAGAGAGGGCTGACCAGGTGGCCTTGACCCAGAAAGTGGTTCAAGGACACGATGACCATTTTCATATGATAAGTGGGTCAAGGACACGATGTCCATTTTCACTAGAGGTCCAGTGAAATCATGTGAAATCACGTGAAATCATGCACCGTAGGGTCCAGCCGGCCAGCTCCACCTCCAATAGGGATAGGGGGGTTGATTGGGGGTGGGGCTGGCCAGGGGGAGGGGCCATGGGTGGTTGGCTGGCCGGCCCCACCCCCTGGTCGAATTCCCATTGAACTCCTGATCGAGGGGACAATTTGCATATTAGCCTTTTATTATATAGGATAAGGACATGATGTTCAAAGCATTGCATGGCTAAAACAAAAGCTTAAAAACCCGAGCCAGTAAGTGGGAAGGCCCTTCATAACAGTACTGTGATTTATAAGCGCTAGTTAGTAGTATTACTACTGCTGTTTCCTGGTTCCTGTGAAAATTTAAATACTTGTTTTATTAGGAAAATGCTTAATTAGGAAATAAATCTCAAGAAAAGGCACTGTTCCAAGTCATATTCATTTTTATCTCTACTATTCTGTGCAATAAGCACATTTAAAGAAATTCCTAAAGGGATTCAGCTAGTGTAGGAAGCAAGAGCAGCTGACTAAACCTTTCTGTCACAGATTTAATTCACACAAGGTCAAGCCAGTTGGCCATCCTCTGCAATAAGGAAACTCATCACACTTCCTGGTTGTTATGAGGATACTCAAGGAAGTGTCCCCTGCCTCCTTTGGTTGGAAGGGAGCACCCTAAAGATCTCAATTCAATGATTGCAACATGGATATTTAATCCCAGGTGATAACCAAACACTAAAGAAACATTGAAAAATAATTACAACAGCAATCCAATTTAACCCAATGTACGTTATCTGTCCTAAAAAGGAGCAAGACAAACACGATACTGTATGGGACTTAAGTAAATGGTAATAGCCAGGATGTATAATCCTTACTATGTGCCAGGGATTGGCCTAAGTGCTCTAAATACATCAGCTCATTTATTCCTCACAACAACCTATGGACTCAACACTATGATTATCTTCTTTGACAGATGAAGCCCAGAGAGAATAGGTCACCTGCCCAAGGTCAATGCTGGAGCTAGGATTCAAACATAGGCAATCAGGTTCTAAAGATCACCACAATGTTTGTTTTGAGTTTCAGTGAAGTTAGGAAAAAGACTATATAGTTTTATCTGAATTCTGCCAATTGTAAGTATGCCTTTGTGTTTGATATCTTCCTTTTGCTCCTCCAGATCCACACCCCATGCTTTTCTACCTTGCTCTGTGCACCAGAATCTGGCCAATATGGAAAGCACCCAATGGGCTTCTGGTTGGGTTGGCAGTAGCTGGAGACAAGAGGTCAAAGGGAGAGTAAGGTCAGGTATTTATTTTCCTGGTTTCCTCAGTCTGGTCATTACTGGTCAGTTACAACCTTCTGTGGAATTGGCAGCTCCAGTCAAATGACTCATTTCTCCACTTCTCCCCTCCTCTGCCCCTAAACTCCGAGACATAACAATAGCTCACTGCTGTTACAATTGCTGGGGCACTGAACTATATGTGTTATTTTCCCTAAGCCCTGACTACATCTTTGTAAACAGAACTTTATTAAACTTTATTCAAATCACCATTCCAAGATCTGAGCAGAGAATTGATTTCTCCATCTAGGTTACATATGACTGGCTAAAATAATCATCGCATAACCCTCACTATCCCCACTTTCTAGCTCTGCACAACAGGTCCAGGAAATAAATTCTACAGCTGCCTAAAAAGAAATACATTATACCTACTATAAGCATATGTGAAAATTATCTTTCTTAGTTTTTTTTTTGTAAGAAACCAGGAATTGAGGTCTACAAATAGAACAGCATTTTTATTCTAATAATAGTCATGGATTCTATTAAAACATCCTGAGTGTCAAACAGCAGGACAGTAATAGATTTATCCCCATTGGGGGTTAGTCTCTTTGAGTTGAATAAGCATATGGAAGCCTTGACTTAAGTGTCATAAATCAGACACTTAGCCTAATTAAATACAGAAATATCTGATGTCGTGCAGCTGATAATACTAGCTAGATAGTTGGCTTCCTGGAACCAGGTAGTAAAATATATCCAGGAAATGTGATTCCATGGGGCAGAAAGAGACCAGGTGCATCCTTGTTTTTTTTTTCAATCCAATTAGCCATTTATCAGACACAATGCATGTTTATAACTATGTCTCAAACAAAAGCATCGAGCATCTGAACTGACCTTAACATCTCTTCTTTAAAACATCTGATCTTAGCAATTACTTTAACAGCCCACCTTGTGTTAAGAATGCAGGTTACTTCTATTGAAAAGATGTGAAAACAACACACTGAGCCATAATTCAAAAATATATATATATGGTTGCCCACTCACTTCCCTTCCCTAATCCACCTTAATAGTGTTGACAACTCTTTTCTGTTCCACTCCTGGTTTCCATGTGGAAAATCTAGCTTTATAGCTACATTTCTGTTGGCTTGGTTAGAAGGATGCATTTCCTTTTACTGTGGCTTGATATTTGCAAAGTTAAATTGTGTATGTGTGTGGGGGGGTGGTAATTACTCACTGTCTTTGCTTACAAACATTATTGGAGCTGAGACCTCCTACTGAGAGCTCCATCATCAGAATGTGACACACAGGTCTTAAAGCTTATGAGTATGCACAACTACCAGTGGGATGAGTGTGTTATGTGCACAGGGTCAGCTCCGACTCCTGGTGACTCTATGAAGGAGTGATGTTCCTGATGTCATGTCCTCAACAGCCCTGCTCAGATCCTGCAGACTCGTGCCTACAGCTTCTTTTATGGAGTCAACCCATCCTGTATTTGGTCCTCCTCTTTTTCTGCTGCTTTCTGTTTCTCTCAGCATTATTGTCTTTTCCAAAAACCCTGCCATTTCATGATGTGCCTGAAGTAGGACAGCTTCAGTTTTGTCATTTTTGCCTCCAGCGATGTTTCAGGCTTAATTCACTCTAGAACCCACTTATTCATATTCCTAGGGGTCCAGGACCAGTGGGATAGATACAACAAACTGACATTTCTCTGAATTAGTCTCATAGAACAGTGGATGGAGGCATAATACATTGACCCATCATAGCAATAAGAATTTAGGGACTCTCTTGGGGTACTTCTGGACTGGAAGGAAACAATAATCATGACCTAAGATTAAAAGATAGGAATCCTACATTTTTTTTTCTCTAATTCTAGTTCTAACACCATGTTAATGTGTGACAACAGAGCTCTCCCACTATAAAATGACAACTCTCTAGATGACCTGGCTCACAGAATTCTCTCCCACCATGATTAGGGCTAAGCTGTGTATCCAAAACGATATTACAGAAATGATATGTGTGACTTCCAAGGTTAATTCATAAAAGCCATTTGGCTGCTGACTTTCTCTTATGTCACTTAATCTGGGAGAAACCAGTTGATTCATGGAAGAGCCCACATAGTGAGGAACTTGAGGCCTCTTACTGAGAGCCAGTACCAACTGCCAGTCACATGATTAAGTTGTCTTGGAAGCACATCTCCACACCCTTGTCAAGCCTTCAGATGAATGGAACTCCAGCTGACATCGTGACTGTAACGTTACGAGAGATTCCAAGCCAGTATCATTCAGCTAAGCTACTCCTAAATTCTGGGTCTATAGAGACTGTATGAGATAATAACTGTTTGCTACCATATCCTTAAAGATTTTAGGGTAATTTGCTACATAACAATAGATAACTAAAATGCTCTTCATTCTGATTTTCTACTCTATATAAGGTTTATCCTATATGTGTATATATCCTTTTCCCAACCCTGACACAAACAAGCCCTCCACACAAGAGTATAGCAAAATATCTAGGTGATGCACACTCTGATAATGACACAATTTTAAATAATTAATGCTCTAAGATATACATGTCCATAGTTGCCTAGTTCATAGTACAAACAATAAAGGTTTATCCTTAAAAGTCCCTATCCAAGACATTTTTTACAAAAATAAATACTGCATGCTTGATCTTCATAATGTATATAACTCTAACTTATTTGCAACTCAGTAGATCATTCCATTGTATAGTAGCATAAATGAAAAAACGGGTGATATCATTTTATTACACAGAGAGCTATAAGTAGTGAGTTAATATCCTGACATTAATTCCTTTGTTAACTGCCAGAATTTAGTCATATTATCTCAGTTGATACTGAAATAAGTGAGTGAGACGGATAAGAGGAACATCTGGCTGTAATACTGCAAAGGTCTAGTTAGTGCATTTAAACCAAGTATGAGTGTCTCCAGCTGTAGTAAAAGTCCAAACAATTATTCATTGTCACTTTTTTATGAGTCATGATGACTTTATACAAAGAATGTGAAAATATTAACAATGCCAGAGGCACCCAAAGCAGATAAATATATCATTCTTTCCCACCTGTCTTCCTCTCTACATAAAATCAATTTATCATTCACAGATCAGATCAATTTTAAAACACAGTAAAATTAAAGAAACATATTTACTGTTCATATCACTATATCTCTAAGACTAAAATAACAAAATAGATGAAAAATCACATTTCTAAAACCTTTTGGATACCTATAGAATGTTTTTAGTAAAATCACTTAAAAACTGCTTTCTGTATGAGATTCCAATATAAAAATAGGCCTGAAAACACAGGTTACTTCCTTAGGTTTGACGTGAATTTCTCATAGAAAAATCAGGATTCTAAAAAACCTAAGTAATATTAAAAGTATTGAATTGTAGTTCAAATGAAATTTTACTCTATACAATTTTAGCTTCTGCAAAGGGCAGAAATTTTCTTTTAGATGATCTCATAAAATAATTTTTTTAGAGTTGTAAAAATTAGAGAAAAATAAAAAATGCAAAAAAAATGATATTCAAATGTTTTATCTTTAAACAAATGCAGCAGAATTTTACTAAATATAGGGTGGTATAAAGGTAATGGTTACGGAATGGGAAGGACAATGTGCTTTTATGAAATACTCAAATGATCAAGGGTTAACTCATTAATTCTTGGCACTAGATATTACATAACTAATTTTAAAATTTTGTTTGATATTTACACTTAATACCTGTATTTATTACATTTATAAATTATCAAAAAGGTAGGAATGAGGGACATTCACTTCTGTTACTAAGTTGGCTAACAGCATCTTTGGTATGGGTCAATAAAAAATAAAGAGTAAGTCAAACAATTTTTGTTTAATCAATTTTATTTATTGTTGTATCAAAATTATATCCTGGTGAACCAAGGAACTTAAGACATACCTAGTAATTAAAAATATATAAATAAATTTATTATTTAATCAAAATTGTGACTGGACATATGCTTAATATAATTTCAAAAGGGTTATTTTACTCTGAGAAATCATTGATTTAATTCTGAGAAATTTTATGCATTGGATTGTATTTACTTCTGATATAATACAAAGCTACTATTTCTCTTCAGGTATCTCAGAATATCTGTTGAAAGAAATGAAGGAAGGAAGGAAAGAAGGAATAAAAGAAGTTTTCAGCAATTAATTCTGGCAATGTTTTGGCATGAATATACTCCGTTTGTTTGAAAACTACTGATATCCTCAAATTGGTTGTTGTGTTTTTACTTGGCTTTTTACTTACATAGAGAATTGTATGCTAAAACTACTTTTACTACTTCCTCCCCCTCAAAATCTACATTGAGTATAATTATCTGCATAATAATTTCTCAGAAAATCAAACTATTACTTTTATAACCATTGCACGCTTAGCTAAAAAGGAATAAGACTTGGGTCCTGACATCAAGGAAATGGAAAATATAACCAGAGAAATCAAGTCAAATTATATGAAACAATTAAGGAGAATTAAGTGCTATGATGTATAACAGCATTTTCCAAAAGATCCAGATGTTAATAGATGGTTGTTGTTTTTTAATTCTCCCTTGGTCAAGTAAGTTTGGGAAATAGTTCTTAAGACATTACTCTCTTGGCAATTCACAATATCCATTAGCATATTAATGACTGAAAAATTTTTCAGCAAAAAATATGGTTGTACTTTGATTAACCCAGAATATTCAAAATTTCTTTAACCATTGAAGCCTTAGTTAAAATGTTCTATTTTGATCATGAAAATTTCATAAATAAAAAGAAAAATAACAGAAGCATTTTCCACATTATGTTAACAAGCATTAGGATTCTGCCATATTTAGATGTTTTAATCTAAGTAATAATAAAAGATTACTTACACAATTAAGGCCATCCCACCTCCTTTTCTTTCCTCCTTCCCCAGAGGTTATTATCATTCTAAAATTGGTGTATATTCTTTTAGTTCATATATTTACTTTGACTCATATGTTTGTACCCATAGATAATATTTAGGATTTGTGTGTTTTAAATTTACAAAAATAATATCATTTTTGCACATATTATAATTTATTAATTTTGTTGAACATCATGTTTAAGAGGTAGATTTCATAAATAAACAAATGAGGGGAACATTGACCTGCTGCCTCCTGCACTGCCCTTACCAAGGATTGAGCCCACAACTCGCGCATGTGCCCTGACCAGGAATTGAATTGGCAACCTTTCAGTGCATGGGACAACACCCACCCAACCAACTGAGCCACACAGGCCAGGGCTCCCTTATTATTCTTGAGACCTGCACATATTTTCATAAACGTATTGGCCATGTGGCTGGCCTCTTTTGTGAACTGTGAAGATGTGACAGCGTCAGTTACATATTTCCCAAACGATTCCTTCATTGTTCAAATTCAATGCAAATGCTTCCCCTGGTTTATGGCTTAATTTTCATTTTGTTTATAATTTTTGTGGTGTATTTTGAGAGGTTTTTATGCTTATCGGTTTTATAAAGTTTACACTTTGGTGTCTTTTGTCCAAAAATGTTCAAAGTTTATTTTTCATATTGAGGATTTTATTCCCATCTGGTATTTATTGTGTCATATAGGCATTTAATATTCTGTGGCATTTCTTGATTAATCTATTCCTTCCACACCGATTTCCAGTGCCCCGGCATTCGAAACTAAGTTTTTGCAATATAGAGGACAACATTAGCAGTTGAGTCAAGGGAGACGGTTCACTATTGCACAGAAATAACTACTAGTATACAGGAGGGACTGCATGACAGAAGTGGTCTTCAGATAGGGTCTGAATTCCGCATGGACATGAGACATAGGTTTTGGTGTCAGAACTTCATTTATATGCCTTCTGTAATACTTATTGCAAGGAAATTTATCTTGCTAGAAATTAATGTCTTCTTTTGAAAATGGAGACAATATGGATTATCTAACAGTAGTATTGAATGAGATATATATTTAAAAAGTGGTTACTTTAATGTCTTGTGTATAGTAGGTGTTCAAAGTTTCTAGTAGTAATTGTAGTTTTTGCTGTTGTTAGTCATACTAGTAAGAGTGGTAGTGGTGCCACTCTTAGCAGTTGTTAATTTGAAAATATGAAACCAATCTGAAAGAAATTCCTAGGAAAAGAAAGATAGAACTGGAGTACTCTCTGACTATAAAGGTGAGGATTAGCAATGACTCCAAGCTGGGGTTTGGAGGACACGATGAATGAGTACCTAATTGAAAATACCATTTTAGGGCAAAGGTTCTCAAAGTGTGGCTCCAGCAGCAGCAATTCTTGAGAACTTACTTGCTAAATAGGCAAAATCAGGACTCCAGACCTACGCAGACAGTCTGACTGACGGGAGGCCCAGTAACCTGTTTTAACAAGCTCTCTGGCCCCCTCCTTCCCAGGTTATTGTGATGCAGGCTCAAGTTTGAGACCCACTGGTTTGGAACAGGGTGAGTAAGTGGGGATGCTGAGAAAGCAGGTGAACCAGGTGCATGATAAAATGTCAGAGCTAAAGATGTAGATTTCTCAGTTAAAGAGCTAAAATTCTCTCCCGATGCCTTTACTTGCTTCCAGTTATTGGTTGTATTGTACTGAATGGCTTCCCGATCTCAGAGTCATTACTCAGCTTTCAAGTTCTCCTTGCAGCCCACCTACTCAGCAAAGCAGTGCCAAGTTTGCAACCCTTAATCACTCCCCGTCCTTCCCACAATCTCCCTCCTGCACTGTTCTCCTGCTTTGAGCTTGGAGGCTCCTCAGGGAAGGCAATTTGTCTGGCACAATTTCATCTAACATGAAATGTCATGTACATTTACAGAGCTTTATAAATAATAAATGAGGGTAGTAATGGCCTAGAACTCAGCTTTAATAGTAGGAATCCCTGGCCATTAAATATAAAACAGTTACCAACAGTATATATATGTCTCGTGGCCCTTCCCTGGTCCCTAAAAGGCAGAAGTCTGCAAAGAACATGCTGTTGTCTGTATTATTTAAGAGCACTTTTCTTTCAAAAACCAATTTCCTCTTAAATCCAATAGGTGTAAGTACAAAAAAAAGAGAGAGAGAGAGAGATGAGAAGTAGCCAGCCACAGAAAACATTTACCTTCTTTCAGATTTCTCCATGGTATCTTGGAGGGAGTTTTATTGATTCTTCGGTAGAAATGGAGGTGAAGAAATAATGAGAGATCTTATTATAATAGCCTACCAGAGACCTGAGCAGTGTATTAATTTTGGCCATAATATGTCAATTCCAACTGCACAAGAATCAGCTCCACCATGGTGACAAGAATCAATTGTGTAGGCCTCTCCCAGAAACAGATGTACCATGGCCTGCTCCGGAGCAGGATGCCTATGGGAGTACCACCAGCATTTCACACTAGTACCGACTGCCTTGTAACATCTGGGAATCCATGTTTAATAAAAAAAAGCAAAATCAATCTTCAGGGATTTGAAACATGGCACTCCTATTATTTATAAATACAAGATAAGTCTGATGTGTTTCTTATTGTGGTTTTCCTTTTGCTTTAACATTTGTATATCACATGTATGCACACATGTTAACTTAAAATCTGTAAAATCTATAGAATAGCATGTAAAAAGTAGACCAATAAAGTATATCTTTTATCTTCACTTTAGGGAGGGAAAGAAGGAAACAAGTATTTAGGAAGAAGTCTCTGCTCAACTTTTCAGTTGAAAGATATTTGCATCACAATGAATAGGTTTTCCTGGAAAATTAATTCTGTGACTTAGGAAAGTCCTTGGATACCAGTCAGAAGAATGATGAATCTTATATAATCAAAACATGCTTATCTAGCATCGAAAACTTGAAATGGTGTTAGGCAAATCTGCCACATGCGGCTGCTTGTGTACAGTTGTGTAGTCTATGAGAAGCAATTTCTTTTTTATGAGTCCAAGTTGATGATGTAGCTTTGGGCATTATTACAACATGATTTATTGTTATCTAACCCACACCTGAGAAAAATGGCACTGTCATCTGAACAGAATAAAATTTCTTTTGAGTAGATTTTTTAACAAGCCTGTATGAAGGTCACAATTTCACCATCTCAGTCAAAGGGGAAAGACCACACGAAATAAACCAAGACACTAGTCAGAGGTGGGCTGTTTCTATTAAAGGAGCCAGAATTTTCTAGTGACATCTACAAAAGTCAGTTCTCAGGTTTTTTTCAAAATATTGATATTAAAGTCTGGTTGATTCAGCTGAATAGGACTAATATGCACATACATGATTCATTCACTTATTAATGCATGAGAACATTTTTAATAAATGCTAATTTTGTTTTAACTTACTTTTTTATGTCAATGCCAGACATTAAAAATCCTGACTCAGGCTGCACTAAGAAAAGACATCAGAAAAATTTACGAATATCCAATTTCTATTTTCAATTTTTCACCATATTAATTTTATTTTCTAATTATTATTAAGATATATCCACTTGTCCCCATTGCCCCCACCACCACCCTGGTCTTAGCTAGCTAGAGTCCTCTGTAGCCCAGGAGTAACAATAACCTCCCACCTGGCCTCTGCATCCGTCTCGCCAAGCTCTTATCTTTCTCCGCAGAGGAATCAGATGATCTTCTTCAAAACTCAAATTGCATAATATTTCCCCTCAGCTTAAAAACTTGCAAAGGTTTCTAATGGTTCATAGCATAATGAAAAACAACTGAGGACTTGAAGATGGCTGCGATTGGCCTCTCCATCCTCTGCAGTAGAACTCTCCAGCTCTTATTGCTCTTGGCTCTGCCTCTTCCAAGACTAGTTCTGTACTCCCCCTCTCCCCCGCCCCCCACTCCTCCCCTGTCCCAGGACACTTAGTTATCATTCTCTCTTAGTTCACCTTGATCCATCAGGTCTCTGGCTATTCTGCTTTACTTTCTCAGGGAACATTTCCCTGACAATCCCACTCTATTTCAAACAGGCCAGATCCCCCTATTATATGCTCTAATCATCCCATGTTCCTATAGCTCCTAGCTCTGTAGGAGGTAGCTACTTTGAACTAATCTGTGCAATTATCTAATTAATGGCTCTCTTCCTCACCAGTTAACAAACTTCAAGAGGGAGTGGCCCATGTTAATTAAAGTGCACCAGCCTGCCAGAGTAAGACAGCCATTCGCTAACTAGTCGTTAAATACCAGATGTACATATACATTATTTACAAGACAAAATAAAAGAGACATTTCCTAAAAGTTAGAAGAATAACAATGAAAATGAAATATATCAAAATACTTGAGTAAAATTGAAATGTACTTAGACATCTAGAAATGTAAATAATTAACTGTCATTGTGAAATGGATAATTGAAGGAAAAGGGGGTTGGTAAGTTCAGATCTTTTATTTTACTTAAAGGCCATTCATCTGTTGACCTGCTGCCTCTTGTGCTTTCCGAACACCTCACAATTTTGATTTGCTGTATGTTAGCAGTTGTGAATCATAATGGTAAGCATTAGATTTTTTATATTTGTACTAACAAAGAGATTGGAATGTCAATAACTAATGCACTTAAAAAGCAAATGAAATGCATGTCAAAAACAGCCTCATGAAATAAGTGAATCAGAAAATCATTTCAGTGCAATGGTGCCCAAAATTACAGATCCAAAGAGTGATTGTGCCCTTCACCCTTTTATCTTTGGAGGCCAATGTTCAAAATGTATTATAAAATATCATCAATCTCACAATCTGGATCAGCTGCTTCTGTTGTATGAACATATACATAAGACAAATGCTCTCACTGTTCTACAGCAAGGCTCGACATAAAAGACAGTCTACTTTTAAAACAGCATTGGACAGATTTGTGTATCCTTCTAGAAGGACTGGACAGTGACTCTTCATCTGATCTTTACCTGGTTTAAAGATTCAAAACAAGGAGCTCTCAACTATTTGTCTTGATTTTTAACAAATAGAAACCAATGTTGCCCTGGATTCTAAAATGTACCAAAATAGTTCTGGAAAAAAAATACACATAATGTTGAACTTTATAGCCCTAGTTTACCCAAAAACTTCCTATGAACATAGTAAAAATTGCTGTTGACATTTTTAAGAAGGAGTAAATCCATTTTAAATTACTCAGCCCTATTGACATTATACTTCTATCAGTACACGAATAGATAAAAAAGCTATGTTACATTTACACAATGGAATACTACGCAGCTGTAAAAAATAAAAAAGAAGGATCTCTTACCCTTTCAGAAAGCATGGATAGATCTGGAGACTATTACGCTAAGTGAAATAAGCCAGTCAGAGAAAGACAACTATCACATGATCTCAGTTACATGTGGAATCTATTGAACAAAATAAACTGATGAACAAAATGGGCCCAGAGACATGGAGGCAGGAACACATCTCACAGGGAAAGGGAAGAGGGGGTGGGTGTGGATGGAAAAAGATTAACCAAAGAACTTATATGCATAGCCCAGGGACACAGACAATAGTTTAGTGAAGGCCTGGGGTGAGGCCTGAGTCTGGTCAATGGGGGTAAAGTGGGGGAAGGGGGTTAGGGGAAATCTCATAATACCCTCAACAATAAAAATAAATTTAAAAAATGACTATAGAAAAACTGTTTGATTTTCAAGAAGAAAGTGAGGCGAAGCAGGGCAAAAATATAATAAAAATTTCACCTTGACCTCTTTAGCAAAAGGCTTGAACAAATGAAATAATGTGCTGATGAGAAGTGACAGGAATATGGCCCATTTTTAAAAGTTGTGAAGACAACTCATGAACATGCAAATCCCCCATTTGCCTCTTTGAACACATAGGTAGAACCAGGCGAGTGTGGTAGTCACAGTGCCAGTCACCAAATATTTTCTTTTTGTTTTCCTTTCTGTGCACATAGTGGGATTGCATTTCATTAGGATGGCATGGCCATGAACTTGCTTCGGCTGACAAAATGTTCAAAGTTATGGGTGTCACTTGGGGTGGAAGCTTTGACAGCTAATGCACAATTTGCAAGGTTCCGTTCCCACCGCCACTGCACTGGCATTGCTGCAGATAATAGAATACCTTCATCCTAAGCCTCCAATTGTAAAGGCGTGGATTAGAGCCCCAGCCGACCCACTGTGGATGTGTATCTTGAGTGAGAAATAGGCCTTTGCTCATTTAAGCTCTTAAAAGTTGGATTTGTTCATTTCCCTAGCATAACCTAGCCCATCCTGAATTATATATACTTGCATACTCAAGTTATCAAAAATACTTTCAAATTTTACACGGATACATTTTATTTATTCATTTACTTATTATTTATTTATATTGATAATATGAGCATCATAGAATAAAAGAGGCCCAGGGATGCAAGAATTGAAGAATGCCATCAAAATTCAATTCATGAATATTCCTTACTCCACGACTCTCTTATCATTCCTTTTACACTTCTTAACCTGAGAGAGGAAAACTGTATGTATTTTTATAATCATCTAAGAGAAAATACAGCACTTGTAAGTTATTCCAAGGGAATAGCACACGTTACTGGTCACTGAAAACAGCCCCATTTGTTCTTAAAATACATTCCTTGGGGGAAGTAAAGGTTCATTCTCTAGTGTTTTCCATTTGCTCATTTAAGCTTTTAAACGTTGAAGTTGTTTGTTCCTCTAGCATAACTTAGCCCATCCTAAATGGTATATATTTAAAATATCAAAAAGAACATCCGTTTTCAAATGTTGTCTAAAATAGTACATATCATCTTGAAGGCTTGTACAAATGACTACATTGATGCATAAATTGTGTAGCAATGCCAAACATGAGGAACATCGTGACTCAGTTCATGATTCAACTGAAGGCTCTGAGCACCTGGAAGCACATCTTTTGTTTGCTGGCTGATGGTGTCCCTTGAGTTAAATAGCAACGCAGACACAGAGAAAAGCTGAGGGAGAGTTTGGTTCATCCACCTACACAGAGTGGGGTAAATCTTTTTCTTGCTTCCAGATAAATGTCAACAATGTTCACATCGTTTTAGCAAAAACAAAATTCCAAGCAGGACTTCAAGCTCTTCAGGCCATCTACTACCAGTTCCTGTGCCCGTGATAGGTCTCCAGACTTTTCCTAGGAGGGCCTGTATGTGAGAGCAAGCAAGACGGCAGTGCAGCAAAAGTGAGCAGGGTGTTTTGCCAGGACCACTATTCTCAGGTTATTAAAAAGAAATACAAAGTACTCTCGGGCTAATAATATTGCTTACTTCAAGGGATTGCGAGGATAACAAGAGTTAATCTATACAAATTGCCTGATGCACAGTAGCTCCATAAATTATAATTGTTATATGGTAACAATAATAATGATAGTTTGCAGGGTTATTGATATTATGACTTAAATCAATACATTATATGTGTGTATTTCCCAAGTTCAATTCTCAATCATCATCTTTTTTCCACCCCATACTTTTCTTCCATGGAAATCTCATTTACTCTATGGCTTCCATTATCAACTTTAAAATAAGATTCCTAAATGTACATATTCACCCATGATTTCCAGGCTGAATTTCCAATTCCCTCTAGAACATTTTCAACTGGATGGCCTATTGTTTTCTCAAACTCCTTATGCCTACATCATGTATCATATCCGCAACTCAGGACTGGCCTTACACCTGAGTGAGGATGAACCTTGTCTTAGGGCCTGATATTGAGGGTTTTCTCTATCCCCTCTCTGACTGCACCCCTCTCCCCCAGAGCAAGAAATCTACAAAACCATCACTATATAGTTATATCATAAATGCCCTATTTTTCCCAAGGGCAAGTAAAATTACTGACAAATTAATTGCATAAAACTAAATTTCCCAATTATCTGTCCAAAAATTAAAATAAACATTCAATACTTGATTCATGAAATCTAACAAAGCCTTATATTTAATATTTCTATAAACAATGCAGGCTGATTTTCTAAGTCTCATTTCGGTGCCTTGATAATTAGCTGCCCTCCTTCTCTCCATTTTCCACTTCAGAAATCATTTCTGATTTAACTTCTAAAAACTGGAATTGAACTATTTCTAAGCAGGGAAAAGATAAATGACCATTAATTCAACTGATAATTAAACACCTGAAAATCACAAAAGGCTGTACCATCGTCATTTTCTGCCTTTCAACAATTAAGAATTTTATTTCCCTCTAAGTGGAAAAATTATTTTCTCAACTCAAAAGAAGTGGAAGCTGCACATAGAGTAGTATGCCCTGGCATTTCTAGAGGTGAAGTCGCCTCTCTCTGCACTTCACCAAACAGCTCCTATCAGAACTTACTGAATCTAGGCAACACCAAGTATGATGGAAAGGGGCTATGTCAGAACCCTCTGTCATCAATGAACTTGACTCTAAGCAGGCAAAAGAATCAATGTTGGGGGAGCTGCCAATGATTTTCTTTTCAGCCGCTGACAGGGATAAACCAGGTCAATTGGGCAGGTCGCTTAAACTTTTTAGACTTCACTTTCCTCCTCTCTCAAATGCATTGACCTCTCACATCTGAATCTCTGCTCCTATGTAAGGGAGCTCTCACTTTGTGGGAACTGTAAACACATTATGAACCGGATTTTTAAAAACGAGGGTTCAGTATGCTTCTCTCCATTGGCATGTGTGTTATGATTCACATGGAAAACACATGGATGGATCTTGAGAATATCATGCTAAGTGGAAAAAGTCAAGAACCATATGATTTCACTCATATGTGGGATATAATACTTAGAGTAACAAATGAACAAATAAGACAAACAAAAACTCATAGATACAGACAACGGTAAGGTAGTTATTAGATGGAGATGGGGATGGGAGGGCAGTAATAAAAGGAAAGGGGATCAAATATATGGTGATGGGAGGAGATGTGACTTTGAGTGGTATATAATAGATGATGTATTATAAACTGTACACTTAAAATCAACGTAATTTTATTAACCAATGTCACCCCAATAAATTTATTTTTAAAGTGAAAAGTAACAAGTGCATATTTTTTTAAAAGACAGCAGCTAACCAAGTAAAATCACTTGAGTGATTAAATAAAAGCTGTGGTACCACTGATCCACTGGTCATGAGATACGTCTAATCAAAGAGGGAGAGCAACACCACACCGGGCCTTGGCCATCTCCAATTACATTCTGTAAAAGCCTCCATTTCAGCTTATATGTGTGCACTTTCCAGGATATCTCATGCTCTTTATCATCCACACAATTTTCTAAATAGTCTCTTTCTTTCTTCAGAGTTGCGCCATTTGTCTAGAAAATCCCTATACCTACCTGCAAATGCAGTTCACCTCCTTCTAAGAGCCCACTCTGATCACTCCCAGGTAGGAGACAATATATGATAAGGTGTGTGTTTTGGTAATTATTCATATGCCTGCCTCTCCTGCTAGACTGTAAGAATCTCTGTTTTTCCAGACTAACAGCGTTGGGCATAGAGACAGAACTTAATACAATTCAATAAATGATATAAAATTTCTCTTAGTGAAAACATTTTTAAAGCCTCTGATTTTTTTCCTGGTAGTTTGACATGTCGTTGCTATTCCATGAAATTTCTAAAGGTTAACTTGTTATCTCACTTGTGCTCTTGTCTGTCATTATGATTTTAAAACAGTTGCTGCCACAAAAAGTAAATGGCTGAGCATTATCTCTATTTAATATATTTGAAATGAGCTATTGTTTTACTTGATATGTTTTCTGTATTGGCCCAATTAATCAGTATGAGGTGTAGCCACACTTGATATTGTACATAAAAACTGCATCTTCCCTTGAATCTTCTGTTCATGTCAAAAAACAAATTATGGTACCCAAACATATCTCTTAGAATTGAAACTGATGTTTATAAATCATAGTAGTCAATAATTAACACCTATAAGGCAAATTCTGCAGATAAAGTTGAAAGTACTTGAAAAATTTATAGTCTAGAAAATATACTGTGTTATTTGTAAGTGATTAATTTTGGAAGCTTGATGAATACAACCATGTTGTAAATGTCAATAATCATTATCAGCTACCTAAAAATAAATTTTCATTAAAACCAAACATACTATCTATAATAATAAAAGCATAGCATGCAAATCGACCGAACGGCCGAACAGCGGAACAACCCTCTGGACTACCATGCTATGACACCCACTGGTGCCAGGCCAGCCAAGGCAGGTGTGATGCAATTGGTCGGAGCCCGGCCAACGCCCCATGATTGCCCTGCAGAGGGAGGCCCAGGATACCCGGCAGCGGTGCTGCGGTGGGTGGGCGGGGCCTCTCTCTGCAGGGCAATCAATGGTGGGGCTCCCGGACTATGAGAGGGCGCAGGCCCGGCTGAGGGACTCCCCCCTCCGCCAGGGCACAAATTTCCTGCACTTGGTCTCTAGTTTAATATAAGATTTAAGGTAAAGGCCATGAGCCACTTCCTCAACACTGAAATGAATCTTTAAAAATATTACCTCAGGCCCTGGCTGGTGTTGCTAAATGGTTAGAGTGTTAGCCTAAACACCCAAGGGTATGGGGTTTGATTCCTGGTCAAGGGCACAGACCTCAGTTGAAGGTTCACTCCCTGCCCCCAGTTGGGGAATGTGCAGGATCCAACTAGTCAATGTGTCTGTGTCTCTTTCACACTGATTTTTTTTCTCTCTCTCCCCTTCCCTCCCTTCCATTCTCTCTGAAAAGCAATGGAAAAAAAATATCCTCAGGTGAGGATTAACAAAACAAAAAAACAAACTAACAAAAAAAATACTACATTGGAATTCTTCTATCGCTCCTTGAACTTGGTTATGCTGAACTCCAGAGAGAGGAGAGAGAAGAAATGAAATAGCTTATTTCTCCCACGCATGCTGTGGTCGTCTTGGACTTCAGCTTGTGTAGCCAGCCTCCATCTGAGGTTTGAATGGAGCTGTCCTGGGATGGTCGTGGCTATAGAAATTGGGCCTTCTCTTAATGAAACTTTCTACGTCTGCTTCCCACTCCCCATCTAAAACCACTCCAATAAGTCCCAAATAATTTTCCAGGAGTTTACTAGGCATAAGTTCCATGAAATAGGAGATAATTATGATAATTGTACTTAACAGGGCTATAAATGTGACTCATGGGTAGTAAGGGAAATCTTTCAAACTAAGCACATAGTATATATTCAAATGGAAAGCTCTTGAGTCTTTGGATGATCAGCAGACACAGATTTTCAGAGATGGGAATGGAGAGCGAGAGAAATAGGACCCAGTTAGTGCAGGAGAGTGGGTAGTCAGGGTTCTTAAAGGGAAATCAAGGTCTATGCCTGTGGGGCCTCAGTTCCCCTGACAAGAACTGGGTCTTCATGGACGTCGGATATTAGATGGGGCAGTCATGGGCATACAGGAGAGGCTTTATTGCAGACCCAGTAGCCACTGCTTGAAGACAAAGTAGCCTCACAAAGTAGCCGCACATAGCAGCCCTGGCTAATACAGTAGCAAACATGGGAGCCAGACCAAGCAGCCACCTAGGCTGGTCAGTAACACATCTTTATACTAACTTAGACAAAAGAGGATTCTTGTCAAACAGTGACATCAATATTTGGGTTACAGAAAGGCATGCCTGTGCAATGTAGACAGTACAATCGCTGTGTCCTTGCTTTTGCCCTGCATATGACAAATTGGCCTTGAACATCTGGTATACTTTGATTAGGTCCCCCACATTCAAAGTAGCCTTGAACATCTGACATACTTTGATTAGGGTTCCCACAATGCCTTAGATGGAGGCTGAGTTACATATGTCTAAGATGTTTCCTAAATGGACAAAACAGAAGAAAAACCAGTTCTTAGAAAGACAGAGATAGACAGGGAAGATGAAAAATACCTTACCACATGAACCCTAGAATATTTCATAATTACTGCAAAATATACCTAGAATTTTTCAAATCCTACTTTCAAGGGCGACATAAAGGAAAACTGAATTAATGATGTGTGAATTCTTACTTCAAGGAATTTATCACTCCCCATCTTTTTTGAAAACTTGTACCTTAAAAAACAACAATAAAACCCTCACCTAAACTTGGAGATTCTGGGAAATGATCATCATGAATGACTTTTATGGGAGAGGCACCAAAAAGCACAGCATAGTTATGATTGCCAATCATCCACCTAAATCCTTATGTAAGTGGCTTCCCATACTCCTTTGTAAGCATTATTTTTTAAACACAAACATATTCAACACCAACTGCTAAATTGGTTAGTTCCACATGGCAAGAGGGGCAGCCAACAATCTGATGTGTATTAAGATGGTAATACATTAAAAATAATTTCTTGCAAACTCTGTGACATGGCAGAAATTTATAAAAACAACATTGATATTCTAATTATGATCTAGTCAACTCAGATTTCTATGTATGTGAGTACATATACATATTTTTTTTCTTTCTCCCTCTTGACCTCCCTCCTTCCAGGCCCTTCCCACTCCCCCAAGTCTTCATGGGCTACAATATTTAAAAATATAAATATAACATGAATTTACATAAACATGAAGCTAAATACAGGAACTATAATCTTTCAAGCAAACTCATATTTATTTAGCCTAAACATCTGTAACACTGGGTATTGTAATTCTTTGTGATATCATAAAAGGATACCTTGAATAAATATGCCAGTAGAATAAAATATGACTCATGCTAAGTCTAACCTTAAAAAATTTGAAGGATCCTCTTATTATAAACACTGAGAAGCATATAAACAGCATCTTGGTGAACAAGCCACTTTGAAATTCTAACTATTTCCAAGATGAGTGTCTATTTACATATCCATATCGCAGGCACAGGCATGCAGGTTAAGGAAGGTAAAAATATACTTTCCCCGGAATCCTTTTAGCAAAATAATTTCCTTATAGGAATAAGACTCCTTCAACTTAGTTATTGCAGAAAGACCCTTAGAGTTATGAAGCACATATTCTTTTACCAATGAACAGAGAAAAAAATCAGTTTAAAAAAAAAAAAGCGGGAGGTAAGGAGAGAGAACACTGAAATTAGAAATTATACAAACTTGATCATAAGTTATATGAACTTTATCCTGGCCCCTGTTCAAGTCTCTTTTTGTGTAAATGAAAAAAATAAGCTACAACTCCTCCCATCACACACACACACACACACACACACACACACACACACACACACACCACCCTGAGGAGGAGACATCTTGCGGCTCTAAAACAGCAGCTGTAGACCAGAACTGTTCCTTCATTCATTTCAAACCAGAAGGTTTGGATGATCTCCAGGCTGAGAAACCGAGACCTGCTTCAGCTTGCTCACACCACCTGCGAGATGTTTGCTGTGCTTGTCACCCAGATACCTGAGTGTCTAAGGAAGTCATAAGACAGTCAGGTGACATTTATTTTGCATATCTATATGCCAATATAACAACAACAAAAACTTGTACTACTGAAGCAGGACACGTTTGAAAGTATGTTTGAAAGAAGAATTTTACCAGGCAGTATGCTTTTGCTTTTAAAGAGCTATCTGTATTAATTCAACAAACCTGTCAATGAGGTAAATTCTAACAACTGAGAAACGCATTGGAAGGCGGTAGTTGAGCTCAATTTCACTGTCTGGCAGTTCAATCAAAATATTTGATCAGTAGCCTGATAAAGAACACAATTTAAATTACTGCTTCCTTCTTTCCCTTGCCTTAATTTATTCTTTCTCACACTGTGTCTTGTTGACCTGAGGATAAAACCTGTGTTATTTTATAGAGACCAGTAAGTCTCAAGGTTTTCCCTGGAAGGTTGTCTGTGAGAGCCTGGTGAGTAGAAGACGCACCAAATTGAATAAACTACATCATTCCACAGCGTTGAGTGGGCTATATATTTATGATAAAATGAATTTGTACATTTTAAGTGATTTTCAGAAATACTAACATAATATGTAATAGGAAAAAAATTACTAAGTTTTTCATGAAATCACCAATCTAAAAAAAAAAAAAAAGCATTGTGTATGAAAATAAAATGTCTATGGTAGCTATTGGATCCACTTCCACCCCCTTCCTCTGTTCTGCTCCTTGTCAGAATTGCTGAACATAGAAGACAAAAGTCTAACTTTCTCAACTCCTGTGCTGTAATGTTTTGGATGCAGTTTAGTTTCTGCCAAGGAGATGCCTCATGGAAAATGCAAGGGAGACAGTGACACCGAGAGGGGCAGAGGGGCTCCTGCACACGTGGGTGTTGGTGGCAGCTGGAGCCATATTTTCCCCTTGGCTGGTGTGAATGGGAGGCTGTACCTTTGGCTGGGGTAGCAGCAGCTCCTGACCTGTGGGGTGGTGTCAAACCTTTGATGCAAGAAGTCACATGATGGCCTCCTGACTTTGGCTCCTCTAGCCTGTTGAAGATTTTGTAATTCAACCCACTTTTTTGCCTATAGTTTCTGTTTCTTGCACTGAACCATAACTGAAAAAAAAATGCCATTATATAGGGAAATGTAATAGTGTGTTCTGTGCAAGCATTTTTGAGATATTGGAGTGTTTACAGAGTGTATCCCTGATATTGATGTTCTGTTCCCTTGCTTTTGTCTTGTATCAGCTCTATTTTTATCTTGTCCCCAAAACAGATCTAAAAATTGCTTCCAATTCTTAAAAAGATCTCTTTCTCCTTCTCTCTCTCTCTCTCTCTCTCTCTCTCTCTCTCTCTCTCTCTCTCTCTTCTATCTATCTATCTATCTATCTATCTATCTATCATCTGTCTATCTATCTAACTCTATCTCTATCTTTCTGTCCCTTGTATCCTCCTCTCCCCTCCTGTACCTCCCCCTACACACACACACACACACACACACTCCAACAGCCCACTCTTTGGGTATTCCTCTTAGGTTTTTCTAATTTTCAAAAGCTTCCTGTAGTCATGCCCTCAGCTGGTACTTTTCTTCCTTGTCCTACCTTCAATCTTTATCTGGCCTCCTCATATCTTTGAGTTTCAATTTTCTCTCTTCTCTATCATTCAGAACAATTCCGCTGTCCCAGCTTCTACCCCCAATCTGAATAATCAAGTTCAACTCAATAACCAGCAAAACAAAGGACATCCTTAGAACTTTGAATATGTTTATATTTGTTTGTTTGTTGTTTTTGTTTATTAGTATGTGCCTGAAATCTTTACTCTTTGCCCTACATAGCTTTTTTAAATTCTTCTTTTAAGTAAGTGTAATTCTCTTCCTAGCCTGAGTGGAAGAGAATTACATTACAAAAACAGCAACAGAAATCTCTCCTTCTATACAGTAGAAATGACTGACTGATTAGCCAAGATTTGTCCTTCCCATTCAGAATGGACAGCTGTTGATGGGAAGCAGGTCCCAGACAGGAGTTACATTTCCTGGTCCACTTTTATTTAGGTTGACATTATAACAAGTTTTGGCCAATGGGATGTAGGATGCAGTGATCTGTGAGCTAAGATGATTATGTACTAGTGTGCATTCCCCTTGTTCCCTTCTCCTTCTGAAATGACCTTGAAGGCCAAGTGTTGAAAATGAATGCATTCAAAATTAAAGGTGGCAGTAATCCCTGAATGACTATGTGGAGCAGAGTTCTCACCATTCATGCCTGCCTACTGCTTTAGACAGTGATATGAACAAGCAATACACCTTTATGGTGCTAAGACACAGAATTTGGAAGGGGGGGGGGCGGGTTATATGCTAAAGCAATGAGCCTTACCATAAGTAACTCAAGAATAACTTTTAATTTTAGTACCTACTGAACATGAGTATGTGCTTCTAGCCTTGAGTATAAAGTTTAAGTTAACACTAATCAAAATGATGTTACTAAAACACTGTTGAGAGGAAGCGATTATTGAATAAGTGGATATACTTAAGAAAATACCATCCCTTATCAAAATAAGCTTGTTTTTTTTTATAAATAAAATTTTTAAAATATTTTTCTATTAGATGCCTCAAAGTTTAAAATGCTAACATGTTATATGAATCTAAATAAAGCAAGTGATCTTGTAATCCTTACTTCCCAGAGCAATGAATAGTGTCTTTTGAATTAGAACACAGTTTGAGAAATAATGGCATTTTAGCATTAGGGTTCGCTGGTTAACAGGATCGAAGGAAGGAAACCATGAATTGTGCAGATCTCTACAAAATGGGGAGGGGGGCGGGGGGACAGTAGCACATGATCTCACTCATATGTGGAATCTAATGAACAAAATAAACTGATGAACAAAATAGACCCAGAGACATAGAACAGGCTGATGAGTTTCAGAGAGAAGGTAAGGGTGGGAGGAGTGGGGGGAGAGATTAACTGGGGAACTTATATGTGTATATGTATAGGCCGTGGACACAGACAATAGTATGGCGAAGGCTTGGGAGGGGCAGATACAGGGAGAAGGAGGTCAATGGGAAAAAGGGGGGGGCACATCTGTAATACTTTCAACAATAAAGATACGTTTTTAAAAAACTAATGAGTATAAGCATTAAAGAATAATGTGGATAGTCTTATGGGACAGGTTTTCTGTTGAGAAAACCTGTTGATATTTTAGGCTGGATAGCTTTTGGCTGTGGGCACTGTCCTGTGCATTAAAGGATGTTTAGCAGTATAAGTGGCCTCTGCCCACTAGATGCCAATGAAGCCCTCCACAAGTTGTGACAATCCAAAACACCTGCAGACTCAGTTAAATATCCCCTGGGGAGTTCGGTACAGAATGGAATCATCCCCAGTTGAGAATCACTGTTACAGAAGAAGATGAGCATTGTTTTAAAACAAACAAGAAAAGTTGGCATTTGTCTCACTTTGTTATCTCTCTTGATAATAGTTCTTGATAATACAGCTTATTCTTAATAGTTCAATTCCGTTAAAATGCCTCAGTCAACCATACCCAATTCTGTTTATAACTTAAGTTATGCAACATCTGTCCTTTTAAAATATTAAACAATGAATTGAATACAAGCATAGATGGAAAGTTTCTCACATTTACAGAAAACACCAAGTCCTATGAAACAGAAAATGTATGAAATGACTGAGCTATGTTTTCCAAAGATTTCCAAAGATAGTATGGTGGGAAACTTAACAATTAATATTCTGATCCATGCTTCGGTTCTAATACTCAATAGCATATGTATGAGTAGGAAAGCAATTTATAAAGAAAAATGTATAGGTGTTAGCTCTGCAAAATTTTAATGAGCCAATATTTGAGGCATCTGCTAACATTAGTGCAGCATTAAGTTTATATTAATAAGCACATACTCTTCAAGTCACAGACTGCTAGTCTCATTTGATTCTCCCCAATGATATCTGGAGTATTGGTTTGCTTCTGTGGAGCAGATTCTAATGCTGAAAAATTAGAATTTGTGATCAAGGAGAATCATTAAGAGTGAGAGGAATACAGGAATTGTAATATATTTAAAGGTTGCCTTGGGAAGAAGTTGCCAGGACAAAACCAAAAGCCATAAAATGCTTGGATTTATGTTTTAAAAAAATTACTAGCCCGAGCATAAACATAAAAGGGGGGGAGGGGCAAGAGAATTTTTTTAAAAAAACCTTTTACCCAACCTTTCAGTCCAGGTATGTTGGGAAAACTGAAAACAGAGATCTGAGCCAAGCACTGGATCTGGACTCCTTGGAGGTCCATGGGGATACCCACACTACACTGAATAGGCTTCACAGGGTGGAGGAGATTGTGAGGAAGATCAGGAACCGTATTGCCTGGGGTTGCCACAACCCAAACGCTTCCTGAAGCAGAGATTGGTGGGAGAATAGGCAAATATTTCTGTGTACCAGAATTATGTACATCTTAGATGGGAGGGAGGGTGTGGAGAAGGAAGGGAGGAAGGGGGAGAGAGAGAGAGAGAGAGAGAGAGAGAGAGAGAGAGAGAGAGAATATGAATATGGTAATGATAATGAACCTAAAAGGGGGTTTGGGACCATGGCAACTGATGTTGCAAAAGAAAGAGACATGGGCCATATAGTGAGGATCTGGCAGAAAAATAATCAGAAGATGCCATACGTAAGCTTACGACCTACAGCCAGATGATTTAGCTCATGGTCAGGTCAAAGGCTAAATGAGGATGGAATCGTCATGTCCCCACTCTATTCCAGAACATGACATAAATCCTCCCCGGCTTAAGTGCCCTGGAGAGTAGAGAAGATGTGAATGATTCTGAACTGACTGAGTTCAAACTAAAAGACAGTTTATGTGGAGCTGGCAGTGATAACGTTTACTTCTATAAGGCTCAATAGCAGCTTGAAAAAGATTTGTATAGAAAGTCAATTTTTGTATCCCTAAATTTTGTGACCTATAACATTTAGACCCTCCATTGAAAGCACAGAGCCTTGCCCTTTACCTTCAATTGGTCCCTTGCACTTATACCCATTTACTGGCTGAGAACAGAATTTTGAGTATGCTTGGGACCAAAGCACATCTACTTGGGTTTTAACATTTTCCAGACTATCCCCAGGTAGTTTTTTAAATATTAAAGTAAATTATAACCTGGCACGTGTGCCAGACAGCCTATAAAAACTGCAATGATTAATAGAATTGTTAACATTTTTATCACCTTTTCCTTTCAACATTTACCAATTTTAGGATTCTTGTTCTCTATCCATCTTAACTTCAAATCACTTTTTTAGGAAGACAAACTTTTTCCCAGAGTTCCCCTGGCTATCAGGATTACTAGACAAGCTGCAGTTATTATCTTAATACAAGTGGGATGGAACGAAAGGAACTCTGGGATCATTTTATCAGTTCAGGATCACAAAAATTACTCTATCACCCTTTGTCTCAGGCAGACACCCTGAAAAATAAAAAGCAGACCCAAAGAAGAGATTTTCTTTCCATTTACTGAGTCTAGCTTATTTAATTTCCAAAGAGTGGGGTCAGATTTGTGGGTAAAGGAGCAGTGTGATTGGTTACCCAGACTCAGTGCAGCTTCTGTGAGGAGCCCTGAGAGGGTGGTACTGAGAAGCAATACCTCTCGGTGGCTACAGCACCACAGGTGGGAAGACTCTGAACTGGAGTTGCAAAACCCAGCAATCTTGCTTTTAGACTTCCTGTTTCCAAACCAGAGTCCCTGCTCCTTTGTCTGCCTTTCCCACTGTCCTGCAGCTCAACAGCAGCCAAAGCAGAGAGCTGGAGGCAGTCTGTCGGGCTGCAGGAAGCTTTACTTTATAATAAACATAACTAACGTGTTGTTTTGCTAGGAATGATGTTTAGTGCTGTATATACATCATGTTATCTAATGCACACATACACAATGCATGTGTTTCCTTTATATATAATTTATTACATATAATTATGCATACTTTATTTATATACTGTATATTACATGTAACATATATACATGCACTTTATGGAGGAGAAACTTGAGTTTAAGTAATTTGACAAAGACCAATCACACAGCTAATAATTGAAGAAGCCCAATTTAGAAGCCAGGTGCTCTGGCCACAAAGCCATTATTTTTCCATTATGCTCTTTCCACTTCTTCTCAAATACTTCATTTAAATCGGATGGTGAGACATGGCAGCCAGAGTTTACTGCTGCTAACCATCTATACCCTCTAGAGCTCCTGGGAGAGACTTCCTAAAGTCACCATCTCTTCAGGCCAGGAGCAACAAGAATAATTAATATTAATAATTAATACTGATATTACTATAAGAACTAATATTTATAGAACTTCTGGCAAATGCATGGTGATAAATACTTACCTTGAATTAGTTAGCTCATGCAAACCTCAGAACAGCAAAAACAATCAGATGGGTGCCAATATTATTGCCATTTGTAAATAAGGAATTTGAGGCAGAGCGGAATCATCACTTAACTGTAAGTCAGAGTTAAGCTTAGAACTTAATGAAAACTAAAAATGGAACTCCCATTTAACCCAGTGATCCCACTTCTAGGAATATATCCCAAGAAACTAGAAACACCAATCAGAAAGGATATATGCACCCCTATGTTCATAGCAGCACAATTCACCATAGCTAAGATTTGGAAACAGCCTAAGTGCCAATCAGCAGATGAGTGGATTTAAAAACTGGGGTACATCTATACAATGGAATACTATGCTGCTGTAAAAAAAGAAGGAATTCTTACCATTTGCAACAGCAAGGATAGAACTGGAGAGCATTATGCTAAGCTAAATAAGCCAGTCAGAAAAAGATAAATATTACATGATCTCACTCATTTGTGGAATATAATGAACAACATAAACTGATGAACAAAAACAGATCCAGAGACAGAGAAGCAGCAATCAGACCATCAAACCTCAGAGGAAAGGTAGGGGAGGGTCGGGGTAAGGAGGAGAGATCAACCAAAGGACTTGCATACATGCATATAAGCCTAACCAATGGACACAGACACCAGGGGGGTGAGGGCACGAGTGTGGAGGTGGGGGTCAATGGGAGGACAAGGACACATATTTAATACCTTAATCAATAAGGAAAAAATGGCTTAATTTAAAGCATGGTCCAAATAAAATATTACATATAAATAAAACAATAATACAATTGATAAGAAGAAAAAAAAGAAGGTAATGAAAAGAGAAAAGAAACATCTCCCCAAAAGGGGATGTTAGGTAGTCCCGAATTTCTTTGGGGATTCTGGTTGGCCAATACTCCTGGCTCAATTCCCCAATATACTTTGAATACAGAGGCAAGAGCGCAGATAAGACAAGGAGCCAGGGCAACAGGTCTGCCAAAGAACACAACCTGAGAGACTAGCAGAGCCAGTCTAAATCAGAACCATTAGACTGCAGGCCCTCTTTCCTTGTAACTGTATTTGTGCCAGTTATCAATGCGCTGCCTGCCAGCTCCAAATCCAGTTCTCATTGCCTGCTCTGGGAAAACGGAGGTGGGCTCTTCACATATGCGTCCTCGTTGCGCGGTGTGGAAGATGCTAAGCGGTGTGGGTCGAAGGCACTGCCGAGACGCTGCAGGAGAAAAGGACCTTCCTTCCCGGTTCCTGTGAGCTTGCTTGCCTGGCTCCTACAGCATGAAGAGCTTCTCTGGCCCCAGGTCCTACAGCAGGCATGGCTTCCCAAGCACCCTGTCCCCAGCCTCCAGGTTCTGCATTACATGTGGCATCCCCAGCGTTTGGTTCCTGTAACACAGGTGGTTCCTGTGCCCGAGAACTGCATAACTGCCTGCTGCGCCAGTGCCCAACACCTGAAGGTCACGATGGCCAACACCGCTCACCACCCGGAGCTTCCCCTGGCACACCTCTCAGGCGGTTTGGAGGCAGCGGGCCTCTGGGGATATACCGCCTGGTAAATAGAAGGTGACTTTCCCACAAGCTCCAGAGGACCCATTTCCAGCAAGTTCTGCCAGGGTGGCACCATGGCAACTTGTCTGCCATCCTGTGACCATGGCTTTGCCTGTTCCAACAAGATCTGGATTCCAGGCTTGGAGGCAGCGGGAGGAAACCCCATGAAAGCTCTGCCTCAGTGCTAGAGAGAAGACTTCTCCTCATGGCTCCTATTTGGATCTGAGCAACTCCAATCCTCTGGGATAGTTGATACTTCTTTCCATGAAACTTACCCTGTCCAAACAAGGGTGTGGTTTTCAATGCCTGATTAGACCTTCACTGAAAGAATAATCAAAATCTTTCTTCCCCATTGTAAGAAAATATAGTATTCTTTATCAGAAAAGGAGATGATTTCATCTCATTTTTCATGTACATAATCTTTCTTGCCTTTACTTAATACTCATGAAGCAATTGTTTAGGCTGGTATCTGAAACTTAATTCAGGACTTTAGAGTTAAGTATTAAAGAGTTCAATTTTATGAAATGCTTTTCCCTCCTTGGGTTACAAATTAATCTTGACCTCCAGGGTCACAGCTCTTTGATTACTTGTGGGGTTTTTTCAAATAACCAATTTCATATGAAGTTCATTTTCCTCTCATATGAGGAATACTATAAACCAGTAAAGCCATTTTTCTAGATCAGTAATAACTAGATTGTTTTCTTCTAATACACATAACTCTGATGAAATAAGATGCTGTGTATAGCAACGAAAACTCAGTGAATTAATTCATCTTTTACACCGTGTAAACACTGTAAATTTTCCTTGTTCAAAATGAGCATCAACTGGTTTGACTATGTAAAAAAAAAGGTAGCAGATGTTCAGAGAAAGAGGAAAAATGTATATTTACATGCTCAAAACAGTATCTCTCATTATCATGGGTGAGAAAAACCCTCTGGAAATATCATACTTCTTGAGACTACAAAATTATATCACTGGGGTGTGGAAGCCCATTTCTCAAAGTACTGATTTGTGGCACAATTCAAAGTAAATTTTGTTTACTCTTACAAGCTAATGTATAATATTCCTACATTTAAATATATTAACCCCAACTGAAAACCTTACATTACTGTTTTTCACACATTCAGTCTTTCTATTTCAATCCCTACATAATTGCTGTTTTCAATTAGGTTCAGTGGTGCACTTTGTTCTCTGGTTTAACTCCCCCTTTCCCCCTTACCATTCCCACTTCTTAACTAACTGCAAATTTGGTACATATGAGCATTTCTATTTTCAAGCAAATGAATTTTATGCAAACTCATTTCCACTGTCACACGATTAATTCCCCTTTAGCATTATAATCTGTTATGGTTGTGGATGATAGGCAGAAATGAAATGGAACTTTTCTTTCTGATGGAGCTGAATCCATTAGTGATACTTTAAATGATGTAGTTAAAAGGTCATTTTTACTTCATTGTACTATAAGTGTTCTTTTTTTTCTTAATCTTAGAATTCAATTGTAGAGTCAGCATTAAAAAAAGAAAAAGAAAAAAAACAAAAAACCTCTAGCCTAGTAACATTTGCTCTCCTTCACTGGATGGCCTTTTTTCCTCCTTAAATCTTCAACTATCCACTAAAGTTTAAATTGTATAAGTTTTTAGGTGGCTCTAGTTATTTTTAACTGGAACTCTTGACAGATTATATGCTGTATAAATTATAGAAACATTTCTGAAATATTTTTAAACTCGACAAAAAAGTCCTCTCTGTTCCATAAAATCGATATTAAACTTAATTGCAAATGAGATACCAAGATACTAAGCATCAAAATTAAGTGTGGAAGTGTCCACCAGGAGGAATCTCAGAAAAGACCACAAAAGCCTGCAGCTACTGGAGTGGCTACTCCATGTGAAGGTCTAGAACAAGAAAGAAGTGAATGTGGTGGAGAAAAGTCTGTGAGGAAGTTTTATTTGAGAAAGGTGTGTCCCATAACTGAAACCTAGTGAGGGGCTCTCAAGGGTTCTGCTCAGAATGTGTATGTGTGACTGGTGCAGGTAGTACATGTGCGTGCATGCGTGTGTGTGTGTGTGTGTGTGTGTGTGTGTGTGTGAACATAGTGGACTGAGGGCTGACCTTGTCCTATGGAGTCCACAGAGAAAGATAGCATGACTAACCAATCTGGCAGCATAATCAGAGTGTTACTAATATGTTGAAATCAACCTGGCTCTCAAAGTTCATCAGAACAAATTTGTGAGTGTTTTCTGTGGATCATATGCAGAATCCCATGGGGGAAAGACAGGAGAAAGAGATCGGAAAGAGGCCATGTGAAGGGGCCCACCACAAAACCACAGGTGGAGTGGGTTGCCACAGTGGGATGGAATGGATTAGGAGCTTTTTCCCAAGACATAGAAATTGCCATCAGAGGAGACCTTCCAAAGAACCTATGGAAGCATCCATGGGAGAAAAAAATCTTTTAAATACCCCTTCTAGGACAAGAAAGAACAAAGCAGATTGTATTATCACTCAAGAGAGAACAATCTTCATGCCCTTCTCTTCCTCTTCCCCATGCTAGTTTGACTCAGAGGAGGAGGGAGAGAGAGGCCAGTGTGAAGAGAGAAGGGACTGATCAGACTTGATTCCCTCAGGCAGGTGGCTCTCTGAAACTGTGCCTCAGGTGGCAGAGGGGGCCAAATGGAGATTGAGTGTTGACTAATATATTGGAGTAGACAGCCTATTTTCTGAATCGAGACTGTATTTTGTGAATAATGTGACCTTAGGACTTTCTATTACCCAAAAGTAATGAACTTGTTGAAGTTTTCATCCAGTAATGGAGGAAAAATTTCTCCTACTGAATAGATTCTACACAGACACTGGAAAACATAACCAAATTGATTTTATAGTTATGTTCCAGGATTTGTGTTTTCCAAGAATATGTATTATTTATACAAATCTATATTTAAATCTCAGGGATCCTGATTATAGGTGTGTAGAAATATATCTGTATGAATGCCCAAAATATTATGGGTATACAATATTAAAATCCAAATGTGTCAAGGAAACAGCACCTATGTTAATTCAAAACACAATGAGGTAAAGACTCAATGTAGTTACAGTACAGCAGTTTTATACTTGATGATGATGATAATATAATAATAATAATGGCCAATATGAGCTAAGCACTTACTTTGTGCCAAATAGCATCCTGAGCATTTTATAGTGGAAACTTGTGTAAAGTTCTTATCAATCCTAGGAGGTGGATAACTCTATTATCCCCAATGTAAGGAGAAGGAAAATGTGGCACAAATAAAGTAACTACAGTAAGTAACTCACTCAAGGTCACTGAGTAAGTACTAAGTGATAGAGAAGAAACTCAACTAATCTCTATAATAACCAAAGAGAAACAGAGTTCAGGAAGACACTGTAAGTCTACTATGGAACAACTCTGACAGAAAGGCAAGCTCGTAAAGGGACAATTACTTATCCATCCTTTAGTTCTCAGAAAGCCCCCTTTACCTCAATTATATTCATTTTCACATACTATTATATCTTGCCTGTGCAAAGAACAAGAGATATTAGATCTAATAGAGATACACAAAATGGTCTGAGGTTTAAATAATTGGGGATGTAAATTTTAGGAAAAATTACCAAGACATTCACTTTTCAGAATCAGTTTTCTCCATTATACCTAATGTCTATCTGATAGAGTAATGGGGTCCTTTTGATCAGTGTAAACATCCCAAACTGAGACACCTAGGAGTCTGAGGTGACACAATAATAGGATGTCAGGTAATTTGCCATTTGTGAGTTAGAGAAATTGTAATGTTGTGCTGTCACAGTGATGTTCAAAGAGTCAGGCTGGAATAGTAAAGGTGGAATTCCTAAAAGCTGTTCAGTATATATGTGTAACCTATATTGTTAGCTAGAAATGTGGGAATTCTCAAACAATGGTTTAAAGTTTTTATATTCTTGGTTAATTCAAAAAGCAAGGCCATACCATTCAACAATCATGCACCTTGGACAACATACACCCTTGAGACAGAGAAGAAGCAGTCCAAGGGAATGCTGAACTCCCAATACATTTCATTTTCCAGTTTATAAAAGGTATGTATACTTTGTGAATAATATTAAGATACTATAGATAAATATAAAAATTACCTTAATTTTATCACCTAGATGCAAACATCATTAATATTTTATGCTCTTTTTGAAAATGAACATCATATTATACATTTTGATCTACTTAATATTTTGAGCATGTGTTTGTTTCATTCAAGATTCTTCAAAATCATAATTTTGATCCTCTGTATATTATTCCCATTGTATAGTAATACATACGTTCTTTATTCCCCACTTCCTGATTCTGTTGCTTTTTTGTACTTTTTTTTTTTTAACCAAGCCCACTAGAACAGTGCATAAGTTCAAAAAGCTGAGCAGGTACTTCCAGCAAATTCAAGAGCTAAACCCCAAATCAATATTATGCAAATAGTATTTCTGGAGTCTCAGAAGTCTGAGAATGCTAGCCAGACCCTTTTAATTTTTTTATGGTAAAACTGTAGTTTTTGTTTTATTTTATTTTTTCCATCACCATTGATCCTCTCTATGTCCTCTTCCACTTCCATCCACCTCCCTCCACACACACACACCCGCAATCACCACACTATTTTCTATGTCCATGAGTTCTCTATCTTTTCTTTTTCCTTTTGTGTTCAATCCCTCCATCACTCCCAACATCCACTCTCCCCTTCCCCCTGCCCCATACCAGAGCTGTCTGCAGGCAGACCCTTTTAAATAAAAACCATCTGTCTAAAAAGGGAGCATGCTCTAACCCTGAGAGATCTGGAGATCTCTCAGATGTATCAAAGAACTCTTCAGCTGCCAGACTCCCACTTCCTTACAGGATTGCCTGGGCAACAGTTAAACAAGTGGCTCCAACATTCTGCACTAATTTTCTACAACCCAATTAGCAACATTTGGCATAACCAAAGAGACCTTCATCTTGTGGGTCATTAGTGAATCAGAGCGAAAGAGCCAAATGGGCCATTGGCGGTCACCGATTTTAACCCCCTTTTATATCTCAGGAAAACTAAATATCATGATGGTTACGTCACTTGGCTAAAGTGACACAGTGTGCAGAGTGGAGCTGGCAGATAAAGATTGCTTTTGCCTTTCCTGAAAGAAAAATACTATCTCTAATTATTTACACTGAAATACTGACTCCTCACTTTCTATTGTATTTCCATATTTGTGGAGGACAAATTTGGGGATCAATTTAGGATGTGATATATTCATATCTGGTCTCTTTTTGAGACTAAAATATTCCGGGAGCCCATAAGAAATCATTGGTTGTGCAAAACCTAGATAAGAACAGCCATGCATTTATCACCACTATGTTCTATTTGAAAGCCTGATTACTTAAAGGCTGAGAAAAAGGCTAAAATTCTTGAATGTTCATAGGGACAGATAGAAGCTAAGGATTGTTATGAACATAGGTCAAATTTGAGGGGGCGGGGAGTAGGTTCTGACTCTGATCAATGGTAACCTTGGAGAGAGGTCCAAAGGAACAGGTTTGGAAGGCAAGCACATCTCTCAAACTCCTGTCACTACAGAGCAATGAGTCCTTCATGGGTGAGCCCTGACAGGGTCAGGGGCTTGATAGCAGATGAGTGGAAACTGTAAGTAGTAATCGGAGCATTTTAAGCTTTTCTGTCAGTAATGGAACAATAGCCAAAACATTTCAAAGAATATAAATATCCAAACAGAACCAAAAGAAGTCATCAAAGAAAAAGTCTACTTCCTGAAATATAATTGACTAGAGGTCCGATGCACGAAATTCGTGCAAGAGTAGGCCTGTGCAGCCTCGATCCCTCCCTCACAGCCCCAGCGGCTGCCTCAATTCCATAGCAGCCCCGGCTTCATCCAGAAGGTCATCCGGAAGGACATCTGGTCTATTAGCATATTATGCTTTTATTATTATAGATAAGAGCTATATAAATTAGCAGAAGAGGCTAACTCAGAGGGTTCTATCTTACAGAAAAAAAACAATATGACATGAGGTTAACATTATATATTTCAAATGCATATGAATGGGGACACAAACCTAATTGCCTCCATAACGACCCATCTAAATTGCTTAACTGGGGAAATTATTCTGGTATTGGCAAACGCTTTGATATGAAGCAGTTATTTTGATCAGATGTTTTATAGATACACTACAGCTTCACTCTACAGAACCCTTAGAACTTCAGTCATTCTAGATGCCATATTTTTTGCATCACAGAGGGGTATCCTTCCTAAGTATCAAGTATAGTATATACTGTTTTCATTTAACATTTTGACAGAAAATCATTCTAAAGTGTATTAAACATTATGAGACCTTCCTTAAAAGTACATTGGGCATAATGTGCTTTTCTGTGATGACCCATCACTGTAAATATTAATTATTATGTTGTGTTATAATAAAATTATGTCTGGAAGGTCCTCAGAAATGCATACTCTTGATTGCCCTTAAAACTATGGAATGTCAGAATTAAACAGGATGCAAGAGCTGGTCCAGCTTTCTCAATTACAGATGAGGACACTAATGTCTAGAGAGGAGTGATGTAATTTAATAAAGGGGACATAAACAGTGACCCCCAGGCCTCCCATCTTCTTATCCAGAATCCTTTCAATCACCTCAAATTGCACACCACAATCTATGCCTGTCATTAGTTCCTCTGCCTGCTTTTTTATGATTCTTCTCTCTCCTGCTTGTTATAACTCTAGGCTCACCATCCTCACTGTGCTGGTGATTCAAACTCCCCCCATCCCATAACTGTGCACCCAATGATGAGCCCTGCAGTCCAGGCACCGTGGGTTGGGATGGGAGCCCGTGCTCACCAGAAGGTGAGGGCTAGAAGTCAGGCTCCAGGGAGTGCCAGGTCAAATGTAGGAGAGGGAACTAACATATACAGAATAAACTAACCTGGATGGCAATCAATGGGTCTAACCAAATGCTGGAGTCAAATATGTACACAGAGCCAACATGGGGAGGAGGCACAGAAGGAGTAAGCCCTGGGAGGCAGTCCATGACAAAGATGACTTCTTTTATCCCCATTCCCCAGGGTGATTATATTTTGAAAATACATTCAGTGGGAGAGAGGGAGGGTGCCTGCCCCTCAACCAATCCTAATTTGAAAGTGGCTTAGAAAAGAACTCACCCCAGATGGTTAGACCTGGGAGTCATGAAGATCAGAGTAACCTGGTGGACTGAATGAGGGATACTAAGCACCGGATATAAGACCTGGGGCCAGGCCGAGTCAGAAGTCTCACTAATTTCCTTCCTGGCAACAGCTTTTCCCGACTTTTCCCCAGAGCCTCTGAGGGTTCCGGGTAGGAGAGGTGTTATGGATGCTATTGTTTCCATATCCATAAACAGATAAGGCAATGGCCTAATGCAGCAAGGAGAGGGGAGAGGGGCATTTTAAAAGCCAGCCAACTACAGACGAGACTGTCCTAGCAGGATGGTGAATTCTCACTTTCTGAGAAAATTGCCCTTTTGTCTAAAATGAGGTGACCGAGGTTCCCAGGGAGCAGAGGACTTGTCCAGGGTGACACAAGGGTAAGGCCATTGCCTAGGATGGAAAGCACCCAGGATTAGAGCCCGTGCTCCAAGTGGTGGTCACAGGTCAGGCTGTCACCATATCAGAGAGAAAGCCCTCGCCACAGTGCTTCCCCTCACTTTTCTCTGTGGTGGCAGAAGGAAGGCTCGCTTGTTGTGCAGTCTGGAAGATAAATTGGTATTCTCTGTAGAAACAGACAGGGTGATTCATGCGATGTGGTACATAATTAAGGTCTGTGAACTCACAATGAGCAAACCAGAATGTTAGTAATCTTGGGTGAGGTGTGGCTCAAGAGGGCAGCCATACCTCATTCTTTATTTTAATGCCTTTGAGGTAGGAGAGTTAAAATTCTCTGAGATAAGAAAACTTCCCCCAAACAAGAAGTTCTTTTTAAGTTTTTTCTCCCTAACCTCTTTATCTCTCACTTCTATCATGAAAAAACACACACACATATACATCTATATGAAGCTTTTATTTCATTGCCAAGAAGCTCAGTTTTCCTCTCATCCCTTGTGCTTTGAAGTGTTCATTTAATCCAAACAATTATTGGGGCTTACAAGTGTCAAAGTCTCAGATTAAGACAATGTGATTCTTACTTTCACAGACGTGCACAGGGTAGCTTGAGAGATGGAAATGTAAATAAATTACCTGGTGATTAAACCCTTATCAGAGATAGCACTGACAAATATGTTCTCCCATGCAGTGGGCTTTTTTGTTGTTTTGATGGTGGTTACTATTGCTGGGCAGAAGCTTTTTATTTTTATGTAGTCCTACTTGTTTGTTTTTCTCCTTAGTTTCCATTGTCCGAGGAGTTGTATAGGTAAAGTTATTGCTATGACATATGTCTGATATATTGCTGCCTATGGATTCTGCTAAGATTTTTATGGTTTCCCATCTTACGTTAAAGTCCTTTATCCATTTTGAGTTTATTTTTGTGTATGGTGTAAGTTGGTGATCTAGTTTCATTTTTTTGCATGTATCTGTCTAATTTTCCCAACATCATTTATTGAAGAGGCTGTCTTGACTCCATTGTATGCTCTTGCCTCCTTTGTCAAATATTAATTGAGTATAATGGCTTGGGTCGATTTCTGAGTTCTCTGTTAGGTTCCATTGATCTGTACCTCTGTTCTTGTGCCAGTACCAGGCAGTTTTGAGAACAGTGGCTATGTAATACAGCTTGATATCTGGTATTGTGATCCCTCCAACTTTGTTCTTCTTTCTCAGCATTGCTGTCACTAATCATCTGAGAGATGCAAATCAAAACAACAATGAGGTACCATCTCACACCTATCAGAATGGCTATCATCAACAAATCAACAAATGACAAGTGCTGGCAAGGATGCAGAGAAAAAGGAACCCTCATGCACTGCTGGTGGGAATGCAGACTGGTGCAGCTACTGTGGAGGATAGTATGGAGTTTCCTCAAAAAGTTAAAAATGGAACTCCCATTCAACCCAGTAATCCCACTTCTAGAATATATCCCAAGAAATCAGAAACACCAATCAGAAAGGACATATGCACCCCTATGTTCATACCAGCACAATTCACCATAGCTAAGATTTGGAAACAGCCTAAGTGCCCATCAGCAGATGAGTGGATTAGAAAACTGTGGTACATCTACACAATGGAATACTATGCTGCTGTAAAAAGGAAGGGAGCCTGGTGCTAAATTATGGTGCCTTACAAAATGAAAAGAATTAGTGGGGGATTTCCTTTTGTGTTTTCCTCACTGAGATGGCACAGAAGTGAGAAGTGAGAGCAAGGAAAGAGGGGAGGATGGAAAGACAAGGAGGAATCTGGATCTCAAGTTGTAAAAAAGTCTAAGGGCCATTTCACAGCAGGGACTGGCTAATGCTCTACCATTAAGTCATTTGCATTTAAGTCCTATCTCCTCAAACCTGTTAAAATTTCTCCTAGACACAAAGTTGTTGGGTGAGTGTGTCTGTTTGTCTTTCTGGAAAGAGTTGTGCTCGGTTTCTGTGTTGATAAGAGGGGAAGGGTAGCACGCCAACACTGGAAGGGTAGCGTGCAAAGACTGGCACTGTGATCCTCAAACTAAGCCAACTCAGTTGAAGCAGAAGCTCAGAGTGGCACATGGCCTGGAGAACATCACTTACATGTAGCAAACTTCAAAAAGTGGGAGAGCAGAGGACTTTCGTAGGGCATGGAATAGTGATGCAGGCTAATTTTCTTTTCTTTTGAGGGAAGGGATCCCCTAGCTGATGCTGGAGTTTTATTTTAAGTCCTGTTCAGGTTCCTTTGAATGCTGACACAACAGACAGTTTAAGTCCCTTGTTTAAATCCCCGCCCTGGTTCTGAACCAGGAGCAGATGATAACACACAGTGGGGTGCCTATTTCAGAGGTGTAGCAATTGACTCAGCATCAACCAATTCGGTCATGGGATTTCTACCACAAAGTCAACGTGAAGTTGTGGAAAGTATTTGAAATCACTCTTATAGAATTTGGGTAAGGAAGCTAACTAGGGTTGAATGCTTGTGGCAAAAAAAAAAAAAAAAAAAGGATAGGCTATGCCAAATGGATGGGCTCTCAAGAGCATGCTGCTGGAACTTTAGTAAGCATGTGAGCCACCCAGAAATCTGTTTAATTGCAGATTCTGATTAGCAGGTCTGGGGCAGAGCCTGGGTTCTGCATTTCTAACCAGCTCCCAGATGATGGATGAGGCTGGGCTGCTAGTCTGGGGTCCACACTTGGCGCAGCAAGGCTAAATTGCTTTGTGAAATAGCAAATAGGAGAGTCTGACATTTATTAAGTTAATAACATATCAGTGGGGATTTTTCCTTTTCTGTTTTGCCTTGATACTTGGAATCTTTGGGGAAGAAAAAATATTTTTTTTTACTGGAAAAGCACACCAACTATCAGAGCACAGTGTCAGAGAAACTGGATTCCTACAGTAGACTTGTGACTAGACCAGCTTTTGAGCCTTTGGAGGGGTCGCTAATTACCAAACACTAGGAATCTTCTTGGGACATTTAATACCAAGGGCTAGAGAGGATTTACAGAAGGAGCCACACTGATTCTCAGATAAATAAATAGAATATAACGAATAAAACATTTGCTGCCATTTGTTTAATGTTTACCACCTGTCAGGCACCGTTTTAAGTATTTTATCACTTAATTATTAATATCTCAGTAATCACATGAGGTAGGAACAATTGCTAGCTCTACTTTAGAGATGAAGAAACTTAGACTCAGAGAGAGAAAGTTACTTGCCCAAGGTCACACAGCTACTAATTAGCTGGACAGGTGTTTGAACACAGGCCGTCCTGCTCTGCAGTCCACACTCATAACATCTATGCTGTCTCCACCTTCTGTCTCCATTGCTCCATCAAAACAATGGAGATTTGCTAGAGAGACCAATAATCTCCAGGATGCAAATGGACATTTTGTGTCCTCTAAGTAACAGTGGGTAACACAGACCTCTCCTTCCTTCTCTGAGTATTATCTTCCCCTAGTTTTCAGGGCGTAGACTCTCCTCGTTTCTGTTCTACTTTTCTATAATTCTTCTGTTTTCAGTATCCTTCTGCCTCATCAGGACATTAAACCCTGGTTTTCCTCAGGGCTGAGGCAGAGTCTCTCCTGCCTTTCCACCCTGCAGTTTCTTCAAATACACAATGTCACCCACTCCTTTGATTATCACCTCTACTTCAATGACTGCAGGTCTCCACTCTCTTCAGAGGTCTAGACCCAAATATCTAACTTGATGTCTCTATTTGTATGTCTGAAAAGTTAGTGCTACCACCTCGTAGCAGAGGCTGCTGTCTGTGCCATACCCATTTTCCCTTGGCTTTATTATTTCTGTTCATACCCCAACTTCCAACTTCCAGTACCTCCCCTGGCCCCTGGAGTCTTCTCTGCCTTCCATACATGACAAGCAGGAAATGCTGGGAATCGATGCCCACTACTCAGCTAATGCCAAACAGGAAAGGAGCCGGGCATAAATATCTCAGCTCCTTTTCCTTCAGCTGGGGTAACCCTGAGGTGCATGTTCCGTACTGGCTTCTAGAAGTCCCCAACAGTTATAAGGTCGTAGATGCCACAGTAAATTCCTCTAAAATGCACCTTTCATGGCTCATCTTCCCTTTTCCATCTCACTTCCCATCAGTGTTCCCTGGGATCAGCTCCCAAATAAAACACATGCCCTTAAGCCTGTCTTGGTGTCTGCTTCTGGAGAAGACCACACCAAGATACACCCTCCATCTGATTTTCTTCAAGTCTCCCCATCCCAGTGAATGGATGCATCGTCAGCCTAATTCCACTGGCTAAATAAATAAATAACTCCACTGGCTACAAACCCACTTGGTCTTGACCTCTTCTGCCCCTAACACTACAGATCCACTATCAGTAAGTCCTACAAACTCTCTCCATTCAGTAGCTTCAAAGTGTCCCCTCCTCCAACTCCTTCACTACCTTCTCATCCAATCATTTCTCCCCTGACATAGTAAAAACAATAAAAAAAAAAATAACAAAGAACCTTCACTTAATTTTCTTCACCCACTCTTTTGACTCTCTCAAATCAGTGCTCAGTGAGAATACTATGCAAACCTGCTCATGTCACACTCCCCAAGCAGCCCCCCTCTTTAGGGCCTTTGGTGGCTTTCTCTGGCCTTTAGGCCAAGGAAAGACACGATAAACCAGAGGAAAAGGCGCAGCAGGGTTTTGCTTTTCCTTTCGGCTTCATCTGGCATCGCACTATTCCTCACACCCTGCGCTCCACCCAGTCTGGACCTTGAGCCAGCGCTGTTGTACTTCTAGCCTCACTAATGGATTTTAGTGAAGTGAGAAAACAATTTAGTTGGTTGAGATCAGCATTTTATTTTAATGAAATGGCAGAAGAGAAACACATCAGGCTGTTATTTGTCAGAACTTTTTTTTTTCTATGTGTGTACTGCATTGTGATGAAAAACTATTTATAACCAAATATCACAGTCAAAAGGAGTTTGCAAAATAATGATGCCTTAAACATACCATGTTCTCTCCTGTCACTGAGCCTCAGCAGATGCTGTTCCCTCTGCCTGGAAAGCCCTGCCCCGACTTTGCCTAGGGACTCCTGTGCACCCTCCTGATAATACCTGTATCCATGCTGGGTCCTGATGGGAGTGTCAGGGACTGAAAGACTGCCACCGCCCCCTCGCGCCCCCCCCCCACGTCCCCCCTTCCCCCGCTCCCCAGGCAGCACCAGGTGTAGCTGAGGAGAATTCAACACCCGCCCCCCAAACTGAGGAAGATTACAAGTAAAGCCATGAAGAGTCCAAATATTAGGCTGCAGGGTGGCTACCAACCATATCAACCCAAAAGGTGCCTGTGGGAGAGAGGGCGGGAGGTGGAGCCTGCAGCGGTTCCGCAGCCATCAGAGTGCAGCAGGTGGGACTTGTACGGGACATTCCGGCACGCTGCAAAGGACAAATCGAAGGTTGACAAAATATTGCCATGATATCATATTTAGAAAGCTAGTTCAGCAGGCCAGAGAGAGTCGGTAAGCATATCTGTAAAGACAGCAGCTGTCGGGTGGAGAGGGAGGGGCGGGCAAGCCTGAAAGATAAGGAGGGCGAATCTGCGTGACTGGCTTACAATGCAGTCTATCTCCCAGATCTATTCGATCCTAAATAAGTGTAAATCAGCATTTTAAAGTTGATGTATATAGTCTCAGGAGCCAACTTTAATAGGGTGAGGACCCTGAGGCTGGTTGAAAAAAAAAAAAAAACCCGTTTAAAACATTCCTATTTTCGCCTACTTGGCAGAAAATGAATATATTTATTTTTTCCTATTTGGTGAGAGATGAGAATTCTTAGCTGTGGGTGACCTGTGGGGACACACAGGCAGGAGTGTGGAGATGGAATGAATTTAAACCTCTCAATTGATAGGTAAGGAAACTGAGGCTCAATCAGAACCCAGAACCTCGGCTAGCCACAGGAAGGTTCTGTCCGCACTACCTCAGGTGGTCAAGGTGCAAATCCTGAACAAGACTCGTGTGCGTCTCCTTTTTCTACACCAGCAAGACCAACAGACTTCTTGGGCACACTGTGGGATGGAGAGGACGGGCAAGCTCTCTGTCCCCTGCTACCAGCTGAGTAGGGGCAGCAACACATGCAGTACCCCTCCGTCACTACGGCAGGCCATGGCTGGGGCCCTGACTCCAGACAGGAGTGCAATAGGTATGTAAGCAGAGAAACAGCTATTGGTTTTTAAATGAGGATGTGGTTGAGGGTTATGGTAACTGAAATAGAGCAAAAGGGGGGGGCGCGGCAAATGGAGTCAATTTGGGGCAAAGGTGAAAGAACTTTGTCTGACTAAGTATAAGGGATAAAGAGGGAAAAAGTACTAAGGAAGAAGCTAAGGCTTGGAGACTGGGAAGGAAACGTGTACCACTGCCCAAAACAGGTCACGTGGGAAGGAGAGGCATCCCAGATCCCAGAGAGAAAGACCAAGAGCTCAGCTGGGGACAGCTTAACTTTGAGAAGAGGACAGGATATGCATGTGGACATTTCCTGCTGACGTGTTATTTAGGGAAAATGTTTTATATCACCTGAGACAGATTTATTTCCACTTTGAGTCAGAAAGACGAACGTAGCCGTTAGAGTAAGAAGGATAAGGGCCTGGGGAGGTGCACCGACTGCTGGGGAAAGTATGGGTGGCGGTTTTGATCATCTTCAAAGCAGATGCCTGGGAAACGTGCACTGTCCCCAGAGATTCCGGCAGGAGAATAGCAGACAGAGGCTGAAAGGAGCTCTTCCTTCCCTTTTTCTGAAGTCTCAAAACCGCCCTGCTGTGACCCCAGGGCCTGCAGCCAGCCTCCAATATCACATCCAAGTTGGCTTGGGAGAGCTTTCAAAGAGGCTGCCTGGAGAAGCCTGTGGTACTGGGATGGATGCAGGGCTGGGGGCGGGGGGCGGGGTCCATCTTCAGAAGGGGGCAGGAGGCTGGCCATTAGCAGGGTGAGGCTGCTGACAGGAAACTGGGAGAAAGCGACATGGACAGGAGAAAATAAAGAATGGATAAAAGGTGGAGCTGAATTTAGGTTCAGATGTCAAGATAAACACAGGTAAGAGGCGAAGAGGACTGTGTAAAACTCCCTTAGTTCCCAGAAATGGAACTTCTGTGAAAGTTAGACTCACCACAGAGAATCACTTCAGAGAACTGAAGAGACAACAAAGGCCTTGAAGTTCATCAAGTCCACCACCCCCACCTCCCACAAACACACAGAAACACGGCCTCCACCCAGGAAGAAACTGAGCCAGAGAGGTCACATGACCTGCCGGTGGCTACACAGGCAGCTGTCAGTGGCAGAATCCCTGTGTAGACACAGGATTGTACACACACGCCAGGTGTCCTTTTCACCGTTCCACACTGCATCACAAGGCCTGTTAAAGATATGTTCGTGGTAAGCCCAAACCATTTGGAGTCATAACGTGTATCTGATAAATAGTAGAACAAACTGTACAGGTAGTAATAGGGAATGTCTGCGATGAAATATAAGATGGAATTGAGATAACATATACCACATAAAAGATCAAATATAATTGAGATCCCTAAGTAGGTGCATCAGAAATGGGAGGGTTGCCCATGACAATGATGTCTAAAGTCTGCTACTGCAGAGCTTCTGGTCTCATCTGGGAGTGCAGGCTCTGCTTCCCCCTCTAGATCTGGTCCTGCCTCCCGAGCCACTAGGAACTCCAAACAAGCAGCTCAGTGACAGTCAAGCCTGTTTCTAAGCTCTGTGTTTGAAGCACAGCTGCTCAGGGCTGAGCTTAACCTCATCGCCCAGTTGCTCTACATCTGAGACACATTCCTGATTCCAACCAAGACAGCCATACTTGCCCTTTTCAACCCTAAAACACTAGACACAGTCTTTCCATCGGAATCTAAAACCCAGCCTGTCAACTCAGCTCTAGTCCGGCATCATTCCTCTGTCTGACCCTCTTTCCAACCTTGACCCCAATATTCCAAGTCCAGCCTTGTATTCAGGTCACTTGTTGCCCATTTTGTCTGTTGCAGCTGAATGTCCAGACTGACTCTACTCCGCCATCTGGGTTCATGGCATTAATTTGTCCTGCACCCCATTCCTTACACCTGCACTATTTTCCAAATGTCATTATCCTGGCCCAAATAAGACACTGACCACAATTTCATTTTGGCAGCAGAAAATAAGGAAAGAAGAAAGATGAAAACTAAAAGTTAAGGGGGAAATAGGGTTTCTTTTAGAAACAGGGATTACTAATATGCTAAATAAGAAACTTATAAATGAGACAATACTACCATCCATAGAAATTATTCAAAGCCGGCTGTATTATGTTGCTGTTAACAAACTCAACTTGGAAATCTCCATGGGTTACCATGAGAAAGGGTTATTTCTCCATCCTGATATATTTTCAGTGCGTGACGGTTGGTGGGGGAGAACTTGCTCTATGTAGGAGCTAGACTAATGAAGTCTCGGCTTCTGGAAGCTTCTTTTTTTAATTTCTTTATTGATTAAGGTATTACATGTGTCCTTATCCTCCCATTACCCCCCCCCCATCCCCTTCCACTCATGCCCTCACCCCCCTGTTGTCTGTATCCATTGGTTAGGATTATATGCATGCATACAAGTCCTTTGGTTGATCTCTCCCCCTTAACTCCCCCCTAAGGTTTGACAGTCTGATCAGTTTCTCTGACTCTGGATCTGTTTTGGAGTTTCTTGATCAGGAGCAAGTCTCCTTGATTTCCTGGCAGGTGAAGAGAGACTGGAATTCCCTGAGGGCATTTTCACAGCCTCTGCCTGGAAGTAGCACAGATCACTTCCTCTCACAGCCCTTTAGCTAGAGGTGGGTGAGGGGTCCCCCATCTGCAAAGAGACTGAGAAGCCCAACTTCTCCATGTGGCCCAAGGAGAGAAGTACTGGAGGCCGGGGATGCTAGAAACATTACACAGAGATTCCAGTTGAAGCAGCTCCCAAATTCTTGCACTTGTTGCATTAGCAAAAGGGATAATTCACTGGCAGGTGTGACAACACTTCTTGTTTTAAGTTGACAATAAACAAAGCAGTTTGCAATAAGTCTGATAAAAAGGAAATGATAGCGCATGTGTTAAAAGCCCAGAGAACCAAAGGTAGCAGGGAGTGGTTATGCTGCTACAATAGTTTTGCACATTTCCGTTTGTGTTTGTTTTATTTTCATGGCTTGAAAAGAAAAAATTTTAATGTCATTTTTAATGTGTACCTTGTATTTAATGAACTAAGATTTTAAAATGGAGCATTTCCTCTCATTTTTAGGGTAATCACATATAATATTCCACAGTATAAAATAGCAAAGATGTCTTGTTAAAAGCAATTTTTAGTGGTTCAATGTGGCAGCTGGCTTGCAAATAGTAAAATCACATGCATCAGTTTTATCAATATTGTGATTTAATTCTAGAGTGTCACATTTCCACACGTATTTCAACTTGTAATCATAGTCATATGAACTATGGCACTAGTTTACCTAGGCCTGGCATTAAAATACTTTCAATTCTCAGTGCATAAATTGAACATGTTGGCAAGAGTATGCTAAAAATAATGAGGAAAATAAGCTGCTGAATTACCCTCTATTATTGCTCGCTCTTCTTCCCATGTTCTATGTTACAAAGATTTTGAGTTGTTTATCTCTATTTTTAGCCCATGGCCATGGTCTTATACACTTTAAAAGCCTACAATTGTATTAAGGCAGCTGTAGTTCTGTCCATCCGATTTGCCTGGGACTGGACTCTATTGAACCTCATCACATCTCCAGACATCACATCAGATGAGCAGCAGGAAATACAAATAAACAAATATGTCTCCTCTCACTTGGGGCTTATCGAGCAAGGTTCCCTTTAGTGCATTCACCACAGAATGTTCTGGTGCGATCTCACCCTCAACCCCAGAGGCCTTCGGCGGTAGGACACCTTCTGAAAGCCTCATTTGCCACCACCCTTGCTAACCACGACTGGGCCCCCACGAGAATGACAGGTTTGCCCTCGTCCTCGATTCTGCAGCTGTGAGGGAGCGTGGATGCAAGGCAACCAGTCCTGTGTGTGGAATTTAGATACTTTTTAATCCTGAAAGCTCAAAAATCCTAGTATTGATTTTTCAAAATCAGCCTCACACAGGATGATAAGACCTTTACTGTCATTTTGGTGAAAACAGAAGTGACCCTGTCAATATAACCTGTTAATAGTAGTCAAACCAGCATTATAAATTCCTTCAAAAATATTTAATTGGATCACAGTTCAATTTAACAGAATATATATGTTAGAGCTAAACTCACTAACGACATGACATAAATTTTCAGGAGACTAGAACTTAGGTTTGTTTGTGTGTGGTTTTTTTTTGTTGTGTGTTTGTGTGTGGTTTTTTTTTCCATCAGATCTGCTGGAAGACCAAAAGGTAAAAATTTAAAAGTTCTCTATTCACTGGTTTTTCTAGATATATCCCCTGGTGGGAAAGAATAAAATATACGACTGCTTAAAAAAAGAGACTTATGATAAGATGAAAATATACTTTTGAATCAGAAATTATTTCACATAAATAGATACCCATTTTATAAATTAATAAATGGAAGGAGCCCTGGCCAGGTGGCTCAGTTGGATGGAACACTGTCTTGTGTACCAAAAGGTTAAGGATTAAGTTCCAGGTCAGGGCACATACCCAGGTTGTGGGTTCAATCTCTGGTCAGGGTGCATATGGGAAATAGCTGTTCCATGTTTCTCTCTCTCTCCCCCTTCCTCTCTCTATATATCAATATAAAAAGAAACTTATCCTCAGATGCAGAATAAATAAAGAAAAACAGAAGAAGAAAGATTCTATGACTTGTTCAAGTTTCTAAAGGTGATTATAAATGGAGCAAGAAATAGAATGTTTTCCTCCTAACTTTAATTCAAATATCTGATTTGAGAATTTGGGGTACTTCAAAAGATCTGTAAAGACTGAAATGTGTATTTGTGCATACATTGTAAGAAAAATTCTAGCCCTAGCCGGTTTGGCTCAGTGGATAGAGCGTCAACCTGAGGACTGAAGGGTCCTGGGTTCTACTCCAGTCAAGGGCACATGCCCAGGTTGCAGTTGCGGGCTCAATCCCCACTAGGAGGCGTGCAGCTGATCAATGATTCTCTCTCATCATTGATGTCTCTCTCTCTCTCTCTCTCTCTCTCTCTCTCTCTCTCTCTATCTCTATCTCTCTCTCTCTTTTTTCTCTTAACCTCTCTGAAAGAAATAAAAATATTTTTAAAAAGAAAGATTCTAACTAAAGTTTAAATAACATGTTTTTTCTCCATAAAGTTTCTATGTACATTTCAAGTGTCCAACATCATGTCTAGATTTCTTTTTTCCCCCTCTCCTTCTCTTTTCTGTTTTTTCTTGAGATTCTAATAGGGGGAGAAAAGAGGGGAAAGAAGATTTTATCAGACAGTTCTGAAAGAGAAAAAGAAGACCTTTAACATAGAAAAAATAATAATAAGCCAGATTTTTAAAGAGGGAGTGTGGGAAGATGCAACTACATTATTCTACTTTATATGGATAGAAAGAAAAAGTTACCTAGTTTTCTATTGCTTGAACAAGGACAGGGATTCTCTTATGAGGATCTGAAAGGTTTTACAGTTGAAAAGTAATGTGAAAAACAATCACTTCTGCCACTGAATGATTGTTATAAGGCTCAGCACCTTCAATAAAAGGATGCTTCTGTTCAATTTCCAGTCACATCAAATTCTCATTACGAGCAGCTCAACCCCATCTCTCCATGAGCCAGACTGTATCAAAAGCAGCAGCTTTATGCATTAAGTTTTGTAACACGCACTTACATCCCATATATCCCAGGTAACAAAGCAAATTCTAGGACTTTCCCCCTCGGTGACTGACTGACAGGCTTGGATGCTAAACTTCAATGAGACCTGGTGACCAAGGTGCCTTGAAAATAAGAAAGAAACGCTGCTGCTCTTTGTAAAACCCATTGTCCATTTCCCAAATGTTTGCAGAAAATCCATTTTGTGTGAAAGAAAAAAATTAAGGATTGCTGAGAGTTTAATTCAGAATCCATGAGGAGGAAAATTAGAGAGGCAATAAGCTCCTCCCCACCCCCCCAAAAAAAAGTCCTAGGGCAGAAATCTCAAAAGCCTACTTAGTAATTCCCAGGCCATTCTCTCTTCCCATGTTATTTGAAAATAGCAGATATTGCTAGATTTCCTTGTGAGAAAATGAAATTAAATGCCACTGAAGTTAGAGCTCCAACACTAACCATGGAAATGCGACTAGGGAGGTACAGAGTGTAATGACGAAGGCTAGGCTCAGAGGGGGAGCACCGAGTCAAGACATAACTCACCTCACCAGCAAAGAGAACAACGGACTTGACCTCAGACAGCTTTGCCCTTTAAAGAAAGCTCTTTTTGAGCAGCGAAGAGCCACTCAAGTCAGCAGAAAGATGAATATCGCTTTCAAAACAGAAAATAGGTCAACTGACATGACAGAATGAAAGCTGGAGACTCAATTTTTTGTAAGGCAGTAAAGTTGAAACTGAAAGGTAAAATTCAAGGATCCAAGAATGGTAGGTTTTCTTACTGGCAATGTGTCCAGTCTCCTGCTGAGAATCTGTAGCTTGCTGTGCCTGGGAATGTTGGCTTTAGTTTAAGACTTAACCAAATCGGAGAGATTAAATGGTGCATGCTTATGGATACTGCTCATGGGCACTTCAGAATAGGCTAATTGGAGAGGAGTTAGGTGACAGAGCTGGAAAAGAAACAGCAACATTTGGCAATGGAATGATTTGAAGATGAAATGAAATAACGGTGTTCATAAGACAAGAAGAGTGATAGTGATTTTAAAAATTAGAATCCAGTTTACGGTTACATTATACGTGACAATTATGAGGTTGCATACATTAGACCCATGGAGCATATTCCAAAAATGGCCATAATGCTTTGCAGTGCCTCCAACCAAAACAGTGGAGTCTGTTTGCTCATCCTCGAATTGGGGCTCATGCTGTAACTGGCTTGGGCTAATAGAAAGTGGCAGAAATGATACTGTGCCAGTTCTGAGAATAAGCCTCCCAAGAACATGCAGCTTTCCTCCCACCTTCTCCCTGTCTTACTCTCTCTATCTCTCTATCAGAACCTGCCACCTCCATCTGAATGAGTCCCAGGCCCCTGTGGGATGAGAGAGTCACTGCATAGCGATCACCACTGCTCTGATGCCAGTTCTGGAAGCAGAGCCACCTCACCGACCAGCAGCTGACCACAGACCTGGGAGCATCCCCGGCTGCATCAGCAGAAGAACTGGCTGGCTGACCGCAGACCAAACTGCCAACATGCTGAATTAAGAGCTAAATAAGAAGCCACAAAGTTTGGTGGTGATTTTTTTAATGAAACAAACAATAATGGACATAATCTATATATTATTCTGAAAAAGCTTCACATGTCAAGTATCAGCTCAATTTGACAAACCTTTACTGAGTATTTACTATGCACCAGACATGCTGACCCAGCTCAGTAATTGTTCCTTGGGGACACAGAACCCCCTGGTGCGCAGTGCATCCTGGGGGTGCCAGGGAGGTCTGCAGATGAGGACAGCTGAGTGAAGACTTGAAATATACTTATGAGTGGGTCAGGTGAAGTAAGGGAGGACAGGGATTTCAGAGGAAATGGTAAAGGTGAACAGAAGTTAAACAGCAAGGGATAAGCAGGAAGATACAGGAATTTATATTAGTAGAATGTAAAGTGTGTGACATATTCAAGAAATGGCAATAAATGAGACTGGAGGAGTTAGTAAGAGTCAGGCCAGGCAAGGCGTTGGATGCTCTCATAAATAGCTCAGAACAAAGCACCTGTATTGATAGATACCCGGGCTAGTAGCTCACAAACACTCGGGCGCCTGAAAGCAATCTAATGGTGGTAAGAATAGAAATGTCTAGGGTCTGTCCATAAATTCTGATCTAGGAAGTATAACGGAGGCCAGACTTGGGACTTCAAATTGTTTAATTTTGCATTTTTTTTATATGTAACCCATGGTGTCTGGTGCAGACTGTTCATGGGCCACATTCTGAAAAGCATCACTAGTCCCAGTAGACATAACTAGCACTGACTGAAGAGATTTTAAACAGAGGGTGGCTTGGCACTATCTATATTATTTTCAGGTTGGCATTTAAGGCTGATGTTTCTGGCTGCAGTCTGGTAGGTAAATTGAAAAAACTGAGTGAAAGAGGCAAGAATGAGAGAATCTGAACTAGGACTGTGGTATTAAGGATGGGGGAAAAATGTGTGACATGTTTGGGAGCTTAACTTGCCAGGGATTTTTCTTAATCCTCACCCAAGGATATTTTTTCCATTGATTTCTAGAGAGACTAGAAGGGAGGGAGAAAGAGGAGGAGGATGAGAGAGAGGGGTGGGGAGAGAGAAATACTGATGTGAGAGAGACACATCAACTGATTGCCTGCTGCATGCACCCCTACCGGGACTGAGGAACCTGCAACCAAGGTACATACCCTTGATGGGGAATCAAACCCATGTGCCTTCCATTCATGGGCCGATGCTCTAACCAGTGAGAAAACTTGCCAGGACTTGCCAGGGATTTTTGATGACTGGATAGAAGAAGAGGGAGGGAAGGAGAAGTATCAAGGATGGCACCCAGATGAAATTAGATTTTAGATATCTTAAAAATGTCCAGAAAGCACTGGTTTGGAAGTTAGGGGTATAGATTTAGGAGTCATCAGTATACGGATATAAACTAAACCATGGCAGTTGGGGAGAGGTCTTGGGAGAGTGAATAGAGGGGCAGGCCAAGGACGGGACCCAAAGATACACTGACACATAAAGGACGTCTAAAAGATGAGTAGCAGCTTAGGAAGCTGAGAAGAAGTACCATAGAGTTACGAAAAAAACAAGGCGATAGTGACCTTATAGTCCCGGTAGCCGCAAACTAGCACTGACTGCTCCAGGCTAACCATGGTACACAGTCACCCTACTTAACAATTAAACACATCCTTCAAAGTCTCCTATGATCACTGCCAGGCTTGATTCACTAGAGTGTTGGGTGCAGGAAACTGAATAGAGTGGTTTGAATAGATACCTTGAGATAAACATGTGAAAATGGAATTGATACAACCCTTTTAAGAAATTATAAAGTATGCAGAAAATTATACATAAAAATATACACATGTAACTACTTAAGCACTTTGGTGAACAATCTTACGGAATCTCTTTGTCCATATATAATTTTAAGTAAATAGGATCTTTGATTTTATATATGATTATCCATATATATTATAGTATCTATACTAATAAAAGGGTAATATGCTAATTAGACAAGACATCTTCCAGACTACCTTCTGGACAAAGCCATGGTGGTGGGCTGAGGCAGAGGTGGTTAGGGATGATCAGGCCAGCAGGGGAGACAGTTAGGGGGATCAGGCCGGCAGGGGAGGGCAGTTAGGGATCAGGCTGGCAGGGGAGAGCAGTTAGGGTGATCAGTCCTGCAGGAGAGAGCAGTTAGGGGAATCAGGTTGGCAGGGAAGAGCAGTTAGGGTGATCAGGTCTACAAGGGAGAGCAGTCAGGGGGATCAGGCCAGCAGGGGAGAGCAGTTAGGGCAATCAGGCCAGCAGGGGAGAGCAGTTAGGGGGATCAGGCCGGCAGGCAGGTGAGTGGTTAGGAGCCAGCGGTCCCGGGATCAGGCCTAAACCAGCAGTCAGACATCCCCCGAGGGGTCCCGGATTGGAGAGGGTGCAGGCCGGGCTAAGGACCCCGACCCCAGTGCACAAATTTCGTGCACTGGGCCTCTAGTCCTATATAATAAAATCCTAATATGCAAATATACCAAACGGCAGAATGACCAGTGGAACGACCAGGAGAATGACCAGTCACTATGACGCACACTGACCACATGTGGGCAGACACTCAACATAGGAGCTGCCCCTGGTTGGGGCCAGTGAGCGGGTGGCGCCAGGCCGCCAGCCAAGATGGGTGCCAGTGGGAGCCACCCCCCCGCAATTGTCCTACCCACTGGTTGTCCCCACAGATCAGCCCTGATCACCAGCCAGGCCTAGGGACACTACCCATGTACAAATTTTGTGCACCGGGCCTCTAGTATGTAATAAAACTTGTCCTATTTACCCAAAAATATTGTCACCTGCATGCTAGAGATCTATATTAGGGCTGGAAAACTTTTTCCTTAAAGGGCCTGATAGTAAATATTTTAGGCTGTCTGAGCCACATGGTTCCCATTGCGGCCCCATAGCCCCATGTGCACTGTAACACACAGCATCCTTAGACAATATGTCAATGAGTGGTCATGGATGATCTGACCCATAGGCTGTGTTTGCCAAATGCTGATCTATATCTTTAATGACTTCATACTGCTTACAGCTATACCATAAGTTATTTAACCAACCTCACTTCAAGAAATGTATCCCAAAGAGATTTTCAAATGTTTGAAAATGTAAGATCAAATAATACGTTTAATACAGAGTTATATATCATTCTGGAAAAACAGACAATGAAAATGTTCATCAGAAAGAGATTAATGACATAATTTTTGGTAATTCATTTCAAAGTTATAAAACCAAGTACACATTTATTTCTTTTCTGAATTATCTGTCCCCTAACTCAGATCAGTTTCTTCAGTTGCAGAGATCTGAAAAATTTTTTTCACTATCAGTTATAATGTGGTTGGTCATTGTTTTTCCTACATGACCATGACAGAGATAAATATGTGTAAAATTATAGTACAATATATAATGTATAAAATTATAGTATAATTTATAATGCTATTTAACCTATAGAACCTACTCAAATTTCTCCAATGTCCCACTCTTATTCTTTTTGGTCCAGGATCCTATCCAAAATCACACTTTTTATTTACTTGTTGTGTTTCCTTAGTCTCCTTTAATAGAAGCAGGTTCTCAGTCCTTTGTTTTTCATGACTTTGACAATATTCAAGAGTACTAGACAGGCACTGTGATACCCCAGGACCAATGAACCCATCTAGCACCCAGATCTTGGTTTCTAAATACCGGGATCCAATAAAGGAAAACTATAAGTACTTGGAGAAACAGTTGGGGAAAGTACAAGATGAGCCTGAAACATCTTGTGGTGCCTGGAAATATGGAAGTGCTTAAAAAGGGGGTGGGAGCATATTCTAAAAAGATACAGAAGCCAACTAGAAGGTGAGTCACAAAGGCCAAATCTGAGAAAACTGAACAAAATAAATGACTGGGATAAATTATAACCCAAGACACAAAATAAGAATTCACTTATTCATACTAATATAAACAATGAATGCACAAGTGAATGGATGAATCTTATATAATAAAAGCCTAATATGCAAATCGCCCAAACAGCAGAACGGCCGGTTGCTATGACATGCACTGACCATCAGGGAGCAGACACTCAACACAGGAGCGGCCCCCAGATTTGCAGGCCCCAGGCCAGCCAAGGTGGGAGCCTGCAGGGGCACCCTGATCACCCTGCCGGTCGCCCCACAGATCGGCCCTGATCGCTGGCCAGGCCTAGGGACCTTACCTGTGCACAAATTTTGTGCACCGGGCCTCTAGTAAGTAAATAAAGAACAGTAAACTTTTCCTTATTATAAATTTCCAAATAGTATCTATAGATTAAGAAATGGTTGCAATTTTAAAAAATCACCATTAAGCAAACACCACAGTATTGTTTCCAGCAAGAATCATCAATAGATGCTAAAATTAGTGGGAAAAGTGTGATAACTAGCTACTTAAATACTCTCGGATTATTTCCCCATAAGACCCTTGTAATATACAAGGAAATACAGTAACTTTTCAATGGAGAAACCCATCACTGTTGCCTTCACCAAGTGATCAAAGTTACCGTTTTTTGTAATCAAGCAAATCAACATCAAATGCCTTCGAATGTGACTGATGTACTGCGAAGGTCAGAACCTCACTTTCTGGTATCTTTGCCAAAATGCAAAACCTGAATTCAAATATGAGAAAATTTTATTGATTGTCAGGGCCCAGTTGACCCAGTATTAGACACATTAGGGTACACCATGTATTAGATGCATTTCAGTGTGGCCTTTATTCAGTTCACAGAGAGATCCAGCTAAAGACTCTTAGGAAGAAAAATTATAGGATGCAAGCTGAGCCTCAAGAAGATTAAATTGGCAGCGAGGATAAGATACAAATTGAGGGGAGTAAAATGAAAGCTACAGAAGGAGTCCATGCCTGTGAGGGATCTGCTACATTATTTCAGGCACATTGTCATAATAATCTTGACTAGGGTAATGGCTGTAGAAATGAAGAAGGGCGAGTAGAGGGAGAAATAATGTGAAGAAGAATCAAAATGATTTTCTACTCATGGAAGGCAAAGGCGCTGGAGAGGTGTGAAAGGATGGTCCCTATTTATTAGACGGAGCAGGCAGCGGGAAAAGTCAGTCTGCAGCCTGGGAGAGAGAGATAACCTGTAGGAATGTCTGTGTGTCCCATTAAGAAGCTGAGTTTGAAGAGAACATTTAACCTGTACAGTTACAATGCCAGTAAGGGGCAGAACCAGTGCTTAAACCCAAACCGAAGCTCAGAAGTTCCTACAGCCTATATGAAGTTCAGTGTCTACTGAGACTCTCCGAGGGATTAAAAAAAAAAAACAAAAAACCTGCAAACGTCTGCAACTGTCAGTTTCGAAATGCACAAACCAACAGACTTATGTGAAAAATTATAAGCAACTCATAAAAAATGTAAAAGAATAGTGAAGTTCCCTTTTTATCTGTGAGTTGCATTGGGCTATCTTTACCCAGAAGGACCATGTTTCACAGGCTCCTAGGGCTTTCAGCAGTCACCTGATTGATTGTCAGAGCCTGGACAACCTCAGAGATCACTCACTCCAGTGTCATCCCTTTAAAGGTCAGGTATCTGATCCCGCACATTCAAATATTTCTACGTAAGTTAGATGGAAAGGACGCTGGTGTAAGTAATTTAATTCACATTGGATCTCTCAGCCTGTTTTAAGAGTAGACGGGAGGTAGAGTTTTAGGTCTCAATTCCCTATATAAATTGGCAAAGGGTTGCATCCTGAATAACTGCATTGACTAGAAGTGTAATCCCTGGAATACAGCTGAATCCACAGACAGCAGCATAACCGAGGGCAGCTCTGCGGGTGGGCAGAAGACCCATCGCTCAACCCACGTGGTTGTAGGCATAACAGCCTTGACAGGAAATGAGGGTGGGCAGAATATGCTGATCACTAACCATAGCTATAACTAGACATCTTCCAGCAATCCACTCCTGGTGATGAGAGGTGTTGTTGAGACTAGAGTCTCCCCCTCTAGTCTTTCCCTAAAGGGAGATGATGAGGCTGAGAGAAGCAGAGGGCTCATCCTCCCCGCAGAAAGCGTAGAATGAATGAGAAAAATCTCTTCCTTTTCAAAGATTGAATCAATGAAGATATGCTGAAATAAGTAAGTTTATTCTCACTAAATATTTTTTTCTTATTTCTGATAGCTATATTAACAGTAAAATAAATGCATCCACATTGGGAAAAGTACCCATAAAAGGGCAGCGCTTCTCTTAAATTACCACAGCCAAAGTCAACACATTTTTTAATCCTTCTCTAACCACAGTTCATTACAGACTCTAAGGAAGGTTTTTCATCATGGCCATTCATTTGTGTATGCTTCTGAAAAGAAATAAAAAACATTTCTAATTCGGGTACTCTTACCTTCTCGCAACTAAAACACTAATTTACTTGAGACACCGCTTCTCTAAAACAACCATGTTTTCAAAATTGACACTCCACGAAATTTGTTAGGAACAGTTGAATGCTTAGGGAGAGACACAGCTTCAGTGGAAAGATTACAGTTCCGGAGCTAATGTGGGAGAACCTGTAAGCTCAGGGTTGAGCCTTTCTCCTCCGCATCCATGCCTCTGATTTTAGTTTGGCTTTGGTTACCCCTCCCCCCTCCCCCTTTTTCTTTTTCTATTTGCTGTTGGATAGAATAGTAAGTCATAGGGAGAGAGAGCAGTCTGATCTTACCAAGGAAGTTGTTTTTCTCAAGTCCTTTCCTTCTCAAGCTGGTTCCCAGCCCAACCTTCCTCGGTGAGATCTAAACCTCACTTCTGGTGACTCACCAAGGTCCAAAGTCCGCCACAGCACTCCCTGAATGCTTGACTCACCCAGAAATCCACTTGTCATTGGAACTCTTTTCTCCTTCCGCTCATGTAAAAATGGGATAGAAATGTAGAAGCAATAACTAGACGAAGAAATAATGGACTTGGACCTGGAATTTCGTTGCTATCATCACTTCCTTTCTCTCCCTCCTTCATATCACAGAAAATTCCAAGTGTCCCAAAGAAGCTAATGAAAACTTGGCACAGAAGGTATTTTTCTAAAAATACCCAAAAGTGACAACTCTCAAAAAAGCAATGGTTTCTTTCCCATCGTTGATATATTAAGAGCAGAAGGAATACATTCATAACCTTGTTAGATAATCATAGATATAAGTAATAGCTACTAAAGACAATATTATTTTATGGGATGTACTTTAATATACAATTCAGAACTACTTGGGATTGAGGCAGGATTGCTCCTCAGTTGGAAAAAAATATCAGAAAGATATTTTTGAACTTTTTAGTAGGTGATAATCCAGTAACTCTGAGAAACATTTACAGGCATATAGAACAATTTACTATGGTACTTGCAAATGGATTATTAATACTTATAGGTCAGTAGTCTTGACCTTTCCAAATGTCACTGTTTTGCTGAAACTAGAACTTAAAAATAAAATGTTGTGATATTTACCTTAAAATTTTTAGGTGAGTGAGATAGCAAATTAATGAATTATTTAAATATAACACACACATATTCAGTCTGTATATGGGCATGAATATGAAGAAATTTGTTGTTTCATCGCCAGGGAATGCACACACACACAAATTCTGCCCCTGTGTCTTATAAATTCTAGATAGCAACAGGATGGCAAGAAGGAAAAGGAAAACTACAGAGCCTTCCTTTATTTATCTCAATTCTTGACCTTACATGTTAGAAAGGTAAAGGATAATTGTGGCCAGTGTTTCTTCAATTCTATAGCCTTCTGGAACAGACAATATCAATCTCATAGCAATGCCATCACCATTTATTCCCATCCCAGTGGGCTGCTTGCCTGATGAAAACATAATTGGAAAAAAGTTCTTATGTGGCATTTTAAACCATCTGCCATATTCAGGTTTTACAATATGTAGCAAACTCGAAAAGAAAAAAATATATAAACGGAAGTGTTAGGGACAGTATCAGCATCTAAGAGCTACAAAGAGATGACATTATTAGGGAAAGATACATAAAAACTGGCAGCCTATGAACATGCAAAAATACATATCACTGCAAAGACACATGAATTTTCATTGCTTTACACACCTTCCTCTGTGTACTTTTAATATATTCCCCATCCACCACGGCGTGATTTACTTACATTCATGTATTCACAACCCCATAGTGCTATGTGCCAAATCCGTTCTAAGTGCTTTATAAATATTAAATCACTAAATTTGCATAACAACCAATTTTCTATGGTAAGCACTGTTATCATGCCCATTTTACAGATGAGAGAAACTGAGGGAAAGAGCAGGATTGAAACTCAGGCAGTCTGTAGCTGGATCTCCACTCCTACCATGACATGGTTGGTGCTGGTGATTGCTTCCTGCCTCTGCTAAAATAATCATAAAAAATTCTCTAAAATGTAAGTAACTCAAAAAATGAGGATTATATTCTATGATTAATTTCAAAGTTAGCACTGACATCCAAATTCACATTCTCGTATTGGTAGCTCATGGAATGTATGTTTTCTTTCCTGGAAACCTTTCCTTTAAAACATAGGTCAATGATTCCTATAAAACATTGTCTTTCCTATAAAAGACAAAAGATGCTTTCATTTCACTGTTGATGAATACAGTGATTCAATCCATTAAAAATATACACATATGTATTTTGTTTATATATACTTAACAACTGCCACCTCTCATACATAAATTTTCTATATGTAGGAAATACAAAGGTAGGAAAACAAAATCACTATAATTTTTCCCTTCCCCTCCAAAAGATGATTGATTATTTTGGGTGAGGAGCTAGGTATAAGAATCAATAACACCCTCCCCTCACACAAAAAAGTAGGAGAAAGTAGGGAATAAATAAAACTCAGAAAAAGAAATTAGTTTGTATCTCCCACAGGGAACTACAATATGCACTAAAGAAGTCATATCATTTTTCAGTGTCTGTGAAAGAACAGAAAGAAACCAAAATTGCTTCCTCATGTATTTTGTTTCATACCAAGTAATGAATTGGTGTTCAAGGACATTGATGTGTTCCCTTGTTAAACAACCACATCCCAGGAGCTCCACACTTCTTACTCTCCCTCTTTTTTTTTAATCCCTGAATATTCATTTGAAAATTAAGTGAGAGCCCTCATTACATTTGCTTCTTTATCCACTAAAAATTTTTCAACACATTATGAAAATTAATTAATATCTTACTGCAATTTTTTTCATTACAAAGTCAGAGCATTAACATTTATTAAAGTGTCATGATTTTGTGGGGAGGGATAACATACAAACTGGAAGTTTGGGGAAAATAATTTTGAGCTAATTTGACTGGGGGAGGAGAGAAGACTCAGTACCCTACAAGAGGCTATAAGCTCCAGGAAGGCAGAATCTGCATTGATTCGGAACTTGGTAGGAAATGGAACACCCAGAAGATGATCTATGATTAAGCCATTTTAAACCCTACTTAAAAGAAGAAGAAAAATGTATATTGGTAATTTTTTTGGTGCTAATCCTCACCCGAGGATATTTTTTCCATTCATTTTTTTTTTTTTAAGAGAGAGAGTGGAAGGGAGAAGACACAGAGAGAGAAACATCAATGCAAGAGAGACATATCGATTGGTTGCCTCCTGCATGCACCTCAACCAGGGTGGGGACTGAGCCTACAACTGAGGTACATGCCCTTGACCAGAATCAAATCTGCAACCCTTCAGTTTCAGGGCAACGCTCTAACCACTGAGCTCCAGTGAGGGCAAGCAATTTTTAAACAGTATGTCATTCCAATATTTCTGCATGTGAATAAATGCTTTACAGACCTCAGATCAACTGCTAATCATAGATTACACTACCTGCCACCCACACATAGCACGCACACCTAATTATTCGTGAATTACACTTCCTTCTCCTTTCATTTCAGACCTCATTTCTCTATTCTACATCTCATTACACATACACCCACCCTGAGAAAGACATATCCTTTTCCAACCTATAACAATACCAAGTTCCTCATAAGATCTTCTCTCTTATTCTAAAGTTGCACCTGAGAGTTACCCTCCTGTTTACTACCTGGCTCCCATTAAAATGTATTCTGTTCACTAGTCCAGCCCCACCTACCCAAAGATTCCTGGGCTCCTCACTCAGTCCTCTGCTGTCTCCTAGAAATTGAAGAGAGCACAGTGGGGCAGCAGGTGGGGAGGAAAAGATGAGGGGGCCTGGGCACCCCCAGATGGAAACCTATTATGCATTCAGAAACTTTTCAAATCCACCCAATGCCTACCCATTTGCTTCATATTTTTCCCCCTTTTTTCTTCCTCCATGATTTTTCATTTTGACCCCACACCTTGACTTCTCACCCCCCTAACCCAGTTAACCTCAGTAAGTTTTGATTTGCTCATGTAGAGGAAAATAGCTAACCATTATTCACATATACTGATTAACATTTATGTTTAAAGTAGGCCAATAATAATTATATATAATCATAAAATGCCTAGGAATCTTTGCTGTGAGTTTTATTTAATAACAATATTCTTATCACATGTGCTCAGTCTTTATAAATTCTTATATAAGTAGCATAATCAATTCCTCACAATAAAAAAAAAATCAAAGATGTATTGCTTCACATGTTTCCAGAGATTGCAAACATAAGTCTGTGGAAAGGCAAGTTTTATTAACAGCCATGGAATTAAATAAAGTAATAATTTGATGGTTTTGGCAAAGGGTGTGGCAAAGAGGTAATGCAAATCAGATTTTCTCAAAAGTAAACACTAGAAAGCTAAAGGAAACATAGACCTATATTTTAGCCAAATGATATGTTTAAAGGCAATGTTGATCAATAGTGCTTAATTGTGCCTGATATATAGAAAGCATGCAGTAAATATTAATTGAATAAATGAGTGAATGAATTGCTTTTCTGGTTTATAACAGGCTGTTAAAAAACTTGAAAATAATTAGCCATTTTCTACATTCTTCAGTTGCTTATCACTGCTTTGCAGTCAGTCAACACTAAAGGTTTAGTATTCTTGGATTGTCAGTAGTAGGTCCCATTAATCTTATCTTCTGTTTCCAAAGCCCTTTCAGTCTTTGAAGACTGCCTGTCATACTTCCCTGTTGTTGAATTCAATTAGGTCTATAAAGCTCCATACCGCTGGCACATAAAGTGATGGAATTCCACTCAACAGCTGGAGTGGTAAGGGAAGGAGGCTGCCTTGTCTCCAGAGTGGTCTGGGCATTGGCATACATACGCCTCCACGAAGGCCTGAGAGCAAGATGTACCTGACAGACAAGCTCTGAGCTACCTCCACTCCTTAGGGTTTCTCCAGTAATAAGTGAGACGTTACACTGATGCTCGTGTGGCAATGGGGTACTTAATCTCTGAGCGATACTAAGGAGTTGATGGGAAGTTGGAAAGACATCAAAATACAACATTGTTTCTCACAATTAAAACACTATATTCCAGCAAAAGCACAGGCAGTGAGAAATGTGCATGTGGTTATTTACACAGAAATGTCTGCTCCTCTGCTTGTAGGATTAGAATGGATACAGAGGAAGAAGCAAGCATTTACGTGATTTGAGATTTTTTTAAAGTGTGACATTTTTTATCTGCGTGAGTGTTCCAGCTCCTCCTCTTATTAACTCTCTCGGACTAGATTCTTACACTTCCTGTACCTGTACCTCTCTTTTCTCCATTGTAAAATGTGAGAAAATAATGCTTACCTTCCAGGTTTGTAAGTCCCATGATTGGCACTTAGAAAATACTCAGTGAATGGCTGGCAAGCATTGAACAGGTACTTAATAAAAGTACATATATATGTATACACATATACACATTTATATATTACATAGTTACATATATATTATATAATATGTTACATGATATATACTATTATTATATTGTATTATATATTATGCATATTTATTATATGAGATAATACATTATAATGATATAGTATATATCATACATGTGTATTATATTATATACTTATACATTATATGTAATATATATATGCTTACATGTACAGTTGATTCTTGAATAATGTCAGGGCTGGGACACTGTCACCCCACACAGTAGAAAATCCATACATAACTTTTGGATCCCCTAAAACATAACTACTATTAGCCTACTGTCGACCAGAAGCCTTACTGAGAGCATAAACAGGCAATGAACACATACTTTGTATATTATATGTATTATATATTGTACTAGAGACCCAGTGCACAAAATTTGTACATGGGGGGGGGGGGGTTCTCCCTTAGCCCAGCCTGCACCCTCTCCAATCTGGGACCCCTTGAGGGATGTCCAACTGCCCGTTTAGGCCCGATCCCGGTGGGCCTAAACAGGCGGTCGGACATCCCTCTCACAATCCAGGACTGCTGGTTCCCAACCGCTCACCTGACTCTGCCTGATTGCCCCTAACCACTTCTGCCTGCCAGCCTGATCACCCCCTAACCACTTCACTGCCAGCCTGATCGACACCTAACTGATCCCTGGCCAGCCCAATTGCCCCTAACTGCCCTCCCCTGCCAGTCTGGTTGCCCCTAACTGTCCTCCCCTGAAGGCCTGGTCGCCCCCAACTGCCCTCCCCTGCTGGCTCAGTCACCCCTAAATGCCCTCCCCTGCTGACCTGGTCATCCCTAACTGCCCTCCCCTGCAGGCCTGTCCCCCACAACTGCCCTCCCCTGCAGGCCTGGTCCCCCTTCAACTGTCCTCCCCTGCAGGCCTTGTCTCCCCACAACTTCCCTCCCCTGCTGGCCTGGTCTCCCCCAACTGCCCTCTTCTGCTGGCCCGATCACCCCTAACTGCCCTCCCTGCTGGCCTGATTGCCCACAACTGCCCTCCCCTGAAGGCTTGTCCCCCACAACTGCCATCCCCTGATGGCCTGGTCCCCTCCAACTGCCTTCCCATGCAGACTAAGGTCCCCCCCAACTGTCCTCCCCTGTAGGCCTGGTCCCCCCAAACTGCCCTCTCCTGCTGTCCTGGTCCCCCTCAACTGCCCTCCCCTGCAGGCCTGGTCCCCCCGCCCCTACTGCCCTCCTCTGCTGGCCCGGTCACCCCTAACTGTCCTCCTTGCTGGCCTGATCACCCACAACTGCCCTCCCCTGCAGGCCTGGTTGCCCCAAACTGCCCTCTCCTGCAGGCCTGGTCCCCCCCCAACAGTCCTCCCTGCAGGTCTAGATCCCCCCAACTGCCCTCCCTTGCTGGCCTGGTCTCCCCCAACTGCCCTCCTCTGCCGGCCTGGTCACCCACAACTACCCACAACTTCCCTCTTCTGCCAGCCATCTTTTGGCGGCCATCTTGTGTTGACCTGGGGGCAGCCATCTTTGGCCACATGGGGGCGGCCATCTTATGTCTTGGAGTGATGGTCAATTTGCATATTACTCTTTTATTAGATAGGATTCTTACAATAAACTAAGCTGGAGAAAAGAGAATGTCATTAAGGAAATCATAAGAGAAAAACACATTTAGAGTGTTTATTGAAAAAAAAATTGACATTTACGTGGACCCACACAGCTCAAAGCCAATTCAAGGGCCAACTGTATTTTAAAGAATTACAGCGGCAGGGAGGGCAGGTTGGTTTGGGTGGGTTAGACAGCTATGATCCTACATCCCCACAACTGTCTCCACCTGCTATAATCCTCACCCAAAGGCTCCGACTGCTGCAGGAAGAAGGGAAATAGAAATACCAACCCCAGTACCAACCTCCTTATCACAGAAATGATGGCCAATAATAAAGCCAAAAACAAAACCATTCTTCTGTCAGCTGGATCATGTGTCCCTTTTACTGCTCTCTGTGTCCTCCTGCCGACGACAGTGGAGGATTGCATATTTATGAGCTGGTGACTAGAAGTGGGGAGATGGGTCCGTGGGATGGCCAGCCAAGCACATACGTGGAAACTTGAAGAACAATTAACTGTTATATCCAGGGAATGTGATAAAAGTCCACCCACAGAGAGCCCTCAGGGGATAGGGATTCAGAAATGGCTTCTTCAGTCTGGCTGGTCCAAGCTTTCCCACACTGGCACAGCCTCCCGTGGCCCTTCCTCCTTCAGAATCCTGGGCATTATTTTCTCCTGCACGTGGACCTGCTGAGCAGGCATTCCTGACATTAAATGCTGTCTCCACAGTGACTCCCAACCTTAGCCTGGCTGGAGAAAGTAACTTAAAGCGCAGAAATGAGAGTAGCACTGCGATACCATGTTCTCATGTCATCTTCTGTTGTGCTGTCACTGGGGACAGAAAATCACCAATGTATCAACAGAGTACTTTTCAAACTTGTCAGGCTTCAACTTGAATAGCCTCTCCTTGATAAAGGCTTCCCTGACTCCTTGAGTCAGAATTTAGTGAGCTTCCTCATATCTCAAATAACTAGCACATGCTGCTTACATAGCACTTACTGCATCATGCTGAGAAACGTTTTGTGTGTTCATTTGTACAGCAGTCCCCTGCCTTCAGTTGTGTAGCTCCCTGGACATAAGGAAAATGACACTCATTGTGACCCCTGATGGGACTGGCTCCAGACAGGCAGGATCCATTAAGTGTCATGTAGCTCGATGAATGAATGAATGAATAAATGAATGAATGAATAAGTGGAAATGCCCATTTGGTAGAAACCAAAACACAGTTTTCCTATGTGACATCTGGCTAGTCCTGAGAGCTTCAAGCTATTCAACAAAAGCCTGTTAATCCTTAACTTGGCTGAAAAAAACTTTAAACTCTGATAAGGGTCAAAAGAAGAGAAATTTGCTGTGAAATACGGTTTCCCCTAGGAAGTGTTAGCTTTGTTATTTTGACTCTCAGTTCAGCCCCAAATCCCACTTGACCCACAGTATAGCAGAATCATTATGAGAGGCCAAACGAAAGAGAACAGTATAAAAAGAAAAAGAGAGAAGAGAAATCAAGGAGAATTTCCATTGGACAGAAAGAATAGGTAGATTCACTCAAGGAGAAAATCAAAATGAGAATTACAACAACTTTAAAAAAAACTGCAGAGGATTTTGAAAACCTACTTGAAAGTGACAGATGAGATGACGAAGGCCCAGAGTGGACTGGGAGGCGACCAAGATTAATGAGCTGAATCAGGGTTTTCTACCAACCATCTATTTTCTCCACCGTACCTCACTGCCTTTCTAATACGTTTCTATTGCTGCTATGCTATGAATTTAAAAGTTCTACAGTAAAATATAATAACATAAACATATAATCTATAATAATAAAAGTGTAATATGCTAATTAGACCAGACATCCTGCTAGACGTCCTTCCAGCCGACCTTCTGGAGGAAGCTGGGGCTGCAAGGGAAGCCTGGGTCCCTGGTGCCAGAGGGAAGCTGGTGCTGGCAGCCAGGGGAAGGAAGGCCTACTCTTGCACAAATTTCATGCATCGGGCCTCTGGTAATAATATAAACACCTCTGAGTGCCTAGTTCCTCATCAAAAATATGAAATGATCACAATAGCTGATTCATAGAGCCTTTGTCAGTATTATATAAAATGAGTGTAAAATGCTTAGGGCAGAGATGGTATATTGAAAGCACTCCATAAATATTACTAGTATTAGCAACTATCATCTGCTTCAAATTCATGTCCATTTCAATGCAGCTCTTCCAGGAACACCTGACGTGAAAACAGAACTAGTAGAAGCATGACACAGTGGATGCCATGTCACGAAATTGAAGCCGATGATAATTTGACCATTACACCCTTGACCCTGTGGTTACTATTATGTATAACCGGCCTAGTTGCTCTAATAATTCAAGGTGCTGTATGCAAAATTACATATTATGTGTGTCCAGGTTACATTTAAGAAATTGAATCTCTGCCTGTGCCCTTTCATTGCTGTTACAAATGCACTAAGTTGCAGAGTAAGAGCTCAAATGCTTTTTAACTGGCCTGGACACCATTTATGACTTCCTAGTGGTCCACAGGTAACAGCTACATTTCCACTCAATATCCAGCTGGGACAAATTTGCTTACTTAACAAATATTTATTGAGCTTCTTCCCTGGCCAGTGTGGGTCAGTTAGTTAAGCATCACCCCATATACCAAGAGGTCCAGGTTCCATTCCTGGTCAGGGCACATGCCTTGGTTTCGGGCTCGATCCCCACTAGTGGGCATGCAGGAGGCAGCCAATAGATATTTCTATCATTGATGTTTCTCTCTCTCCCTCTCTTTTTCTCTCTAAAATCAATAAAAACATATTTTAAAAAATAAATATACATATTTATTGAGCTTCTAATATGCGCCAGGCATTTGCTTGGTGTTAGGATACAGCAGTGAACAAAGCAGGCTAAAATCCCTGACATATTAGAACTTCATCATAGCAGAAGAATGACCCAGAATGTAAAGGGCAGAAATAAACATGTCTAACCTTTAGAAGTGCCATCTACTAAGCTCAAAGAAAAGCTGCCCTTGTATTGGAAATAAAGGGATTTTTAATAAAAATTTTTCTTTTGCGTGGCCAGTGTTCTGAGTGGTTGAGCATCTACCTATGAACCAAGAGGTCACTGGTTCAAATCCTGGTCAGGGCACATGTCCAGGTTGCGGGCTTGATCCCCAATAAGGGGCGTGCAGGAGACAGCGGATCCATGATTCTCTCTCATCATTGATGTTTCTACCTTTCCTTCCCTCTCTCTTTCTCTCTGAAATCAATAACATAATTTTTTAAATTTTCTTTTACCTTGATGCTGTGCACACTATCTGGTAAGATCTTAGGCTTCTACATTATGACTAATTATGTTACCTAAGATGCCTTTAACTTTATTTGCATAAGGAATACCAAATGAGAATAATACATCAAAAGAAATAATATGAGAAAAGTCTGCTGGGGATGAGGATAATAATTATAGATAACTTAAATCAGAAATACCCAAGCTTTAAAAGGAGTGTATAAATCATGTCACCAAGGGAAAGCAAAAGGCACAAAAGTCACTTTTAGGGCTCACTCACCTAATCTCCACCATGCCCACCTTCCTCTCTGACTCAGCTGTCTCCACTTTTAAAGCTAAGCAGCACTTGGAGTTTGGGATAACACTCAAGGTTTGGCAATGCAAAATATCACCTCCTCCCTCCACACCTGCTGCCACAGAAATAGAAAATCCAAATCCAGACGCTAAATATAAGGAACAATTCAAACATAACATGCTTTATTTTTTAATCTGGCTGTATGGAATTTAATAAAACACTGTATATTTTATTATTTATACAATTGTGTGCCACCTTTACATCTGTAAGATTTATAATAAATGCACGCATCTGTATCTATTTATGCATACATGTGCATACACAACATATACTATACATACACATATGTATGTGTGTGGGAGGCTGAGCAGCCATTAGGTGCTCTTTGACCAGAACACTGCTGTTTGGAATGGCAAGATGGATACCAGCACAGGAACAGAGAGGAAAAAAAAAAAAAAAAACACAAGAAAACTGCAATAGAGCATCCTAAGTGGTATGGCAAGGTTTGCCATCCTTGGTGATGAAGGGCATGGAATTGGATACCTAATCCAGCCTTAGACAAAAGAATGGTCAGGGAAGACATCCCAGAAAAAGTGCCACCTGAACTAGTTTTGGTTAATAGATAGGAGCTAGCCAAAAGAATGTCTGGGGCGAGGGGATGTGCAAAGGTAGAGGATGTAGGAGAATCTGTGATACTGTGAAAAACTAAGAAGTTCAGAATACCTCGAGGGAGCATGTATTTGAGGCACAATAAGCAATTGCCCCTTTCTATTTCTCTTCATTGTGACCAGGGGCCACACCACTTATGTAGTTTGCATGCCCCAGAGTACATGACAAGGTGCCTTATGCATCCTAGATATTCAATAAATGCTCTAAGAATTAAATAGCTTATATTCAGTAACACTTGGCCAAATAAGAGTAAAACCCAATAATAAAAATTCCATTTAATACTTAGTTTTTATATATTCTCACCCTCTATTTTAACTTCTCACTGGAAAGAAAGCAGAGAATGTAGGAAGAGCATGTTGTATATTTCTTAGCTCTGTTGATCATTAACTAGAAAGTCCTGCTAGATCTTGAAAGTCCAATTAGTAACTTTACAAAACTATCTCATTACAGGCATGCTTAGGTCACCTCCTAGTACTGCTTTGGATGATTTTAGTTCAATTGCCCAAATTATAGTCAAGGATAGCCACCATTAATAAATTCCCATAAAGACTTGTGTTTTCCCTGCAGGTTGGAAAACCAGCAATACTAGTATACAAACATTTAGATTTAACAGAGAAATATCAATATAAAAAGGCTCTCTCAGTGTTTGGTGATATAGAAAGGAGGTCCATTCAGAAGGTGAGGCAATTTCCAAAGAAACCCCTCAAAGTAGTATTTGTTATTTGGATGAAGCCATGTTTTGTCCTTTTATGAAATGGTACATCTACCTCTTAGGAGCTGACTCATAGCCACTAAACTTGTGAGCCTGATGAGAACCAGAATGACAATCTCTTTGTGTGTGTGTGTGTGTGTGTGTGTGTGTGTGTGTGTGTGTGTGTGTTTCAATAAAATTTTACTTATGAAAATAGGTGGCAGGCCAAATTTGGCTCATGGGCCTTTGTTTGTTCACCCCTGACAAATTTTTACATTGTATACACAGTAAAACCATGCAAAATAGAAAAATATATTGTCGATAAATTTAGTAAGTAAGGATAACTATCATTGCTTGAGTCAAAGTACATTTAAGTTAGAGTGAGAAATGTTACAATTACACTCACTTTGTCCTTTGTAACAAAAGCATAGGTAGTACAAAGATAGTATGAAATGGACAAGAACCTGAAACTAGTTTATTCAAAACCTCCTTCAATTAACCACTATACTGCAAAGGATTTTTGAAATAACTATGTTTTTATTGATTTCAGAGAGGAGGGAGAGGGAGAGAGCGATAGAAACGTCAATGATGAGAGAATCATTGATCGGCTGCCTCCTGCATGCCTTCTACTGAGGATTGAGCCCAGAACCCAGGCATGTGTCCTGACTGGGAATCAACTGTGGTCTCCTGGTTTATGGGTCATCACTCAAACACTGAGCAACACTGACTGGGCTACAAATGATTTTTAATTCTGGTAGCCATAGGCTATGAATTTCCTTTGAGTAAAAACTTGGACTTATCACTAATATTAATATATAACATTTTAAAATTTCTGCAATAGAAAATTGGAATTCTAATTTTTGCGGTGACACAAACATATATAAGAAAATTTAACATTTTACAAATTTGGGTTTTACTAAATTTTTGATGATTTTTTTGTTTTATAAAACAGTGACCACAATATTATAATTGTTTAAATATATGTGTAACATAAAATACTAATGTATTTGTTTTTCATTGCAGCCTTAACAAATTAGCATACATTTAATGGTTCAAAATAGCACCCATATATCATCTCATAGTTCTGTAGGTCAGAAGTGTTATTACAGCATGTCTCAGTTGGTTCCGCTGCTTAAAATTTCACAAGGCAGAATGACAATCTCCTAATCTACAATGAGAACTATAGTGATTTCCCCAGCAATCAAACATCCCATATGATCAATAATATTCAGAATGCTTACTTATTTATAATGACAAATTGCTACCATGTGGCCTAGGATCTTAACATTGGTTTAACCAGTGAATTATTTCCCTATAGAGAGGCCTATTTGTGAAACCAAGTATGTTAGTTATCTATTGCTGTGTAATAACATTACCACAAATGTAGTGACTTTAAGAAGCACACACATTTATTACCTCACAGTTTCGATGGATCAGGAATCCTGGAACACCTTAGCTGTATCCTCTGCTTAGGGTCTCACAAGATTGTAAACAGGTTGTTGGCCAGAGACATGGTCTCATCTGAGGCTTGACTGGGGAAGGATCCCTTCCAAGTCACTCAGGCTGTTGGCAGAATTCAGTTTCTTGTGAAATTGAGCACTTCAATGTGGAGTGATGGCTTTACCATCTTTTTGGTGGTTTGCCCGAGGCTGTCCTTAGCTACCAGAGGTCACCTGCAATTCCTCACCATGTGGGGTTCTCCAACACGCTGCCTACTTTCTCCAAGCTAGCAAAAGAGACTCTAGCAGGGTGGATGCTACAATCTCATGTAACATAAATACAATATAACATAGCATATTACTACATGGAATAGGAGTGTATATCCTGTCACATCTGCAATGTTCTGTTGGTTAGAAACAAGACACAGATCCCATGCAAACTCTAGGAAAGGAGATCTCACAGGTGTGTGAACACGTAGTTGAGAATCACAAGGGCCTTCTGAAAGGTGTTTGCTATACCACATAGTAATGTCTGTTTTGTAAATGATACAAGAATCAAATACATCAGAGCAAGACAGACTAATGAATCTATCCATCTCATTGCCATCACAGACAGTTTTTCCACTAAGATAAGGATATACAACATCTATAGGCTCTTCTTCCTTGAATGATAAACAGGTATTGACAAGATTTACGTTAGTGATTATCTTATCTTGGTCACTGGATGTCCAACTTTTATCTGATTCTTAGATGCTACATCAATTTACTAAGGTTACCTAATAAAATATCACAGACTGGGGGACTTAAAGAACAGAAATTAATTTTTTACAGTTCTGTAGGCTAGAAGTATAATATATCAAGGTGCTGGCAGGTTTGGTTTCTCCTATGGCCTTTGTCCTTGGCTTGTAGATGGCCATTCTCTCCCTGCCTCCTCACATGGTCTTTCCTCTGTGCACCTGCTTTTAGAAATGTGGCAACACCAATAAGCTTACAACCAGATCTCATTTGTCTGTAACCTCTTTAAAATTATTTTCCCATCTTGAACTGGGATCCATTAAGTTTTTGTGTGAAACTTTAATTCTCAGAGAGAAATTATATTCCTCTTAAGTTCCCAAGGAATTTGTGACTGTGGACTCCTAAAACAGAAAAGTAAACATGCCTTCATTTTGTGATCTATCCCTACCAAAAAGACAAACACACACAAACAGTAAGTGCAGCTTTGCTAAACCCAATGACATTGTATTGAACATCTGCCTCAATTCATCCAACACAATTTATTGAGTCCCTGAAACAAAGCTATATGCTCTCTGCACTCACGGAGCCAACATTTAAGTGGAAAACACTGGGTAGTGGAGGCGGGGAGGCAGATAATAAAAAAGCAAGCAGATAAACACACATCACATTTGTAATATGAATATGAAAAGGGATAAATGCTAGGAAGGGGCTATGAATGTGAATGGTAATGAAATGTGAATGCTGGCTGGTTAGGGGAGGAGAAACCCACCTTATGTTGGAGGGTGAGGGATGGCCTCTTAGAGGTGGAGGCATCTCACCAGAGGCCATAGGATAAGGAAGAGCTAACCAGGTAAAGAGGGAAGAAAAAGTGGTTCCAAACCAGTCACCAGCAAATGCAAAGCCCCTCAAAAAGCTGTGTTTGAGGCCCTGAAGAGAATACGGAAAGCAATGGGGTCAGGGATGAAGAATCCAGCTCTTGCTTACACTGTCTAGTAGCTGAGACATACAAGCATCGTGATCAAGAAAGCAAAGGGCCTGGGTGCGGATGGAATGTTTGGGGTCCAATCCCATCTCTGCTGCTTACTGGCTGTGTTAATTAAGATGCAACTTTCCAATCTCAAAAGCAGTAAGGGGCTGTTGCATCTGCAGGTTGCAAAGACTCCATGAAAAAAAAAACAAAAAAAAAAAAGACTCCATGAGTTGAACAATGTATGTGAAGCACTTGGTGTCTGGCACGTAGTCTGTGTTGAGCAAATATCAGCTATTCTTACATGAAACAAGCCCAACATCCTATTGTCTCTCTTTATGTTACTTCCTGTATTAAACCTGCATCTGAAGAACTTCTAACAGTCACAAAGTTGTGTTTTTTTTTTATTATTAAGGATCTCTAATTTAGAGATATAGTTAATTTGGGGAAGACTGAGACTTAAAGGCATCATCTGAGAGCTGTCATTAAAATCCAGATGTTAATTCTGTCAAGAAAAAATATCCCAGTGCAGGTCACAAAGAATGTGTTTAAGTAGTCCATTATTTTGTTCAAATATTAAAAGACAAAAATATGTATTAAGAATTCAATTTCTCCCTTTAGTTCTCCCCTGGCCAAAAAAATGACTGATATATTTTGTCAGCTTAGAGAAAGCAGAATCTGTTCCATTTTATGGGATAAAGTTAAACCGCAGAGAGAGATATGTTAAATAAATTGGGTCAAAATAATTTAATCCACCCTTCACATATTTTCAGCTTCTGGGCAGATTAGAAGGTACTGTTTCATAATTCAGCAGATGTGATACACTCATTGTATGTGGGATTTCTGTTATTATATGGCCCAGCTTCAGGATAATTCTGAAATCACAGTATGCATAGGACTCATCCCTAGATCAAAGAGGAATTCAGGACTCTTTTCTTTCACTTCATCGCTATGAGATTTCTTGAAAAAAAATACATCTGAAATAAGTGTAGAATGTGGGATAGAAGGGGCAGAGAGTGACATGTCTTTTCATTATTTGGTGTACAAAGAAAAGAACCAAAGAAAAGAGAGCTGAGAAAAATCTATCACGTTTAGAAAAATATACTTTTGTTTACCCTGAAAAAAAACATATGAAATCTGGGAGGACAAAAATAACATTTTATATTCCTCAAAGAGCTTTAGGGACTTTTTCTCCAAGTTTTATACTGAGGGGGAAAAAAGAGCACCAAAGTATTTCTACACCACAGTTATCTCTCAGATCCAGCTTCCCCAGTCCTATTGGAAATCAAGGGCAAGCAAACAGACTACCCAACTTCCTGTCAGGTTATCAGCTTATTGATCAACATGCTATCTTCCAAATTACCAACGTCAGCAGACGACAATTCTCCACCAACTTTGGGTTACAAAAAAAAAAAAAAACTAATTCTGTTCTTTCCATCATAAATAGTTTCCATAATTCATCTTCCTTCGGATTACCCGATGGGAAAACAGACCATGAGAATTATTCCAAAATGGGCATCAGTGTAGGCATATTGTTCTTTGTATAAGATGAACCCAGAGTCCTGCAACTATGTGACTCCTGCACCAGCTGAGCCTGGATCGACGGGGGTTGAAGAAGGTGCAGTGCAGTGGATGCTACTTGGAAAATGCTACAGGTAATGGCTGGCGTGAGAGATGCTCACCATCTTTTGCAATTGTGTTAAAATGAAAGCATATAACTTATGCCAAGGAAAAGGCCTACTTTCAAAACATAAAAAGATATGTTACAGCTGTGCATTGTGGGAGCCAGCGACTGCTGTAGTATCAGGCAATTTGGCACATGCCTGTGGTACATGCTGCTCCTCTTCCCGAACACGTTAACCTGCTGCTGCCAATGTGTTCTTACTGCAGAGGCCCTGGCGGCCCTGAATGCCTTCTCCACGCATTTCCCTAATCTGCTGGAAACAGGAGCATCTAACGGTTAAGAAAATAAACCTATTCGTGGATAGCTACAGGTTGTGCACAACTGAGGTCAGAAAATTATAAATTTGCTGTGAAGGCCTGAGACCGGACTTAGGATTTGCATCTCACATTTATTAAAGCTGCCAAGTGAAACCACCGACATGCAGGAGAAGAGAAAGAACTGTCATTCGCTTTCCCTGCGTCTGTTCAAGTGGGTGGAAAGAAACCCAGGTGGGCAGGGGCCTGTGAAACTGTATTGTGCTGAAACAATAGTTTGCCATGTGTGTGGGAGAAGCTGGGCAGAAAAGAGGCCACCTGAAATTTGTGTCGCCCGGATAGAGAGATGTTCCAAAAAGAATTTTAACGACAGCGCTCGTTACTAATAGTCACATAATCAATCCATAAAGAATATAATCTGCCAAAGAGAAAAGGAGTTCTTTTGTAAAAAGCCTCTGTGGTAATGAGCGCGGTGAGCGTGAAAACAACCCCTTTCTGAAATGGGCATGGGCCAGCTCACCTGTGGGAGGCGGCCTGGTGCAGCTTCCCTACGCGGCATCCTTTATGCTTGTTGATCTGTGCCTGCTACTTACAAATCAGGAAAAAGCCCACACCCCCCACAAGTTCCCGGTAAAACTGAAATGAGTGCTACAGTCGGCACGATCAGGCCACAACACACCAAGGGCCTTCACTGGACGTTTTGCTATTGATGTTCAGTCGATGCACATTTTCTCCCAACCAGAGATGAATTACCATTTACATTAGATGATACATATATGATGCACAGAATAAATTACTAAGATTGAGTCTCACTTTTACTAGTTTATTAGCTGTGTGCCCTTACTGTGAACTTATCTAAGCCTCAGTTTCTGAGAAAACAGATATAAGAATAATATTGTACCTCTTACTTCCAAAGATCAAATTAAATAGACATGTACCTCCAGCTAGCTTCACCAACATTTTACTCTGAATGGGGTCATATGTATTTTAGGACCAAAATTACAATGATTCTGAGACCCTACCTGCCTAAACAAAAACTCTATCAATGATTTTTGAGAGTCCCAGAAAGGGGCTTTATCAACTCAGTCATTCTCCCTCTCCTCTCCTGGTGCACTGAGCATTCCTGCTGCCCAAATCCTGCTCAGAGAAGGGGGAGGAGGGCTTCCCACCACAACGCAGAAGGGCCGTTGTGAGGATACCTCTGTTCTGGGCCCAGTGAGCTATCTATGGATGCTTGTGAAGCTGCCGTCCTCAACTTGCTGAAGCAAAGCTGGGTTCCCTGCAGAGCGAGGAAACGCGGTCCTGTTCCCAACTCTGTGATGCCTGTTACGCCTGGGCCGTGAGCAGCCCGCCAGCCAGAACACCTCACCTTTCTCCTAGACTCTCCCAGTCTCCCTAAGGGAGTCGCTGAGCTTCCCGCTCCTTCCACAGGGCACCACCGCCTAGTCCCAGGAACTACATAGAGAAGAAGTGCTGGTCATCGTTTCCAACCATCTCTCTCCTCCATCCCTCACCTCATACAAAACCTCTGTGAAGGTTCTCCAGACACAGAGCCCTGAGCAAACACGCAAATACACACAAATGCTGGTGATGACTGTGAGGTGGGAGGGATGTACAGACAGCACTGACACTCAGCTCAGTCAACTGGAAGACCTGTCTGTGTGTGGATACACTCATTTATCCAGTAAATACTTCACTGAGCAAGTTTATTGGGCGAGCTGGGTTTATAGAGAGAAATCAAGATATAATATTATTTGTGTCATAGAGCAGCTTTCAAATCCACTCTTTCGGATAACTGTTTCTTGGCTATCTTTTCTGGTTGTTTTCAGCTATTAACCATTGCATTATTAGATTTTAAAAATTCTATTCTAGCTTTTAATCTCTTGGTTAAAGCTTCTCTTCATGACATAATTCCATCTATTGCCTCAGCTCTCATTTCTTTGATCCTTTCCTTATACCCAAAATAATGACAAGGCACGCCACTCTGGCCCTTCCGGCCCATATTCTAGACTTATTTCAGACATATTTCTTCCAGAAAGTCTGACTTCAGAATTGAAGCCCTTAATTTTGCCTCTCACTAATGAATTGCATATGTTGTATCAGACATTTAGATATTATAATTCTGGCAGGCAAGAAAAGGGAGCATTAATAGCCTAAACTACTCTGTCAGCATTGCTTCATTTTTATATCTTTGACTCTTAGCTGCGATGACTTTCCCATGTTTTTGTTGATATCATTATTTTGTCTTATTTGTATTCTCCTTTAGGTGAAATGCCTATCTAGGGATATTTTTGCAATGATTAGTTGAAATTACATTTTAAGTCAGAATATGTGAGACTTGCCACATTCCCTAATGTATGTGATAGGGAGATGAATGTTGAGTCCTTGCTCTCCTGGCAGTATCTCCTCTCTGCCTGATTCTTTCTGATTCTTGCTGTGGAATGCAGTTAGTCCTTGGGCAGCTCCAACAAAGAGTCTCACTCAGCAGGCACCTTCCTGCTAACAGTTTCCATAGCTATGAACTAACAGGTCAGTGACAGAAGTCCCTGAGGTGGTGAACTTTTCCTAATCTGCCTTCTCGGGACACACCCCTCCTCAGAAGCGTCCACTGTGGAGAAAGGTCAGAGGTGTGTCGAAGGGCTTCTTATCATAGCATGATGGAATCTCCAGGAACAGCATGTATAGCTGAGCCACACTTAATGTGAATGCAAAACTTATGAATCAAGGTTGGATATTTTTAAGAGGGAAAGGGGGAGCTATTTTTATTTTTACTCTGGGCCAGCAGACATAAACAAAACTGTCCTGAAAACACCTGGACATACAGTCATCCTAGTCATGGGAAACAATGAACTTGGCGATGTACAGGTGATTAGGCAGCCATTTGAGGGAGCTCTTTGCTTTCCCTATATTAGTCCTATACAGGTCACCTAGCATCACCCTCCTTGTTACAAATCCACTGTACTTCTTAGGAAATGCTGAGCTTGATTTTCTTCTTCCTCTTCTTCTTCTTCTTCTTCCTTCTCCTCCTCCTCCTCCTCTTCCTCCTCTTCTTCCTCCTCCTTCTCCTTCTCCTCCTCCTTCTCCTTCTCCTCCTCCTCTTCCTCCTCCTCCTCCTTCTTCTCCTTCTTTTCTTCTTTATTCCATTAAGAGATAGAATTTGTTTTTCTTTTTGTCCTCTCCTTGAGTTTGGGCTGGTCTGATAACTTGCCTTGACCAATATTAACATGTGGAGGAAGTGAGGTGATGTGATGTCTGGGTCCTAGGCCTCAAGAGATTTTGCAGCTTCCTCCTTTGCCCTCTGGGACTTGTGCCCTGACACCATCTACCTGTGAGGAGGCTCAGGATGAAAGCATCAGCAGCCAAGCTGACCGGCCCAGCAGAGGCCAGCCCTGCTTGACCTACCCACTGAATGACCGAACCAGGAAAGACCAGCAGAATGCCTGCCAGGCGGCCCACTGAATTGTGAGAAGTAATGGATCACGTTTTGTTTTAAGCCAGTACATCTGTGGTTGGTGTGTTATTCAACAGAGGATAACTGTAACACATACCTAAATTATTTTCCCCTCCAGAGCTTTTAGATACTTTCAGTTTAATACTTACAATAAAGCTATTTGGGATTTATCCAAGGCACCAAAATTTAAAGACTACACAGGTTTTAAAACCACCACAACCAATAGCAAAGGCCCTCTTTGCTACCAGCTAAAGCAGCAAGCTCGCCCCGTCACCTCTTTGGTATAAAGTAGAAACCAATAAAGCAGGGGCTTAGTTTGTACCACGTCAGGGGTCACTCCCACTCATGCCCCTACAAGCTTCACAACAGCATGGATTCAAGGGCATTATTTCTGCTTTTTGTTCTTGCCTCACAAAATTACGACATCTCAGTTATCCTTAAACAAATAGCACCTTTCCCTGCCTGGGCTCCAGAGCCTCTGTTCATTCATTAAATTCTTCTATTATGATGAGCCAAGTATTGAACTGGAGGAATTACATCATGTCATTCAATCCTCACCACCTCAACAGGTAGGTGGCACCAGACAGAATAAATTCCTTACTCCTGTTTCACCAAGTAGTAACTGAGAGGGTCAGGGAGTCCAATTCAAGAACTACCTTATACCAAAACTCGTGGGACTTCCTGTTTCTTTGACTCTGCCTTGATGTCTAAATTAAGTCGCTTCTGATTTCTTGAAAAGGCCTTTCCCTAGGCCCTGCAGATTCCGAGATTCCACGCATGGGAGAACTTAGTAAAGCAACGATGCCACCATTTACTGGGGTTAGGGCTTAAATGAGGCTGTCAGTTCTTAAACATTTCACAATGACATTCATAAGCTTTTCATAGAATTTCAGAAGAAATAATAATCGAAGCAAATGTGCAAATTTAGATGACTGAGACCTACACAGTTTTTCACGTGAATGACTCTTTGAACCCCTCAGAATTCGCCTTTCCCCCAGATGATCCCCTCTGAGATAGGATTAAATTCTGAAAGGTGATTGTCAGCAACCTTCAAAAGCAGATTTGCTGCCATAAAAATCCCTTTATCCAGAAGCATCTTTCCTTTGGGGAAACTGAATGAATAGCATGATAAGTGTCACTTAAGAATCAGTGGTAACTCATTAACAATTTGTATTCGTGGTAAAATATCTATCTATCTCTAAGGTCACTGTGTCTTTTTCTGGAACACCAAGAGTTGTTAACAGGCAAAGCAATAAAGTACATAGGTACCACCATGCTGGAAACTCTCTTTTATAAAAAGAATCTACAGTTTGATAAACAAATGCCCCTAACTCCACAGTAAATTTGTTCTAGAAATAAGTACTATTCTAATAAAATAAAATAAAAGACCAACCTTCCTACCTCAAGAAGAGCTAAACAATTTTAAAATATTAGATTGAAGCACAGCTGTTCAAATACATATTTTCAAATATTTTGGCTCTTAAGAATGTTCGCTTGAAGGAACTTTTCAATCTTTTCCCACGCAAAATCCTGTCTGGCCTGAAAAGTGTGAAAATTCCTCGAGGAAGCTGCTGGCAATATATCTGTTTCATTAGTGAAAAGAACGCTGAAATCAATTTACTCTGAACTAAGATCAAATTCTAAGTTGAGAAGGTCTAAAAATGACAATTTCAACTAACTATGGCACATGTACAAACCTTAAGTAAAAATCAGAGGCAAATTTTTAAAACATAAAGAAAAGTGATGATTAAAATATATTTAAATTATAGTTTTGCTTTTTATCTTATGATAAGAGATTGTATACCCTAGGTAGAAAAGTTGGAAAACCTAAAAATATAAACAAATAAATAAATCTAAAATATAAATAAAGCTATATAATTTTATATATTACATCGATTGTTAATACAAGTTACATATTCAATATTCTTTTAATTTATATATGTATAATGTGATAATGAAAACATAATATTACAACTTGATTTTTTTACTCAACATTTTGGCTTGAGTAGATAGATCCTCATGACCTTCAATAAAAATTAAAAATTAAAAACAAAAGGGAAAAAAACACAAACTTTAATGCTGTGTAAATTCCACCTTATCAATATCCAATCATTCATTTAATCATTCCCTTTTTTGGTTGGACATTTTGGAGATATATATTAATCAGGTAAGCATTATATTTAAATATAAAACTAGCTACAAATTTGAGCATATGTGAATCTATAAATAAACTATACTAAAGGCTGTAGTAGGAGCTTATTTATTACTGCACACTCTGAGTGCTGTCTGCTTCATTAATATAAAGCATTTATAAATGTAGGGTGTGTGTTTATATGTGTGAGACGGAGCTTCACTTGTCAAGCTGACACCAACATTGGTCTGGCCTTCAGATCTCTTGACCTCTGGAGAATGTGCATTGGAGTCTGGTCTGCCGATCTGACCCAAGGTAAAAACTAGAAAACACTGAAGTTGTTTTTCAGAAGTCTACATACAAAACAAGTTTAAAACTAATACTATGGTAAGCCTCAGTGTACATATTTACTTTCACTTTTTATTTTTTACACATGACACTAGCCTTGTTCTACAAAATCATTACAGGGAAGATACACAGATTTACAGATGAGATATACTTACAAAAGACGCCACATACTAGCTTTCAGAAGGGTTTATGTTATGTGACCTGCTAGGGATGGAAAGAAGTAAAGGTCCCTCCACAATAGCTCCCAGTTGTTTGATAATCTGTTTTTCAGCTTGGATGGTTGTGTCTCTGCTTTAGGCTGCACATGGTACCAGCTCTCTCTACAGACAAGGACCCCATAGAGCATGCCCAGGCCTCAGCATCAAACCTGGTTTTATGCTCCCCAGGAACTCCCCGCCACACACTTCCCATTTCTGAGGACTTACTGCTGAGCCCTCGGGACATAAGGAGAGCATTTAAGAAGTTGTGTGTGTTGTGGGGGCTGGGGTGGATGAATGAATAAGTCATTGAGACCCTGTTGCCTTCCAATTATGAAAGCTGCAGTGGCTGCTACACCTGCCATTAGTGCCCAGTGACTGCAACACCTGCCCTTTAGATTTCCTAAAAATAGCGGCAGAGATTTCCTTTTGAAGTTTGATGCCAGAATTGCCAGGACTTCTTCCCTTCCTTGACCTCCTTACATAAGGCCAGAGCCAACAAAGGAGCAGTTTTTCCCCTCTCACCTCCACGGAAATCTTGTGCCTTCAACATTATAATAATGAATTTGGAGAAAACAGAATCACAAACTAAAATGATAACATAAATGGGAGGTGGAAGAGGGCATAGAGGGGATAAATGGTGATAAAAATAAATAACAAATAAATAAAAGCAAACAAGAAAAACCATTAAGGCTGTGAGACTGTGGGAGAAAGGGTCAGAGCTCACTAAGGCTGCGTAATAATTGCTTGAGGCTAATTTAATTCACATCCAGGTCCTATCCAATGCACAACTTTGCCATGTAAAAGTCACAGAAATGAATCTGAGCATTTCAGCTCAATCCGCACAAAGGCCTATGAGTAAATGATTGTGTGTGCATAAGTAAATTTGTGCTTTTTAAAGTATGTTTCCCCAAAAAAAGCTTATCTAGGGTATCATCTTTAAACATCCATTGTACTGAAGACTTCCTAAAAACTATTAGTTACTAAATTGTGCTTATTATCCTATCTTCACAAATGCTCATTTTCTCCTGAATAGGACAAATATTTCTTCAAGAGCCAACTATTTCCTAAGCCCTTTTGATACTTTCCTGCCACCACCTCCCCGCCAACCTTGCACCAAGTGAAACAAGAATGAAAGCATAATTCACCAATAAGCAAGGAATATGACAGCCTTCTACCATAGTTCTGCCCATAGAACTTTCTATGATGATGGAAATGCTATGTAAAAGATACAGTGGCCATGAGCCATATCTGGCTATTGAGTATTTGAAGTGTGGCTAGTGAAACCAAGGAACTAAATTTTTCATTTTCCTTCACTAAAATAGGCAGTAGGTACTAACTACTATATTGGATGGAGTAATTGCAATATAATCAATACTGTTAACATTATGCACTTACTAAAATTACAGAGGATAAGTAAATAATATTCAAGATAAAGTGACATTTATTTTTAACAGCAAATGCTTTTCATACTTGCAGTTGATATCTCTGGTAAATAAAAACAAATAATTGGAAAGACTATTTCCCAGGAGTTAGAAGATGTGTGTTTGTAGCTACATTCTTAACGAGTTGTGTGGTAGTGGGGAAACTGCTTTATTTCTTGGGACCTTTAATAATATAGAATGTGGGTCAGCAACTTTGAAATTACTGGATTCTATAGTAGTCTCATACTATTCAAACGACCTTGAGAATATTTGGGGGGATCAAATAAGAAAAACGTATTATGTGTGAGCACTTTGCAAACTGTAAAGTGGTAAACCAGTGCAAACATAAAGAAAATTATGATTCAGGATCACCAATACTTACATCTCTGTGATCTTGATGCTGAAACCTTACTTCATAAGTTTTTCTGAACCACCAGAGTATATGCTGGTATTTGTAAAAAAAAATTATATATATATATATATATATATATATATATATATATATATATATATGTATATATGCAATCTCCCAGATCTTGTTTTGTTTTGTTTGCTTCAAGGGAAAGCAAGTAATGGCAAACACAACACACATAATAACTCTGAATTAAACACTTCATCTGGCCTCTGGCCTGGATATTTATAAAATAAATACCATATTTTTCCATGTATAAGATACACCCCAATTTTCCAACCCAAAATTAAGAAATCAATATTTTAAACATAAAACAGAACACATTTTTATTTAGTAATTACCGCAGGTAATGTTTATATGCCAGTACTATGATTTATGCAGCATATCACTTTAGTCAGCCTCTGTTGCATCACTGCTTTCTTCTTCATCACTATAAGTTACAGACATATCAATTTCTTCAACTTCTATTGTATCACTGCTGTCTTCTGAGTCACTGTCTATATACTAGTATGTGAGATCATCCTCATAAACTGGCGGCATTTTCTGAGCTAACTTTGTTCACGTTCTCATGGCCAATGCTTCTTTCCTCATGAAATTGAAGCACCATTTTGCCTTTCCTATAAAATCAACAATGTTTATTTCACTTGCAAACATTCTTGCCTGACATTGAATAAGCTTGGTTGACACACATAAGCCACTCTGGCGTTGCTCCATGATCCAAGTCTTAAGCCTCTGCTCCAAGTTTGCCCATTTTGCTGGTTTTCCTCTTAAGGCCTTCTTCTTTGGCATCTTAAGGAGTTGTTCTTCCTGTTTGCTCCACTGTCTGACCATACACTCAGTGGGAGGAGGCCCAAATTGTCTCTCTGCAGCTCTATTTCCATGCTCTTTTGCATAGCTGATTACATGCAGTTTGAATTTTGCAGAGTAAGACAATCACTTATCAGTATTTATCTTTTTATTTTTTTACATCTTTATGGGCTCAGAATGCTCTGGTCCCTGTTGCATATGTGCACTCTCCACCTCCAATTATCGCATCAGCTGACTTCAGTAACAATAAAGCTCCTGATTGGAGGAAGCCAGTTTGACAGAGTATGGGCAGCTACTCGGTGAGGCTCCCACCTAGGCTGACTTCTGTATATAAGATGCCCTTCGATTTTCAGTCTAACGTTTTGAGAAAAAAATAGCGTCTTATACTCGGAAAAATACGGTATCTTTTATTTTTTTCATTTGTGTGAAAAATAAATAAACTAGCTTCTCAAATGCTTTCGTTTTCCTCTGGGAGGTCTCTCTTGTGGGTCTGGTTTCTGCAGCCCACAGTAAAGCACACAGGGTTGAACACACAGTTTGCACACACAGGTGTGGTCAGTAGTTCTGCCCAACTCACCACCTTCAGGAGTGGGAGTGATGGGAGGAGGCAGATGTCTCCTGAGTGTGCTACTCATAGGAATGGCCAATGGTCTGGGAAGCAGGCTCAGCATTCCTGCTGCTTCTGCCTCTACTGAAGGGTCCACACCCTGGTAGGTGCCTAAGGTGATTCATTTGTATGCAGAAAGAAAAAAGGTCTACTTACATCCGTGCTTATGTAAAAACTAAGAGAAATCAAGCTTCAAAAACACTTTATATACAGAATGTATAGATTGCTAATTGCCTATCATAATATCCACTCTCCTTTTCCTACAAGGTAACAAAACCCCAACATTTAGCTCACTATGTTGCCACTTAAAATAAAAAGTGTTGCCCTAGCTGGTTTGGCTCAGTGGACAGAGGGTCAGCCTGCGAACTGAAAGGTCCTGGGTTTGATTCCGGTCAAGGGCACAAGCCTGGGTTGTGGGCTCGATCCCCAGTAGGGGGCGTGCAAGAGGCAACTGATCAATGATTCTCTCATCGTTGATGTTTTATCTCTCTATCCCTCTCCCTTCCTCTCTAAAATCAATAAAAATATATTTTTTTAAATTGTCATTTCCTGGACTTCCTTACAGCTAAGGTTTGGGCACTCTGATGCAATCACAGCACGGCTGCTTAAAATGTAAATGTAATGGCTAGAGATCCAGCAGCTACTTTGTTCCATGGGACCACTGCTCATGCCCAGAGTGCACATGCCCTTCTCTGCAGCAAGACTGAGCCAGCATCAGGGAGTCGTTCACAGCAGGGAGCCACCTTCCAGCCAGATCTTCACACAAAAGGGGATGTTAAATGGCCATCAGGGTAAATGAGTTTTAGTGACATAATGAGGGAAGGTTCTGCCACTAATTTCATAAAGTTTAGCCTGTGAAGCAATAAACAAAAAAGCTGGCGCTATTCCAGGCACTGAGTGTCTACTTCCCAAGCACAGTGTCTCTTGGAGTTCAAAGGAAACAGCACAGATGAATGGGGGAAATGGCCCTGAAAAAAGCATCTATTAAAAGAGTCAGCCACACATAAAGCCTATGAAAACCTGGGTGGAGGACACTCACTTTCCTTCACCTTGCCTGGCCAAGGTGGATCAAATGAACACCACTTCCAGGGAATGCAATGGAGATAGCAGCTCGAAAGTTGGTGTTTCTCATGCCACTTGTCATTCCTCAGATTTCACCTTTTGTTCAAGATGGGCTATCAAAAAGTATTATAATTTATCAATCAAAATATCACATGTAAGTAGAAATATGGCAAAATGTCATTACAACGATGGAACCATAATTCAAATCATACATTCTAGAAGGAATTAAAGAAAATGTGATCTTGCCCTGGACAGTGTGGCTCAGTTAGTTGGGAATCATCCTGTGTACCACCGAGAGGTCACCTGTTCGATTCCCAGTCAGAGCATATGACCGAATGTAGGCTGGATCCCCAGTAGGGAGCATTCAGAAGACAGCTAATTCGGGGGTATAGCTCAGTGGTAGAGCATTTGACTGCAGAAGACAGCTAATTGATGTTTCTCTCTTTCATCAATTTTTTTCTCTCTCCTCTCTCTCTCTCTCTCTCTCTCTCTCTCTCTCTCTCTCTCTTCTCCCTCTCTCTCTAAAATCAATAAGAAGATAGTTTTAAAAAAAAAAAAAAACAATCTCATAAAAAAGCATAAAAATTCAATCTAATCAACATTCAAGCAAACAACAACAAAAAACACACTGTGATCTTATATATTTTACTAGTGGCCCGGTGCACGAATTTGTGCACATTGAAAGGAAATTAGAAGAAATATTTCAGTATCACTATTTGCCCTTTCTCTATAATAGAAATGTCAACCAAATTCATGATCGACAATGACAGATCGAAACACATACGTGCGGTTGGCGCCAATGAGTCAACTTAGCCTTTTATAGATATAGAATAAATTTGCTTAATTAGATCTGCTTTCTGATGTAGCTAAACTTTTCCAGCCCAGTGAAGCACCTCAACTTCTTTTTCAGGCAGTTGTCATCAACACAGCAGTAAATATCAACACAAAGCACATATTATTGTAGATCACGCAGGGAGAACAAAGGGTAAAATATTTAATTGCAGCAGTGTTTGACTATATTCTGCACTGTGAGAAAACCTGAAGTTATTTTCAAGGTCCACCATTTCTTACTTCTTTTCATCCAGGTCAAGTTTCGAAGCTTTCTAAATCTCTGTTTTCTGGCTAATGAAAAGAAAATAGGATTCTACTGAGTCTCCTATCTACCTACTCCAGGACTTCTGTGAGGATCAAATGAGATGAGGCACAGGAAAACGCTTCACATACATTTGGTTAAAATGTAAATGTTTCCACCTGGCTATAAAGCAAGTCATGTTCCTGAGCTGAAGAAACTGCAAGGAGGCTAGTTGCTTAGGGAAAAGAAGTCAGGCGTTGCTACATGACATCATTACCCAGACGGACACTTAGCATATTAGCTATATATATATACTGTAGTAATCTTTCCAATGGATAGATTAAGTAATGGATATAAATATGAAATTAAAGACTCTATCTTATGGGTAGATCATAAGAAAGGGATAGAAGAAATATACTTATTTAGAAACTAAAGAAAGGATTATTTCTGAAATGTTTGGGTTCACATGATTAATTGTAGAATCATAATTCCAGAATTTGAAACCAAATAAGAATTGTAGTACTCATTTTATTAACCTCCTTATTTTAAAGATGAAGAAACTGGGGCTTAAAAAGGTTAAGAGTGTCCACAAAATTACATCAAGTCAAGAGAAGAATTCAGGTCTTCAGATTTTGTTCAAAGTTTTAATCTTTTTTTCATTATTTTCTCATTTCTTCCTGTGTCTGAATTTAACCTTTCTATTTCCTTTTTTCCAAAGACTCATTTAAAATATGACCTTTGAGTGAGCTCTTTGGAATGATTGAATTGTTCTATATTCTGATTATAGTGGCATTTACACAAGTCTATTCATACATTAAAACTTATACCTCTGTACACCACAAAAAGTAAATTAAAAACACCTACCAATAACCTTCAATGTTACTGAAGGAGCTGATTTTTTATCTAATGTTTCTGAATTTTTCAAACTATAATTTCTTAGTTATTTCCAATAGAGCCAAGAATAAAATGCAGGATATTTTAATCCCTTTGTCCTTTGATTCCATTGTATTTGGTGGTCTACTATTTTATTATATACAATTTTTCTATTATCAAATGTAAATGTAAAATAAGGAAATAAAAATGAAGTCTCTATTATTGACCAAATTTGCCGAGAGAGAATTTTTGTGTGAGAGGGAAACTTACCATGGAGAGGTAAACTGTTCAGATCTACTAAAAATTTAGAAAATTATACCCAGTTAGGTTAGTTCTAAATCGCTCAAGGTGAAATAGAAAATAATTGCAACTACCCACCATTTATGGAGTCCCCGTGCATTAGACACTATGTTAGATAGGTGTCAATTATATCTGGTCCAAAATGGTCATTCAGGAGAAAAATAACATTTTTATGCCAATAATCTGTATTTAATGCAAACATAGGGGATACATTCAGAAGATCATGGCAGAGTGGAAAAGATATAATTGCCAGAATCACGCATTAAGATTCAAATTAAAACTTCACTTTCTTTTTCTCACTCTGAGATATTTGACAAGTTGTGGGTGTGTGTGTGTTTTTAACATCTCTGACTTTTAGTTTTCTCACTAATCAATGGAAAAATCTTCCCTATCTTGCTGGATAATTGTGTGGATTAAATATTATGATGTATGTAAATAATCACACTTAACATTTATTTCGTGTTTGCTATGTATAAGACATTATCCTAAGTGCTTTAAGTAGTATAATTTATTGTCTGCAGATAAGTTTAGAAGCAGGTGCTTATAGAGAGGAAAACTGAGACAGAAGGTAAAGCAACTTACTGAAGATCATATAATTAGTAAGTTGAAAACTGAGACTTGGACCCAAACATTCTGGTTCCAGAGCCCATTTGCTTAAACCTCTCCATTATTGCCTCGTGTGTAAATGAATTGGCACAGAGTGGATGTTTAATTAATGGTTGCTGCTGTAACTGCAGCTTTTTATTTTTTATTGCAAACTAATCTCACTGGAGTCCCAGAAGCTGTAAGTGGGAAAGGGCTACAAATGTTAATGATGTAAATGAAACCATTTTTCTAACACTGTGGTACTTCTCATTACATCTCGCTTCACCAATGCAGTGAAGTCAGAGATCTCTTTTAAATGTTGATGTTAATCAAAAGTGAAGGCTTACATTGTTGTTGTTTTTTTTAAAAAGTCCCCAGCCCTTCTCAGTGGTTGAGCGTTGATCAATGAACCAGGAGGTCACGATTCGATTCCCTGTCAGGGCATATGCCCGGGTTGTGGGCTCAATCCCCAGTGGGAGTCGTGCAGGAGGCAGTGGATCAATAATTTTCTTTCCTCATTGATGTTTCTATCTCTCTGTCCCTCTCCCTTCCTCTCTGAAATCAATATATATATATATATATATATATATATATATATATATATATATCCCCAGTCCTTAACCTCTCCTAAATTCTGGATCCAGATGTTCAATTGCTCTCATACCTGTTCACAATGGTTAGAACAACACGGAACTGGGGTATAGATAAAAAAAAAATGGGATGTGAAATAGAGAACAAAATGGACATTTTTGCAGATCAGTACTGGTAGATGAATTGCCTTACCGTGAGAAGAGAGACCATGAGCCAGCCTGGCAGAGAAGGAGAAAGTAACTCACCTAGAAAACTCCCTGGACTAAGGCGAGAGAACAGGTAAGGACAGGAAGAAGAGAAACATCCATGAAGAGCAAAGGTGACCGGAGAGAAGGAACAAGATTGTCACAGCAGATCACTGCCTCTGTAGAGAATATTGGCTACCAGAGGATATGGGCAACATCTCAGATCCTTATTTTTTTAATATAAAAATGCCTGTGCTAAAAATATAAAATATAAAAATGCCTGTATGAATCCCATGCAAATTAGTTTTCACTGAAGAATATGTTTTGACCCACAGACTTCTCTATAGGCACCTACAGATGTCCTTTTATCCCAGATCCTTTATACTTCTGACGGCCTAAGGCAACCTGTGGGAACTGCGGCCAGGGCAGAACCATCTTCATTTCTCCTTCTAATTTCCTGGTCCAAGGTCTATCACAGTGTCATGGTGTGTCTATCTGTGCATATTCTCCACTCCTAGTGTACTTGCTCTGATTCAGGCTGATATTGCCTAGTCCCAGGACTGCCTACCTAGATACACCCTAAAAGTTAAGGGTGCTACGTGCAGAGTGCATTTGCTGCCTCTCCCCTCTCCTTTGCTCAGTCATGAGGATGTTTCCATCTTGGTGAACCCTGAGCACCATGCTCCAGGAAGCCCCAGCACATGACTGGAGTTGGTACACAAGATGACACCTATTGGCTCTCTCCTCACACCTTTCTAATCTGTCCTTCCTACTTTGCCAGAGTCACCCTCCTAAAACAGAGATCCACTGTGGTGGCAGAATTCTCAGATGGTCTCCAATATTTCCACTGCCTGCTATCCTTTGGAACGTGGATAGAACATGAATATGATGAGCCATAATCCCCATGATTAAATTAATAATCAGTTGGCTTTGAATTATTCAAAAGGGAGTGACCTAATTAGGTAAATCCTTAAAAGGGACATGGCCCTTCTTAGAGTCAGAGAGAAGTGATATGAGAGATTTGCCAGTGCTGCCTTTGGAGATGGAGAAAGTCATGTGACAAAGGTTGAGAGTAGCCTCAAAGCTCAGAGCAAGCCCTCACCAACAGTCAGGACAAAATCAGGGACCTCGGCTACACATCTACAAACAACTGCATTCTTCCAACAACCATGAGAGCGGGGAAGAGGACCCTGGGCTCCAGGTAGGAATTCAGCCCAGCTCACACTTTGATTTCACCTCCTGAGACCCTGAGCAGAGAACACGGTTACACCGTGCTCAGACCTCTGGCCTGCCAAAGTGAGAATAAATAAACTGACATTTTTTAAGCCACTGAGTTTGTAAGACTTTGTTACACAATTAAAAAATATACCCTGTCTTTTTCCATTTGAAAACTGTAACTATTTTCCCCAAATGGCAGAATAAAGTTCTTAACACAATGAAATTTCCTCAAATATTATTGGATGCTATGAAATAAATATTTCTCCCATTCTGTGGTAAATATCCCTCCGTTCATCACTCTCCCAAATGAAAACCCCACATGAATAAGGTATTTTTAAAGGAGTCTACTTGGGTAACTTTAGCAAGTGGCTACGTATCCTCCTACTGAAGGTTTTCTGTACAGTTTCCTAGTCCAGTTTCCCTTCACTGTGACACGAGAGCCTAAACAACACTCTTCTGTCTTGGAACCTCCGTGCGATGTCAGTGCACATCAGCCGCCTGCTCCACTCTCAATTCCAGCACCATTCTCCTGCTGCAGTTATTTTGTGGGTGCTCAAGTTGTTTATATTTTCCTTGATTCATCTTTTTGACAGGCATTTCAGAATTGATATGGCCCTCTCTATTCTGCAGTCCCTAATGCTTAGTTTCTGTGCAGAGAAAATATACTCATTCTCTCTGACAGGTGCATCCTTCCCCAGAATCTCTCCCAACAAATGATAAACACAAATGAGTGCCCGGGCTGCCTACAAGGAAGGCACGCCGCGGAGCAACGCCGATGGGACATCAAAGAGACGACACAAAATATTGCTTTCCTGAGAAGGAACCCATTACTCTACAGTCACACTATGTCTGTAAAAGGAAATCTACCTCTTTCACGTGTCATTTGTTATTCTCTCTTTCACCCACTATTTTCTTCCCATGGAAGCAGGATCTCACCAGCTCACCTGTGATTAACAGCCCAAAAACTGAATGTGCTAGTGCACAGAGGAGAGTGCGCTCTTCCAGGGCTCAGAGGTAAACAAAGAGCATGCCCACGGTTCTTCTCTCAGCCTCGTCTGCTGCAGGAGTGAGGGGCTCATAGGCATCTATCAGAACTGCTTCCCAGGAGAAGACAGTCAGTCGATACTGATTGATTATTGAGTTGAGCTCTTAACTTTGGAGGACATTGATTTTCACTTACTCGTTCAAGAAAGGCTGATGGGCTGTTTTTGATGTGGCAAAGTGTAAGAGTGGGTAAGTACAAGAAAGAAATGGAAACCAAACTGGAGTTGATCAGAGTTTGGAATAACAGAATATGTATAATAAGACTAGTTTCAACAGGAGGAATGCCGAGGGGCTGCTTCAGGAAGAAGGGATTATGTATTTACAGGTGAGTGGAAGGAAACGCCAGAGTAGCTGAGTGCATGAGTGTGTGTGTGTGTGTATGTGTCTGTGTGTGTGTGTTTGTATGTATGTGTGTGTGTGTGTATGTGTTTGAGGGGTGTGTGAGAGACAGAACATGAGAACATGCAAAGGTGATACTGATTCTATGTCTTTTAAAAGGTATAGGCAATGACAAGTGCTGTGGAGGGGATAATATCTTCCACACTGGATAGATGTGACAAATAATGTGGCAAATAGCATTGAACTAAGGGCCTTGCCAAAGCAGATGCTGGTAAATGTTGCTTTCTTCTTGTCCTTCATTGTTTTATTGTTTTCCACCATTTGTAGCAAGTGATTTGTTGATTAGTAAATCCTAAATAAATATCTGCTTATTGATTGTATGCATGCCAATTCATTCTCTCTCTCTCTCTCTCTCTCTCTCTCTCTCTCTCTCTTTTCCTCTCTTCTCTCTCTCATCCCAGTTAGGTTCAACTTTGGACTTCCAACTGCCTCAAAATTTGAAACAAGGTAGAATCCATTTCTTATAAAGCAAACTCACTACTGCTGTGCACCACCCTCTCTGCAAAAAGTTAGTCTGCCTGACGCACTGCTAAATTGTGACACTTTCCTGCAAGGCTATGAAACTGAATTGGCTCAAATTAGCAGCAAAATCCAGAATATAAGTTAGTGAACTGAGACCATAAAAGGCAATGTTCTCTTTGCTCTGTTCTACACAGTTCCTTACAGATACAGTGATAATGAATAAATCTTAAAGGACTCCACAAACTTAAAACTATTATAGAATTGCATCATTTCAAAGGAATGTCAACCCTTTGACATTCCTTTGAAATGATGCAATTCTATAATTGTTGATTACATTTTCTTGTTTCCTATTCCACATTCTTTTGGATTTTCTAAAGTTCTTGCTTTTAAAACCAGACTTTACTACTTCCCTGAATAGCCTTTCCTAGCTAATAGTCCGAAGGAGAAGACAAAGTAAGGGGCTACAATTTTATTTTCATTTGAAACCAAATTACTCAATTAAAGTAGAAAAATATTTTTGAAGGCATTTTGGAAGAACTGTGGTCAACAATGAGGTGGATAAAATATTGAATAAGAAAGAGACCCTTTTAAATTTATTTGAGAAAGGGAAGTGGGGAGGGAGGGGGATGGGAGAGAGAAAGAGAAAGAGAAACATGCACTTATTTATGCATTCATTGGTTAAGTCTTATATGTGCCCTACCTGGGATCAAACCTGCAACCTTGGCATATTGGGCAATGCTCTAACCAAATGAGCTATGTTCCAAAGCACAAAGTGATGCAAATATCCAATCCTATATAATAAAAGCTTAATATGCAAATCGACTGAACAGCAGAATGACCTGTGGAACAACTGGTCGCTATGACATGCACTGACCACCAGGCGGCAGATGCTCAATGCAGGCGCTGCCCCCAGCCCACAGGCCCCAGGCCAGCCAAGGTGGGTGCCAGCCAGGGACACCCCACCGGTGTCCCCACAGATCGGCCCTGATCCCCGGCCAGGCCTAGGGACTCTACCTATGCACGAATTTCATGCAACGGACCTCTAGTTAAGTATAATTCACACCATATCAATCCCTGTGACACCATCAGAGAATATCACTCTGATAGCCTCCAAAACCAGATAAGATCATTTAAAGGTTCCTGAATCTATACCTACATCAGTCACTTGCAGATACAGTATCTCATTCAATTCTCACATTTGGTCTAGACTTCAGGTTTTCTGTCTTCTAATCCATTGCATCTCAGGATAGTTTCAGAAATTACTGCTCTTTGAAAAACAACAACAACAATAAATTTTAGAAACCTCCTGTGAATCCTTTTATCCTGGCTGCATGGCATCAATTTTCCTGGTTAAATTGATACTTAAGAAAATCTCTCTCCTGGTGGTCCTGCTCAGTAGGTGAGCTCCATTATCTCCACAGTGGAAGAGTTCTTGTCATTTTATTCTCTAAACTTTCACTTACAGGGAGTAGCAATTAACATTTCCTGTCCCCAGTGAATTCTCCTTTTGTTATGGAGAAAGTACCCCGTGATTTCAATGAACCACACTTACCTAGTTGGCCCAAATCTGAGGGAGAGGATCTTTCACATGCTCATTTTTAATATCTGGCTTGAAAATTATCTGACAAGTGCAGCTAATTTTGTACACCCAGTAAGTTAACTGCTTTAAGGTACCTGAGTGAATTATATTGAACAAAAAGAAGAACCTTGCCTTACATTTTCCATAATTAACTAGCATGAGGTTATGGTTAAGTAACGAGAGCTAAAAGGATTCTGTAAAGTTAATGAGTAGCACAGTTAATTATATAAGTATAAAAATTGGAGTCTGTGGCAACATACTATATGAAGTTTATAACAATTTAATTTGGGTTTTCTCATTTACGTGCATTTATCTTTTGAAAGTCCACGTGAAGGGCATGGGAGCTTCTCAATATGTGAGTCTATCAATATTTTCACTTGTCCTCTTACTAGATTCCTGCATTGTTGTTGGGTTTCAAAAGCAAGACTATTGTCAGCTAGAAAGCTAATATTATTCCTTAAATATTGACAGTGATACAAAGTATAGACTAATTTGATTGACTGATTCTGAAACGCAAAAATATGGGTAAAATCGATACTGACAATGGAGGGCAAAATTAAATCATAATCTGGGGAAGATTTTAAAATTATCCATAAGAGAATAAAAGACATATGGACAATGATAAAATAAACCTGTAATACTTTCAACAATAAAAATAATTTTTAATGCCAAACATAGCCAGCAATACTCTCCATTCATAGGACGCTAGCACATGAGGAAATGACTCAATCAAGTACACCATGAAGACTTGGTCAGACACTGTGAATTCCTGATAGTCAACCCTTAAAATGGATATCAACATGATGTGGTGGAATTTCAAAAATAGGTTACAGTCTCAATACTAGGTATTGTTTGAAATTCTTTCCACTTGCAGTTTTACATCTTTTGTAATAGTTAAACCACAGGGGATTCTTAATTTAGCAATTCTCTTAGAGTTGAAAAATCCTTTATAAACACAACTAGACCGTTCTTTCATGCTCTGTCAGATCTTAAGAATGGTTATTTAAAGCAGGAATATTTCAACCCCTATAATGCACCAGCTACTGACTAGGGAACAGTGAGGCTGGGTTTTCTCCACCTGAATTAACAGATGCTGCAAGTCTCTCTTGTCAAAGCAGGAGACAGTCCAATGGGAGCAGTTAGTAGATACATACTAGTAGTTGGAGACAAGATATTGGTAGATGGGGTCCAGAAAGGGCTGCCTTGAGCTCGAGATTTCCAGATGGGCAGATGGGGATGGGGATGGAGGTGAACAAGATTCTAAAATACACTGAGTGGCCAGATTATTATGATCTCTGAATGCATAATAATCTGGCCAAATGGCAGAAGGACCAGGCGCTATGATGAGCACTGACCACCAGGGGGCAGACACTCAACACAAGAGCGTCAGTGGGGAGCACAGCTCAACCAGAAGCAAGGCTCACAGTTGGCAAGCACAGGGTGGTGGTGGGAGCCTCTCCCGCCTCCGCAGCAGTGCTAAGGATGTCCAACTCGTGCACAGCGCCTCTAGTGTCAAATAAAACATATGACAGCGCTTTGTCAAGTACTAAGAAAAATAAAGAAATGCCATTGGTAATAAAGTAATCAGAACAGCTTTGTAGATAGAAGGATAATGAAATTATATTAATTTCATTTACTTTTCAGATTTGATTTGGAAATTCAAGAAAATTTGGAATGACACATTTTAATGTAGGAAATAGAAGTCTAGAAGTAAAATGAGAGTGAGAATTAAGTGGGTAATATATTTTAGAATAAACTAAGTTACCATTTTAATGCAAAGACTATGTTTATTTAGAAAATAAGAATGTTTAGACGATTAGATTTTTTTCAATACAATGAGTAGGTCATTTTAAAACATAGCCACTTAATTGTGTATTTTTAAAATATCTATCCAAGAGGAAAACCAAAATTATCCATAAGAGAATAAAAGACATATGGACAATGATAAAATAAACCTGTAATACTTTTAATGGTGGCATAGGTAAACACCTGTACTTGCTACCTCGCACAACCACTTCAAAACTACAACTAAAAGACAAAACGGACATCATCCAGAACCACAGGAAGGCTAGCTGAGTGGAAATTCTACAACTAGAAGGAAAGAGGAAAGCTCACTGAGACTCAGAGGAGCTGCGGAAGGCAGAGGTCTGGAGGCGCGCGCCTGGAGAGGCCTGGCAACTGAGTACGCGGCTGGCTTTCTCAATCAGGAGGGAGACAAAAACTCCCGACTGCTCTGAACTCCAGTTCCGGGCGAGACTCTGGGGACCCAGACTCATGCGGGGAGAAACTGGACTGTCTGGCATTGGGCAGAACTCGAGGGCGGCTTTCTCTCAAAGGTGCTTGCAGTGATTACCAAGGGACACTGAGACCCGGGGGCCTCTTAGGGCAGGGCTGAGTTGATAGAGTGGCTTTATGTGCTAGGTGTCCTATAGGGCCCAGTGGCTCAGCCTCCCCAGTTACCTAAGGTGGACACTCTTGGTGCACCCCTTTGTGGGCTGTGTGCACAGTCTTGTTGTAGTTAAGCCTTGATTGTTGTTGGTATCACTGGGAGGAATTGACCTCCAGGCCAATTGGCTGTGAGGATCAGCTGTGTCTATGCTGGGAGAACTTCTGTGCTGGAGACACCCTTATGAGACAAGACTTGCTTCAGTGGGGCTTTGGTGCTCACTGAGTCTGCCCCCTGAGTGTGTCGCTTATGGATCTGAGGAGTTGTAATCTGGATGGTCCCACTCTGACCCCTGGGTACACAGGCTCTTGGATCTCCAAGGAGGTGCTAATTTAGCCTCTGCCTGAGGCCACCCAGCAGGAGCTACAGAGAGAGCTGCAGATTCCTCTTTTTTGTTTGGGTTTTGGAGGTGCCCAGATGAGGCCCAGCTGTGAAGCAATGCAAGCTGCTGTGGGGCCTTGGGCCTTCTTTTGGATGTTCTGGGTCTCACTAACTCAGCTTCAGTTTGTTAGGTAAGTTTAGAATTCAAAGGACCAGGCCATTCATATGCAAAAGCCTCTGTGCTCAGCTTGATTGGGGCGGAGTCTCAGGGCGGAGCAAACAGCAATGGCTTTGTGGGGCGGGATCTCAGGGCGGAGCAAGCAGCAATGGCTTCCCATCAGCCCTGCCCTAAGAGGCCCCTGGGTCTCAGTGTCCCGCAGTATTCGCTGCAAGCACCTCTGAGAGAAAGCCGACCTCGAGTTTCGCCCAATGCCAGACAGTCCAGTTTCTCCCCATATGAGTCTGGGTCCCCAGAGTCTCACCCAGAACTGGAGTTCAGAGCAGTCGGGAGTTTTTGTCTCCCTCCTGATTGAGAAAGCCAGCCACGTACTCAGTTGCCAGGCCTCTCCATGCGCGCACCTCCAGACCTCTGCCTTCCGCAGCTCCTCTGAGTCTCAGTGTGCTTTCCTCTTTCCTTCTAGTTGTAGATTTCCACTCAGCCAGTCTTCCTGTGGTTCTGGATGATGTCCATTTTGTCTTTTAGTAGTAGTTTTGAAATTGTGCGAGGCAGCAGTTCAGGTGTTTATCTCTGCCGCCATCTTGGTTTCTCCCCGAAAGACTGTTTTAATTGTTTTGATCTGCTTCTAAGAATTCCTATAGCAACTGTCCCCAGATATTTAGATTTTAAATAAAGCTGTTAAAAAATTTTTAGAAACCTTCAGTCAGTCAAAATTTTACCTGATAAAATTAACGCTTTGCACTCGCTTGCTTTTTTCTCGATTCCTTTATTCTACTCGGGATTTAATTTTTTAAATACCCCAGATTTTACAAAGCGCGGCAGTAGAATAAAAAACTAGAGTTTCTTTTCATATAAACTTATTTATTTGGATTTTTTTTATATTTCAAATTATTGATACATTCAAAGAGTATAAAAAGAGCTGCTACCGATGCTAACCATGTCGAGTCACACTCGACATCCGAGAGCAAAAGGTTAAAAAGTCTGGCATATAGAAAGTTTAAAAAGATGAATTTTTTTAAATGTTTGCTTAGGTAAACTAATTACCTTGAGAAAATATTTCCAGGTATTTCAAAAAACAACAAAGGACTAATATATATTAGAGAAATGGCTTAGTCATATGAGTGCTTTCAGGTAATTCGTGTAATTGACTTTACAAGAATAATGTCAAGCATGTAACTCTCCGGTCCCATGACTTTAACTATCTACCTGAGGGATCACCAGGCTCACTTAGCAGCCTCAGGCTTGGCCTGAACAGGAGGCATGAGAGGCCCTGCCAGAAGACTAACTCTCATCTTGTTGATTTCACTATTCACCCCCATCCACGCCATCCATGCCACCCAGGACTTGGGTGGTAGCAGAGTAGGCCATGCCCCATAAAAATATTTTCAGCAAGGCTCTTGAAGCCTAGCTTGTGGCTGATGAACTTAATTCCATTGCACACATGTTGCTACTTAGTCCTGCCCAGGTCTCCCTACTATCCCAAGCTATCTGGGTGGCCCACTGGCCCCTGGATCTTGCTGCCATCTCTGAGGCCATGGAAGCTGTCCCTTTTCAGCTTTGTGTTTAATACTTCACCAAGGTCTCACCCAATCATGGGTCATTCTTTCTGGTCCTGGACCAGTTTGCTACCATCCAATACCTGTACCATATACAAACTGAGTAATACGAGGGTCCAAGGTGAGAAATCAGACCATTTCTGACACTTTAGACTGCCAAAGTCAATTTCATCCCCTTTCATGCAGAAACATGAAGACAGACAACAAATAACATTAGATTATTATAATTTTATACTTTATATTTATAATTAGAAATATTGTTTTAAGAATTTTTTTATACTTCATATTTATTAGAAATATCAAGTTTTAAAAATTTCTTTAAAGGAAAGCACTAATAGAAACAGGATAAAAGTATTTCACTTCACTGAGAGAAAGCAAAAAACAGAGGCATAATAGCAAAAATATTTTATAGTTCTATAGTTATTTTATAACTAAAGAAAACAGAAAATATGAAATAACTGAAGTAAAAACATTAAATCTTAATTTTTTGAACCCAAATTTTCACATTTCATATACTTTTTGTGTCACAAATTTTACTTCTGGAATTTTATTCTAAAGAAATAATAATTGAAGGTTATTCACTGTACTTTGTTAATGTAAAAAATAAAAATAATGTCAATAGTCAAAGCAACCAATTTAAAAATTATAATACAGCAATATAGTGGGATATTATCTGCTGTTAAAAATATTTCTATAAACTACATGAAATGATGTGAAAATTTGTGAATATTTTATTAATAGAGTAATAAAAATTTTCTTCCTATCCAGAATATTTATTTTGCTTGATAAACAAACACATGTGTGCAAATATATGAAAATTTGAAACATATACATTAAAATATTTATAGTTAGGGGAAAATTGCTGATTTGTATATAACTGAGCAATAATTTCAAATTATTCTGCAAGAAACACAGTTTTACTTTTATAATAAAAGAAAAATGCTTATATAATCTCAGATTGAGTTAAAATTTTTTAAACTACTTATAAGAGATCCACCTAAAGAAAATGATTTTTTTGAAGTTTAAAAATACAAATATGAGGAAAAGTTTAGAGGTAAGTTAAAACAAAAAGTAATCAGAAATAATGCCATCACTTTCACAGACACATACACACAAGTTAAATTAGGTAAAAAAAAAATGTAATAGTATTATATAGCCATTAAACTAGATTTTCATTCAATATGTTATTATATTAATGAATATCTTATGTACAATATTAAGTAAAAAGATACCAGTGTGCATATTACAAACTCAATAAAATATGCAACGGAAATATTACATTAAACTAATATAATAAATGCACATGTAAAAGAGTTTTATATGACTATATTATGTATAACACATTATGACATATCATTTGGTAAAAAGACTATAAGAAATAAAGCAAAACATTCATAATAACTTCCCTGGGTGACTCATTATAAGTTATTTTTTAAATGTTCAGAGCATATCTTCATATTTATATACAAATTTATTATTCTTATAATCAGACAAAATATTTTTAAATATTAAATATGTATGAGCTATTGAAACTAGTCATTTTATGCAATATCAAAGAGATAAGACTGAAAGAGTAAAATAATAAAAAGGTAACAAAAATTAGGTTTTTCTTCTAAAAAGAATTCACTAGCATCATTGCTCACAATCCAGAAACACAAAGAAAAATAACATTTTACTAAATCAATCACATGAACTTCCTTTTGTAACATTTTTTAGACTGTCCTAAGATTCAGCCCTGGAAACAGAATTTTTAACAAGAAATTAATACTGTCTGTGTGTGTGCTTACTTTCCTTGCTGTTGAATTCCTACAATCTATTAATGTCCAATGACATCACTAGCCTTGGAAACAAAAGGGTAAAGACAAGTGCTATCTATCAACCTTTTAATTTGCTAAAATCCCTTAATGAGGACTAATAACCCTTAATATTCATTTGCTTGAAAAACAAGCCATTTTATATGAATGAAAGGTCAACACAGTATGAGGATATTTTTATTAAACTATGCCAGATTTTAATGGGTGCTGGGGTTCAACTGCTATAAATACACACATAAAATGCCCACCCACATTTTAAAGTATGGCTTTTATAAATAAAGGAAGTCACTGAATGTGACGTGTTTTTCAACACCTATTTTCTTGAGCCTGTATCAACCATTTTAGTTTGGCACTTGAAAGCCTAAATTCTGGGGCAATGCTGACCTTATATTCCTATCTAATAAAAGAGTAATATGCAAATTAACCATCACTCCACTACACCCACAAGCCGTGCCCACCAGCCACGCCCACCAGCCAATCAGAGCGAGCATGCAAATTAACCCCAACCAAGATGGCTGCCGCCACTGAGAGAGCAGGAGGGAGACTTGGGTTTCCCAGGCGATAGAGGAAGCCAAGCTTTCTGCACACCCTGGCCAGCCCAGGCCTCCGCTTAAGGCTACAAAGTTTCAATTATAGAAGGTAAATAAATGCCCTGTCGCCACTGAGCGAGCAGAAGGCTTGGTTCGGCTCCAGGCTACAAAGTTTCAATTGTAGTAAATAAATAAACCCCTGTTACCCGGGCATCCGCTTGGGTCGCCAGGGGGCATGGCCAGCCTGCAAACTGCTACAGGCCCCTCGCCTAGGTCGCCCCATGCCCCAAGGGAACCCCCCCCCCAGATCCAGGACACCCTTCAGGGCAAACCAGCCAGCCCCCATCCGTGCACCAGGCCTCTATCCTATCTAATAAAAGAGTAATATGCAGATTGACCATCACTCCAACACACAAGATGGTTGCCCCCATGTGGTCAAAGATCCTGCCCCCATGTGGACACAAGATGGCCACCACAAGATGGCTGGGAGGAGGGAGGGCAGTTGGGAGGGACCAGGCCTGCAAGGGAGGGCAGTTGGGGGTGTCAAGCCTGCAGGGGATGGCAGTTAGGGGTGACCAAGCCGGCAGAGGAGTGAAGTTGGGGGCAAACAGGCTGGCAGGGGAGTGGTTAGGAGGTGATCAGGCTGGCAGGCAGAAGTGGTTAGGGGCAGTCAGGAAGGCAGGCAGGCGAGCAGTTGGGAGCCAGCAGTCCTAGATTGTGAGAGGGATGTCTGACTGCCCGTTTAGGCCCGATCCTACCGGGATCAGGCCTAAATGGGCAGTCCAACATCCCTCGAGGGGTCCCAGATGGGAGAGGGTGCAGGCTGGGCTGAGGGACACCTCCCCCGCCCCCCTCTCCATGCACGAATATTGTGCACAGGGCCTCTAGTGACAGTATAATGGGCTCAAGAACTGCCACCAGATGGTGGCATCAGAAAGACTTGTTGCCTAAAGGGTAAAACAGGAGATGGCTTTCAGTGCCTGTGTGCCTGCCCAACTTAGCTCTTTTATTCAGTCCCTGCTATGCTTGTCCAATCTTTGTCTCTCTTTATTTATTTTTTATTTATTGATTTGAGAGAGAGAGAGAGAGGGAGAGAGATTGATTTACTGTTTCACTTATTTATGCATTTGGTTGATTCTTATATGTGCCTTGACTGGGAATCAAACCCAAAACCTTGGCATAGTGGGATGCTCTAACCAACTGAGCTACCCAGCCAGGACCCAATCCTTGTGTTTTGGCTTTTTCTTATTTCCTGATCTGTCCTCCAGTTTGTTCACTTGGCCCACTTGGCCAGGACCTTGATATCCAAATGTTGGAGGACAGGTATTAATCACAATGCTGACAGAATCTGTCTCCACCGAGTACAAATCCCCAAGCCCAATAACTATAACACACTCTATTGGCCCCTACCTGGACATTAGAGAGGTTAGGAGTACAGGTTCTGGAGTCGGGCTCCTGGGTTCCAGTCCTGTCTCAGCTACTTACTAACTGCATGAACAAGAATGAGTCACTTAACTTCTCTAAGCCTATGTCTCCTTCTGAGAAAATATCTCCAAGGGCTTATATGGGAATTAAATGAGATTCCATATAAGAAGCAAGCATATGGCCATCACTTCTTCATAAGTAGATCTAGAAGCAAGTTATCTGTGAATAGTAAAAAAAATATATACATATAAGGCCTTCAAGGGCAAGAAGAATGAGTGACAAGAGCCTGCAGGACCTTCTGTCCAAGAAGGAAGTCTCAGAATAGATGATTAGGTAGAGATAATTGAGCATAGGAGTACAATTCAGGAACTAACTGCTTGTTCAAGGAGTAGAGATGAGGAAAGACTCTTGCCATGTTGAGATCAATTAATGGTGAAAATATGAATTTGCCTTTTTAGGAGAAATATGAATATGAAGGCAGACCACCATGGCATTATTTATTACAATACTATGATGATGGACTGTGGAATTAAACCCACAAGGCCTGCCAACTGGCCATTAGTAATATAATAAGAAGTGAGTCACCCACAGAGGTCAATGAGATCAGACTTTCTCTAGTCCTACAACACTTCTAGTTCCTGCCGATAATAAAACCAGTCTTGTTTTGCTAGAAGAAATATTTAATTCTAAGTATCTGATAAATTTCAAACTAGTAACAAAGATTTAAGTTCCTCTTGGAAGTGGAATTTTTAGATGGTAGTGAGTCTGTGGTTGCATGTGTTTCGCATTAGACAACTAATTTTGTGTGTTATCTTGGGCAAATTCCTTTACATCTCTAGGTTTTGTTTCCATATTTTCAAAATTTAGATGTGGGGATAGGTATTCTTTAGGTTTCTTCTGACTCTAAAATGTATTGTTTCTATGATGCACTGCTCCAAAAATTAAGACTAAATATAAGAGAGATCTGACACCCAACATAAGAAGATATAGAAAAGGCCCAATGAAAAGAAAATTATATGTCACACACCCATTCATGAGATAAATTTTTTAGCTATATTTTGAACTGGAAGAAATATTAGAAGACCTGTCCTCAAATGGCTTTATTTTAAACATGAATAGCTGATCTGAACTTAGACCAGCATTTAGCGAGTTGAATATTTCATCTACTCAAACATTTATTTCCTTAACTGTGCGATGATGAATTATATAAAACATCCCTGAGACCTCTTCCCAATGAGACATTAATATGACTTCTCTAATCCTGAAAAATTCCTTTCAATAGTAAGGCTGAGGGAATTGTTTTATTGTTCTAATAAAGAGAGAGAGAGAGAGAGAGAGAGAGAGAGAGTTTAAGGGAAAAGTCATTTCCTTACTAGAATATCATATTTTCTTTCATCTACTTCAACTTATTTTTAGCTCCCACAATGTCACTGTAGCACTCAGATATTCAGACCCCTGGGCCAGCGATGATGCTTCAGAGATAGCCCCTGTGGTAGACAGAGGTTGGAAAGAGCCATTATCTGCCTGATATACGATTTACATATTACACGTCTGCATTTGATTTCTTTAGAAAGTAGGGTCCTGCTGCTTTAGAAGTCAGAAAAACATCCATCTAGAAACCAATGGCTTGACAAGACACCAAATATACTTTCTTTAAAGCAGAGATCCTAATGCAATCAGCACAGTCCCCTAAGAATTTACTGGAAACTAAATGGCATTAGAAACTGTGGAGCTATATTTTGTCCTCTGGTAAAGTCCTACATGAGCATTTACCTATTGAAAGACATTATTTGGTGATAACTTACTTTTCTTTTTATTTCTCCATTTATGGCATTAAAATTATTTTTTAAATTATACACACACACATACACACATACACACACATATATGTGTGTGTGTGTGTATATATATATTCATATACACATATATATGCATATATACATATACATATATATATGCACATATACATATACATATATATGTGTGTGTATATATATATATATACATATATATATATGTAAGTGGCATTATTTCTAAATTTTACTTCAGGATAGTAAAGCAAGTATACCAAAATAGTTGTTATAGAAAGGTTGAAAGGACTAATTAAAGTAAATATAATTAGATGGGTCACGTTTGGGGCATGTGTTTAAGCTTAGGCAGTCTCTTCTCCCAAACCATCAGTACCTCAAACCCATACAGATGTTTCAGTTCTAGAAGATGAAGAGTTGAAAAGCCCTCATCTAGTGGAAAACACTATTCTATGGGCGAACCTCTCAAGTTATATAGATAGGATTCAATCCTTGTCCAGAAAACACTAATGATCACTCTCACTACACCAAGAGAACATTCTTCTTAGTCATTCAAGTGGTAAGTGCTGTACACCCTTCAACAGTATTCCCTGTGTAAATACATTTTAAAAAAATAAACACACTGTGGTCTTATCTAGACATTAGAGATTTGATCAATTGAATTTAGAAATGGATGGCAACTCTTAGTGAAGAAGTAGCTTCTCTTCTATCCATCCCTCCCCCCCCCCTTTTTTTTTTCAGGACAAGCTGGCTGGTTTCAGCTAGTTTTACACTTCATCCACTTCAAGTTCTGGTTTGGAGCTAAAACATCACAACATATGAATCTAATTACAGGTCTTAGCTGGTAAATTCAAACTAGACTTGATTAGCTTTAGACTAATTTTAAAATGGCATTTTAACATAATATATTAAAACTTCACATACTCCTATTAATTTGATTTCCTCAATTTGGGCCAGATAGTCCAGCCAAGAAAGCAACAGGAAAGCAAATCAAAATATTTCTTAGCTACACTGCATTCCAAAATTACCTACTCCATGCCAAATCCCATTGCTCATTCTTACCTATCACATCCCCCAAGGGAAGCTCTTCAACTAACATGATCATTTGTTTTAGGTTTGCTTCCAAATTAAAAAGGCATTTAGTTCCTCCTGCAAAATACCTATTGCTAAACAGCCTGAATCTGTCTTTATAGCTGCCTATTCATCTCTATAACCATGAAAAAGAAAAAGATGGAAAATCGTAGAATCAAAGACTCTTGCTTGACATGAAACAGCAATTTAAGCCTCATTATTTAATAGGTTACCTGCAAGCTATTTAGGAATCAAAGTCACTAAAAGGAAAGGCACCTTCGTGGTAATTATTTTTACTAGTGATGTGCTAGTTCACCAAACACAGTGCTAGAACGGGGCTGCTAATACTAACTAGCAGTGTCCTCTCAGCCATCTCCATATGTCCATTTCCTAGGGGCTCATTTGGTTTCTATTCTTTGGTAATTTTCTTTTGAACAAATCCCTTCTCAGGAGCGAAAGGAAATAATCCTGTCCAGCCTCAAGGCTACACATTTATATGGAAAGGCTACTGGGCTGACTGAGTTTTCATTCAAGTCAGTATACAATGCACAAATGATATTGTTGTATCAGTTGCTTTCATAAAATTCTACTTTTCTGTCACTTTGCTCTGTATATATTCATATTAACTGTAATTACATGGTCCTGTAAACAGTCTAAAACACACATTTATGGCTATTTCAATAAAGCTGCAGTGAACACAGGGGTGCATATATTCTCTCAAATTAGTGTTTTGGATTCTTAGGATATATTCCAAGAAGTTGGATCGCTGAGTCAAGATAGGTCCAATTTAATTTTTTTAGAAAACCCCATACGTTTTCTACAGTGCCTACACCAATCTACATTCCCACCAACAGCATACATTCTCCACATCCTGCCAATGCTTTTTATTTGTTGATTTATTGAAGATAGCCACTGACAGGTGTGAAGTGACATCTCATTATGATTTTAATTTGCATCTCTCTATGATTAGTGACCTTGAGCATTTTTTTCATATGCCTACTGGCCATCTGTATGTCCTCTTTAGAGAAGGGTCTATTCAGGTACTTTGCCCGTTTTTTAAATGGATTGTCTGGAAACAGTCAAAGTTCCCATCAGTAGATGAATAGATAAAAAAAAATTGTGGCACATTTACACAATGGAATACTACACAGTCATAAAAAAAAGAATGAAATATTTTGTGACAGTATAGAGGGACCTGGAGAGTATTGTGCTAAGTGAAATAAGCCAGTCAGAGAAAGATAAATATCATGTGATTTCTTTTATATGTAAAATATAATGAACAAAATAACTTCATGAACAAAATAGATACAAAGGCATGGATACTTGGAACAGACTGATAGTTGTCAGAGGTCATGGAAGAGGGTGCTGGATAAAAGAAGGTAAACAGGTTAGCCAAAAAACATATATACGTAGCATATAGATACAGATAATAGTGTGGTGATAGCCAGAGGGAAAGGGGTGGGGGCTGGGTGGAGATGGGCAAACAGGGGTGTAGAGGGTATGGGGACAGAAAGAGACTTTGCTTGGGGCAATGGGCACACGATGCAGTGTGCAGATGATGTTTTATTGAGTTGTACACTTGAAATCTATATGGTTTTGCAAACCAATGTCTCCCTAATAATATTCTATTAAAAATAAATCCTATATAATAAAACCCTAATATGCAAATTGACCAAATGGCAAACAACTGGTCACTATTATATGCACTGACCACCAGGGGGCAGACGCTCAACACAGGAGCTGCCCCCTGGTGATCAGTGTGCTCCCATAGTGGGAGCGCCACTCACCCAGAAGCCAGGCTCACAGCTGGTGAGCACAATGCAACGGTGGTGGCAAGAGCCTCTCCCGCCTCCGTGGCAGTGCTAAGGACCCCTTGCTCAGACCCCTCTGGGAAAGTCCACCTAAGCCTGCAGGCGGACATCCCCCGAGGGATCCTGGACTGTGAGAGGGCGCGGGCTGGGCTGAGGGACCACACCCCCACCTCCCCCCCCCACCCCCCCACCCCCCCCACCCCCCCCCCCCCCCGCGCACAGTGCACAAATGTCGTGCAACGGGCCTCTAGTAAATAAATAAATAAATAAATAAATAAATAAATAAATAAGGCAACCTAAAACACTATAAAACATAAAATTTAAAAATTTGAAACTTTGACAAGAAGAAAAATAAATAGATTAAAAAAATGAAACACACTTATGTTAGTATCATTTATTCGACACTCTGTATGGTCTTTTAATGAGCCATAGATCTGATGTTACAATCATTTCCTAGAACAAGCATTATACCCCTATTGTCATGTAAAGAAGAAAAATATCCTATTCAGAGTAACAGATTCCCCTTAACCTGGGATGCCAGGAACAGGTGTCTTAGCAGACATGGAAGAGCCCACTGAACCAAAGCAGACATCAGGATATTCTAGATGCAACTCAATCATGAGATAAAAGGCACTGCACCCAAGTGCAACTCTTTCTCCTCTGCTTGTGCTTGCTAATGACCTGCCCTGCGCTGCTGGGGAAGGCTGAAGGAAAAAGATTAAATAGGCAGAAAAGGTCAGGTGTCTAAAGCTTAAAATGAAAGAGTAAATTTAAAAGTGTCATTAATTTTGGCATTAAAGCAAACATCTGGATAATAGAAGGGGAGGGAGGGAGGGGGGAGAGAGAGAGAGAGAGAGAGAGAGAGAGAGAGGAGAGAGAGAGAGAGAATAAAAGGCTTTTCAAGGAAGTGGATGTCTGCAAATGCTAAAGAAATGAAGATTGTTAATAATGATGGGGGTAAAACAAACAATAATGGGAAGATTTATAGCAGAAGGCAAAGTCTATTTGTTCTAATATCTTTTTTAAATCTGTCTTGGAATTCTTTAAGATTCAACATAACAAATTGCATTGTATGGCATTTTAATACTCCATGTGCATTCAATCTTAATAAATACGACTGGCAGATATTACTATTCTTTTAAAAATTTCATCATGTATAATTATTCCAAATCCATGCAGAAACAACTCAAAAGTCCAATCATAAAGAGCACTATTTTTTCTGCTCGGTGTGCAATTTCATCTTAATGGATGCCTTTGGAAGGCTCTGTACCCTCCATTGTTCTAATGCTCTGCAGTTTCAGCCCCATCCTGGAAGCAATAACTGTAGTGAAATTATTTCATCTACTGCTGACATTTGAAAACAAATGTTCTAATGATGTGGAAATGATTTTACAAGAAGTTAATTTATTCTATCAATTTCCATGACTTTTCTAGTTTTTTTGACACTTTTTCCCTGTAGGAGAATATTTAATGTAATTACTTGGCAAATCTCTCTCTCTCACTCACTCTCTCCTTCTCGCTCCCTGTTATAAATATGCCTACCCAATGTAACCTTGAACACAGATTGCTTAAAAAATAACATAAATTTGGTGTTATCTCCTTTTCTGAAGAGTCTGTCATTAATGTCAATAAAAAATAAATACTGGAAAAGTACAATATGTAGTGAAAATAATGATCCTTAAGAGTCATTAAGTTATGTCACTGATAAAATAATTATAACATTCTATTTTTTTTTCATTAAAATAGCATCACTAATTCCTACCTAAAACAGATAGTGACAATGTCACACAAAGATAGGACTGAGGTGATTTGCAGAGCAAGCCTCACAGAAAGAACTTGGGCACCTAGTTAATTGGGTTATTACCCTGACACTCTCATACACATCACAGTTATAGAATAACTAGAGGCCCAGTGCACAAAATTCGTGCAGGGGGTGGGGGGGGAGAAGGGTGTGTGTGTCCCTCAGGCCAGCCTGCACCCTCTCCAACCTGGGACCCCTTGAGGGATGTCTGATTGCCAGTTTAGGCCCGGTCCCACCGGGATCGGGCCTAAATGGGCAGTCGGACATCCCTCTCACAATCCAGGACTGTTGGCTCCCAACTGCTTGCCTGCTTGCCTGCCTGATTGCCCCTACCGCTTCTCCCTGCCAGCCTGATCACCCCCTAACCACTCCCCTGCCAGCCTGATTGACACCTAACTGCCCTCCCCTGCCAGCCTGGTTGCCCCTAACTGCCCTCCTCTGCAGGCCATGTACCTCCCAACTGCCCTCCTCTGTAGGCCTGGTCCCCCCCAACTGCTCTCCCCTGCATGCCCAGTCACCCCTAACTGCCCTCCCCTGCAGGCCTGATCGCCCACAACTGCCCTCCCCTGCCGGCCATCTTGTGGTGGCCATCTTGTGTCCTCATGGGGGCAGCCATCTTTGACCACATGGGGGCGGCCATCTTGTGTGTTGGAGTGATGGTCAATTTGCATATTACTCTTTTATTATATAGGATAACCTCCTCATCTAACTAACCAGGATTCAGTGCCAGATGAAAACCAAACTTGGTAAGAATTTATAAGACAAAATCAATGACTTATTTTATTGAATAAGATAAAGTTATATTGGCAAAAATAAATAACACAGCTTAATTAAGAAAATGAACTAACTTTATAAGAAAAGATCAATTCAGTATGTCAGATTCAGTATTTTTAATTATTTTATGTACAAGTGTATAAAAATTATTTTCATTTATTCTCTCACAACCGTATAAAGACAAAATAACCAACTACCTTATCATGGAGTAACTATTTTGGTTATGTAAGCAAAATACCAGATTTGGGAGATGAGATAATTTATTAACATGTAGAAATATTATGCTAATGCATACTAAAATACTGTTTTCATGCAGTGCGTGACATATGAGGAAGAACAAGCTAATGATAATTTTATGGTGATTTTTAGTTGGTGAAAAAATAACCATACATGACATAAAAGATAGCCTCATAATTTTGTGAGCATATTAAATATTTATTTTGGAACAAAATGTATTGCCTTGCTTGTATATGAGGGCTACCTTCTTACCCAACATTCTTTTGTATATATTCATCCTATACAATGTTGATTTTTCCTCCCAATAGCACCTAGTATTTGCCATGCACAGAAATGGCAATAAGTAGTTGTTGGATGAGTTAAATTGTATGCCCAGACATCTTTGTGAAGAAAATGTCAATATCCTATATTTCCTACAACTGCTCCAATCTCACCTAGGTTCATAATCGGTAAAGAAAGGTACAACTCTGCCGAAACTGGTTTGGCTCAGTGGATAGAGTGTCGGCCTGCAGACTGAAAGGTCCCAGGTTCGATTCTGGTCAAGGGCACGTACCTTGGTTGCAGGTACATCCCCAGGGTGGGGTGTGCAGGAGGCAGCTGATTTATGTTTTTCTCTCATTGATGTTTCTAACTCTCTATCTCTCTCCCTTCCTCTCTGTAAAAAATCAATAAAATATATTTTATAAAAAAAAAAAAGAAAGGTGCAACTCCAGCTATTCCCAGGTTTAAGGTAGAAGTTTCAAGATAAACTCAGGCTCATCAACATTGAATCAATAATTCATTATTCAATAAGTGCACCTTTCTCAGGTATAAGCACTGTGACTATTAATATACTTTCTGTTTGCCCTTCCATTTCTCTTAAAATTATTCTGAAGCCAGTTTACGATTTTAAAATGTTAATTTTATACATTTATCATTATGACTAAAGATATCTGCTAAGGCCTCTAATGAAAACATCAGAAAAAATTAACCATGAATTTGTGAAGTACACGTAAGAATAATTTTTCTTTAAGACCGAATCCTGAGCATTGGAGGTAATCTGGATGGCTTCAAATTTAGCACAATCCAAGTGAATGAGTTCTGACTAATTCATCAGTACTGCTCGACACCTGATTTAATAAAACATGGGTAACATCTATAAAACATGGATGGCAACACACACACACACACACACACACACACACACACACACACACACACACAACATCGATGGCTCCCTCACTGACAGTCTTTGGCTTCCATCAGGCCACTGGCCCACATCAAGTATTAAGTCAGCACTGCAGTTCCGACACATGTTATATATTGAACACCTTTCAAGAAGCCATGCTGATACTTCCCCCAGTTGGAAGAAAGCTGGCAATGCCCCTTCCTACTGCAGAAGAGAGATTCTTTGAGAGAGAGGTTCCATGCTGCTGTGCAAAACAAATGTGTGTGGCAACACGAATAGCTGCTCTCACTGACTGGCTGGATGCAGCCAAACCCTCGGTCTGCATCGGGGCCAACATAGGAGTGGGGTGGGGACAGGTCAGTTGCATTGCAGCATGATTTGGAGCGGAAGGAAGAACAAAAAAGGGCACTCTCCACATCCCCACTTTAAAACGCTGTTCTTTGCTTCCTTACCTGTCGACCTCCTTCAGCACCTTTTGTTCGATACTGAAACCTGGAACCACATCTGTGAACATGAGCGCCAGATGCTGAACAGTATTTAAACATGTGGCATGATGATGATTTTTGCAGCATTTGTATTCAGTTACTTCATTTTGTAAAATCTTCATTCTGTCCTTATGTTGTGTGGCACTTCGTGGGTGTGAGAATTTTAAAATCATTTTAAGCTTATTAGAAGGGCTTTCAGCAGATGAGATTGGGACAGGTAGGTAGTTAGGACATTAAAAAGCCAATTTAAGGGAAGAACCAGCTGCTCTAAACATTTTATCTTAGCTGAAAATATAGATATGCACACATAATATTTGCCAATCTTCTGAGGTTGGAACAAGGCCTTTTCTCCAAGCACACCTACTCTGATGGGTGAACCTCACTGTGTTCCTTAAATAAAATCCAACCACAAGGCAGCATTTCAGCTTGGGTGTCTCCAAAGTGAAGTCTGCGATAAAAGACTAACTTACCCACAGAGTGCTCAGACCCCACATTCCAAAGAAGAGCTAGTTCTTAACTGGCTCCTGGGAAGTAATTTTTAAGCCTTTAGACTGTCTTGACTGATAAGAACATGTGTGTATGCCTGAGGGCTTGGGTCATGGAAAATATTGTATGCAAACAGTGTGATATAATGAATGCCTGTTTTGTTTTTTTCTATCATCTGGAGCCCTGGAAAATAATGGTGATACCTATAAGATATCAACCAGTAGGGTTGGGGGAAAACCCAAAAACAAAAGTATTGTTGCTTTTTTTGATGGCAAGAAAAGGTGTATTGTTAAATATACATATCTCAATGATTATGTATTACTAGAGGCCCAGTGCACAAAATTCATGCACTTGGGGGGTCCCTCAGCCTGGCCTGCACCCTCTGGCAGTCCGGGAGCCCTCAGGGGATGTCCGACTGACAGCAGCCAGCAGTCAGACATCCTTAGTGCTGCCCTGGAGGCAGGAGAGGCTTCCGCCACCACCGCTGTGCTCACCAGCCATGAGCCTGGCTCAGGGCTTCTGGCTGAGCAGCGCTCCCCCTGTGGGAATGCACTGACCACCAGGGGGCAGCTCCTGCATTGAGCACCTGCCCCCTGATGGTCAGTGCGCATCATAGTGACCGGTCGTTCCGCATTCGGTCGATTTGCATATTAGCCTTTTATTATATAGGATGTCTATATGCACACATAGATATGTGATAAATAACAAGTCTCTCTGAAGAGTTTATCTCTTGAAATTTGAGAAAAAACTTGTTTTTCTACATAAGTGAAGGTTAATTCAGCTAATTTTTTTCTCATTCAGATTTTGGTTCTCTAGCAATCCTGCTCTTGAACTCCTGAGTCACTTTTAATAGAGTACCTGCATATTACATACACAGACTGCCTCTGATGCTTACCTGCTATGCTTTGCTTGTGTATCTGGTGGAGGAGGAGGGGACTAGAAGAGTTATTTTATCAAAACTCTCTAACGCACTGAAAGCACAAAACAGGACTTTTTGGTGACAGTGGCATAGGCCATAGGACTAGGGGGAGTGAAAGGCATTTCCCATCAGGGAGGCTTTTGGAGGACACTGGTGCACAGAGACCATCCTTCCATGGAGGAGGAAAGATAAAGCAAAAGTGTATTGAGCTTTGGTGACTTCTAAGGGGCATCAGTAGAACACACTATAGAAGAGAAAAATGCTACCTACACTTGGAAGCTGACGGGATTATAAGAGGTGCATAGGAGACCACCCATGACAACCAACTTTTGGGCAATATGCCAGTCAAATGTCTTTTTGTCAAGTTATTGTGACCCTATGTTTTACTCTCCAGGCTGGGAAGACCTGGGGATCTATGAGTCACAATGTAGACAAACCAGCAAGTCTTAATACAATCTATTAAGTATTATAACAGGTATAAATAAAGGGGGGTTTTAAAAAGGATGTACCAAAGCCAATCTGTGCTGAGGAAAGGGAGGGGAATTTGGCAAAACTTCACAGAGTAGCTGGTGTTTAAATTGAGTCAAGAAAACTGAGTATACATATACCAGGCAGCAATAGGCTTGGTGGGCATTCCAGGCAAACACAGAGAGGCAGAAGAGAGCAGCACTGTTTCGAGACTGGCCGTGATTTGGGGAGGCTACATCACAGGGTACATAAGGAGATGAAATGGCAGTAAATGAATATGGAAAGGTATATCTTGAATTTGCCCATTGCAAAACTCTTTCACTGTATATGCATAATAAAAGGTTCTTTGGTATCTTTGCGGTTAGCATGCTTACAAATGAGGGAGTAGCCACTGGCCAACAGGGCTGCCCTGCAGATAGGTTTGCCAAGATTTCAGGTGGGTTTTGTGAAACAGTACAAAATGGGACATTCTTAGAAGGTAATCTGGACCTTCATGAATGGCTCTGCCATAAAGGATTACACATATTGTCCCTTTGTGGAAACTCAACATATTAATACCAAAAAGTTTCATATAACTTGTCCAAGAGCATATCATTGGTTGGTTGCAGAACTACAAGTATGGCAATAGTCTCAGACTGGAGATCAGTCTAAGTTAATAACGTGAAGTCTTCTAAAAAATTCCTTCCCCTTGCCCTGGTCGGTTTTTCCCAGTGGTTAGAGCATCGGCCTGCAGACCTCAATTTCGGGTTCGATTTGCCTGCAGGAGGCAACAAATCGATGTCTCTGTCATATCAATGTTTCTCTCCCCCACCCCCCCCCCACCTCCCTTCCACTCTGTCTGAAAATCAATGGAAAAAAATATCCACAGGTGTGGGTTAAAAAAGAAAATTCCTTCCCCTGTACCTCCACGGCTACCTAGGCATAGAAAAGCTCTTCTACCAGTAATTCTCAAACAGCTCAACAGCCACACCACCGAGAAAGACCTGAGAATTTAGAAGAGTGGTAGAATAGGAGTTTGATAACTTAAAAATAGAAAAGCTGATCATTTAATTATGAATTAGTATATGTCTTTAACATTTCACTGCATTTTCCAAAATGTTCAGGGACATTATTTGTAAAGAGGTAGCCTTGATGCTCAGCCACAGCCATTTCAGCTTGAAATGAAGAGCCAACATGTATTTCATTCAATACACCTTGGTCACATTACTCCTTCAAAAGAAAAAAGACACTTGCGTATTACTAGTTATTTGGCAAAACTGTAATTGGACTAAATTGATATAAGACTACAAAAAATTAGCCAGAGTGATAATCCAAACCTCCAAAGATCAGTTTGAACAATGCACATTGGTTATATATTAATAAAAGGGAATAAATCAAAGAACATATGTGTGACCTTGAACATCTCTATAATTTAATATATTTTAAACTGCTGCCAAAAAAGTGGACACTTATTTTCTCTGACATTATTCCCTGACTCAGGCTTAAGTATATCTTCCATAATTCTGAAAGGCATAATAGTCAGCGGTATATCAAAGCAAAGCTGTAGCTTCAGATACGCTGCTCCCCAGCTTTCCAAGCCGTAGCGATATTACTTAATAAGCAGAAGCTGACTTCTGCCAACACAGTCCTCTACTTGCCTGAGACAGGGAAATATACAGTTTTTCACATGAAGAACATTTGAATAGTTACCATTTTATAGATCCTTCCTGGCTGCTGGGGTGATAAAAAAAAAAGCCAATTGCATTTTAGGACAATCCTTCCTGGGGTAGACAGACTTAGAAAATAATATTTCAAAGACTGTTCAAGGGTGAGAAAAATGTTTTATAAACAATATTTTAGTGACTTCCATGGTGAAAATTTTGTAATGTGGTTTTTTATATGGTATAGTGTCATTCCACTGAAATTCTACCTATAATCATTTCTACAAATATAAATGGTCAAGAGTTTCCCTACCAAGCTAAAGTAATATTTAAGTTTACACACCAATTATACTTTCTCTAGAATCAAATAGGTTTCCATGTGCAAATTTATCCATAGAATTTAAAAGTATTTATCAAGATAACTGATTTAAATGTGTAAGACTAAGAATCATCTAGATCCGTGGTCGGCAAACTGCAGCTCATGAGCCACATGTGGCTCTTTGGCCCCTTGAGTGTGGCTCTTCCACAAAATACCACGTCCTGGGTGAGTCTATTTTGAAGAAGTGGCGTTAGAAGAAGTTTAAGTTTAAAAAATTTGGCTCTCAAAAGAAATTTCAATCGTTGTACTGTTGATATTTGGCTCTGTTGACTAGTGAGTTTGCCGACCACTGATCTAGATAATAACAAAAGGTTAACTGCATACACTATATGAGCCATAAAAAGATATTTGATTTGAGAAACTAAATGACTGATGTGAGTAACAAATAGCAGGCACAGCTTCACAAATCCCAAAAGGCTTATTTTCAACATTAAATGTTACTGAACCCCTCAGCTGTTGATCAGATTTTTCTAAACTCTAGAATCAGGTGGGAATCAAGTCTGGAACTGCTTCCAAGACACTGAAACTGTGGTTTCCACTCCGTAGATAAACCATAAGGATGTATTGAATGCTCCAGAATGCTCAAGTTTAAACGCTTAAGTGGTATAGGCTAATATGCTAATTTTCAGTAAACAGAAGGTAAAAGTTAAGGCAAGTTAGGGAGGAAATGACAAAGTCACCAACAGTTGAGTAGGGAGAAAGGCTAATTATGATAACCTTGCCTGCCAACTTGGATAAGCAACATATAGTTGTATCTTGGGTTAAAGCCAAAAAATAAAATCCAAGTTGAGAGGCAGACCCAGAGTCTAGTTTGCTCTCTGTGTGAGCTGCCCAGACACTCAGTGGTCAGGATTCATCATGAAGGCTGGAGGACAGATGAGGTCAAAATAGCAATAAAACACAGGGCACAACCTCATCACACCATTTTCATGAAAAGGGCAGATCAGGGACCCTCAAAATATTGTTCATCTTTGACAATTCTTATCAGCCATTATGAATTTTCCTGTAGCATAAAAAATGTTTCAAAGATTATGTAACATGCCCCAAAAGACAACCTCAATTATAAATGACAATCTTTGTTTATTCCTCTGTTCCATATGGGATTTAAAATTTAGAACAATATACTTTGTTAAGAGAAAATAACTTCAACAGAGAACAGAGTATGTGTCCCTTTAGCTACACTCTATAGAAATTAGGAAGCAAGCTATCTGACCCAAGAAACACTGAACAGCAGAAATTATCCAATCTATAGGAGGTAAGGGATGATGATCAAGACTTGGTACTAAAAAAAAGTGGATTTAGAGAAGAAGAAATAAAGTATGTGGCAAGGTTTTCTTTCCTGTTCACTGGAAACTGATGATTTCAGGGGGGGTGGGGGGAGAAACATGACAGGATTCTTAAGAAAACTGGGAACAAACATAGAATTTTGCCACTAGTAAAATGGAAGATTTTTATCATTATTATTGAAAGCTATGAGTGCTGAAAGTTACTAAAAAGGAACATCAGAGAGAAGAGGTGAAATTGACCCACTGACAAGGAATCAAGAACATGCTCCAAGGCAGAGAAGCACTGAGAGGATTGCCTCAAAGTATGCATGAGATTAGAAAGAGTATTTGATTACTTTTCCTTATTAATTTTCCATTCATTTCCAAAGGGCTTCAAAGGACTTTCTGAAATAGCTAGGATGCCAAAGCATAAAATTAACCAATGAAAAAAATTGAGAGCGAGAAAATAATTATTGAAAATCCAGTGAAGCTCTGATGGCAGTTTGTACATAAAAATGCACAGCATAAGGTCTTCCAGAGTTGAGGCTGGGAAACAAATTCAGCTTTACATTTTCCAGGATTCGAAACAAAAAGGGTTGCAAGGAAAGTGAGGTTGTTAACTCTTTCTCTTATACAATCTCCTTCCTCAAGAAAACCCTTGAAGGGAAAACAGAAGCCTTGGGCTAGTCCAGATAGCAGAGCTGGGAGGGTTCTACAGGCCAAAACCAGGCAGGGAGAGGATAGCCAGAAGCGCAAGCAAGTGGGAGGCCTAGAGGACACCAGAGCCTGTTGGTTGCCGCATTGAAATTGCTAGGAAGAGAAGATACCGTCCTGGGGACTGAACGATTTGGATGATATTTGCTGAGACACTGCAAACAGAGTGGGATGTTGTGGGACTCTCAATGGCCATATGCACACCCCAGGTCCTACACGTTTTATCCCTGTCATGATCAGGCATCACCTACACAACGAAGATGACACTGTCCTTGCTCCCATACCAATGGTGCCTTGGCCGTGCCCTGTTTCCCTGTCTGCCCGGTCCTTTCTACCCTGTCCTGTGGAACCCTTATCCCAAAGGACAGACTAGACTAAACTTCACTCTGTGCCTCTTTGCCTCAAAGAAACAATCTTGCCTGACAGCACTATCTGGCTTATTCATTCTACCATGGCCCACCATCCATGGATAGACACCAAAGCTGCATTCAGCCTTCTCCTGCAGACACCTGTCCCTTCTAGACTATCATTTTTTCTTAATCTTACAGCTTTGATTTTTCAGAAAATTTTGTCTTCAGAACATTTTCCTGATTCTTTTTTTAAATATTTTTATTGATTTTGGAGAGGTAGAGAGAGAGATAAACATCAATGATGAGAGAGAATCATCGATAGGCTACCTCCTGCATGCCCCCTACCAGGAATCCAGCCCGCAACCCTGGCATGTGTCCTGACCAGGAATCTGGGAATTGAATCACGACCTCCTGGTTCATACATCGGTGCTCAATCACTGAGCACATCAGCCGGGCTCCTGATTCATTTTGTCACCAGAATGAACTGTGTGATCAATACTCAGTCATCCTCTTTAGTAGCGAACTGAAGGTCATTTTCTTATCTTGTGTATCTCACATCTGCTGCAGGAAATATAATTTGTTTTCTTTATGAATGCTAAAGAGACCAAGATTTTTTTTAATGTATATTTTATTGATTTTTTTTACAGAGAGGAAGGGAGAGGGATAGAGAGTTAGAAACATCGATGAGAGAAACATAAATCAGCTGCCTCCTGCACACTCCCTACTGGGGATGTGCCCACAACCAAGGTAGATGCCCTTGACCAGAATAGAACCTGGGACCCTTCAGTCTGCAGGTGGACATTCTATCCACTGAGCCAAACCAGTTAGGACAAGAGTAATACTTCTTAAATGTTTTTTTTAATATATTTTTATTGATTTCAGAGAGAGAGGAAGAGAGATAGAAACATCAATGATGAGAGAGTATCACTGATCGGCTGCCTCCTGCACATCCCACACTGGGGACCGAGCCTGCAACCTAGGCATGTGCCCTTGACCAGAATCGAACCTGGGACCCTTCAGTTCACAGGCTGATGCTCTTTCTACTGAACCAAACTGGCTAGGGCAAGACCAAGATTTTGACAGGAAATACTTCAGGGCTATGTAAAGTTCCCTGATACACTATGATATTTCTTGCCTCCACAACTCTACATGTTATGCCTCTTTTCTAGAATGCCTTCCCATAACACTGTTCTATGGAAAACATTCCTCTTCCTGTCACGATCAGGCACAATCTACGCAGCTAGAATGACACTGTTCTCGTTCCCATCCCAATGGTGCCGTGGCCCTGACTTGTTTCCCTGTCTGCCCAGCCCTTTCTACCCTGTCCTGTGGAACCCCTATCCCATAGGACAGTGTGGACTAAACTTCACTCTGTGCCTCTTTGCCTCAAAGAAACAATCTTGCCTGACAAGATTTCTGCTACACGTCCAGAGCCATCTCAGTAAGCCAGCGGCCTCTCTTGTGTCCCTCTCACAGCAGTTAACTCACATGTCCATGCCTTAAGGACTCCTTAGAAGGACTACTTCCCAGGACCATGTGAAGTTCCTCAGCCCACTGGCAGACAATAAATATTTGTGAAATGAATACAATTTTCTGAAATTATAGTCTCTTGCTCAAAAAATATGTTGAGTGTTTTCAATAGGCATTGCCAAGCCGTCTTTTCATAATCATCTATTTGGTTAGATTTAAACCAAAAAAAAAAAAAATTATGATTCCTTCAACAGAATTACCCAGACTCTTGTTTTCAAGGTCATTCTGAAACAAAAAGGCTGCAAAATGTTTGAAGAGCTAGTGACATTTCTCTGTTCAATGCTGTTAATTCTCAAGATCTGCGATGAGAAACTTCTTAAAGCAGCAGCCCAAGCTGACGGTATAGAATGGGCCACAATACAGTTCACATCACGAAGCCTCACAGTTGTTAGAGACCAACATCTGTGAGTAAACACACTATGCCGTACACACATGCATATGTTCATGCACAGCTGAGTAATTCTTTAGAAAACAATATTTCCTCCTCCTTTACTATCAAGCTAACTTCACAAGGAAGTACTAGGTTCTGGTTTCATGCAGCTTTAAAAGTCAAATAAACTTTCTTTATCTTGCAAAATGCATAGATAGATAGATATAAATAGATGGCAACTACCGTTTCCATAACAGAATGAATTGACATTTGTATATTTAAAAATATTTTTCATAGTGCACTTTCCTGTATATATTTGTGAAGAAAGTGACATCCTTGCTATATTTTGCTAATAAGAGCTCTAGTCACCATCAGTACCACCTGATTCCTAATACCCTTTTAGGACATAATAAGGAGTCTTTTATTGATCCGTTAATATATGATTCAGGTGTGTTGCAAAGCACGCAGAGACTGCCTGGGAGCTTGAGCCAACAAGGGATCATGCAGGTAGAAAAAGGGTGAGCTGGAGAGTCTTGGCCTAAATACAACACAGAGAACAATGCTTCAAAGGTAATTTTTGTTCTTGCGGACTAGAGAAAAATATTCATCAGATAAAACAAGTAATACAAGAGGCTGTGGTGAGGAAAAAGGTATATGAACGAAGGACATCTTTTAAAATAAACATAAAATCCTTTTATTTTGACTTCCCATCCCCAACATCTTCAGTGGTGTTACCTGCTGTCTCCCCACTTCTGCATCAGCTCCCCACAGGAGACTGGGCTGCCTTGGAAATTTTCTTCACTTAAAAAGACTAGGTTGGGGCTTACTGTGCTCTTGATTTAGTGTCAATTTAACATTGAAACAATCTTGAAAGAAACCCGGCTCTCCTGCGGGGAACTGTTGGAGAGTTGGCAAAAAGGACCAGGAAAGGAATTGTAAACGGTCGTCTCCCATTCCTCCAAGAGAGCCTCCCCGGCGCTTCCAGCTTCATTAAAAAAGCCAATTTAGACTTTTAAATGGCTTCCAATACCGCCTTTCCTAGTCCAGTAAACAGTGAAGGGTGACCTCTTTGTAAAGCCCAGCAAGCGGTCAGAAGTTGGTCTAGAGGCCCCAGCCCCTCCTCACCCACAGCCAGACCAGGACCCCACAGCCTTAGGACCTTTTCCCTGGAACCTATTTTTAGAAAAGCATACCCAAAAGCTGTTTATAGCCAGCTCTCTTTTCCATCGTGCTGTTTCAAGTTCTGAATATAATTCTCAGTTATCCTAACGTGTACGATCCAGTCTGTGCTGACCAGCTGAGCTGTAGGACTCCGCGGAACTAAGAACTCAGGGAAACCATCTGTTTAATATGAAGCTCCAAGTGCGCCTTCCTTTCCAATGGGTCTCATTTCCTTCTCATCTTAATGTTATCTTTAGCTGTAATTGTCATCACACTTTCTAACAAACCCTAAAACCTCACTGAAAACAATCAGAGGGGAATGATAGCCTTCTGACACCAAGACGTGATGTGATTTTGAAACACTTGGCAGCCTGTTGTTGTTGTTGTTGTTAATTTTAGTTTCTCAGGATCCACATAATACAACATATGCCACAAGGTCCCTGTTTGGAAAACAGATGGTACTAGAAAAAATGTCCCTTGATTAATACTCAGGTTGTACCTTCTAAGGTCAAACCCCGTATACATTTATTACAGTCAGGCAGAGGTAGGAAGACCATTGAAGACAATGTCAGAGCAGGTCCCCTTGTGTCTCAAAAGCATTAATAAGATCACACCTGTTTATCCATCGACAATTCAGATTTGGAAAGAAAACGACATCACTATTCTAGTTACCTGATACAGATAACCTCAGTTTATCCTATGACTCCTGAATAATCTGCTTTGGTTCTCTCTTCTCCAACCTTTCTCAAGGTAATTCAGAAAAAAGGTAGGCACTTCTCAACTACAAAGCCCCTAAACCAGTGGTCGGAAAACTCATTAGTCAACAGAGCCAAATATCAACGGTACAACGATTGAAATTTCTTTTGAGAGACAAATTGTTTAAACTTAAACTTCTTCTAACGCCGCTTCAAAATAGACTCGCCCAGGCCGTGGTATTTTGTGGAAGAGCCACACTCAAGGGGCCAAAGAGCCGCATGTGGCTCGCGAGACGCAGACCACGGCCCTAAACTATTGACCTTGGGGATTACAAAGCCCCCTTTGTTCACGCCATCCCTTCCAGAAGCAGACAAAGCTCCACCTGAACAAATGTAGGAAAGAACCGGGAGGTGTGAGCTCCATTTCCAACTCTGTCACTCGCCAGAGGCAGGCAGACCCTTCACTTTTCTGGGCCTCACTGACTTCCCTGAATTAAAGGGATCTATCAGATAACTTGAGCAACCTCTTTCGACTTAAAAATCAATGAAGAATTACCCAGTGTTCTCAGGACAGATTAATGCTGGGTCAACACACAGAGAAGAAAATGGGCATGTGGAACAGCTTCTCTGGCCCATTAAAGACTTAATTCAGAAGCCACTGGCCAGGCTGGTTTCTCACCTGCCCTGTTGTTACTTTAAATAGATCACTGGTGACAAACAAATAAAAAATATTACAAGATAAAGAAATATTGAAGGTAAATATTAATAGGAGGCATCCCTCCCACCATTTCATAATTCACTTCCTTCTATTTGCCAACAAGATTTACAGTGAACCTAAAAATGTTCTCAGGTTACATTTATCAAAATGTTCTCGATTAAATTATTTAATGTTCTTAAAAAATATATTTGCTTTTATTATATGCACAGGGATACCAGCTAAAATCCTTCAGGAAAATCTGTTTCTCTACTAGAAGCAAAAACTTAAGAAGAAACCAATTTCTTAATTAAAAACTACCTCTCACTGTTGGTCAGTTTTAACATAGGGTATTTGTGAGTAGGGAGCAGAGGAGAAATATGCAAAAATTATACCTAGAAGATGTTCTTAATCATCTTTTTTTAAGTGTTAGTATTGATGCCTGTGTGGTAAAAATAGTAAATTTTATCCATAAAATATGCAAAGCATTACCTGGCAGAATAATCTTCTCTTATGGAGGCATCAAAATCACTGACCCTCCTTCAGGACTGCACAAAGATATGATGTTCTGAAACTGAGGTCCAGCAATGAACCAAGAAATGAAAGAGTCCCAAACACAAAGCTAATTCTTAAGCAGCCCTGCCAAAGTTGAAAGCATGCCTTCCATTAGCCAGGAAGCTCAAAGCGGATGATTCTGCTAAACTGAATAGATATTTTGTTTCCCTAAAAATAAATTTTAAAAAATTAATACATTGAAATAAATTTTAATAATTCTGAAAACCTTCTTCCCCATGCAAAAGAGCTGAATGTCTTAGTTCTCAATACGTTCTTTTTTTTTTTTTAAGCAAGGGATCAAGTATAATGCAGCTGTCACTTTCCTCCTGCAAGAATCTGTAAATAAGTACCAGTTTATTCTAAAATAGTATGTACAGTCTATGATTGAAACAACTGATTGAAGGAAAAATAAGATGTTGCATTGTGTGATTAGCTTAATGCCTCAAAGGCGGGACCCTATCCAATACATATGATTTAATAAACTGTGCTATAGAATTTAAATCAGTTACATAATGCTTATTAAGACAACTATAATACTGTATCCAGCAGAGCCCTAAGTTATCCATCCACAGGGCCAACTGCAACCAGATCTTAATTGTCAGGCATAGGTCTCACTGGTCACATACGTGTCATTCACTCAATGAAGGCAATGTTTCTTTTCAGGATATTGGATTGCAAGGGACAGAACAAGACAAAACCTAGATACTGTCAATAAGGCCCCAGGTCAAGTTCCCGGAGAGTGGGCTGGGACTATGAGAATTAGACAAGTACCCCAGGTCAAGCAGGAAAATGTCGAGTGTCAAAGGAGCCCTCAGTGGATAAAAAGGTTAGAAAGATATTAGACGTCTAGAAAGACAGTGTTTAGAACCCAGAGTGTCGGATGGTGACACTAGCATAGAAGAACTGAAGTTCACTCTGATCCTAAAATGAGTTGTTTCCTCTCTGCCCTGTACCATGTTCTCTAATAAGTCAGAGACAGCCTCTGAGCCCATGAGCCATTACTATAGTCCTGAAGGGGATGGGAAAGTACCCGAAAACTTCAGCTGAGATTCTCCGCAACAACCAACCTCATTCCTTAACCGTGTCCACCACCTCGAGGAGACAATTATACAACGAGGCTGCCACCCTCAAAGAGCATAAAATCTAGCCGAGGGGACAAAACATATAGGTTTGCTTAATGTCAATACATTCTGCAACTCTAAGCGAAATGACATATAAAGAAACCAATTTTACTGTAGGCAAAATGGTATTAACAAGAGTTAAATTCCTATGGCCTCTCATCCACGTTATAACAAAATGTCATTGTTATTCGAGGACATGCTGTATACAAACATCAGAGCAAGGCAATAATTGACCCAGTTCCTAACTTTGTGGTACAAATACTCCCTTTCCCCACCTTGCCCCAAATCCACCTCCTGTACAAACTACACCATCAGTGTCTACCCAACTTTCTCACTTCACTTCTTAAACTATTTTACCATGGCATCTGCAGTGCCAACTCAACCCCTGTCTCCCTCTGTCTTACCAATCAGCTACTACTTACATAGTTCTCTGAACATTTCAAAACTACAGGCTACAGCCATCCCCTCCTGTGCCTCACAACTCACCAACCCCTTTGCCAACCAGCCAGTTGAGGGGTCTAGTCAGGGGGTAAATTGGATAACACTAAGGATATCCAAGCAAAAGTAGGCTCATAGTTCCACTCTTTTATTGTAAAATTACTTATTATATGACTTTCCTTTATATCTTTTACTTGTTTTCATGAAAGTACTTTCTTCCAGCAAGGAAGTAGATGAAACCTCAGTGTGCAGCCCAGCACACTCCATTGTGTGCACTTATTCTTAGAATGGTAGGTCAGAGAGAGCGAAGCACAATAGGGACAATGGCAAGCTTTCACTTTCTTTTAGTTTAAAAGTATATCAGTTATCATTTATTATACTAATAATGAATTTTTTAAAACTTCTTAGAATCACATCTTACACATGTTAATGTCAGTTGTAAGCAGCATAAGCTGTGTTGTTGTTATTTGTTGTACAATGCTTTATAATTTCCAGGAAAAAGAGACATCTGAAGAATTGACTTCTAATGACTTCTAATGAAAAGTCACCTCTCTCTAACCCCAATATTCCTCCTCCTCTGATACTGTTAAGCTTTCCCCAACCCACACCAACATCATTGACTTTATTCCTGAAAAAACTGCCTAAATCTATTGAGTTGCCATTAATTAAAAAAAGAAAGAAAGAAAGAATCTGGTGGTATCAACTGTAAAAGTGAATTACTATATTATTCATTTATCTTTATATTAGCATCTAAATCAAAATAATACTCTAACAAAATAGGGAAGTGATGTTTATTGTTTCTGGCAGTAGCTTTTAATCACATGATAATGTTCTGTTCATCTTCTCTTAAAAATTCTATCCAATTAGATAAAATTGTCAATCAATCTCAACTGAAAAAGGTTTGGACAATATATTCTTAGTGAGCTTTTCTATAGGATTTAATGGCAAAGTATATTGCTTTTCATTACTTTATGTGATCAAAGCATATACTAAGAACCTATAAGAAAAACAGGAGACAGAGAGGAGAGATGTATAAGCAATGGAAGAAAATGCAGCCAACAGAATTTCCCAGGATCATGAGTTAAAATACTCAGACCCCCAAACTGTGATCTAGTATAAATGTCAGATCACTAAGCATGGGTAACCATTCTTATGTAGGGACTAGAGGACCAGTGCACGAATTTGTGCACATTGAAAGGAAATTAATTAGAAGAAATATTTTAGTATTTCTATTCGCCCTTTCTCTGTAATAGAAGTGTCAACCAAATTCACAATCGACAATGATGGGTCGAAACACACACATGCATTGGCGCCAAGGAGAGCTTTATATATATATATATAGACTAGAGGCCCAATGCACGAAATTATTGTGCACTTGGGAGGGGGGCGGTCCCTCAGCCCAACCTGCGCCCTCTCGCAGTCCAGGAGCCATTGTGGAGTGTCCAACTGATGGCTTAGGCCCGCTCCCCATTAGAAGTGGGCCTAAGCCCACAGTCAGACATCCTTAGCACTGCCACAGAGGCAGGAAAGGCTCCCACCATTGCCGCTGCACTCTCCACATCAGAGTGACTGGTCATTCTGCCATTCAGTCAATTTGCATATTACCCTTTTATTATATAGGATAAACTTGCTTAATTAGACCACTTTCTGATTTAGCTAAACTTTTTCCAGCCCAGTGAAGCACCCCAACTTCTCTTTCAGGTAATTGTCAGTGGCACAGCAGAATATAACAACATGAAGCAGATTATTATTGTAGATCATGCAGGGAGAACAAACAGTAAAATATTTAACTGCAGCAGTGTTTGACTATATTCTGTGCAGTGAGAAAACCTGAAGTCATTTTCAAGGTCCACCATTTCTTATTTCTTTCAATCAGGTCAAGTTTTTAAGCTTTCTAAATCTCCATTTTCCAGCTAATGAAAAGAAAATAGGATTCTACCAAGTCTCCTATCTACCTACTCCAGGACTTCTGTAAGGATCAAATGAGATGAGGCACAGGAAAATGCTTCACAGACATTTGGTTAAAGTGTAAAATGTTTACACCTGGCTATAAAGCAAGTCATGTTCCTGGGCTGAAGAAACTGCAAGGGGGCTATAGTTGCTAGGGAAAGGAAGCCAGGCTTTCCTACGTGATGTCATTACCCGTTGCCCACAGCCACCATTTCCAGGCTGGGCTGTGGGCCGCAGTTTGCACCATGGGGTCTCAGTAGCATTGGCTGTGATTTGGTGGGCTGTCACTGCAGGGGTGGTGGCAGGGCCTGTGTCCCACTTTGGGGAAGCTGTGTGTTGCTTTGTGGGCACCAGGTCTGCGGTGCCATTTATTATTAAATGGCCTATTGCTAGGAGAGAAAGCCAGGTGTTGCTACTTGACGTCATTACCCAGCACCCACAGCCACTGTTTCCCGGCTGGGCTGTGGGCCACATTTTGCGCCATGGGGTCTCATCAGTGTGATTTGGTGGGCAGTTGCTCCAGGGTCGTGGCAGGGCCTGTGTCCTGCTTGGGGGGAACCAAGTGTTACTTTGTCAGTGCCAGGTCTGTGGTGCTGCTTCTTTTTAAGTGTCCAGTACACATCACAGCAGCTCCCACATTGAGCATCTGCCCCCTGGTGGACAGTGCACACAATAATGACTGATTGGATGGTCAGAAGGACACTTAGCATATCAGCCTTTTATATGGATATAAGACATTGCAAATCACTTTCTAGGCACTGCCTTACTCAAATCCCTTTTTCCTCCTGCATTCATAGGTAAATAGCAATAATAATAATGATAACAACAACATCCTTACTAGATAAACTCAAAATTATAAAGATTCTATTTGGGAATTTCAAATTCCCAGAATACTGCATATTTAACAAAATAAAGGGCTATATAATTTAAGACTAGTTTGTTTGTCAGAATGTGACACCTGATTAAATTTACAAAGAGGATAGTGCATGATGAAAAATTCTATTCTGTTAAAATTCTGATCTGTTTAGCCCTAGCCAGTTTGGCTCAGTTGATAGAGTGTTGACCTGCAAAGTGAAGGGTCCTGGGTTCAATTCCAGTCTAGGGCATGTACCTTGGCTGCAAGGTCAATCCCAGGCCCTGGAAGGGGTGCATGAGGAAGGTAACCAATCGATGTGTCTCTCTCACACTGATGTTTCTCTCTCTCTGTCTCTCCCCCACCCTTTTACTCTCTCTATAAAAAAAAAAAAAAATCAATGGAAAAATATCCTCGGGTGAGGATTAGCCAAAAAAATTTTTTTGATCTATTTATAAATGCTTTATTTAGCATACACCTTCTTTCTCTCCCTCCCTATACAGTAAAACATTTCAAAAATCTTACACCTATGGATGAAGACAGTGGCAGGTTGTAAGGGCATGGGGTGGGGTGGGGAATCAGGTGGAGGGGAGCTATGAGGGGAAAAGAAGAGGAACACCTGTAATAATCTGAACAATAAAGATTTATTTTAAAAATTTTTCAATAAATTTGCCTATACTCTTGGTCCTCACATTGTCTTTTCCATCCTTCCTTGAAACCATTCCAATCAAACTTTTGTTTTCATTATTCTATCAAAACTTCTGTTGTCATATCACTAATGACATGTTGTTGCATAATCAATGGTCATGCAACCATGATGTAACACAGTGATTTTTAACATTTTTCATCTCATGTACACATAAATCAATTACTGAAATTCTGCAGCAGATCAAAAATATATTTTTTGCTGATATGACCAAAAGTAGGTATAATTTTGATTCACTCACACTGACAGCTATTGTTGTGTTGGCTGTTGTCATTTTTTAATTTGATAATCTAAGGGAAAAGAGGTCAGTGTCCCTGACTAAATGGTCAGGTATTGAATGTTTTAAAAATTATTATAGGACACTGGTTGAAAATCGCTGATCTAATAGCTAAACAATTGGCAAAGTCTCCAGCAACTGAATAGTGATATCAGCTTCTCTAGTTTAGATAGTAAGCAAAGGTCAAAAGTTGTCTTTAGTCTGTGGTCATGGTGAAGCCACATAGTAACTTTTAAAGCCACAAAAGGCCAGGGGCAGAGGGTGTGGAAATTAGGCTCAATAAATGAAGAATCTGGTTTCAGTCCATGGGTATTTGTATAAAGCTTTTGCTATTTAAAATGAAGGTACTGAATGCTGAGCTGCCATTTTTAACTTAAAAATGCACTAGATGAAGAAACTGCATGATCTTTCTTTCCCATAAAAAAACAAAACACAATACTGTGTTGAATATGGTTTTAATAATTCTTCTCTGTGCTATACCTGGTATTCTTTCAACTCAATCTATTCAGAGCCAGATCTTCAAAAATGGGCCCAGTCAGTCAGATTTCTATAGAACTGTATTTCTGTATTCTTTTCCATTGTGGGATAGAGAATTTCTTTTCTTCTAAATATATGTTCTGAATTCTATTAACACCTATCATTACTTTTTTTTAAAAAAGTAAGAACATTCTTATTAAGAAAAATCTTGATGTTGTATATTTGTCCAATTTATTAATCGTTTTCATCCTAGGCCATTCCCATGGAATTAACATCTTTAATTCTTGCAACAGGTGCTTTTTCCTACCTCAGATTATAATCTGTTCTTAGAATCAGGTCACATGACCTTTCTCTGAAATTATGTGTGGTTTTGTGGTTAAGAACCAGTGAAATGTCTTGAATTTATATTTTCAATATAAAAACTATCTGGGCCAAGAATATTTAGTTAACATTGTACCCAAAATATTACAAAATGTTGAAACACAGATGTTTTACACATTAGTTACCTCAGAAAATGTTAAGATCATATATCAGTCAGAGTTATTATTATTATTTCTGTGAAAACACAGAAATTGGCTCTGGCTACCTTAAATCATAAGGGAATTTACTGGGAAGATGTCCTGGCTGGTGAGCGGCTAGAGGGCCAGCCTTAGAAAACTGGTGGGAAGAAGGGAGCCCCAAGAAGGCAACCAGAATCACAGAAAAAGTCAGAGAGAGAGAACAATCTGGTCTATGTTAGTACAGCCTGGGCAGATGATAGCCAAGGTGCGTCACAGTTACCCACCCCCTGACTGCTGTAAGACAAGGGGAGAAGAAACCATACTCATTATATTACCACAGTGGTTAGTGGTCACCCCTTTCCACCCAGTGTCTGTACTGTAAAAGGTGACCTAAAAGGGTACAGTATAGCCAAAAAATCATGAAGGTCAGCCATCTCTGAAGAAATGAGATCCAATAACAATGAGGGCAGTCACAGCCCCTTAGGTGCAATTAGGCTGAAAAGATCATCAGAAACACCCTGAAAATGAAAAAAAAAAAATGGTAACAAGAAGCATTGAATAGCCAGGAAAAAAGTTGATTCCAGGAAAAGGGCTCTGCCTTCTCATTCATTATATACTGTATATATTGATATGTGTGAAACTGCAGAACTTGTTTTGAACAAAAGGAGGCTAGTGCCCCTCTCCAAAGCCAGTGAGGGTGCGTCAGAAGGAGTAACTGATGGAGGAAGCTGTGCTTCACAGTGCAAAGGACCTAAGTCCTCATCAGCAACACAGGATGCAACATGGTGGCAAGATAAGGAGGCCCGAATGGACGCGGAAACTCAGATGAAGCAAACTTAAAAACAATGAACCAAGGCATTATGGGTGAGGTGTATAAGTACAGGAGTTGGGGGGTAAGCAATGAACACACCTTGAGAGGGCCAATTTTCAGCAATAAATTAGTGGAAGTCATCTGCCATAAGGATGTGAGAATGTTCGAATGTTCGTGGTGAGAGAGAGAGAGAGAGAGAGAGAGAGAGAGAGGGAGGAAGGAAAGAAGGAAGGAACTGTGTTTACTGATATGATGATGAGTACAATGATGTATGAATTACATGTAATTTGATAAAACTATATCCCTTGGGATATCTATTTTATTTAAATCCTACATAAAGGCCGTTGTCTTGGCTGTGAATACTCACCATACTTTGGAATACCCAGAGCATGCGCTGCTGTAATTATTAAATTGTCTGTCTCTCCTTCTGGGTTTTAAGCTCTATGAGAGAGGGGGGCATATGTATCCAAATATATTTTGTTTGTCTTTGTAAATCCAGAAACTAATAGACTTCTTGACTCACGGTAGGCACTTAATAACAATTCTGAGAGATTCAGTGCATGAATAATAACTTCGGTTGCTAAAAGGCCTTACACACAGGAAAGAGAAGACCTGCTCTGCTCCCCATCTAGTCAGGTCAGGAGTATGTGTTTGTTTATAAATTGTCTCATGGGGGTTTTTTTGTTTTTGTTTAAAATATATATTTTTATTGATTTTTTACAGAGAGGAAGAGGGAGGGATAGAGAATTAGAAACATCGACGAGAGAAACATCAATCAGCTGCCTCCTGTACACCCCCCACTGGGGATGTGCCCGCATCCAAGGTACATGCCCTTGACCGGAATCGAACCTGGGACCCTTCAGTCCGTAGGCGGACGCTCTATCCACTGAGCCAAACCAGTTTCGGCTGTCTCATGTTTTAGTACATGAATCCATACCCAGAGCTCAGTCACCAGTGCTGGTAACCAGACCCTAAAAGCTAATTCACTGAGCTGCAACCACTCTTGGCTGAGGCTAAATAAATAAGCCTAACCATGATTCTCTATTTCAAAGACAAATCCCATAGACTGAGATTTAAAGCAGGAATTTCACACTCATAGGCCCACAGGAGCCAGATAAGCATCATCTGTGATGGTCATGGGCAAATGGGTATTGTGGTAACAATGGGGACTAAAATGCAAGAACAACGCAGGCCTTTTTCTTTTTCTTTAATATATTTTATTGATTTCAGAGAGGAAGGGAGAGGGTGAGAGAGATAGAAACATCAATGATGAGAGAGAACCATTGATCAGCTGCCTTCTGCACGCCCTCTACTGGGGATGGAGCCCACAACCCGGGCACGTACCCCTGACCTGAATCGAACCTCGGACCCTTCAGTCCACAGTCCGATGCTCTATCCACTGGGCCAAACCAACTATGGCCGTGCAGGCCTTTTCTAAAGGGAGCAGACACTGCTCTGCTCCATGAATTATTCCCAGATCTTCTGACTGGATTTTTCAACCTGAAATTCTAAAATTTGCTCATGAAACTACTCATTTTTTTAAATCTGACTTATTAGAACAATAGAGAACAAAACAAAACTCTGGGCCCTATCCAACTGTTGGGCATTATCAATTCATGATCATGGCTTTAAGCCAATGAAGCAGAAGACAGACTTTGAGACTGCTGATTGATACGTTCTATTCTGCCAGATCCATCAATGCCCTTCCCTTGGATCAGCTCCTTCTACTCAATGACAATTCCAAAACTTCAATGCTATCTTCAAGCACCCTCCTAACACTCTCTCTCCTACTCTGAGGGGAAGATCTTGATTTAAATATCTTTTTAAATCAACATTGTCTCACCATCAATGAAAATCCACAAACATTAATAAAACTCCTCATCTTCCCACTCTCAGTTTACAAACTATTATTCAAACATCCAACCTCAAAGGAGAGGGGATCTTTCTTCTCTTTAAAGAGAATCATCCTACCATTGTCCCTAATAGATCCTATCCATTAATTACCTCTTTCCTCAAAGATCTGCAACTTCTCCTTTTGCACAACTTAGTAACAGTCCATCTTGGTGGGAGGAACCTAATACCTATAGTCCCCTCATTTAAATTTTCTTTAAAGTAAAGCTTGTTTTTCACACTGTCCTATAAGCTTTACTATTATATTAGCATGGACTTACAGAACAGGAAGAAATCATTTTTACTGACCTACTCTAAGTTTTCTGACTTTCAAAAGAAATCACTTAATGTCATTGGCTTTCTTGATAAATACTTATTAGCCTAAGATATACAAAGCACTGCTCAAGAATGATCCATTCTACGTCTCAATTGGCGTCAAAGTTTCTCAGCACAGTTAACGCTCTGGCATAGGTCATGGATCTCCAGCTCACATGTCAGAGTGAGTAATGTACAAGTAATGTATGTTACTTGTGTAATGAACACCTAGATATGTTTATCTCATGTGCCTACCCTCCACCCAAAGAATGAAAGAAAACAAAACAAAAAAGGAACCAAAGTGGGAAATGAGCCCATATTGTTTAGTTGGCAGAAAAACCATCATCTGTAAGCACAGCCAATGTTTTGCTGCACAATGAGCCTAAAAGGACATTTAAATCAGTTGGGATTAGCTATTCTATTGACTCTCAATTTGTGGCTACAGATGGAAGGGTGAAAATTCCATATGTAAGAAAGAGATTATGTTTCTGAAAGTTTCAACTCAAGTGCCAAGATAGGAGACTGGCAGGCATGTAGGGAACGTGGGGAGTGGTTCTCAGGGGCAATCTTTTATCTTGATTGCTGCCCAAGATCATGTTTTCTGATTCATGCTCAAGACCCCTAGAGCGAGTTACAAAATCAATTTAATGGATTGAGGCAAGCATTTTTTAAAAGAAGTTATATGGAAGAAAATAAAAAATAGAGTGCATGTCACATATAAAAAGTAGTAATTGTATCACGAAAAGCTATGTATGTTAGTGTGAGTGAGTGTGTGTGTGTGTGTGTGTGTGTGTGTGTTTCTTCAAGCTTCATGAGTGTGTAATCTATATAATCTGTCTTTTCCTTTTCATTTCCCAATGTCAATCTGTTGTTTCTGCTTCAGCAAATCCACTAAAATTCCTCTGGATAATGTCACTGATGGCCTTCTTTTGGTCATATTTGCTGTACCCCTTCAGATGCTTTCACAATTGAATTCTCTGCAGTGTTGAACACTATCCTACCTCCTTCTTAAAACTTGCATTGCTTTTGGTTTCTTCAGCTCACCCACCTCTGGCACTTTCCTCACACGATGACATTAATTTGTGCATGGTTACTTTTAATGGGAATGGAACCTGCTTGAAACTTTTGCTTTCCCTTTTGATCAACTAAATTCCATGAACTCCATCATAAAAAATTGGAATGGGGCATAGGGTGCTTTTCATTTCACAGTCTTGTGTGATTGACTACAAATGAGATAAAACTGATGAAAAACTTGTTGGTCATTGATATTATTTCCCTGCTTTTATTTGTGTGGGTTTTTTCTTTTATAGCTTGCAAGCTCAGTTGTTACAAGAAAAATCAATAAACAAGCTTTCAAGGAAACTTATACCCAGAGAGAAGAAAGGCCCTTTTGCCATGAAGTTATTCTTTTCCTTTTTAAGGATGTAATATCCACTCCACAGCCAGAGTTCACTTGCAAGTCAGCAGAAACCTCACATGCTTGTGAGGACTCTCTGCTGGGAGAACAGGGCCCCCAAGTATTTTCAGAGGGATATCTTTTGTGAGTAGGATAGCTTCTGTGAATTGAATTGTTCAGAACATCAGGCAGGATTGAAGAAAGGAAACTAATGTGGACAAGAAAATAAACCATTATCCACATGTCCGGGGGCTAGAAAAAGGACATAGGGCCCTGGGAAATCAACTTCACTATAGGCCAGTTAAAGGGTGCAGGTCCACCTAGAGGCAGGTGACTTCATCTCATTGCATTTCAGTTTTCTCACATGTGAAATGGAGATTCTGATAGATTGGTTGCAAAAATGATTCCAATTCTCCCTGCTCCTGTCTCCGACCAATTGCAATGTGATTTTGCAACTCTTTTCGCGCAATGATGGAGTCTACTAGTATTTCCCCATCCCTCGATTCCAGGCTAGCCTTCACACTTGCTTTGGTCAATAGAATGTGATAGAAGTGGTTTGACGCCAGTTCTAAGCCCAATCCTGAAGAAAGCTTAAGCATTTCTGCTCTTTTTCTCTCAGAACTCTGATACCACCATAAGGGCAAGCTCAGTTTAGACTGTTGGGGAGAGATCCTATAGAGCAAAGCCAATCAACCCATTTGTTCCAGCCAAAGTCATGGACACAGGAGAGCTCAGACAAGATCAGCAAAGCCAAACCATAGCCGACTTTCCAGCTGGCTTCAAATACAGAGCAAACCCAGCTAAGACCAGTGTAAACTACACAATTTGCAGACTTGTGCCAATGAGTTTTGCTCATTGAGTGTTTGTTACACAGTATAATTGTGACAAAATGAAAACAGAGATAACAGTGGGACCTAATTCTTAGTACTGTGGTTAGAACAGTGCTAGCATCAAATAAGTAATCCATCAAAATTTGCTACTATTCTGGTCCAAAATTTGTCAATACCACATAGAATGAGATTGGGGTAACTTCTTAAAGAAAAAATGTTTCCCAAACTAAACTCCAAAACCAAACAAAATTAAACCTAAGATGTCTACCACAAGGTTTGTGAGATCTAATAATGAAAGAATATTGATCTATTAAATTTATAGCAATTTTAATAAATTCATAAGTAAGCATATTTTCATAATGGAAAACAAGCAACATGTCAATGCAGTGAAAGTAATCGATCTCCAAAGCCCTTCACACTTCCTGTATAAATATCTAATATCGGATCTATGCCCAGCTTTCATGTCACCAATTAGATCGAACATCAAACCTCTCCCTTGCAAAATGGACAGTAACACTTTTATTACATGATTAATTGACCAGGTAGTTTTGTAAAATGCTGAATTTTATATCTTCCTTCTGTAGTTTTATGATGCTCATTTGAATATTAGTCTCTGAAAATCCTGCTATAAAGAAACCTGTCTAACTTTGTTTAACCCAGCATTTGTTAAAATTAGTGAGCCATGAAACCTTTTATCCTTTCGTCTATTTCTGTGTAATACTCATTGAATTCAATAGCACTAGATTCCAGTGAGCACACTTTGTGAAGAGACATTTGGGATGCAGCAGCGGAAAAGTGGTCTTTCAACATCGGGCTGGGGCGTCTGAATTTCTGGAAGAGCCCAAGAGAACCCAGCCCTCTCTCTATTTTCACTTAATCGTGTCAATGCACAGACAAATGAGCATGTTGAGGAAGAACTCACTGGTGCATATGGAAGTGGGAGTCAGTTTCTCAATGTGAGAAAACAGTTTGCTTAAAATTGGCATCGTCTCTAATACAAAATACTTCAGGAACATCTGTGCCATTTAACCATTTGTAAATGATAAGGAAAGTGACAAACTGAGGACAGATTTCTCGGTCCCATCCCAGCCCGATCCTCTAAGAGGGTTAAGTACTGGAAGCACAGGGTTACAGAGCAAGCCAGCTGTGTGCTCCCACACCAGGTTCAATGTTGAGACTGCCTTCACTGAACATCTGGCTAACGATGTGCCTTCCATTCATGAGCAGCACTTACCCACAGCATCTGCTCCCCAAGAGGAGATTTCATGGGTCAAGAAACTGCAGCATGCTTCCAAATGTTTGCCTCATCACCTACAAACATAACTCAGCCACTGTCATGAGGAAAATCTTGAAAAGCTACTTTTAGTAGTAGTTCTAAAATAGCAATGCACACAAAAAAAATGATAATCTTATGAACTTAAACCAATAATTCATGACTACAACTTCAGTATAAATGAAATTATTTCTTTAGCCTATGTCCTAGCCCACCTTCCACTTACTGCAGCAACTAAAATATTTTTTTAACCTTAAAAGTGATAAGGGTATAACATTTACATTAGTATTTTCCTTGTGAGAACTGGTTTTGGTAAAGAACATGTTTTCATAATTCTCTTTCTTAACTTTTCCTAATATATTTTTTAAATGCATTGAAAGCAGAATTTTTCTAAGGGAGAAAAATGGGAATAAGTCTACATTTTTAAAATTTATTTTAAAACTAGAGGCGTGATGCACAAATTTGTGCATGGCGGGGTGGGGGGTGTCAGCTGGCAGGGGGAGAGACCCCAGGAGGTTGACCAGCTAGCCGCCCAATTAGGGCCTGGGGAGAGGGACTGCAGGAGGATGGCTGTGGGAGCGCACTGACCACCAGGGGGAAGCTCCTGAATTGAGTGTCAGTCCCCTGATGGTCAGTGCATGTCATAGCAACTGGTAGACCAGTTGTTCCGGTCGTTCGGTTGTAACAGTCACTTAGGCTTTTATATACATAGATACGCTTGGTACTTGGTCAAATCATAGCCAATCACCTAAGATTGAGTTCTATCTGATGATTAAAATCTAACAGATTAGTCTGAATCTTCCTGCTAATGTGAATCTGATTTGACTGGATATTAATGACATTATTTAAAAATAACATTACTAGTATCTAATAAACATTGGCCAATACTATAATTTTCTTATTGATTTCTGGGGGGAAAATGAGATGCTTTTTTACCTGGTGCTTTAAGGATTAAACAATTGTGTGTATTATAATTCATGTGAAAATACCTCTTTTTTTTTTTCAGTTTCTAGATTGTTTTCTTTGTCAACTGGTGAACAAACACCCATAACACTCTTTGGCATATTTCAAAATGTTCTGAATATTTTGAAACAACAGAGCACAGATCCAGGAAAGTTTAGACAGTTCTAAGTAAACAGTGTACAGATGTGGATGCTGAAAAATTTATACCACACAATCTTCTGATGGGCTGAAGCACTGAAAATGCTTCTTCTACAAAAACAGAATGAAACAAACCCAAAGCACAAATACTCCTGCAACCATGGCATAAATTAATCATAAAGTATTGAAACAGAAGTTTAGAGCTTTGGCAACAGATATAATTTCTAACAAAGTACTCATCCTCACACATGGTTCTTCATACCATCTCATTGGTGAACAGAATACTAGAACGAGAAGTAATTGTTCACGTAAACAGAAAAAAAATTTTTTTTCAAAATATTTTATGATGCTTATAATCCTCCTCATATTTCAAGACATACTTCTTATACTTTTAAAATAAGTACTTACTATTCTCAGATAAAGTGCTCTAATAAAGTAGCAATTGTTTTTTGTTTTTACCAATGAAGGCCACAGAAACCCTGGGAGGTTGCTGCTGACATCTAGTGGCATAATTTTAAAAATACCAAATGCATTAAAAATACAGGTACCTAGAGATAGAAAGGAACAAACATACGTATATATGCACTTGCAAAGTCTAATGGACATCCCACATTACAAATTATTTGCCTCTGCCCACACCATTCTGCCTGCAATGACTTGCTTCCCTTTCCAAAGTACTTTGAGTACCACAAAATCAAAGAAATAGAAACTAACATAAGGGCTAAAGCATTAAAGGAACCAATTCCCTCAAAATCCTTAGTCCTCTACTGGGAATTACCAGTTCCCTGAGAGCCCCAATTCCAAAAGGCCCTGTCTCAATCCCAATGGTCCTAATTTCATCTCAACTTCCCAAATAATCCTAGTCCTTTCCCAACCTCCACACCTCGAGTTTAGGTACTTCCAGGGCCCTAGCCTAAAGAGACTCTACTGTGGAGCTGGGAATATGTTATTTCAGACTTTACATCTACAAACATACACACACATCCAAAATGGCCACAAAATTCCTAAGCATAAAATTAAACAATTATTGAAAACTTAAAAATAACTATCATGGACTGCTTTAATGCTTTCCAACCATCTACATGAATGATGATATACAGAAGAACATGGAAGAAATTGACATTGATGTGAAAAATGATAGGAACAAGGAGATAGCTTCTACAAGCATGTAGAAGGATGTTTTTTATCCAATAATATATTTTTATTCATTTTAGAGAGAGAGGAAGGGAAAGAGAGAAAAACATTGACCGGTTGACCAAGGATCAAACCTGCAACCTAAGTATGTGCCCTGACTGGGAATCAAAGCTGCAACCTTTTGGTGTATGGGGCAAAGCTCCAACCAACTAAGCCACACCAGCCAGAGCTAAAAGGATATATTTTGTACCCTCTGTATGCCCTTATGTATGGTGTACGTGTGTGTGTGTGTGTGTGTGTGTGTGTGTATGTGTGTGTGCAAAATAAGAGACTCTCAAATTCTGCATGTACTTCCACTCCAGCTAGAGCATTTGTGAAGGCAGTAGGTAAACAATGAACTGATGGATGAGTGAATAAATGGAAGAGGTAGCAAATTACAATATACTTTTTCTACTGATTCTGATGTTAGATAAGCAATATCCTCAAAAGGCAGTGTTTGCTTTAGGCAAAAGTGCCTTTGTTGAGTAGCTCAAGTTAGATGTTTCTCCAATGACATGTGCAAAGTGGCACAAAGCCAATGGGGAATACAATTAGGCAATTTCCCTTTGGTGAAGAGAGTGTGTTTCAATAGTTGAAAATTATTTGCTTTATATATTAGTATATTTGAATATTGATTTTATTCTCATTGAAAGAGGATAAAGGGAAAGTAGATTCTCAAGGTATTCCTAATTACAAAGCATAGCTAAACTATAACTCTCATAGTGAGGAATGTTTTAGCCTTTTAAATATTCCTTCAATGGAAATCCTCGAGATGGAAGGAGCTCATCCATTTCAATTTATCTACTTCACTTACTAGTGGGAGTAATAGTGGGTGACAGACAGATCTACTTTAATCATGTTGAAGGGGACAAAAATCTCATATCTGTATGTGTATTTTTATATATAATAATAAGAAACTGTATATATGTACATATATGTGTATATATACATATATATATACATACATATACATGCACACATGAGAACTATTACATAGCATTATATGCAAATCAATGTGGCAGATACTAGACAACCTTACTGACTGAATATAGATTAAGGGAGGGAAATTGATATTGTATAATGAGGAATTCAGAAGATTCTGTAAAGAGAAGTTTTCTGGTTACATATAGACTTTGGAATATAGGGGAAAGAAGACCGGGCATTCACAGTGGCGTTTTCAGCATAAGAAAAAGACAAAAAATGTGTAGGGTCTATAATGGAGTAGCAGAGAAATAAATAGGGTAAGTAACATAGGTTGAGAATCGGTGGAAAAACTTCAATATTAGCAGGAGCTGATCATAGACAATGCTATAACTTATAGTCTTGGGAGTGTTTTTTTAAGTTTTAAGAAAATAAAGTATCCCACAGAATCTAATACTCAGAAGAGTAAAGGCTGATGAGCACTTTTGCAAATAATAAAAATCATGAGAACCAAAAAGGCAAATTCATAAAAAGTACCATAATAATTCTCATGTAAATTCCTCTTTTAAAATTACTTGTTAATCACATCTCCATGAAAATGTTCCAATGTTTTATTCTCTGATTTTCAGTTTAAATTCTCTTTGAGAGCATGTTTGGCCTGCTGTAACCATATTTATGCAAAGCATTGCATATGTCTTACATGTAATCTAACTCAGACAATGTGACAATTACATCACTATTTTTATCACGTGCCATAGAAATGCTTCTAATGCTCATTTAAATTCATGGTCATTAACTTATTAATCAACCTGCAAGATTTGAGGCTTTACTTTCATTATTATGTTGCAGTATATATGTAATAAATAATATACAATATAATTTGTGGTAAGCTCTTAAAATATCAGAAGATTTTTATCCTTTTAAGTCTCAACTAAATCTCAACAAGCATTATTACCACAACATTTTCTACAGCCAGTGATAATAAACACGATGAAATAAATTTCTAAACAATATCTTTATAACTTAGTTTTAGTGCTCTTGAACATAAATAACCCTATACACTAGCCTTATGACAGTTTGTTTCCAATTCTCAAAATTGTGTTTATATTAAACTTAGATTTCAACCTAAAGTACATTAAAAAATTATTGCATCCTTAATAAATTAAGGGTTGATATTACAATTATAATTTCCTACAGAAAAAGTCAGATATATTTAAGAATAAAACTTAACATTCCTGCATAATAAAAATAAATTATAGGCATGACACTTTCTTAATTGAAATTCAATTTATTTCCAGGACATATAAACCTATATAAAAATGGAACAGAATAATGGTCTTTATTTTTTTTTTTTACATACTCATACTAGACATAGAGAAGGATATTCAGTCCTGACTAGTTAAAGTTGCCTCTCTCTGGATGACAAAATTAAGAATACTGTTACTAAATTGCATAAATAACTTCACATAATAATATAGAACATGAAGAGCTATTTAAGTGCCCCTTTTAAAAGGGTCGAATGTAGAAGTTTCAGGTATCCTTACACACAAAAGTGCTTGCTAATCCAATAGGTTACTCTCTGAGCTCCACTGCCAGAGTTAATCCTACACAAAAGGAGTGGGTTCTTCCTCCTGTGAAACTGAGAAAACTGACCAGTCCCATTCATCTAAAAATAGCACCATCACTAATACATCTGAATAGTCTTTTATTTAAACACTAGAGGCCCGGTGCACGAAATTCTTGCACTGGTGGGAGAGGGGGGTGTCGTCTGTCAGCCCAGCCTGGGACCCCTCGCTCCTTACCGCCTGCCTGCTTACCACCAGGGGGCAGCTCCTGCATTGAGCATCTGCCCCCTGGTGGTCAGTGCGCATCATAGTTACCAGTCGTTCTGGTCGTTCTGCCATAACAGTCGCTTAGGCTTTTATTATATAGATTTAAATTTAAATATAAATATTACATCTAAAATATTAGAGACACAGCATCAGCTCATTAGCATTCATTGTCTAACTAATAGAAACTGTTTATAAGATTGCAAACACCCCTATTTCATGGAATCCAAATGACCAGTTTAGAGAGATGACAACATAAACACCATTTCTCCCATCCCAGGTCACTCCTCCAGTCATTCATCCACACTTTACTCCCAGCATTTGCACAAACACACATGTCCTAGAACATCATCCTTTCGGGAGTTTTATCAGACCAAACACTTGGATTCTGGCAAGATGCAGAACTGTTCCTTTATTCTCATGATGGGAGGAAACACATTTTGTACTCTGAATACACAATGCTAGAAACCCTACCCTTTTAATGGAATTTCCCCTTTCCACCCAACTTTCCCTTTCCTACATTCAATTCAAAGTATGTGTTTCTATGTCTTAAACAAAAGACTAATAAAACAACAGATGCATATGTACATTTGTATGTACATGAACATGAACATGCCTCTGAAAAAAATAATTTCACAGGAATGAATCCTGGATAGTCTGTGCTCCTTTTATTCTAGTGGGTATGGATCCTTGACCCTCCCCACTGGCTTCAACTCATTCCATGTGGTTCTTTCTCTCTCTTACTGTGTCATCACCCATCAATTCCTCCTCAACAAGCACTTTTCTACTACTTATCTCCTATGCCTACATCACATAGCTCAGTGTCAAAATCTTCCACATACAGTCTAGGTATCAGTGCTCACTGCAATGTCTCTCTGTGGGGAGTCACAGTTAATAGTTCTATGCAAAATGCAGCTCTTCACTGATGTCATTAACCATTTAAAAATATTTTATAGATTCCATTAAAATTTTAGTATAGCTAAAACTTGAATAGAGTGCCTACAATTCCAAATCGCCTTTAGGAGAGAGAAGCTGCTTCCTTAAGGGATTTACATCTCCTTTGAAGAATCAACTAAAATCAGAAATAAGTAGAAACAAGCAATTTGTAATTCAACTTAACAATTTATTTTTGCTCAACTGCAAATTCAAGGTCAGAAACAAGTTTTCTGCTGATGTCCATTAAATTTAAATGCTACCTTTGTTTCAACACTCATTTGTTTTCAGGAATTCAACAATTTGTCACAAGTAAAACCCAATCAGTTTCAATTAGTAAACAGTCTAATATACATTTCAATAAATCTCTTATGCATATACATACGGTAACATCCTATCTTCATAGCTATATAAATAGATAACATTCATTGAATAGATGGGTATAGCGCACTTCACAGTTCTAACCTTTTAGAAACTTTACTGAAAAAAACTCTTTTAGATAACGCCTATATTCATAAAATATGCACATGTATATCTGTAGCTTACATTTTATTTACCCATATATATCATTAGGATATTTGTATAAGTGTTCATATTTTTAAACCAACATATGTAAATAAATCACATAGCAATTTCAAAATTTAGCAACTAGATATGCAACTGGTAAGCATAATCAGGCATGCTATTCAACAACTGTATGATATAATTCAGTCTTTCCAAAGAAAATATGATTTGTATGATGGTGTCTTTATAAAACTCAAAAGAGTTTGAGAGGAATTTGAATGGAAATTTTTTGCATATTCAAAAAGTAATATGTAAAACCATCTGACTAATGCTTGAATAAAAGGAAATTCTTAACACTGTTCTCTGACAAGAATCTAATTCTCTTATTGTAAATGTGAATAAACTAATTGGAGTTATTTCCAAACAAAGAGAATATAATCTCCTAGTCAAGATCCTATTCATATATTAAGATAAATGTGGTGTCAGAAAATTGACCATTATCCACAATGTTTTGATAACCCAAAATATGTTTTAAATTTTACTGTTACTTCATAAATATGGTAATCCTTACAAACCATTCCCTCTACTTTCCAGAAAATGATTTACTATTATGTATTCAATAGCTAAAACCAGTAATCAAGGAAACCAACGAGTTTAATGTATCAGAGTTAAACAGACTAAAAAATATATCAATTCACAATAAGTATTACCTTGGTCTGATTTTTCATAAGAGAGTGCAGATCTCTTGCCAGGTAACACCATTTCTTTGGGTTCTGTGGGCAAAGAGAAAAGCGATTAATAAAAACAACCTTTCTTTTTACTCCTTAAGTGCTTCTTAAGGAAGATTCATTAGTAATAAAGGTCAGAGAAGAAAATCATTTAACAAAATATTCAGCAGCTGCCATGGGAATCACTTGCTTAAATGCCAAATAACTTCCCCAAAGGTCCCCTCGCCCCTGCAGCCCAGAACAGGGGTGTCTGTGGCAGATACTCAGCCCATTCTTCTTTGCTTGTCTCCCTCTTCTCGCATGGGAACAAGGTTCTCACTTGAGCAAGAAGCATTAGCTTCCATCATGTGAAAAGATCAGATGTAAGCCATGTTGAGACAGAACATTTACTGGGAATACAACTGAATGAAATGGAATTGGCAATTATCTAAACTTACTTTCCTCCCTCCCCCAGTGTGTATGGGTTTTTGAATATTCATGAAAGTTTTCTATTTTGTTTTTCCACAAAAGTGATAAAATGAGATATTGTGAGAAGCTTCTGTAAATAATTGCAGATTACCCTCCTCATGAGATACAATTTTAGAGCTTTTCCATGCTGCAGTGAGGAGGAAAGTACTTTATAGAAGTCAAAAGTTATCAAAATATATCTTATTCCCTCCCTTAGCATATAGCAATCTTGAGGAGTATCCCATAAAAGATTTTATTGCATCATTATCTGAATGTGCAGATTGGAGGATAAGAAATTCAAGACTGAGCAATAGCTTTCCAGAAAGGACTGTCATGTAGATAGGTGAGACATTTAAATTCACCCCTTAAGAAAGTTATTTGAAGAAATGTTAACAGTTAAAAGCAACACTGATTAATTGGCTATAACAGTCATTATAAGAATAGTCATATAAATGCAATCACCATATCTTACTAGCTGTGTGAACTTGTGCAAGTAAATTAAATTCTGTAAGCCTTCATTTTTCATCTGTAATACTGGAATAACAATTATTTCTACTCCATAGAGCTGATAGGATAAATGAGATAAATATATATAAAGGACATAGAACTAATGAATGTTAGCTAATATAATTATCAACATCATTTTTACTCCTTTTTATCATCATTCTCCTTTTAAAAATATGCATCATCTGTATCTTGCATTATATGTTGACCCAAAGTCAAATCTTCTTCCATTACCATAAATTTGACTCCTTATCCCTTTACTAGCTCCCCTACTTGAAACCTAAATAATTTTATTAACCAATGTCACCCCAATAAATTTCACACTGGAAATTACCTAATTTGCCTACTGCTTAATCTGACTCTGATGGCAAAGGAAATGAAGGTCTTTGGGCAAGTGAGGAGAACAGATTGAGTAGCATTTCAGGAAGATGAGAAAGCTGCCAACCACTTCACTGCAGTGACTTCCCTTCATTTTGCTGAGGATTTTAGTTCAAAGAAGCCCTCCAAGAAATTGTGCTAAACTTCAAGATTCACTTAAAGCAAATGAC